>NW_028242552.1:2400000-3099683 GCF_964263255.1 Lissotriton vulgaris | reverse complement strand
TACAAAGCCACCCCTGATGAGAGGTAGACTCCCCAGTGCACAGCTTCAAAATGACACAAGGTCTAAAGTTTTGAAACACCCTTCATGTAAAGTTCAATCCACAAGATTCAATGATGCTTCATCTTTTAATGAATATACATTATGCTCCATGTATGCTTCATCATATTCCAAATATTGGTACTGTATATCATCCACAACATAAGTTCTCAATATTCACTGATCCCAATGCATTTCGGGCTAAACCTTAGCCCTTCCTCAGGGGATAGCTCTACAAACAAAGGAAATGCCATCATCAGGTAATGCAGGTATGAAATGAATCATACTACAAATGTGTAAGTACTGAATAATCCCACTGTGTAAACAAACGAACTAAACACATAGCGTGAAAGAACCCAACTGACCAAAAAGTGTGTATCACCAAAAATAAAAATAATAGAAAGCCAGAACACTGAACATGTAAAAGTCGCTACATAAATCACCATTCTAGAAACTCCAAAAGGAGCCGTCTAAAGTCCAAACTTCCTCTGCACAGTATAACCCAAAAACGTGTGCAGCGCGTGTAAATAAAAGCGTGATGTTCAAACAGAAACGGAGCTGAAATACACCTCGGTGCAATTAGCGCGCGTTTAGTAAATAAAGTATAAACGTCTGTTAAACCACAGTCCCCACCAGGAGGTACTTACAGCGGAACGCCGTCAGCGTCAGACCACATTGAGTATCAGGTTCACGAATGTGGGCGCGCGAGTGTGCTACAGTTCAAACAACGTTCATAAACATAAAGGATGGACAATAGGGCGTCCCGAATGGGCGCCATCTTAAAGTGGTAAACGCACACCCAGGAGAATGAATGTGCCTACAAGTGTAACCAAACATTAAGTGAGGGAATCCCGGTCAAAGCAGATAAAGAGGTACAATGATAACATACACAAAACATAAAACATTAAATTAAAAATGGGACTCCAGGATTAAGGCAGATAAAGAGATAAACTAACAACAAACAGATAAAGGATAAGTAACACAGGGGAAATTTCACAGATAACACAGAAACTCCATGCGATCATTGAGCCCGTGCGGCTGCATGGTCGCCATATACCGGATCCAAAAGTTCTCCCTTTTCAATAAAGTTTTTTTGTTATCATGGGTCAATGGTATTTGTTCTAGGACTTGATATTTCAACTGGGCAACTGTATGATTGTGGTCCAAAAAATGTGCTGCGACAGTGGATTTCAGGTTGCCAGTCCTGATGTTACTCTTGTGTTCCAACAAGCGTGTCCTGATTTTCCGTTCTGTGTGTCCAATATAGCATTTGCCACATGGACACTTGAGTAGATAGATGACATTAGCAGAGTTGCACGTGGCGTTAACACGTAATTTGATAGGGTGACCCTTCATGGGGTGATTTACAATATTCCCAGGAATACAA
The DNA here is from genome assembly GCF_964263255.1 of Lissotriton vulgaris. Classification (NCBI taxonomy): domain Eukaryota; kingdom Metazoa; phylum Chordata; class Amphibia; order Caudata; family Salamandridae; genus Lissotriton; species Lissotriton vulgaris. The sequence continues at coordinate 3,098,260 of NW_028242552.1, read as the reverse complement.
TTGTGGCAATTGCTGCAGTTATAACAAGGGCGTAGGCCCTTGTAATTCTCTGGTGAACATTCAGATTTGGGTTTGCATAGTATCTCCTTTAAGTTTCTTCCCCTGGTGTATGCAAACAAAGGTTGTTGTGAGAAGGCTCCCTGAAAATCCGGTTCCAAGCTTAATAACGTCCAATGTTTAGAGATGATGTTCTTGAATCGTTTGCTCAACACTGTATACTTGGAAACTACAACCATTCTAGTATTTTCAGTTTTGGTGCGAGTCTTTAATAGTTCATCACGAGTCATGTTCCCACACCGGGTAACGGCCTTTTGAAGAGTTTGTTCTGGGTAACCACGAGACTTGAACCTCTCAACCATGTTGTTCATTTCAAGTTGGCAAATCTCATCAGATGTAACGATGCGTTTGACGCGCATCAGTTGGGAAAGAGGTAAGTTCTGTTTCAGCCCAAATCGATGAAAGCTTTGATAATGCAACATTGAGTTGCGGTCGGTGGGTTTTCGGAAAATGGTGGTAGTCACCGTGCCTGCATGCCTCTCAACTTTGACATCAAGGAAGTGAATGCTTGATTTATCAAAACACCAAGTGAACTGTATGCGGTCATTGACTTGGTTCCAAGTGTTCAGAAAATCCAAGAGAGCTTGTTCGGGGCCAGACCATAACATGAAAATGTCATCAATGAATCTCAAGTACAATTTCCCACAATTGATCCAAGGAGTCTGGTTCAGTATATGGGATTCCTCAAAAGATTTCATAAAAGTATTAGCGTACGAAGGCGCTGTACAATTGCCCATGGCAGTCCCGCAGAGCTGATGGAACCACTTCCCAGATACTGTGAAGTAACTATGGTACAAGGTGAAGACCAATAGTTCCATCAACAGTACCTGTAAATCAGCATCAAGATTGGAATGGGAAAGTTCATGTTCAACTGCCATTAAGCCTAGGTCATGGGGTATTGAGGTGTACAGTGAACATACGTCCACTGTACACAGAATGAGATCTTGATCTTCTAACTCAGTAACAGCTTGTTGAAGCTTAATCAGGAAGTCAGTTGTGTCCTTGACGTGAGATCTAGAGTTCAACACGAAAGGCTGGAGATATTTGTCCAAAAACTTCCCAGTATTCTCGTGAATGCTCCCTCTAGTCGAGACGATTGGTCTCATAGGTGGCTTGGTGGGGTGCTTGTGCACCTTAGGCAACATGTAAAGTACAGGTGGCTTCGGATTAGTAGGTGTCAAGTAACGTCTTGCTCTATCATTAATGGTGCCATTGTCAAATGCCTGACCTATGATTTTCACTAGGATTGCGGTGAATTCATTTGTAGGATCAGCAGGTAAAAGAGCATAAGTGTTCGGGTCTGACGTGTGTTTATCAATTTGATCTGCATAGTATGTCGCATCCATAATCACCAGGGCACCGCCCTTGTCAGCAGTTTGGCAGACGATCGAGGAATTATTGGCAATCTTCTGAATGATGTTTCTTTCAATTTTTGTTAAATTCTCACGTTTCACCTTGGATTGGAATGGTAATTTAGCAATGTCACATTTTACTAGATTCTCAAATGTGTCAATTATTTTATGACTAACAGGAGCCATGAAGGTACTGTGGGGACGTAGTCCTCTCAATATGTCATCATCACGTGAAGGGCTGGTCATCACATTCTGAAAATAGTGTCTCAAACGTACATTGCGTAAAAGTTTGAACACGCTCACTTCGAGCTCCAAAGTGTTAGTTCCAGTAGTGGGAACAAAAGATTGCCCCTTTTGTAACACTCGGATTTCTTCCTCATTGAGTTGGGTGGAAGAGATGTTGATAACCAGGTTCTCATGGTCACTCATTTGCGTCGATTGCCCCTCTTTGCTTTGGCCTGTTCTTTTGCGGCCTCTGCGGGTTTTGCCCCGCCTGGGTCGCTGGTTTGATCCTGATCCTGTTCTAAAAAATGAACCGCAGAATTCGAGGTGCCAGGTTGTTGATCCTGTTGTTCAGTGGTAGGCTTCTGGGTTTTGCGAGTTGTTGTGTCACCATCAGATGATGAAGTTTCGTTCTCAGAGTACGGATTATAAGGGCGATTTGGGCGTCGGCGGGCGTACACTTCTGCCCAAGTGTACACCTCGCCGAGCTTATAATCAATGGTGTCCCTCTTATATTTCCGAAATTTCCGTTCCTGTGTCTCCCGAGTGTGCTTGTCTAATTGGGCATTCACGTCTTCCAACATTTTAGTCAGCTCAGCTGGATCCATGGCATTGTCTAGCTCGGTTCGTACGGTCTTTATTTCTTGTGCCAAATCGTCCAGTGTTTTAGAAAGTTCCTCCACTATAAGTAGGATCAAATCCAACGAGCATTTGTTGAGGATAGCGTACCACCTCTCAACAAATCTCGTATTGTTTTTGCATAGTAGGGGTTTGAGGGGGACCCGCAGGCCCCTGGGGATCCGTTGGGCGCGATGGTACCGCACGAGGGTACATGCGTGTAATTTTTGATTCGTTTCCTTCTTCAGTAAGTAGAGCAGTTGCTTAATGTTACTCTCAGCGCTCCTGGAGCTGGTGGCAGTGGCAACATCCTCCTGGATCATGCCATAGATTTTGTCGGCATCCCCCGCCGTGAAAGCGAAGGTGTCGGCCTTGAGTTCTGTCATGTTAGATACCAAATCGTAATTCATTTTGCAGTTTAGAGTAGCGTGCCAAATCCTCAGGACAGGAAAATAGTGGACTCACAAAGATCAGGAAGGAGGTATTTGCACAGCTGTATGTGATCCGTGGTTTAAACAGGTAACGATGTGTAGCGTGCAGCCAGGGATGAACGCTGTCTGCGCCGGTCAGCGTATGTTCAAAGACTACTACAAAGCCACCCCTGATGAGAGGTAGACTCCCCAGTGCACAGCTTCAAAATGACACAAGGTCTAAAGTTTTGAAACACCCTTCATGTAAAGTTCAATCCACAAGATTCAATGATGCTTCATCTTTTAATGAATATACATTATGCTCCATGTATGCTTCATCATATTCCAAATATTGGTACTGTATATCATCCACAACATAAGTTCTCAATATTCACTGATCCCAATGCATTTCGGGCTAAACCTTAGCCCTTCCTCAGGGGATAGCTCTACAAACAAAGGAAATGCCATCATCAGGTAATGCAGGTATGAAATGAATCATACTACAAATGTGTAAGTACTGAATAATCCCACTGTGTAAACAAACGAACTAAACACATAGCGTGAAAGAACCCAACTGACCAAAAAGTGTGTATCACCAAAAATAAAAATAATAGAAAGCCAGAACACTGAACATGTAAAAGTCGCTACATAAATCACCATTCTAGAAACTCCAAAAGGAGCCGTCTAAAGTCCAAACTTCCTCTGCACAGTATAACCCAAAAACGTGTGCAGCGCGTGTAAATAAAAGCGTGATGTTCAAACAGAAACGGAGCTGAAATACACCTCGGTGCAATTAGCGCGCGTTTAGTAAATAAAGTATAAACGTCTGTTAAACCACAGTCCCCACCAGGAGGTACTTACAGCGGAACGCCGTCAGCGTCAGACCACATTGAGTATCAGGTTCACGAATGTGGGCGCGCGAGTGTGCTACAGTTCAAACAACGTTCATAAACATAAAGGATGGACAATAGGGCGTCCCGAATGGGCGCCATCTTAAAGTGGTAAACGCACACCCAGGAGAATGAATGTGCCTACAAGTGTAACCAAACATTAAGTGAGGGAATCCCGGTCAAAGCAGATAAAGAGGTAAAATGATAACATACACAAAACATAAAACATTAAATTAAAAATGGGACTCCAGGATTAAGGCAGATAAAGAGATAAACTAACAACAAACAGATAAAGGATAAGTAACACAGGGGAAATTTCACAGATAACACAGAAACTCCATGCGATCATTGAGCCCGTGCGGCTGCATGGTCGCCATATACCGGATCCAAAAGTTCTCCCTTTTCAATAAAGTTTTTTTGTTATCATGGGTCAATGGTATTTGTTCTAGGACTTGATATTTCAACTGGGCAACTGTATGATTGTGGTCCAAAAAATGTGCTGCGACAGTGGATTTCAGGTTGCCAGTCCTGATGTTACTCTTGTGTTCCAACAAGCGTGTCCTGATTTTCCGTTCTGTGTGTCCAATATAGCATTTGCCACATGGACACTTGAGTAGATAGATGACATTAGCAGAGTTGCACGTGGCGTTAACACGTAATTTGATAGGGTGACCCTTCATGGGGTGATTTACAATATTCCCAGGAATACAATTGTGGCAATTGCTGCAGTTATAACAAGGGCGTAGGCCCTTGTAATTCTCTGGTGAACATTCAGATTTGGGTTTGCATAGTATCTCCTTTAAGTTTCTTCCCCTGGTGTATGCAAACAAAGGTTGTTGTGAGAAGGCTCCCTGAAAATCCGGTTCCAAGCTTAATAACGTCCAATGTTTAGAGATGATGTTCTTGAATCGTTTGCTCAACACTGTATACTTGGATACTACAACCATTCTAGTATTTTCAGTTTTGGTGCGAGTCTTTAATAGTTCATCACGAGTCATGTTCCCACACCGGGGAACGGCCTTTTGAAGAGTTTGTTCTGGGTAACCACGAGACTTGAACCTCTCAACCATGTTGTTCATTTCAAGTTGGCAAATCTCATCAGATGTAACGATGCGTTTGACGCGCATCAGTTGGGAAAGAGGTAAGTTCTGAACAACATGGTTGAGAGGTTCAAGTCTCGTGGTTACCCAGAACAAACTCTTCAAAAGGCCGTTACCCGGTGTGGGAACATGACTCGTGATGAACTATTAAAGACTCGCACCAAAACTGAAAATACTAGAATGGTTGTAGTATCCAAGTATACAGTGTTGAGCAAACGATTCAAGAACATCATCTCTAAACATTGGACGTTATTAAGCTTGGAACCGGATTTTCAGGGAGCCTTCTCACAACAACCTTTGTTTGCATACACCAGGGGAAGAAACTTAAAGGAGATACTATGCAAACCCAAATCTGAATGTTCACCAGAGAATTACAAGGGCCTACGCCCTTGTTATAACTGCAGCAATTGCCACAATTGTATTCCTGGGAATATTGTAAATCACCCCATGAAGGGTCACCCTATCAAATTACGTGTTAACGCCACGTGCAACTCTGCTAATGTCATCTATCTACTCAAGTGTCCATGTGGCAAATGCTATATTGGACACACAGAACGGAAAATCAGGACACGCTTGTTGGAACACAAGAGTAACATCAGGACTGGCAACCTGAAATCCACTGTCGCAGCACATTTTTTGGACCACAATCATACAGTTGCCCAGTTGAAATATCAAGTCCTAGAACAAATACCATTGACCCATGATAACAAAAAAACTTTATTGAAAAGGGAGAACTTTTGGATCCGGTATATGGCGACCATGCAGCCGCACGGGCTCAATGATCGCATGGAGTTTCTGTGTTATCTGTGAAATTTCCCCTGTGTTACTTATCCTTTATCTGTTTGTTGTTAGTTTATCTCTTTATCTGCCTTAATCCTGGAGTCCCATTTTTAATTTAATGTTTTATGTTTTGTGTATGTTATCATTGTACCTCTTTATCTGCTTTGACCGGGATTCCCTCACTTAATGTTTGGTTACACTTGTAGGCACATTCATTCTCCTGGGTGTGCGTTTACCACTTTAAGATGGCGCCCATTCGGGACGCCCTATTGTCCATCCTTTATGTTTATGAACGTTGTTTGAACTGTAGCACACTCGCGCGCCCACATTCGTGAACCTGATACTCAATGTGGTCTGACGCTGACGGCGTTCCGCTGTAAGTACCTCCTGGTGGGGACTGTGGTTTAACAGACGTTTATACTTTATTTACTAAACGCGCGCTAATTGCACCGAGGTGTATTTCAGCTCCGTTTCTGTTTGAACATCACGCTTTTATTTACACGCGCTGCACACGTTTTTGGGTTATACTGTGCAGAGGAAGTTTGGACTTTAGACGGCTCCTTTTGGAGTTTCTAGAATGGTGATTTATGTAGCGACTTTTACATGTTCAGTGTTCTGGCTTTCTATTATTTTTATTTTTGGTGATACACACTTTTTGGTCAGTTGGGTTCTTTCACGCTATGTGTTTAGTTTGTTTGTTTACACAGTGGGATTATTCAGTACTTACACATTTGTAGTATGATTCATTTCATACCTGCATTACCTGATGATGGCATTTCCTTTGTTTGTAGAGCTATCCCCTGAGGAAGGGCTAAGGTTTAGCCCGAAATGCATTGGGATCAGTGAATATTGAGAACTTATGTTGTGGATGATATACAGTACCAATATTTGGAATATGATGAAGCATACATGGAGCATAATGCATATTCATTAAAAGATGAAGCATCATTGAATCTTGTGGATTGAACTTTACATGAAGGGTGTTTCAAAACTTTAGACCTTGTGTCATTTTGAAGCTGTGCACTGGGGAGTCTACCTCTCATCAGGGGTGGCTTTGTAGTAGTCTTTGAACATACGCTGACCGGCGCAGACAGCGTTCATCCCTGGCTGCACGCTACACATCGTTACCTGTTTAAACCACGGATCACATACAGCTGTGCAAATACCTCCTTCCTGATCTTTGAGAGAATTATGAATACCTTAATCATTACCAATTTTTGACGACGGTTTCACATTTGTACCACACGGACCTGTGTACAACCTCATGGTCCCAACTTTTCATTTTATTTTACTCTACCACCTCCCCCTCTCACCCCACCCCCACCAGTGTAGGCCGCGGCCACAAAGCACACTGTAATTTTGTCGTCTGACAGAAACTTTATGAATACCTTAATCATTACTACTTTTTGACGACGGTTTCACATTTGTACTACACGAACCTGTGTACAACCTCGTGGTCACAACTTTTCATTTTATTTTACTCAACCACCTCCCCCTCTCACCCCACCCCACCAGTGCAGGCTGCGGCCACAAACCACACTGTAATTTTATCGTCTGAAAGAAAGTTTATGAATACCTTAATCATTACCACTTTTTGTCGACGGTTTCACATGTAATGTACCATTTCTCTCTCTATCTGCATTATCTGTGTCTCTGCTAATACCATTTTTTCATTTCAAAATCAAATTCTCTCATTATATGTAAACGCTTCAAAATCACACAAATAATTACTCTCTATATTAAACATATTTTACATTCCAATTATTGCTGTTCACCAAAATTATATACAAAACTATAATATACATTGGAAAGAATATGAAGGAAAGGCTCGCAACTCCCATTAAATTGACAGGACTTCAGGCCCACACCCCCCTCCCGTCTGGTGTAGCAACCTAAGGTAAAATATCTATTCTAGGTACACACACCGCCGCACCTGAACGTTTCACATCTCTATAAACATCCATTTGAATGTTAAGTAGGCCTTGCAGTTATTTTACCCCTCCTAAAAGCCCCTGCACCTTTACTCTGCCAACTAATTAAACATTCAAGTTTGCCTAACAATTTTTTTTTAATTTGCCCCCCCCCAAAATTTCGTTCCAGTTTCGTCTCTGACTCACAGTGAATTTAAAAAACTAACAGTAAAAGATTACATAAGAACATGACTGAACACCATTTACCTTATTGAAATTTATTATGCAAAATGTAAAACTAATAATTGCAAACAAATAATGTCGATAAAGAGTGATGAAACGAAATGGAAAAATAGTTTTAAAAATACAAGACATTATGACAGCCAAAAATGAGGTTACTCTGAGACTGTGAGGAAAATGAACCAATGTTAGTGACTAAACCACATTTTACACTACATGACAAAACAAACAGTTACAGGCTTACCTTTACCAATGCTTTGTACGAAGTAGAACAGTGACAGTCACAAAACAGATATTCGTTTGCGGAACTCTGAATAATGCTTCTATCACTGCAACCAAAATTCAATGGCACAGATATCCTGTCAATACAGACTCATATATGTCTCTTCAACCAATCATATTTATTCCCGCAAAATTTTGAAATCAAATTAACATTTCAGTTGGTTGTCCCTCACAATATTTTCAATATCACATAAAAGTCACCCATCACCCACTGCCTTCTCTGGCTGTTTCCATGGTAACACCTCATTCTGCACCTGGCTGAAGGCACAGGTCAAAAGTTCATATCTCAACGTTCTACATCAAACTAAGAAGACTGTTTTCCCTCCAGAAACACCTGCCTATCCACAGCTCTGTCACATGTCATTTTTTTCACACCCAATAGTACTTTTCGTTTTACATAAACATTAACATGCAACGTAGTCTTCAATCTTGAGGTATTACAATCAACCAATCATTTTTATTTTTTCAACCACACCAAGCCTCATCCATTTTTTTATCCTGACTTTCAGCTTCTAACTACCATTCCACTTCCAGAACCCATCGGAGTACGAGTGCATGTGCCTTGAAAATGAAGGTTTGGCTTTTAGGACACAGCTATATTCACTGGAGTGGAAAATATGCAGCAAACAGATGAATTTCCAACCTTGATTTACCAAATGTGCAGATTGGCCTAAGAGGATTGAGATGTGACCAATTGATGCCTTTGGTGAAAACTTTTATGCAGCTCCCAGAACCAGACCTTATAATTGTGCACTGTGGTGCGAACGATCTAGGCACATTGACTGTGGTAGGTCTGGAAATGCTTCTAAAAGACACCTTTCGACAATTGATGACACTTTTTCCTCGAACTGCCTTGGTATATTCCAATATATGCCAAAGACAGAAATGGAATTGGTCCAATCAACATTGTGCACAAATTGAGAAAGCAAGGAAACATGTAAATAAATCTGTTTCTGCTTTCTGATTACAGTCATTTCAGCTAGAACCGCTAGGTGGCGATCGCGTGTGCGGCACCAGCAGAGCAGGACTACAGACCAGCTGGAGCTGAAAGTTGCATCGGCGGCGGCGTGCAGCGCATAGCGAGCGGGCCCCCAGGTCCAGGTCTAGGGGGAGTCCACTCGCCACCCGACCTTCGCCCCATCTTCAACCTAAGGTCGAGGTGCCGAGCCGAGTGGCCATACAGCAAAAGGTTGGCTCCGGCGCGACTCGCTCCACCCACGGTCCTGCCCGCCGGCCTCCTTGTTTGCTAGCTTGGAGACACTTGAAGCCACAAAAGAGCGGTGAGGAGAGGCTTCGCCCGAGGAAGGGCGCAGAGGGCGTTTCATTACTGGTGTCTGGTGTCCGCGCCCAGCTCTGGGCAGGCAAGTCACGAGCAACGGGTAAGCAATTGTATAACCCGGCGTTATCTCCTCATCCTTGTCGCCTCTGCCATACAGCCCTGCCATACAGCCCCAGGATCCAAGGGGCCTAAGGGAGTGAGGCCAGCCGAGCTTAGGGCGGGGGCCAGGGTCAAAGCACGAGCGCGATTGCCGTTAGAGGCAGCTGCCAAGTAAGAGCCCGGGGGGGCAGCCTAGGCCAATCTGACCAGGTACGATTTGACGGGAGGCACCCCTTGAGCGCTCCGCTCGTTTGCAGACCAGTCCTGCCATACTTTCTTTTCCACTTCTCGCCTCTCCCATTGATCCCAGTAGCCATCCAGTTACCATCTCATCATCCCATCACCTCATCCCACGGAGAGAATCACAGGCTAAAGGAGAAAGAGAAGGAGAAAGGGGGAGAGCCAGTGGCCCACCGGGACGGCAGGAGAAACCCTCCCCCTCAACCCCTGCCGGAGAGAGCACAACCTATCCGCTCCCAAATCAGGGCTGGCCTCCCCAACTCGTCACCACTTCATAACTACTAACCAACTACATACTTTTACCATCCATCATTTTTATTCAAGAGCGCAAAAGCCTCTCGCCCCTGTCAGCTCAAGGGTGAGGTACGGAAGATGGAAGGCGGAGTGGCCGAAGGGAGCAAAGTAAAAAAAGGGCGAAGTAGGCTCCCAAAAAAATAAATAAATAAATAATAAAAATCTGTACCATCATGAGATCCGGAAAAATTAGAATAAACCCCACAATTAAAAAAAGAAACCAATCACACCCCATAAAAATGAACGATTCCTCCGATGAAGACCAAGCAGAAGCGCAAGTCACAACTGCCAACACCCCCACAGAATTAACATCACAACCAACCCCACACCTAAAAAATTCCAAGATCACAGACTTTTTAATCCTTCCCTCATCACCATCCGTGCTGCAGAAGCTCACACTCACCAATAGCAATAAGAGAACATCTCAGTCAGTGGGTTCGATGTCATCAGTTTTGCAGCCTCTGAGCAATACCCCACGAAAGAACAGTTATAACCCTTGGGAAACACCCAACAAACTCACAATTAAAGCACAAATCAACTTAACGGAAGCAGCAACCCACGCAAACGCCCACGCAGAGGAACCAACGGTAAAAACACCAAACTTCCCAACGAAGCGTCGCTCATTAAGCTTGGGTTCCTACTTTTGTACGACAGAGACTGACCCTGGGACCGCAAACCTAGCGTCAAGAACGGACATTAGTAACATACTAGACAAGGGCGTAACCAGCACAGGAATGGTCGAAAGGCACCAACACGACCAGGACCATCGGGACGAACACAGAAAAGGCAAGGTTCCCCCTAAACTGGAAGGAGTCAAGGCACAGCAGGGTCAACAATGCCCAGACGGCCCAGATGGCCAACCGAAGGAACAAATAACACCTAAACCCCTATCCCTCTCATGTCCAGAAACTCGGGAAGCTAATAATTGCATTCGCTCTGGCAGTTTAATGATTCACCATGAGGCAAACTGTCAAACACCGAACGGTCCGTCGGGACTTTTCCCCCTTCATTTCTCTATTTGTTCACCAACCAAAACAACCCCTCCTAAAGGACCTGAGCCCCGAAAAACAAGGGAACATGGAACACTTAGCCCAGGCACAGGTCATGGTGGAGATCCCCGAGTGCTGGCGCGGAATAAGCCAGGGGCAAAAGTCAGGACCAGTTTACCATCCTCTAGCAATCAAACAGACAACATGCCACCAGTGCAGGCACCGCTGTGGCCACCATTCATTAGTATTATGGAAACCATTTCCTCAGCATTACTGCGACACTCTGAAAAATTAGAGCTACAGATAGACCTTCTACAAATTTTGGCATCTCACGTGGTTGGTATAGACTGCAAGATACTAGAGCTTAATTCTCTCAAAGAGCGGGTTCAGAAAGACCCACACACAACGTTCCACGAATGCCAGTGTTCAGAAACAATGAACCAACTAAAAGTTTTACCGACCATCTTAACAGACATTCTATGGGAAGTCCAAAACAAAACAAAAGAGCACCAAGACATCATGGAAACTCACTCCACCGATACTCTATCCGATAACTTGATAAGCATAACCAGCGGTGACATCTCAATTGGCGAGGACCCTGGGCTAGACGCAACGGATGGACTCCCAACGACAGTTCATTTACCAACAGTACACATTGCACTTCTAGAAGACCTCACTCCCTAAGACAACCGCACTCAGGACCCAGCCAACCTAGGGAGCGAGGATCCTGGCCCTCTACCCTATGGGCATCAAAAACAATTTATCTCTCTAACAAAACGAGAACGCAAGAGATTAAGGAAATCCAGGCAAAAGAAGCTGCAAAGAAAACAAAAAACACCACAGTCCAACAGGCTCCAGGGCCAAGATCCCTTGGGAGCCTGCAGTCAAAAAACGAACCTGATTCCAGAAACAATCCCCCAAGATCCAAAGTTTAAAGACGCAAGCACTAAGGTTCAGGAGGAGCAAGGGGAATCTTGGCAGGGATCCCTACCTCCAAGTTTGCCCCACACAGTTACATCAATAGAATCAGCCAGCTGCCAAAGTGTCCACATTCCCACACAAGAACATCCAAAAATGCAACCGGAGTGCGGCCCTACAGCACAGAATCCCCAGGCAGAACAAAAAAGCATTATGCACTACTTCCGGAAAAGGACAAAGGCACAAAACGGAACTCCTCACCCAAAGGTGCAGCATCAAAGACCCTCCACCGTAAGCTGCGACCTCCCCATATCCCTTCAGTATGCTCCCGCCCCTGAACTAGCAGCCCAGTCTACTATTCCACTCCAGGGCAACTCAGACAAGATAGCCAAATCAATCACCGAACCAAGGAACAAGGAGCAAGAAGAAGACCCTGACTTAATGTACCCAGCTGGCTCATTTATACACGAAATTATTCCGCACTATAGTTCAAGGGGGAAGCACGATATTCTCAATCGGAGTGCCATCCTAAAACTAACCAATCTGATAGAACCTCTGAGTCATTTGAACACCAACCATATTGAAAGCATCGAATTTCACCCAATTGCAAATACCAACGGGAGAGAAATGACAGTGGCAACATGGAAGGATCCCATGATAGCCAAGGAATTTTGGCAAAACAGAGACATATTTGCAAAATGGGGAATTGAAATCAGACCGGTTCCACTGGAGAGATATCCGGGCCCATTATCCTTGCTGGTCGAGGAATGTTCACGTCCAGGCAGTGGAGTACTTCGGGGGGCAGTTGGCTGTTCAGAGAGCACCAAGGGAGGATGGTCCAACCTACGAATCATCCACCAAGGCACGTTAGGTGGACCAACTGAGAGACGCAAAATTTTACCCCCAACAGCTTGTCCAGCAGCCCATATGACAATTGAAGCGTGAACACAAAATCTGAAAATATGTTCATGGAACATAAATGGGTTGGGTGGCAAAACAAAAGACGCTGACTTACTAGCTTTTCTAAAAAAAATTGACATCATCTTACTCCAGGAGACTTGGTCAACCACCGCGGAACAAATTGATGGCTTTAAAGAAATCCAACTACAGGCCATCAGAAGAGGTAACACAGGCAGGGCCGCAGGAGGCCTATCGATCTACCTGAACACCAGCATTCCCTGGTCTTATGTTACCATTGATACAGGACAAACATGGATCCAGTGCATTAAAATCAAGCTACCTCCCGATCCGTCTACAAGTCCTCTTGGCCCTCAAGAGTCTCGGCAATTGGTAATTTGTAACACCTACATACATCCGGATGTAAAGAAGAAACCAGAGAAAATCCTGACCCTAAAGGCGCTAATAAAATCAATGCAATCCACTTACCCACAGGCGGGGCTGGTGGTGTCAGGAGATCTGAACATGTTCCTTCTACTTAAGGACAATGCCCTTAACAGCAACCGAAATAAACGGAATGACAAATCCATCCCTCCAATGGTATCATACCATCAAAAAAGGATAAGCACGGCCAGCAGTGCGCACAAATGCTCTCCGAAGTCGGACTTATCGTCCTTAATGGCCGCTTTCCCCAAGATCAACCTGCGTCCCTAACCAGAACAACTAAACTGGCCCAAGCCGTTTTAGACTACACCATAGTGGACTTAGACGTCTTACAAACAATAGTTTCCTTCAGCATAACTCACCGGTTGGAGAGCGACCACAGCCCACAATCAATTGTACTGAGCCATCTACACATTAGGGCATCAGCATGCAATGATCTGACCGAACCTTCGTGTCTATACAATCTCAAGCGATTAGTATGGAACGGAAAGAACGCCGAAGAAATAACGGCACATGCGAAAAGAGCGCATGCGGAGGCTACCGGGAACAGTCAACCGTCTCTTCAGGATAAGTGGGAAAAGATCATCACCACCCTAACAGAAAGATTCGGCCACCAAACACACACAAATAAAAGGAAACCATGCAAGGCACTCAAGGCGCCCTTAAGTTCAATACTGAGTAAAAAAAGGATTCTAAACCAAGAAATAAGAAAGTTATCAAGAAAAGGCACGATAAAGGCTGATGACACCAAGCGCCAAATCTACAACCTACGACAAAAATATAAAAAAGACGTTTGGCTAGAAAAATTAAAACAACAAACAGAAACTTGGCAACAACTATTAGAGTCAAGCAAATCAAATAACAACAGGAAATTTTGGGCAGACATCAACAAAGTACCAAATGGAGCCGCACAGACCATTAATTCAAACATTCTACAGGAAGACTGGATCCAGCATTTGGAGCGAACACAACAGACCAACCTTCAATCATGGGACTCAAATTATTCTCCGCACCAACAATATGAAAATCAAGAAGTGGCCCAAAACTGCGAAGAACATCGGTTCACACCATCCCAAGTTCATATGGTCATCAAACAACTAAGGTCAAAAGGTGCGCCAGGCCCAAACGGTTTGCCAAACGGCCTCTTCAAATTTGACCAATCCTTTTGGGCAGAATACTTTACTCCCTTGTTCAACAACGCCTTTCAAACAGGAAACATCCCTACATCATGGAGAGGGAGCATTTTACACCCAATATATAAAGCAGGTGCAAGAACAGACCCAGCCAATTATAGGCTGATCGCCCTAATCGACGTGGAGGCAAAAATTTACGCATCTAATCTCCTGAGAGATCTGGAAGACTGGGTTAGTTCCAAACATATCCTTCCAATCACCCAGACGGGGTTTAGGCCCGGAACCAACACCACATGTAATCTTCTAGCTTTAAACCTCCTCGTCGAAAGAGCAAAGGAAAGGTCAACAAAATTGTACACCTGTTTCGTAGATCTAAAGGCGGCGTTCGACACTGTCCCAAGGGAGATCCTATGGCAAAAGATGGCCAATTGGGGCACTCCTCCGAACTTGTTACGAGCAATAATAGAATTATACTCATCCACCTGGGTCAAGATCAAATTAGGCACTGGAGATAGAACAACAAAAAAAATCCCCACCCTAATCGGCCTGAAGCAGGGATGCGTATTAGCCCCAACCCTCTTCAACATCTTCACCGCCGACCTTGATAAGCGCATCGCGGAGACACAAACTGACCCGCCAAAGCTAGCTCAATACAAAATAAGGAGCTTACAGTATGCCGACGACATAGTTCTCTGCAGCCAGACCCCTTTGGGTCTTCAACGCTCCATCACAAAATTGCATGAATACATCTCTGCGAATCGCCTGCAAACTAACTATAATAAAACAAAGATAGTCTGCTTCTCATCCCGGCAAGGACGACAACCCTTCAAATGGCACATCGCGGGTAACACCATAGAGTCAAGTAACTCTTACAAGTACCTGGGGGTAGTGGTCGACTCAAGCTGGTCATTAAAAACTCACCAACTGCATAGAAAAGCGCAGTCCAATAAACTACGGTTTGCTCTAATGTTACTGAAAACAAAATTGAAATGCCCCTCCAACCTTTACCTCTTGAAAGTGATTGAGGCAAAGTTTTTACCCTCCCTCACGTACGGATCAGAGCTATTCAGAGGCAAAGATGCAAACTTCTTGAACTTACAACAGTCAAATCTGTTCAAATACATCTTTTACATACCAAGGTCTGTATCACAAGCGCAAGTACGCCTGGAATTTGGGCTTTCAAATCAGCATCAAGTCAGGCAGGCCGGGATACTAAAAATGTGCTGGAAATTAAGGGCAGCAAGTGAGGACACGCTGATGGGCCATTGTTGGTGAGAAATTAACAACCGAACAAATGCAAAAAACGTATGGAAAACATCTTTGGAAGACGCACTGACACAACTTAATATGCGAGAGGCATGGAATACAAACCACCCCTTTATGGCCTTCAAAAAAATAGCCAACAGTACAGCAAAACAAAAATCCATGATTGTTGACAAAGCCGCCCTCGCAAAGAAAAAACATGGCTGGACGGTGCTAGCCACGTATGAGAGAAGTGCCCCACAACCATACCTAGTCAACTATATAACACCGTCCACACAACAAATGCTCCTTCGCATACGTCTGGGCACCTACACCACAAAGGATCAGACCCCAGCATGGAAGCAAACATGGCAAACATCGCTATGCAGACTGTGTGGCCGTTCGGAAGAAACACTGACTCACATCCTGTGCATCTGTCCATCATTGGCTAGTTTGAGACGTTACTACCTATTACAAATATTTCGTTTTTATCAAATCAGAACATGCAGGCCTGCCGTCATGCTAGCACTGAACAGTTTCCAGTTGCAAACGGCCTGTAGGGCCTCCAAATTCTTACAGAAGGCGAGCCTCCTAATCCAGAAAACTGAAAAAAAAATGGTGCGGACCAAGTCCGAATGATTGATATGTTAGGTGAGGCTCAGGCCGCAGTCGATGTAACACTGTTTTTAAAAAAAAAGAACTTGTTTTTTAAAGAGTGTAAATGCATTTTAACCAAGGCTAGTTCGTATAGTGTTTTGTACTCAATCTTGTAAAGGTTTTAATTAACCATATGCAATAAATATTTACCTACTTACCTACTTACCTACCTACTTACCTGTTTCTGCTTTCCTCAGAGATTATAGCATGGGTTCTATTTACCACAACAACTTGCGTTACAACATGCAAGGCATCTATAGGAGAGATGGTGTTCATTTCACTGATGAGGGAAACAGAATCTTCCTCTGTAACATGAGACTCTGCATCGGTACTTACTTATAAATGCAGAAAAAACTCAATTAACACAAGGGCTCTTTTCAGAGCCACCTTATATCTAAGCACTCAAACTTCTGATTTATCTCCATTTTCACACTCTTGTCAATTTAAAAAATAAAAAATTATTTTCGCGTTCAAGGGCCTTACTGCACCCCCTGAGAAAACCTATGCGGCCGGACAATCTCCACCTTCTCCCCTTTCCATGTTCGAACGCTTTGAAATGTACAATATATTCACTCGCACTAACACAATGGCGGTCAACACTTCCTGATTTCCTTCGAATCGAACGTTCACAGACGTCACACGGCAAAAAAAATAATTCCGCTCGCGCGCAGCCGCTCGCGCGCAGCCGCACGAGTGCGCGCACCCGTGCGCGCTTATAGATATATAATTGACTTCAACTTTAATTTTCTCATCAACTACTGAACGGATTTACACCATTCAAAAAAAAAGCGTAATCTGCGAGCTGAACTCTACCGTTTTGCCAAATTTCTTATAAATCTATTCAGCCGTTCGAGCTGTAGCCGTGTCTAAACGTCCTATGGAAAATACCATGCAGAAAACACGTTTTGGGACCCCCCTTTTATCTCAGCCCCCACTTGACGAATCCCCCCCAAACTTTCAGGGAAGGACCGCAGCAGACCGAGCCATCTTCTTTGAGAAATTCGCAAAGATTCATCCACCGGGGCCAAAGTTAATCCAAAAAGAATGTTGAGGATTTCCTATGGAAACTAGGTCCTAACTATAACTACCTACTGGCGACCGCCAGTAGGTAATATATATATATATTCACTGAAAAAACCAAAGGTTTCACACCAGTTATAGTTAGGAATTAGCATTTAAAAAACCTATTAAATTCACTGAAAAAACCATAGGTTTCACACCAGTTATAGTTAGCTGGAAATTTTACTGATATAAAACCATTGAAATTCCCACGTTATAGTTAGTCGGACTCACTATAACTTGCGCGTGCAATGCACTGCTGATGACATCACATATTACATCACTCATGACATGGTCAGTGACATCACTCATGACATCACTGATGACACCATCCATTGAATATGTGTCTTTCTGAAAAATAAATATTAGTGAGTTATGTTTAAATATTTAAATACATATATTAGTGTTTCACTTTGTGTATAAGTGGCTACATGTGTTGATAAGTAGCTACATGCGTATGTATATGGGTTATTTGATATTTTTATTAGTATCAGTATGAGTGTCTATATGGTTTGGTGGGGGTATTACTTAGCACATAGATGCATGAGTGACTGACTCTTTGTTTGTATGTGTTTTGAAGACAGCATATGTACAGGACTGTATGGGTGGATGAGTGTCTATATGTGTTTGTTAGTGAGTGAATGACTGTCTCACTAGTGTCTTTATCAGTAACTACATATGTTTTAATCTAGTATATATGAATATTGATGTATATAAGTGAGTATATGTGAGAGTAAGAGATTGTAAGATTTCCTGTTTAAATAAGTATGTGTTTCTATAAGTGATTGTTTAAGAGAATAAATATGTGTAATTTTCAATAGAAGTAAGGTGGAAGTGTGTGTATAACTCTATATTCAAATAAATGGTTGTTCAATAGTTTATTTGCACGTGTGAATATGTGTGTGAGTAACATTTGGATGAATGTCGGTGTGTAACAGAATGTATAGGTGTATCTCTTCATATGATGAGTGAGTATATGTATGAGTGACTATATAGAACTGTTGGTGAATGACTGGATGAGTATATAGATAGTGGAAGTACAGAATTGCTTGTTGTAACTAATATAGGTATGTCCATTTTTTAAACATTTCAGTTTCTATTTTTGAATATGTGTCTCAAGGGTTACTTTACACTGAGAGGAGGTCTGTCACTGTGTCACAAGGATGGTGTCATCAGTGATGTCATGAGTGATGTCACTGACCATGTCATGAGTGATGTAATATGTGATGTCATCAGCAGTGCATTGCACGCGCAAGTTATAGTGAGTCCGACTAACTATAACGTGGGAATTTCAATGGTTTTATATCAGTAAAATTTCCAGCTAACTATAACTGGTGTGAAACCTATGGTTTTTTCAGTGAATTTAATAGGTTTTTTAAATGCTAATTCCTAACTATAACTGGTGTGAAACCTTTGGTTTTTTCAGTGAATTTCATAGGTTTTTTTAATGCTAATTCCTAACTTTTTATACATACTCATACCTATGTGTTTTTTAGTGAATTGCTAAAGTATGTTTTTGTAAAAATGAACACTATAATGTATATTGAGATAATATTTTTAATTTAAAATATTTTTTTTTTATATTTCACTTTGGTGCGCTTTCGGTGCGCGCACCGGTGCGCGTACCGTCAGCGCACTAACAAAAAAAAAGAAAAAAAAAATGAAGGAGGGACTGTGTAATAGATAGTAAGACAGATAAAAAGTATAAAAGGAAGTAACTGAGAAAAGAAAAATGAATAAGGGAGCAAAAGAAAGAAGAAATAGGAAGAAGACTAAAGCAGAGGTTAAGGGAGAATGTAAATGGATGTTGAAAGTAAAAAGAAGGACAGTTAAGTATGGGAATGTCAGGTAGTGACGGAATCAGAGAAAAAGAATAGCAGTGATTGAGGGAAAGTAAATATCAGTGAATATAAGTAAAGAGGGGTGAAAGAGGGTACATGTAAGTGAATAAGGGTAACACATGGGGAGTAATAGAGAGAAAGAAGAGAGAGAGTAAAAGAAGGACTGTCACAAAGGGACTAAGTGAACCAGTAAAAAAGGTAAGTGAAGGAGTGTGCATAGGCAGAAGTACTGAAAGAAATTGAATGTGGTAGGAAGTAAACATGGAACAAAAGAATAAGTAAGGGAAGCAAAGTAAGGAAATAGGTGTGCGGTAGGGTGACAGAAAAATAGTGAAAATAAAACAAAAGGTGATAACAAAAAACATTTTACAAACACACTTACCATATAATCAATGCAAATTTGTATCTGTGAAAGATAAAGGAAAAAACATGTTATAATTACATAAAAATGTATAATAAAATAGAAGAAACAGTTCATGAGGTTTAAAAATCTACAAAAGTTTACTTAGAAATGAAGCAATAGTGAAGGATACAAAAACAGAAAGAAAGTAATGTAGAAAGAAAAAAAAAAGGAAAAAGAAATAGTTAGAGAACAAATTCCTAAAGGTAAAGAAGATACTAAAAGAATGTAAAATATTAAAACAAAATGAGTAAAGATAAGAAACTAAAAGAAAAATGATTGAAAAGGAGAGAAGTCAGATTGATAAACTATAAATAAAATAGAGGAATAGAAGAGGATTGAGAGTGAGTGAAGTGAAGTCACAGAGTGAAGGGATGAAAGAAATGAAGTTATTATAGAACGATGGATAAAACAGGAGTGAGAGAGTAAGTACACAGAAAGACAAAAGGAAGAACTAACTGAACTACAGTACAATGAGTGTGAAAGAAAAAAAAATGGAGAAAGAGAAAGAGTGTTAGGAAACTAAAGCAGTGGTACTAAGAGAATATGAAAAAGATAAAAAGTGGTGGAAGGAACAGAGGAAATGCAGATAGTTCCTATCAGATTAAGAAGTTGTGAATGAAGTGCAGTAAAGAAACAGCGATGAAAAAAGAGTGTAAATTAGTAAAGAGAGGCAAATAAGGGTGGAAAAGAAAATGAGTGTATAACAATGTGAACACAATATAAATTACACAATGCAAACTACACAATAACTTCTACAATATGTTATATTATTTATTTTTGCTGTTCTCAGAATATATTGAATTCCACTTAAATTAGTGAGTTCAAAGTCTTCATCATATAACAGCGGGAAAAAAAACACAATCTAAAAGATTGTGTTTAAAAAAACCCATTCAAACATACATCTCATATATGTACACTAATCTTTGATTCACTTACTTTTCCATGAGGCCAAATAGAAGATAGTGAAGGTCCTTTTGGTGGAAAAAAAGTCTGCTGTTCCTTATAAGTTCCATTTCATCGACTTCCTATGAAAAAAGATCTAAAAACATCATACCATACACAATCCTCACGGCCAATTTGTGTCTGATATATCAGTATTTTTTACTTTGAGATCCACTTAAAGTATCTACATGAGATAAATAATTTAAAATATTAGATTAACTAACTAACTAACTAACTTTTATTAACTATTCCCGTCTTCAAAGGCCAATTCCCTTTACTAAAACTTTGGTTTTAAAAACACTAGATAAGAATTTGTAGAGTCATAAGGCAAACGTTGTTTATAAGTTAAATGAGAATCATTGCAGTAACTCCATCCATTTTCAGATTTTAAGTAGCATGTATAATGTCCTGAGGTGGTTGAAGATCCATCATGATAAATAATAGCTTCAGTTGTAAAGGTCCTTCCAGAAATTGATAACTGAGAAGCCACAAAATTTTTGATAGAAGTTGTCAATTTAGTTCCATCAGGTCTACATCGTTGGAAAACTAAAATAATATACTGCCCATACCTTTGTATAAATAATGTGGACAGCATTGTACAGTTACATTGGGTACACACCATATTATGATCTGCTGCTTTAACTAGATTTTTAAAAGACACTGATTTACAGTCTGATAATGTCAAATATATAAATCTTTCAGTGTCTATTCTAGTAGTACTTGATAAACTACAATTGTGGCAGTCATGCTGCCATTGATAAGAAAGACTGAAAAGATTATCTACATCTACACCTTCATCTTCCAAAACACCAAACATATACATTAAAAATTCCTGACAATCCTGCTGAATGTTCTGTGAAAATTTATCTTGACCAGAACAGAAATCTAAAATATTTCGAATTTCTGTTACACTTTCTATTTGTGCTGTAACACTGCTACATTTCTGAAACACAGAATTCAATAAACCACACAATCTTTGATCCCGATTTTCAACAATCTGTTCTTGTAAACTTTTAAGAAAAAAAACAACATTAACCACTACATTAGCATAGCAGTTGACACCAGAACTATTTTCAAACTGAAATCCAACAACATTTTCTCCACAATTCTTTTTCTTCCTGTTTTCAATTACAGTTTTCTCTACTTTTTGTCTTTTTGCAACTACCTCACTACAATTATCCTCATTTCTTCTTTTTCGGCCTACCACACGTTTTTCAAACAGAGGATATTGAGGCAAATGTGGAGCATACTCTCTTCTTAACCTATTGTATTCTTTAACACAATCTAGATCTGCAGAAATCTTTGTCTCATCACACGCAATCAAGTACAATCCTGATAAAGTTCTGACTCGAGATAATGCCACATATGCCATACCCTCTTTAAACACAGATCTTCCAATGTTCACCAAAGCACTATCTACACTTAAACCTTGAGATTTATGAATTGTCACCGCATACGCCAAACAAACAGGAAACTGTTTTCGGCGAACATATAAGTCTTTTACAAGTAAAAATCTAGCAGAACAACGACTTATTTGTTGTACTTGTTCAATGCCATCAAATCTTATTTTTAAAAATTCAATTCCATCTCTATTTCTGTAATTCACAAAATCAACAACATAACCCATTGCTCCATTTACCAGACCGCTTTCAACATTTAAATTCCTTCTCAAAATGATACGACAATTTAAACACACATTCAGAGTCTTTTCAAAACCAGCTGTTTTTGAAATACTTTTCTCCAATGAATGCAATTTAGTTTTCAAATTTTCTGACAAAACAATTGTTGCACCCATATGCTCTATTTTATCTATTGCTTCCAGTTTCACAATCTCTTCATTTTCTAAGTCTAACATTTTTTGGTTGAAGATGGAACATTCTTGCAGAGTTGGCATCAAACATATCCCAGATTTCTTCTCAGTCATTTTTTAAAAAATATTCTCTGGAAGAATGTTTTCATTTGGATACAAATTTGAAATTAATCGACTATGCAAAGCTTTTTTCCCTTTCTCAGTCATTTTTCCAATTCTTACATCTTGTAGAATATTTTTATAATCTTCATCCTTGGCCTGTCGCATATTTTGAAGCAGTTCAGCATATTTAAAATGTAGCCATATATTAACATTTCCAATGCTTCCAAGGGACTTCCTGGTATCTTCATGCGTGAGCATTTTAAACACTGGTTGTCCTTTTACTGGAGTCAACTGCAATAGATCTCCAAAAACAATAATGTGTTTTCCTCCAAATAACACATCATAGTCTGTTTTAAGAATTTCTTGCATTCTCAAATGCACAAAAGCAAGCATTAGATTTGAGACCATGCTTACTTCATCTATGATAAGAAGTTTCATTTTCTTCAAGACTCTTGAAACTTCAGAACACGCATCTCCAGATAGCTTGTTGTAATGCAATTTATTATCATGTTCAACTGGCAGCATCAATAAACGATGTAGAGTAATCCCTTTAATGTTATGTGCTGCCAGACCAGTTGGAGCAGTTACAACACAAGACAGTGGTGAATCAGTCCTTTTCTGCAGATAACTTGCAACGGCTTTAATTAGAAAACTTTTTCCTGTCCCCGCTTCTCCACTTACATACAGTCGGACAGGGTCAAATAATATACATGAGCACTCTTTTTTCTCATGTCTGAATCCATGTTCAATCTGCTCTGTGACTTCATCATATATCTTTTTCTGCTCAATGTTTAGTTGCTTTACCAAATCTTCTAAGTTAACTCCATCCTCTTGAGCTTGTTCCATAGCTCTTTCCACCTCATCCATGGCAGTGGCAGCTTCATTTTGGATAATTGGTCCTCCTAGTGGATCCTGGCTCAATGAAGTAGAACTCTGACTATCTTGAGAACTGTTTCTAGCTATCTCTTCAGCAATTGTGGTTTCTTGCTCCATTTCTTCATTCAACATTTGCAGATAATTTAGAAAAATAGGACATTCTATGGTATCCTTAGTTGCATTAAAAGAGTCTTCATAACAGAGAAAATCTCCAAGTAGTTCCTCTTCTGTACGCCATGGCTTAAAGAGTTGCAAAAGAGCTAAATAGTAAAATTCTCTTTTGTCTGGAACTTCACAACTCAATTTTCGATGATTAATCAAATGGCCTTTTTTCTGCTTCACTAGACATCCTTCATAGCCAATGAGTGCATATTTTCCATTATTGATATCTTCTGTGATGTTCCTCTTATAACTGTAGTTTTGAAGAACTTCATACAAACATGTGTTCTCAAGGTGAGTACTTCTATTTGGATAGTATGTATCCAACATATTTGTCTTCAAAATATCTGTACTGTTTGGTTCTTTTTCCGCCAAATATTCAATTTCTTGTACAGATTTCAAAACTCGGTTTCGTGTTGCAGCAAGACCAAGACTCACCCAAATGATTGTTCTTGATTTGGCATAGAGACTTGCTGATGATAACCGATCAGAACATTCATATGCTCCAATTTCTCGATGCGACAACATCTTCAGACTGAAACTGTATAATTTCTTGCTTAGACTCTTTTCATGTGAAATGTCCTCCCACATTTCCTTCAGTTCTGTCTTTTCTTTTTTGGTGATGTAAGATGTCACATATCGAGCCACAGCAATAGAGTTGTCAGCAACGAACTGAATATCCATGTTAGCATTCCACATGGACAAAATCACTGGGTTGTAATCGTTGATGTACTTAGATTCTTCATTTCTTTTCAAATTATATGTGTTTTTGGGAGATTTTCTCGTCACAGTATGTCGTAGAGATGACATCAAATTATTTACTCTTCCCTTAGAAATCACTGGTCGAGGAAATGCAAAACGACATTTCGTGTAGTACTTTTCCTTGTTTTTATATTTTCGACGACAGTACTTTCCACAACGATGAGATTGAAAACGTAAAACTTGTTGCCTTAAATTGTTTTCTTCAGTAGATTTTGGAACAGCACATGTTGAATACTCTTCAATGAAACTCATCACTGTTTCATCTGAATCTGATCCAAATTTGGGTGCATCTTTAATCCACAACAACATATGTATATGAGGAGCACCTCTCGCTTGATATTCCTTCCTCCAAAAGAAATCCAAAACCTCTCCAAGGGGAGGATTTTTTTTGTTGGTAATAAAAGACATCATAGCTTCAAATCTATGATTAAAATATCTGCAAACATTCACTGGATCTAAAGAACACAGTTCTCCTGGTGTTTTCAATTCTATATTTGGTATGTTTTCATTTGCCTCTCGTAGAAATTGAAGTAAATCGTCCCATGCATACTCAGCACAGCTAAGAGTGAGGAACCATGTAGGAGTTCCTAAGTTTCTTAGCATACATTTCAATTCTCCATGACGACGAAACCAATACTCGTTGGTTCCACGTTAACATGCCATGAGATTGATTAGCTGAGATTCCAAAATACTGTCTTGCAGATTAACTTTCTCCATAAAGTCCCTTGCACAAACATTCTGCAAATGAGGTCCACTTTTTAATATATGATTAACTGCATAAGAAAGCCCAGACAAATCACTTTCAAACAGTAGATGAAATAAATATGGAATGCATTGACGAAACCTTGGATCTTCTGCATATAATCTTAGAGTCCGGTATTCAGCTGCAGGAATTTGAACTGGTCGATCATCATATCGTCCACCACAACCTGTTGGAAATAATTGTGGAAAACAACGAGCTTCCAAACTTTCTTCCCATACACTAATGGGACTTCCTTTTGCTGCTTTCATTTGAAACAAGTCAATTGCATTTCCCATTACTTCTTTGGAATGCAAAGGATGAACAGTATAATGTTCATATATTTCTTCAGTTCTAGACACATCAACTTTTTCAATTTGACCAACTGAAGAATCACTATCTTCTTCTGTAGCTGTTTCCTCTACTCCAACACTTACATTTTTGTAGTACTCATTGTTTCTGACTAAATACAACGTTGCCTTCTTGACTTTTTTAACATCCACTAAATCTTGCCAAATTTTCTTACTCTTTGTTGGAACCCCATTAACTAGAATAACTAAAGGATCTTCTTCTACTCTTTCTACACCAATTGTATTAATATTTTTCTTTACATCTAGAGGCAAATAAACAACTCTTCCCTTTAATCCTCTCAGTAAATCTGATGGAGGCAATTTCCCTGTCTTAGGCTCCATGCGTACAATAGCCTGAAAAGGATGGACACATTGAATCAAAATAGATTCATAAGTATTTAGATCCATCAATTCAGAAGGAATATCTATCAACTGAAGATTATTATAAACTGCTCTTGCAGGCATTCTATTTTCATTTAATTTTTTCAAACAATAATTGCAAATACGCTGATCCAAACTCAAATCAAAAGAATTCTCCACCAACAAATAACTTACAAAATCCTCCCATTCACTATTATTTTCCAATTCACTTTTTGCATATAAATCAACTAACCTAGTCTGAATTTTATAATGAGTCCGTCGACAACACACACAAGTTAAATTAGGCCTCTCACTTGATTTCACCTTAAACTTGATAATTTCCTCATCAAACTTTTCAATACTTGAAATTTGTCCATTATCTTCTGCATTACCATCCATTACTATATCTATTTCTACACTGTCCTCTTTGTTCCCAAAATAACAAAACTCAATTTCTTCACAAATAGTCTTCACATCCACTTCAGATCCATGCAAAAGAGCACTATTTAACTGTTTAAGCTTAAGTGCAGGACTTTTTGCATAATACAACTTCCTCACTAATTTCCTTACGTTATTATGATGCACTGCTAACATCCTAAAATGATGAAAAACACTCCGACAAACTTTTCTAGAAAGACATGCTAGTGAATGCCCTTGCAAACCTGTGCTTTCTCTCACTCTGCAAGGATCTAACTCTTGCAGGATCTTCATTTTTTGTTTGAGACTTTTTTTACTATATGTACGTAAGAAATTTCGAAGCAAATCAATTGATTCCTGTCGCACACTACAAATACTACTGCATTTCCATGTGTACACTGGACCCTTAGTACGTCTCCCTAAAACTTCATCAGCTAACACCTCTTCTGCATCTCTAGATACAAGTTTCTCTTTTTCCATCACACAACTATCTTTCACCTCATATGCACGACCACTGGTGTCAACTGCATGCACCAAATCATTTTCCTGAAAGTAACTCTCCTCATTAAAAAAAGGCTCAGAACTTGAACTATGCATCCATTCACCAGAAAATACTTCACAAAAATTACTCCGATTAATAATTCTTTTCCATCTACTGTTCGATTTGAAAACATCCATTGCCTTATTAAGTATCCTAATTCTATTGATTATTAAAATAAATAATTTTTTCTTAACTTCAAAAGCCTGATCAACAATCTTTTCTACACTTTTCTTTTTCTTGTAAAAAGCAGCTTTTAGTTTACTTTTCTTATCATTTTTTAGCAAATTTAAAACTACCCTATTGCGAAACATTCGCCTACGAATGTCCCTAAAAACATTTACCCTTCTATTGCTAACCATTCTCTTCTCTCCTGGTCCAATGGAAACATTTTTTGTGGGCTTCTCTTTCCTTTTTAGATTTGTTGACTTTTTCTGTATATTCACATTAGCAATTTCATTTTTTTTCCTACGACATATGTTGCGAAGAAAAGACTTAATTGGCTTACCAGAAGCTTTTCTGGTGTTTTTTGAAGTACTTGTTGAAGAGGATTCCATAAAGTCTGTTGTTGATGTTCTCCTTTTCCGTATGGTATTTTTGATATTTCTTTGCCTTGAAGGCATTTTTGCTTCCTTTTCAGAAGTTGATTTGAATCTGTTGTTCTGTTAAAAAAACACATTAAAGACCACTATTAGCAAACAACAAAGTAATGTTAAAAAGCAAACAATATAAACAATAAATTGCAACATATTTAAGTTTATACAATAGCAACTCATGGCTTTATTTTTAAAGGCCTTGCGCCACCAGTGCGTCACTTATTACCCATGTTTAAAGTGATGCATCAGCTGCACATGGCATTCATAAATAAGAGCCAAATGCAAATACCAATCAATTGCACCCAAAAATCGATTTTTGAATAACATGTAAAAAACACTGCGCAGAACCTAAGTACAACCACTCAATATCATCAAAAAAAGTCAGGCCTTATTTATGAAAGCCTTGCGCCACCAGTGCGTCACTTATTAGCCATGTTTAAAGTGATGCACTAGCTGCAAAAGGCAATCATAAAAAAGAGCCAAATGCAAATACCAATCAATTGCACCCAAAAATCGATTTTTGAATAACATGTAAGAAACACTGCGCAGAACCTAAGTACAACCACTCAATATCATCAAACAAAGTCAGGGCCTAATTTATAAAGGCCTTGCGCCACCAGTGCGTCACTTATTACCCATGTTTAAAGTGATGCACTAGCTGCACATGGCATTCATAAATAAGGGCCAAATGCAAATACCAATCAATTTCACCCAAAAATCGATTTCTGAATAACATGTAAGAAACACTGCGCAGAACCTATGTACAACCACTCAATATCATCAAACAAAGTCAGGGCCTTATTTATGAAAGCCTTGCGCCACCAGTGCGTCACTTATTACCCATGTTTAAAGTAATGCATCAGCTGCACATGGCATTCATAAATAAGGGCCAAATGCAAATACCAATCAATTGCACCCAAAAATCGATTTTTCAATAACATGTAAGAAACACTGCGCAGAACCTATGTACAACCACTCAATATCATCAAACAAAGTCAGGGTCTGATTTATAAAGGCCTTGCGCCACCAGTGCGTCACTTATTACCCATCTTTAAAGTGATGCACTAGCTGCACATGGCATTCATAAATAAGGGCCAAATACAAATGCCAATCAATTGCACCCAAAAATCGATTTTTGAATAACATGTAAGAAACACTGCGCAGAACCTAAGTACAACCACTCAATATCATCAAACAAAGTCAGGGTCTGATTTATAAAGGCCTTGCACCACCAGTGCATCACTTATTACCCATGTTTAAAGTTATGCATCAGCTGCACATGGCATTCATAAATAAGGGCCAAATGCAAATACCAATCAATTTCACCCAAAAATCGATTTCTGAATAACATGTAAGAAACACTGCGCAGAACCTATGTACAACCACTCAATATCATCAAACAAAGTCAGGGTCTGATTTATGAAAGCCTTGCGCCACCAGTGTATCACTTATTACCCATGTTTAAAGTGATGCATCAGCTGCACATGGCATTCATAAATAAGGGCCAAATGCAAATACTAATCAATTGCACCCAAAAATCGATTTTTGAATAACATGTAAGAAACACTGCGCAGAACCTATGTACAACCACTCAATATCATCAAACAAAGTCAGGGTCTGATTTATAAAGGCCTTGCGCCACCAGTGTATCACTTATTACCCATGTTTAAAGTGATGCATCAGCTGCACATGGCATTCATAAATAAGGGCCAAATGCAAATACCACTCAATTGCACCCAAAAATCGATTTTTGAATAACATGTAAGAAACACTGCGCAGAACCTATGTACAACCACTCAATATCATCAAACAAAGTCAGGGCCTTATTTATGAAAGCCTTGCGCCACCAGTGCGTCACTTATTACCCATGTTTAAAGTCATGCATCAGCTGCACATGGCAATCATAAATAAGGGCCAAATGCATATACCAATCAATTGCACCAAAAAATCGATTTTTGAATAACATGTAAGAAACACTGCGCAGAACCTATCTACAACCACTCAATATCATCAAACAAAGTCAGGGTCTGATTTATAAAGGCCTTGCGCCACCAGTGCATCACTTATTACCCATGTTTAAAGTGATGCATCAGCTGCACATGGCATTCATAAATAAGGGCCAAATACAAATACCAATCAATTGCACCCAAAAATCGATTTTTGAATAACATGTAAGAAACACTGCACAGAACCTATGTACAACCACTCAATATCATCAAACAAAGTCAGGGTCTGATTTATAAAGGCCTTGCGCCACCAGTGCATCACTTATTACCCATGTTTAAAGTGATGCATCAGCTGCACATGGCATCCATAAATAAGGGCCAAATGCATATACCAATCAATTGCACCCAAAAATCGATTTTTGAATAACATGTAAGAAACACTGCACAGAACCTATGTACAACCACTCAATATCATCAAACAAAGTCAGGGTCTGATTTATAAAGGCCTTGCGCCACCAGTACATCACTTATTACCCATGTTTAAAGTGATGCATCAGCTGCACATGGCATTCATAAATAAGGGCCAAATGCATATACCAATCAATTGCACCCAAAAATCGATTTTTGAATAACATGTAAGAAACACTGCGCAGAACCTAAGTACAACCACTCAATATCATCAAACAAAGTCAGGGTCTGATTTATAAAGGCCTTGCGCCACCAGTGCATCACTTATTACCCATGTTTAAAGTGATGCATCAGCTGCACATGGCATTCATAAATAAGGGCCAAATGCATATACCAATCAATTGCACCCAAAAATCGATTTTTGAATAACATGTAAGAAACACTGCGCAGAACCTATGTACAACCACTCAATATCATCAAACAAAGTCAGGGTCTGATTTATAAAGGCCTTGCGCCACCAGTGCATCACTTATTACCCATGTTTAAAGTGATGCATCAGCTGCACATGGCATTCATAAATAAGGGCCAAATGCATATACCAATCAATTGCACCCAAAAATCGATTTTTGAATAACATGTAAGAAACACTGCGCAGAACCTAAGTACAACCACTCAATATCATCAAACAAAGTCAGGGTCTGATTTATAAAGGCCTTGCGCCACCAGTGCATCACTTATTACCAATGTTTAAAGTGATGCATCAGCTGCACATGGCATTCATAAATAAGGGCCAAATGCATATACCAATCAATTGCACCCAAAAATCGATTTTTAAATAACATGTAAGAAACACTGCGCAGTACCTATGTACAACCACTCAATATCATCAAACAAAGTCAGGGTCTGATTTATAAAGGCCTTGCGCCACCAGTGCATCACTTATTACCCATGTTTAAAGTGATGCATCAGCTGCACATGGCATTCATAAATAAGGGCCAAATACAAATACCAATCAATTGCACCCAAAAATCGATTTTTGAATAACATGTAAGAAACACTGCGCAGAACCTATGTACAACCACTCAATATCATCAAACAAAGTCAGGTTCTGATTTATAAAGGCCTTGCGCCACCAGTGCATCACTTATTACCCATGTTTAAAGTGATGCATCAGCTGCACATGGCATTCATAAAAAAAGCCAAATAAAAATACCATTCATTTGCACCCAAAATCGATTTTTGAATAACATGTAAGAAACACTGCGCAGGACTTATATACTAACATACAATTTCACTTCTAAAACATAACTATCTGCTTCCAAATATTCTCCATAGAGCAAATAAATCTCTATCTAAATTAAATGAATCATTACTTACCTTTACAAATGCTTTTGGAGATTGAAAACAGTGTCAGACACACACACCAATTTTTCTTTAGCAGAGGAAAAGGTGTGCTCTCAATACACTGAAACCAAGACTGGCATAGAAAATCTCTATCTTTGTACACATATGCCTTAATTCAACCAATGAAAACTCTTCCCTCACTATTTTCAAACCAACACCCATCCCCCTCTCAAACCTTTCTATCTGTTACCATAGCAACTCCCTCCTAACTGAACTGTAAGGTTCAAAAGTGTATCTTACAATGTTGCAAATTAACTCAGCAAGGATGTTTGACCTCTCAATACAGCAGCCTATACAGGGTATTTTTGCTTTTGGTGACTTTTTTTAAACCATTCAAATTGCTTCTTTCACACAACATAACCATGCACCCTAACTTTCAGTTTTCAACTATCTGAATCCACCAATCATTGCTTGTGATTCAAGAGCAGAGAAAGTCCACAATTATTTTTTTGTAAACTCCTACTGTTCCAACTGCCATTTCATTCCCACACTTCATCTGACTGGACCAGAACCTTCTCACATCATGTACTCTGTTTGGATTATTGGACATAGCTACATCCACTGGGCTCAAAGGTATGCAGCTAGCAGAAATTTTCATAACCTTGATTTATCAAATGTGGAAATCAAGTGGATTGGCCACAGAGGATTAAAATGTCACCAATTGATACCATTGGTGAAAACCTTTTTGCATCTGCCAGAACCTGACCTGTTAATTGTGCACTGTGGAGGTAATGATTTGGGCACATTAACTGGAGTAGGTCTGGAAATGCTTTTAAAGGACACCTTTCATCAATTGATGATACTTTTTCCCCACACTGCCTTGGTATATTCCAATATATGCCAAAGACAGAAATGGAACTGGTCCAACCAATTTGGTCCACAATTTGAGAAAGCACGGAAACATGTAAATAAATCTGTTTCTGCTTACATGAGAGACTATGGAATGGGTTCAATATACAATAATAACTTGCGTTACAACATGCAAGACATCTACAGAGGAGATGGAGTGCACTTCTCAGATGAGGGGAATAGAATATTCCTCCTGAATTTAAGAATGTGTATTGGAACCTACTTGTAGGTACCTAAATCAACCACAGAACCCAAAAGCTCTTCTCAGAGCTACCCTACCTCTGATCATTCAAAGCGTTTATTTTTTTCTAACTTTTTTCACTATTTTTCACCAAAGTACGCTTTCGGGTATGCTTAAGGGTGCGCGCACCGGGCGCTCCCCCCGTGGAAAATTAAAATTTGTTTGTTTTTTTTTTTACGTTTATGAGCCTCCTAAGCCCCCCTCAGAAAACCTAGAGGGTCAAGAAGTCTCTACAGTGCCCCCTTCTACCCATACCGAACATTGTTTACCCTCCATCTTGTGTCTAGATTGTACCGAAACACAAAATGGAAGACTCCCGTTACGCTGCTGGTGCGCGTATTGGAGCGCGCACCGGTAAGCGCACAATAAAAAAAGGTGGGAAAGTAATTTACGGAAAACCCAATGGAGACACTTTCATCAAATATAGAATACGCCCTACTACATAGCAGTCCCTACCATTTGCCCAAATTTGGTGAAATTCCATTGAGACATTTAGGCTACAGGCCTGTCTAAATATCCTGAGGTAAATTACATGACAAAAACACACTTGTAATGTTAGAATTTACAACCAATTAAAAAGTATCTTTCATTTTCTACGATTATTTCCTGACGTTTGATTGGTTAAGTACAAGAATATATATAAAAGAAGAGAGGGAAACACAGCCATTTTGACTACTGCTTCCAGAAGTACATTTGAAAACAAATTTCACTGACAACTTCAACTGATTTCTCTAAGGTAAGTTCTAATTATGGAAGTATATTGTACACTTTAAGTTAATTTCTGAAAAAATATTCTGTTAGTGATATGCTATCCCTCTTTAATAGTTAGAGATAGAGATAGACTTCTCTGTAATAGTTATGGATTGAGTTAGGCTTCTCTGGTATACAGTACCCTAACTCTACTAATATAGTTAATTTGTATGCAATTTTCAGAAAGAAAATGGAAGGAGAAAATCAGGCAAATGATACTTCTATCAAAGTAAAGGTGGAAAAACCAGAAGATCAAAAAAAAGAAGTTGATTTCATGGATGACTCTTTGGATGAACAGTTTATAGAATGTTTGGAAGAAATGGAATCATGTACATATAATTATGAGGAAATTCCGGACAATATTATGTTAGAAATTTTATTAAATTATGAAAAAGAATCAGAGGAATAAATTTATCTTTAATAATTTCAAATTGTTTCAGACAATATTCTTTTTTATATGTAATTCATAAAGTATTACCAAAAATGTTTAAAATATAAACTGAGACTTATAGTATACTGTTCAACTATTTTTCTGTTACATAGTAAGTTTACTCATAGTTACTACCTTTCTCCCACTATATTATCTCATATGAATATTTTACACCTCATTTTCATAAGTGAGCAGGATAGACTACTCATGATCCCCTAGAAATTCTCAGGGAGTGCTTAAAATATCTGTTTCTCCTTTCCAGACAGACTATGTTATGAATTCCATATACCACAAAAACATACAATAACAACATGCAAGATATCTACAGAGCAGATGGTGTACATTAAATGAAAGTCTCTGCATTGGTACCTACATGTAGGTACTTACATAAAATAAAAAAAAACAATTAATAAACATACAATTTTTTAAAGTGATTATTTTTCCATAGTACCCTCCTTGGAGCGCTTCCCGGTGCGCGCACCGGGCGCTTCCCCCGCGAAAAACGCAAAAATTTTTTATTTTTTTTGAGGCCCCGCGGGGCCCTTTAATGGCCCCCATATCAAACCTAGGGGGTCAGGGGGGGTCTACCCTGCCCCCTTATGGTCAATTCCCCCCTTTGTTTTTGCCACCTCTTATGACTAGATTTTACCGATAGACAAGATGGCGGCCGCTCCGGACTGTTTAGAATGTTTACAGACAACTGAGAGCCAATCAGCTTTCTGCGCGCAAGTCGCGTGGCGCGCCTGGAGCGCTCACCGGTGCGCGCACCGGTGAGCGGCTACAGATATATATATTTTTTTGAACGTTAATTTCTTAAAATCCACTGAAGCACATATCTTGAGACATAGCAAAGGCACATCGGGCTACCAGTCCCTACAATTTTGCCAAGTTTGGTGGAAATCCATTCAGCCGTTCGGGCTAAAAGTGAAATCGACCGCCCTATGGAAATTAACATGGGGAAAACGCGTTTTGGGACCCCCCTTTTATCTCGGCCCCCGCTTGACGAATCCCCCCCAAACTTTCAAGGAAGGACCGGAGCTCGACGAGGCCATTTTCAGGAAATTTTCAGGCAGATTCGTCAACCGGTGCCAAAGTTATTCCAAATAGAATTTTGAGATTTAACATTGAAAAAAATCCTAACTATAACTACCTACTGGCGACCGCCAGTAGGTAATATATATATATATATATATATATATATATATATATATATATATATATATATATATATATATTCACTGAAAAAAACATAGGTTATAGACCATATATAGTTAGGGATTAGCTTTCACAAAACCTTAATTTACTCGCACAAAACCATTGAAATTTGCATATATAGTTAGTTGCACTAACTATATATCGCGCACCCGCAATCCACTGCTGATGATGTCACATATTACATCATTCATGACATGGTCAGTGACATCACTGATGACATCACTGATGACATCTCAAATGACATCACTGATGACATCTCAAATGATATCACTGGTGACATCACTGATGACATCTCATTTGACATTACTGATCACATCACTGATGATATCATTTATGTGATAATACAATGAACATCTTCAGACTCTAATATAACCTTAGATACAATCAGTGTAAACAGACACTCCCAGACTGTCACTTATCCATGGAGTTACTCACACACCTAGTCAGTCATGCAAAGAATCAATCACACCTCCATTTTCTCAACTATACAGTTATACACACCTTACTTATTCAAACATATACTAACACATATTTACTCTCTTATACAATCCCTGATACATGTTCACAATGATCCATACAGCCACTCACACATTCACTGGCTCTTATGCACAGTTATTTATATATGTCAACTCTCACATGTACTGTGTTTTACATATGTACTTACTTTGACATGTAGCACTGAGAAATCCATTCACTCACCAATACACTCAGGCAGACAGTCAACCGCCCATACAGCTGTTTCCACATGCACTTTTGAACCCATACATATAGTGAATCAACTGCTCACACATCTATGCACAGAGTCACACACCTCCCAGCCACCCACACACACACTCAGTCTCCCATACAAATACTTGGGCAACCAATCAATAACCCATATAGTTACTCATATAGCTACTGATCAACACATGCAGCAGTTCGCAGAACAACAGACATAATGATGCACAAATTAAGACAGTTTAGTCTCTAACCCATGCACTCAGTGAGACACATTTAATCACTCACTCATACAGTCAGTCATGCACCTACTAAATCCTTCATCCAGACACTTATACATCCACTCATTCTTCAATATGTAAGACATATTTTAACTTTACAGAAACATACAGTCACTGGGTGTTGTCATCAGTGATGTCATCAGTGATGTCACTGACCATGTCATGAATGATGTAATATGTGACATCATCAGCAGTGGATTGCGGGTGCGCCATATATAGTTAGTGCAACTAACTATATATGCGAATTTCAATGGTTTTGTGCGAGTAAATTAAGGTTTTGTAAATGCTAATCCCTAACTATATATGGTCTATAACCTATGGTTTTTTCAGTGAATTTTCAAGGTTTTGTAAATGCTAATTCCTAACTATATATGGTCTATAACCTATGGTTTTTTCAGTGAATTTCAATGGTTTTTTAATAGCAAATATCAAAAGCTGTAAAATGTCAAGTACGTGGTAGGTAAAAACATTTTCGTATTTATGCACGCTGATGTGCTTTCAAAGCTGACCCCCCTCCTCTTTTCTTTTAGGAGTATTCTCTCTTTGCAGATAGTGAAGGGTAGGTAACACAGGCCTTTGCCCCCGTTGTAATCCGTCGTGCCTGCTTCCCTCTCCATTTGATTGATTGTTATCCTAGCATTTATTGTTTTGGAATTGGTTCTCTTTGGTTCATTCTCTATTTACAAACAAGCACAGAGTCGCAATACTCTGTTTAGTCTTTGCAGATAGTGAAAAATCGTTAAAAAAACAAAAGGAATCAAGCAAAATCAGTAGGCCACTAATGGGATCTCTTTTTGACCTCGCTAAAATAGAAACATTATGAACAACTCCTCATGACAAATACGAAACTAGTGAGAGGAACTGAGCTCGACACCATGATGGCTGCAAGACAGCTCGGCTCCGCCGCCCACCCCACCCAAAATAACGAATATTATAAATATATACAACACACCAGCAAAGTAACAGGCTAAAACGTTTTATTAAATAACTATTTACATGGCAGCCTGCTGCAACATCGATCCAAACAAGCCTTTGTATTTTGGGCTCAAAATAAACCATCAATAGTAAGATTTTCATAGGTGAGTGTAGGTTCATGGTTTTCCATCCACAGACTAAAAGCCTGGAGTGGGAGTGAAAGAACAATAACTAGGTAAGAAGGAAGGCAGAGGTTGTGGGAAGGACTCTGGATATGGTATGTTGCCTGGTCCCTGAGTTGCTTCGATGTCACTGCCTTGCACAAATGGCATAAGTCCTGGATGTTGGGTGCAATAGTTAAGGGTTCCAAGCAGCGCTTATAACACTGTCTGAAGCTTATTTGCACCTGCTGCAGCTTCACTATTCTCAAAGTAAATGGGGGCTGTTTGTGGACCTGACTGCATTGGAAAACAATGTGATGCGGTGCCTCCCTGAACCACTTGACGGAGGCCCCCGAGATAATTGCGCCTGCTCCACACCTTGTCCCACAATCCGTTTGACCTGAAGACACGTCCTGCGGTGCCCTGGTCCGACCATCACATATACCTGCGCCAGGAGACGGCATGGGATGCAGTAGAAGGGAGAGGCAGTGCGAACGAGCCTCCCCCACCTCCCCAGGTGGAGGTTTCTCAGCTACACCCCAGCGCTTCACTCGACCAGCTGACTTGCGCCCGCTCTTGCGACACAGTGCCTCGCTCGGCCAGCTGAATTGCACCTGCTCTTGCTATTACAACGTCTCACCTGCCATCCAACGGAATTGCACCCAATCTTGCGGTACAGTGACAGGCGGCTGCTACGGAGCTCACGAAATGGCGGTCGGCTCAACAGACTTGGGCCTGGCCTGCAAAGATGGCTCTAGGCAACCGTGGAACTCGGACGCTTGACTGCTAGGGCATGGGCCCCATTCCCAAAAGAGTCCCCTCAGCCTTGAAGATTCTACAACAGTCACCGGGACCTCCGACTCCCGTAGACTTCCGGTGAGGAGCGTCTGCCATGATTGCTCGCGGAATGGCCACGACGTAGCCACGAGATGGTGGTGCTCTCATGTTGACGCCAGCTTCAGTCTGAAACATCCAGAAACACTGTAGACTACCAATTCGATCAGTTCCGGTGGAGCCCCAACGTGACCCGGTAGAGAAGAACTTGCCCTCCCCTCTTTGACTGATGGTTCTTGTTGCCTGTCCCTTCTCTTGTCATTTAACAGAACTTTTTGGACTGCTGAAAGGGGTTGTGTTCCGACCACTGGTTGGTGGAGACATTTTGACTATATTCTGGACCTGCGAAGTCGCGTAATGCGTCATATGACGCGCCGCATTAGCGCACCCGGAAGTGCTCCGGTGCGCGAGGCACAGCTTCCCGGAAACGATCCAGAGCGCGGCGCGCAGCGCGTAACGTAAGCATAACAGGTCATGTGACTTAATAAAACTTTTCATTGGTTCATTTTACTTTTGTTATTCTAATGATGAAAGGCTTGGTCATATGACCTAAAAATAACGCTTTTCATTGCTTTCGAAAAATTTTTTTTCCTAAATGATGAAAGCCCCACCTTTTTTTTCTCGCTCTGACTTGTAAAGCAAAGGACCCAGATGCATTTACAGTTTATCACTAACAATGTTCCAGGCTAATGTATTTTCCCGGGAAATTTACAACTGTCCTGCAAGTAAAATATTCCTATTTCGAGAAAAAGGGCGTTTCTTCGTCCCATGAGGGAGCCGTTGAGCAAAAGAGGCTCGGCCTGCTGTCTTAGTCGCTGATAGGCATGAATATCGGATTCTTATCGATCACTTTATGTTGCAGGAGTGGAAAACACAACAGCCCTTGACCATTTATCTTTACTGCGTTCCTGCGTATTATACCTTTCAACCGTCATGTAATCGGGCTGCTTTATTTCACTTGCCTTTTACTCATTCGAAAACAGTGGCTATTATTCAAAACTTTACCAAAAAAAGGTACTACTACCATGTTTTGTTTTAAAAACCTTTATTGTGAAAATGTCAGTATACAAATACGGGCCTATAACCACGTGGGCCGGCCACAGAGCAAACTGGAATCGTGTATGATGAGGGGACATTTACACTGTAGAAGAACGTAACGAGCGGGCTATTAGGTTGCAAGAACTAAGGTGTCTAACAGTTGCGGAATCGTAAATTATAATTAAAGTACGACAGGGCCAGTTACAATAAAATTATCTAGATATACATTTGCGGGCAACGTGACGTTAATTTCGAACTTTCAATAGTACAGTAATCAATAACACATCAGAACTTAATATCAATAGGGATGTCCAAATGTTCAATCAATTCTCGTCCCCGCCCGCCATGTGCTTCAAAACTGCATACGTATCCCGTGATATCAAGGTTGGGCAACCAGTACACAACAAGGAGTTACGAGTCCCATTTATACCGGCGCCATTTTGTGCGAGGCCGGGCAGGTCCAGGATATAGCCAAAATGTCTCCACCAACCAGCGGTCGGACCGAACACCTTTCGGCAGTCCAAAAAGGTTCCGTTAAATGACAACAGAAGAAATAGGCAACAAGAACAATCAGTCGAAAGAGGGGACGCTTTCGTGAATGGGGCCCATGCCCTAGCAGGCAAGCGTCTGAGTTCCAAGGTGTCCCAGGGCCATTTTAGTGGACCAGGCCCAAATCTGAAGAGCCGGCCGCCATTTTAAGAGTCCTATGGCAGCCGCCTATCGCTGCACCGCAAGGATGGGCGCAATTCTACTGGATGGTGGACGAGACGCTGTAGCCGCAAGAGCGGGCGGTAAACAGCTGAATGGCGGATGAGGCACAGCGCAGCAAAAGCGGGCGGAAAACTGCTGATTGGTGACTGAAACGGTAAAAGGGCGCCCCACTACAGCAGACGAGCCTCCACCTGGGGAGGCCCGTTCACGCCGCCTC
The DNA here is from genome assembly GCF_964263255.1 of Lissotriton vulgaris. Taxonomy (NCBI): domain Eukaryota; kingdom Metazoa; phylum Chordata; class Amphibia; order Caudata; family Salamandridae; genus Lissotriton; species Lissotriton vulgaris. The sequence continues at coordinate 3,059,136 of NW_028242552.1, read as the reverse complement.
CCCCCCCCCCCCCGGGGCGCCCCACGCCGTTTTTCGGTGCAGCATTGTAGGATGCCAAGACCAGTGCGGCAAGTAAAGGACATCACCTGGGTGCCGTCCAGATCTCGGCGCGTTGTGCTGCCTTCGGACTATTCGCACAACAGACCGCTACTGACCATTGTTGCTGTGTTTACATTTTTTTTTTTAACGTGTTTACTGTTTTTGGTGCTTTGTATATATTTATAAGTTATTAAAGTGTTATAATCCTACTACTTTGTTGGAGTGCTATATATTTTTAATGTGACACATAATTGTGAAGACTTTGATGTACAAAAAGGCATCCCTGGAATCTTCCGCTTCAGGCTCGGTCCCACACACCCTCACAGTGAGAATCCCCTCCCCAATCACAATACAGGATCGTTATCAGATAGTAGGAACGCGTGTGGTGTGACGGATCTCATGAGGTGGGGGCCTTGATCTACTGTAACTCCTTTGAAGAGGGGTGATTCTTTACAGTTGAGGCCATAAACTACATCCGCAGGGCTAAGTGATAGCCTGGGACCGGCCTGGACAATCAGACACAAAGGAAGAGGAGTGTCAGAGGGTGCGGTAGTGAATAGGGTGAAAGGGAGTTGTTGGGCGGGCACAGGATGTGATTCTCAGGGAAGAGCAGTGCAGATGGGGGGAGGTTTATGGCCCATGCATAAGAGAGAGAGCGGGGGTGACCAGTGCGTGGGGGAGATGCTTGCGAGAGTTGGGAGCCATGCTGAGGATCGGCGGCGTGCAGAGAGTGGGTCTGGTCAAGGCATCTAAAATGGCTGCCGTGCACGACAAAAGTGTGGCATTGGAAAAAAAGCAAGATGGCGCAGACAATGTTTATCAATACGGATTAATTTATAACAATTATTTTTAACAATATATTTACTCGCAGTGTCAAAAAGGCGGTCAACACTTCCTGATTTCCTTCGAATCGAACGTTAACAGACGTCACGATCGGCGGCGTGCAGAGAGTGGGTCTGGTCAAGGCATCTAAAATGAATGCCGTGCACGACAAAAGTGTGGCATTGGAAAAAAAGCAAGATGGCGCAGACAATGTTTATCAATACGGATTAATTTATAACAATTATTTTTAACAATATATTTACTCGCAGTGTCAAAATGGCGGTCAACACTTCCTGATTTCCTTCGAATCGAACGTTAACAGACGTCACGCAGCAAAAAAACAAACAAAAAAAAAAAACGCTCACGCCCAGCCGCTGGAAGACAAGTATCAACATATATGAGCATCTTCAGCCACCCTCAGAAAACATAGGGGGTCAGTATACGTCTCCCGTACCCCCTTATACCCATTTCTCACATTGTTTTTCCTCCATCTTGTATCCATATTTAATTAAAACGAAACACAAAATGGCGAATTCCCGTTTCGCGTCCCGATTCGCTACCCGGTTCGCGAACCGGAAAGCACTTCTACCGCAAAAAATCAAATTTTTTTTATTTGCCCCACGGGACCCTTTAATAACCCCAACATCATTCCTAGGGGGTCAAGAAGGGTCTACCTTGCCCCCTTTCATTAAAATCCCCCTTCGTTTTTCTCCTCTTCTTGTCCCTCGATCCTACCGAGAGACAAGATGGCGGCCGCTCCGGACTGTTTAGAATGTTGACAGACACCGGAGAGCCAATCAGCTTCGCTTCGCAAAGCTCCGTTACGCGAAAAGTTCGCGAACCGGAGCGCTACCCGGGACGCTGTCACAGATATATCTGTTTTTTTAAACGTTAATTTCTAAAAATCCACTGGAGCACATATATTGAGACCCAGCAAAGGCACATCGGGCTAACAGTCCCTACAATTTTGCCAAGTTTTGTGCAAATCCATTCAGCCGTTCGAGCTAAAAGTGAGGCCAAACGCCCTATGGAAAACTCAATGTTAAAAACGTGTTTTGGGACCCCCCTTTTTTCTCGGCCCCCCTTGACGAAACCCCCCCAAATTTTCAGGGGCTGCTCAGAAACTAAATGTGCAATTTTCCTGAAAATTTCACCCGATTCTGTCCACAAACGCCAAAGTTATTAGACATAGAATTTTCAAAAGTCCCATAGAGAAAAAATCCTAACTATATATACCTACTGGCGACCGCCAGTAGGTAATATATATATATATATATATATTCACTGAAAAAACCATAGATTATAGACCATATATAGTTAGGAATTCGCATTTACAAAACCTTATTTTACTCACACAAAACCATTGAAATTCCATATATAGTTAGTTGCACTAACTATATATCGCGCACCCGCAATCCACTGCTGATGATGTCACATATTACATCATTCATGACATGGTCAGTGACATCACTGATGACATCACTGATGACATCTCAAATGACATCACTGATGACATCACTGATGACAACATCCAGTGACTGTATGTTTCTGTAAAGTTAAAATATGTCTTACATATTGAAGAATGAGTGGATGTATAAGTGTCTGGATGAAGGATTTAGTAGGTGCATGACTGACTGTATGAGTGAGTGATTAAATGTGTCTCACTGAGTGCATGGGTTAGTGACTAAACTGTCTTAATTTGTGCATCATTATGTCTGTTGTTCTGTAAACTGTTGCATGTGTTGATAAGTAGCTATATGAGTAACTATATGGGTTATTGATTGGTTGCCCAAGTATTTGTATGGGAGACTGAGTGTGTGTGTGGGTGGCTGGGAGGTGTATGACTCTGTGCATAGATGTGTGAGCAGTTGCTTCACTAGATGTATGGTTTCAAAAGTGCATGTGGAAACAGCTGTATGGGCGGTTGACTGTGTGCATGAGTGTATTGGTGAGTGAATGGATATCTCAGTGCTACATGTCAAAGTAAGTACATATGTAAAACACAGTACATGTGAGAGTTGACATATATAAATAACTGTGCATAAGAGCCAGTGAATGTGTGAGTGGCTGTATGGATCATTGTGAACTTGTATCAGGGATTGTATAAGAGAGTAAATATGTGTTAGTATATGTTTGAATAAGTAAAGTTTGTATAACTGTATAGTTGAGGAAATGGAGGTGTGATTGATTCTTTGCATGACTGACTAGGTGTGTGAGTAACTCCATGGATGAGTGACAGTCTGTGAGTGTCTGTTTACACTGATTGTATCTAAGGTTATATTAGAGTCTGAAGAGGTTCATCGTATTATCACATGAATGATATCATCAGTGATGTGATCAGTAATGTCAAATGAGATGTCATCAGTGATGTCATTTGAGATGTCATCAGTGATGTCATTTGAGATGTCATCAGTGATGTCATCAGTGATGTCACTGACCATGTCATGAATGATGTAATATGTGACATCATCAGCAGTGGATTGCGGGTGCGCGATATATAGTTAGTGCAACTAACTATATATGGAATTTCAATGGTTTTGTGTGAGTAAAATAAGGTTTTGTAAATGCGAATTCCTAACTATATATGGTCTATAACCTATGGTTTTTTCCAGTGAATTTTCAAGGTTTTGTAAATGCTAATTCCTAACTATATATGGTCTATAGCCTATGGTTTTTTCAGTGAATATATATATATATACATACATATATAAACATATATCATCTGTATATCTATATAAATACAAACATAAATGCATGCATACATATACTTATATGCATACAGATGCATGTTATTTACATGAAAGTTGAAAAAACACTAATAAAAGCAAAGCTAAAAAGCCACCTCATTACAAACAGAATGGCTTTAACTTAAACGAGGGCGAGATCTATTGCATTTTCAATGCTTGTTTACTTTGGTTCCATCAAGAAGGCATTCAGATGTGTCACACATTTGCCATAAATTCTGAATGTTAGCACTCTAGTTGCACATTAGATCACTGTAGTAAAGCTACTGCTCACCAGGGACGTCTGCTGCTGGTATTCAAAGTGCATGTTTCAGTCTGCATGTCAGAATTTTTTTAATGAAATAGAAGAGGATTTGAGAAGTCACTCAAAATGATCCCTAATTTTTCTTTCTGAAGCACTAATCATACTTTCTATGGCAAAATTAACCCCCTCATGTTGTTCCTTTTTAAATTGAGTGTTTTCAGACTTACCACTTCATTCCAATCAAGATGGCTTCTGGTGTGCCATACTTTTGTCATAAGTAAGACTGTTAGCGCTCTAGTTGTTCTTTAGAACACTCTGGGACATTCTGTCATTGGGCTATACTTGGGGTACATCTGGGTGATATTTGGGCTACATTTAGGCTCTTTTGTCTCTGGTTGCCATCTTGGGAGACTGTATGTCAGAATTTTTTAATGAAATTGAAGAGGGTTTGAGAAGTCACTCAAAATGTGCCCTAATTTTTCTTTCTGCAGCACTAATCATAATTCATATGGCAAATTATACCCCCTCATTTTGTTCCTTTTTAAATTAAATGTTTTAAGAGTTACCACTTTATTCCAATCAAGATGGCTTCAGGTGTGCCATACCTTTGTAATAAGTAGGACTGTTAGCGCTCTAGTTGTTCTTTAGAACACTCTGGGACATTCTGTCATTGGGCTATACTTGGGCTACATCTGGGTGATATTTGGGCTACATTTGGGCTCTTTTGTCTCTGGTGGCCATTTTGGGAGACTGCATGTCAGAATTTTTTAATGAAATAGAAGAGGATTTGAAAAGTCACTCAAAATGTGACCTAATTTTTCTTTCTGCAGCACTAATAATACCTTCTATTGCATAATATACCCCCTCATTTTGTTCCTTTTTAAATTAAATGTTTTAAGAGTTACCACTTTATTCCCATCACGATGGCTCCAGGTGTGCTATACCTTTGTAATAAGTAGGACTGTTAGCGCTCTAGTTGTTCTTTAGAACACTCTGGGACATTCTGTCATTGGGCTATACTTGGGCTACATCTGGGTGATATTTGGGCTACATTTGGGCTCTTTTGTCTCTGGTGGCCATTTTGGGAGACTGCATGTCAGAATGTTTTAATGAAATAGAAAAGGATTTGAGAAGTCACTCAAAATGTGCCCTCATTTTTCCTTCTGCAGCACTAATCATACTTTCTATGGCAAAATATACCCCCTCATGTTGTTTCTTTTTAAATTAAATGTTTTAAGAGTTACCACTTTATTCCAATCAAGATGGCTTCAGGTGTGCCATTCCTTTGTAATAAGTAGGACTGTTAGCGCTCTAGTTGTTCTTTAGAACACTCTGGGACATTCTGTCATTGGGCTATACTTGGGCTACATCTGGGTGATATTTGGGCTACATTTGGGCTCTTTTGTCCCTGGTGGCCATTTTGGGAGACTGCATGTCAGAATGTTTTAATGAAATAGAAAAGGATTTGAGAAGTCACTCAAAATGTGCCCTAATTTTTCATTCTGCAGCACTGATCATACTTTCTATGGCAAAATATACCCCCTCATGTTGTTTCTTTTTAAATTAAATGTTTTAAGAGTTACCACTTTATTCCAATCAAGATGGCTTCAGGTGTGCCATACCTTTGTAATAAGTAGGACTGTTAGCGCTCTAGTTGTTCTTTAGAACACTCTGGGACATTCTGTCATTGGGCTATACTTGGGCTACATCTGGGTGATATTTGGGCTACATGTGGGCTCTTTTGTCTCTGGTGGCCATTTTGGGAGACTGCATGTCAGAATGTTTTAATGAAATAGAAAAGGATTTGAGAAGTCACTCAAAATGTGCCCTAATTTTTCATTCTGCAGCACTAATCATACTTTCTATGGCAAAATATACCCCCTCATGTTATTTCTTTTTAAATTAAATGTTTTAAGAGTTACCACTTTATTCCAATCAAGATGGCTTCAGGTGTGCCATTCCTTTGTAATAAGTAGGACTGTTAGCGCTCTAGTTGTTCTTTAGAACACTCTGGGACATTCTGTCATTGGGCTATACTTGGGCTACATCTGGGTGATATTTGGGCTACATTTGGGCTCTTTTGTCTCTGGTGGCCATTTTGGGAGACTGCATGTCAGAATGTTTTAATGAAATAGAAAAGGATTTGAGAAGTCACTCAAAATGTGCCCTAATTTTTCATTCTGCAGCACTAATCATACTTTCTATGGCAAAATATACCCCCTCATGTTGTTTCTTTTTAAATTAAATGTTTTAAGAGTTACCACTTTATTCCCATCACAATGGCTCCAGGTGTGCTATACCTTTGTAATAAGTAGGACTGTTAGCGCTCTAGTTGTTCTTTAGAACACTCTGGGACATTCTGTCATTGGGCTATACTTGGGCTACATCTGGGTGATATTTGGGCTACATTTGGGCTCTTTTGTCTCTGGTGGCCATTTTGGGAGACTGCATGTCAGAATGTTTTAATGAAATAGAAAAGGATTTGAGGAGTCACTCAAAATGTGCCCTAATTTTTCATTCTGCAGCACTAATCATACTTTCTATGGCAAAATATACCCCCTCATGTTGTTTCTTTTTAAATTAAATGTTTTAAGAGTTACCACTTTATTCCAATCAAGATGGCTTCAGGTGTGCCATTCCTTTGTAATAAGTAGGACTGTTAGCGCTCTAGTTGTTCTTTAGAACACTCTGGGACATTCTGTCATTGGGCTATACTTGGGCTACATCTGGGTGATATTTGGGCTACATTTGGGCTCTTTTGTCTCTGGTGGCCATTTTGGGAGACTGCATGTCAGAATATTTTAATGAAATAGAAAAGGATTTGAGAAGTCACTCATTTCATTTCATTTCATCAACTTTTATTCGATTATAAAATTGTATAATCATAAAAAGTACAGTTTTATAAAGAACATAAATTAGTACAATAGGAAAAGGTCATTTACGTTTGAGCACATATAATGTTAAAAAACGATTTTACAACAAGTTGATGTTACTGTTTTTAAAAAGGTCGCTATCAATTTTGCTTCATGCGGGGTTTTCGGTGATTGGAGGTAAGCTAGTGCTGGATATGATTGTCTGAGTCTGCTTAAACGGAGAAGGGGAAAAATCCATTTTTTCCTTGCCGGTCTATAGTATTTGCAAAACAGGATGACGTGTATCGTTGATTGTTTGGAAACCCCATCGCAGGGGCAACATATCAAATTTCGGTACCAGTTATTCAGTTCGGGAAATGAGACCATGCGGAAGAAAAGGTCGAACCGTAATCTTGTCAATAGGAATTTTTCATAGTTCGAAAGAAAGAACGTCAGATAGGGCTGTATCAGTTTCTCTGTCTGCAATATGCGGATTTTTTCATTTTGTGTTTTAACAATCTCGGCTTGATTGCGGAGTTCTCTTAAGTGGCCCATGCATAGTTCTTTCAGTTGTTTCTTAGAGATATCTTCTATTGAAGGTGGTTCTAGAAAATATTGTTCACGATCAAGATCTTGGAGGAATTTGTGGACGTAGTTGAGCCACGGTATTTTTCTCCAATATGCTAGGCCAAGGCATTCAGTAATGAGGGAGCGCGTTATGTGACTTTCGGGGTTACACCATATACGGTGCCAGAGTATAAGGGGCTGGCATCGTATAGTGTCTGTCACATATTCCATACCCAGCTCCCGATGCGAGGCTAGGATCGGGGAGCATTGAGGAAGAGCTAAGATATATTTAATGAAAGCGTTCTCCGTAACCTGGATGTGGTCGATGCATCCATGGCCCCAAATGCCTGCTCCATATGTGGCCACACTGTGACATTTTGCATAATAGATCGTTAGCAGTTCCGCTGGGGCTGGTTTACCTAGTTTCCTGGAGAAAGCACTTAGTGCTGATACTGCTCGGCGAAAGTTGAGATTTCTGGCTTCGATTGCCTTGTGCCAGGTCATTGTGTCTTCCACTAGTATGCCCAAGTATGGGTATACCGATGTTTTTTCCAGTCTGCTGTTATTAATGAATATGGACTTTGAAACTCCCCGCTTTGGTCCGATGGTCATTGTGAAAGTTTTTTTGATGTTTACTTTTAGACCCAGGGAGTCCATGAATGACACATATTTGTTCAACTGTCGCTGGAGTTGGTTGGATGTCCGGGCCAGGATGACCGAGTCGTCGGCATACAGGAGGATGGGTATCGGGCGGCGTGCTATCTGTGGGAGGTCCTGGCTCCCTTCCAGCATAGCCTGTTCAAGCCCGTTGGTGTATAGATTGAACAGGAAGGGAGCCAGTACACACCCTTGCCTTACTCCTCGTGATATTTTAAAGGGGCGTGATAGTTCGCCACCGATGCCGTAACGGACTCGGCCTTCCGCGTTGGTATATAGCTCCCTCAGAAAAGCTAGTACGGGTGGGTCTACTCAGAGGTTTGTCATAATCTGCCACAGCTTTGCATGCTGAACGCAGTCGAATGCCGCGCTCAGGTCTACATAGACCAGATAGATGTTGCCTCCTTTCGCGCGTGCATATTTTCCAGCCAGGAGGATCAGGTTTAGGGCCTGTTCCACCGTTCCAAGCCCCTTCTGGAAACCATATTGCAGGTCTGTGATGGTGTTATTCTCCCAGGCCCAAGATTGTAGTCGGTCCAGGAGAAGTCGACCTGCAATCTTGCCCGTGGAGTCCAGAAGGGAGATCGTCGGTAGCACGCGGGGTCGTTGCGGTCCCCTTTCTTGAATATTGGCAAAAGGGTGGATGTTGACCATGATGGAAGGAGTCTGATTACTGTGACTGCTGTCATTACCCGAGTGATTATTAGGGACCAGTAATCACTATTATATAAAAACGAGTCCATGGGTACCCCATCTGGGCCGGGGGCCTTGCCGGTTTTTGAGGCTTTAATGGCCTTTCTGACCTCGTTAAGGGTGAAACGTAGGTTAATGGGGTGAATGTTGTTCTTTACTTGTTCCTGGTCTTTTGTTTGGGGAAGGTCCGTTGGTATGCCGAAAATTTTTGTGAAGTGGTGAACCCAGTCATTCTCGGTTATTGCCACGTCTAAGTGATGTGGGTCAGTGATATTATCCAGAAAGGGTGATCTTATGGTCTGCCAGAATGTGGTGCTGTCTTTTCTTAGCGCGCTCTCATGTAATTGACGCCATAGATCTTGCTTTATCTGTTGCTTGCGGTTTTTCCGGGCGTTATTGTACATTTTCCCCCGCTGTGAAATTATTTGGGCATCTCTTGGTTTCTGTCGAAGGGCTTCTTTGAGGGAAGTAAGGGCCTTTCGACACTCGGTGTCGAACCATCTCGTCATGGGAAGTTTTGGTTTGTTTGCTGTGTTTTTGAATAGCTCTTCCCTTATTGCTCCTTGGATGTTATTGAAGGAGATGATGATTGATTCGGGGGATGCCTCTGCAGACAGACAGTTCATTAACCATAAGTATGTTTTTTCAAGTATCCTTTGTGTTGTCTCTTCAGGGTCGATCTTTGACCATTTAATAGCGTAGCCATTCTTCTTCTTTATGGCCAGCGACTGTTGGTCGAGGGGGCTGGCTTTTATTGAAGATGAACCTGTTTTTCCCATAAGGAGTTCCACACTGAGGGGGTAATGGTCGCTAATTGGACTTGACCCTACTTTATAGTTTTTTAGTAGTCCTTTACAGGTATTTGAAGCTAGGATAAAATCAATGGTTGTCAGACAGCCTCGCCCATGCAAGGTGGGTAGAAATTCCTGCACCGGGTTAACTAGTTCGTTAGCAAAATCTAAGTCCAAGGTGAAGAGGATTTCGTTCAGCTTATTTCCGCCCGGGGTATGTACAAAATGAGGGATGGGGTTTCCAATTTCATTCTGTAGTCCGCAGATCCCGTTTTTATGATTTGGACATAGTGTTTGATTAAAATCACCTCCCCAGATATAATTGAGTGTTGCGTTATGATTTGCGTTTTGTAGTGAGGATATGTATGCCACCATTTCATCTAAGTGTGAGCAGCATTCCAGAGAGCCAGTGTTATTGTAGTAGTTTATGAGTATAAGTAAGTTTCTCGTTGATGCCATCACGTGCGTGATTTGAATGATTTGGAAAATGCATGTTTCCTTTAATAACTTCACTGTAAGTGGAACGGTGTTAGAAAAATAGATCATGAGTCCACCTTTTGGCCTTCCCATTGCGCTAGGTGTTGCTTTGGTAAAGAATGTCTTATAACCCACTAGATGGAGAGGGGTTATACGCCAGGTCTCTTGTAGGCACAGGATTTGTTGGCTCCTTGCTGTGTTCAGCCATAAAGGGCATGTTATTTTTGCGGTTAGGCCTGCAGCGTTCCAGTAAGCAATACCTATGCTCATGGTCTGTGTTTCTTTCACGTTGGCAGATATTGTCAGATTGCTAGTATTGACTGCGTTGGTTGTATCTTGCTGGATGCTTGATCCCAGGCTGGTATCTGCTTCTGCTGGGGAAGTACTAGTCATGAAATTATTTGGGTATGTCGATGGTATCTCAAGTGTATGGGGAGACTCTGAAGATGCTATGTGCTGTTTATCAGATACAGAGTGTTGTGTAGTGTCAGCTTTGTGATAGCTGAATTTATCCAGGAATGGTCAATCGACCATTTCAAGGCAATCGAAACGATTTTGGGTTGGGAAGCCCTGCCATCCTTCATATGCTTGATAGGGTCTGTCCTGCCAATAAGGTGTTTGACGCTCTATATACCTTTCTCTCGGACCGCCCCTGGCTATGTATTCATGTGGGTATTCCATCTGATTCCATGGCGCTTGGTGCCATGGGTCCTGGTTTCGCGAATCTTTGGGGTGGTGGTGCCATACCCAGGGTGGGGGATTGCGATGTTGTTTCACTGGGGGGTAGAAGAAAGAAAGGTGTCGGGCGTCTATCCCCCCTTTTTTGTCGAGTTGAGGTCAAGCACAAATATGGTCTACGGTTGAGGGATCTCTACATGTCACGATGATACAGTCACCGCGTATTGATTTTTTCGTTTTGCCTATCCAGGCTACCCTTCGGGCTGTAGTGATCCCTCCCGAGAGATGGGATTCAAGGGGTCTATTAATGCTTAGCCACTGCATGGCTTTGTTTTTAAGTGACCATGCAGTTTCTGGTGTATCGTCAGTTAACTCGGGTACTCCTGTTAAAACTATTGTATAGGGAGTGGCTTCCGGGGGCAAATGGGCAGGACGTCTAACTGCAGGAGGTTTTTTAGGTGTGTTTTTAGGTGTTTTTTGGGGGGGCAGAGGTTTCAATGGATGGGGTTCAGACTTATTTTCTGGACAGATTCTGCTGGAATCTAAGTTTGTTGCTGAAAATGGGGTGTCTACCGTATCTTTATCTGTGGTTACAGTTTGCTGTACTGTTTTGGGAGGTGGTTTCTCCTTCTGGGGATGAAGCATGTTTGCTGTGGATTTGGGTATTGTAGTCGTTTGTTTTAAATTTTTCTGTGCTGAAGATGTTGGGTTTGACTGATTGGCTGTTTTTTGCGTGTGTGCTTGATTTTGTTTTTTGGGTGGGTGCGAGGTGTTGCGCTGCCCCTTTATGTCTATCTGGGTGTTTGAATCTAGGAGGGTGGCCGAGATTATAGTTAATTGGGCTTCAAGATTTCTGATACTTAACTGAATAGGCTTTAGATATTGGTATAGTAAATCTTTGGTTGTAGTAAGAACTTGCGAAGTGATTCTGCAGGTCTTACATTGGTTTGTGGTGTTGTCGTTAGAGATTGCCTTGTGTGGGAGGGTTGATTCGGGGAGGTGTAGTATACTGTGAGTCGTTGAGGAGTTTGAATGAATTGTTGTGTGTTCCTGGCACAATAGACTAGATGTTTCTTCGCTGTTTGCTAGATGAGTTTTCGGGATTGCTCCTTCTCTCTCGCCTTGCTGGGGCAGGGTTTCAATGGGTTGGATATCTCCCTGAGTTTGACAGCCAGCTAGGTCGGGAGTTGCTTCCAGATCGTCCGATGTTATGGAAAGATCCGACTCAGAGTGCGTAACTGACAGGTCTACTACCGACGGGACGGTATTTGAGTCTGGTACTGACAGAGTCACAGGAAGAGAGCCGTTTTGAGTATTGAGGTTGATTGGAGAGGCGGCATTTGCTATTGCGCCTAATGATGAGCGCTTCGCGTTTGCACTCATGAGATCTAATGATACTCTCTTCTCCATCAGGGCTATGCTTTGGTTTATCGTCTCATTGACCCGTGATATGAATAGGTCAATAGGGCCTGTTACTTGTGCTACCTCCTGCGCGTGTTTGGATTTAGGTTTGGAGGCACTTCTTGTTTTCGGTGGCATATTTGTTTGTTGCTGGGTCGTTGTTGAAAGAGGAATGGCCCGGTCCGGTCTCTATCGGGCACTAAAGGGCAACAACGGGCCCGCCCTTAGCCCGGGCTTCGCCCCGGGCTGCGTCCCGCGCAGCGGGTGCCGCGAGAAGTTGTAGCGCTTCGCTGGGGGCAGGGCACTGGAAGGGGGCGCGGCTCTCGCAGGAAGAGGACCAGCTGAAGGTGGTGACTGCTGGTCCTCGCAGTCCTGGGGCCGGCGCCTCGTCCTCCTCTGCGGCCTCGCGCTCACAATCACTCAGCGGGGCTTTTGGCAGAATAGCTATGCTACTCCTGTAGCATGGATCGGCAGCAGGAACAAACAGAGTCTTTAGGCGGTGAGTCTTTCTCCACGAGTGGCACCCGCGCAGCGGGTGCCGCGAGAAGTTGTAGCGCTTTGCTGGGGGCGGGGCACTGGAAGGGGGCGCGGCTCTCGCAGGAAGAGGACCAGCTGAAGGTGGTGACTGCTGGTCCTCGCAGTCCTGGGGCCGGCGCCTCGTCCTCCTCTGCGGCCTCGTGCTCACAATCACTCAGCGGGGCTTTTGGCAGAATAGCTATGCTACTCCTGTAGCAGGGATCGGCAGCAGGAACAAACAGAGTCTTTAGGCAGTGAGTCTTTCTCCACGAGTGGCACCCGCGCAGCGGGTGCCGCGAGAAGTTGTAGCGCTTCGCTGGGGGCGGGGCACTGGAAGGGGGCGCGGCTCTCGCAGGAAGAGGACCAGCTGAAGGTGGTGACTGCTGGTCCTCGCAGTCCTGGGGCCGGCGCCTCGTCCTCCTCTGCGGCCTCGCGCTCACAATCACTCAGCGGGGCTTTTGGCAGAATAGCTATGCTACTCCTGTAGCAGGGATCGGCAGCAGGAACAAACAGAGTCTTTAGGCGGTGAGTCTTTCTCCACGAGTGGCACCCGCGCAGCGGGTGCCGCGAGAAGTTGTAGCGCTTCGCTGGGGGCGGGGCACTGGAAGGGGGCGCGGCTCTCGCAGGAAGAGGACCAGCTGAAGGTGGTGACTGCTGGTCCTCGCAGTCCTGGGGCCGGCGCCTCGTCCTCCTCTGCGGCCTCGCGCTCACAATCACTCAGCGGGGCTTTTGGCAGAATAGCTATGCTACTCCTGTAGCAGGGATCGGCAGCAGGAACAAACAGAGTCTTTAGGCGGTGAGTCTTTCTCCACGAGAAGTCACTCAAAATGTGCCCTAATTTTTCATTCTGCAGCACTAATCATACTTTCTATGGCAAAATATACCCCCTCATGTTGTTTCTTTTTAAATTAAATGTTTTAAGAGTTACCACTTTATTCCAATCAAGATGGCTTCAGGTGTGCCATACCTTTGTAATAAGTAGGACTGTTAGCGCTCTAGTTGTTCTTTACTGAGAATGTCAGACTTCATTTTCACATGACTGAGAATTTACAGAAAATATGCTTTCAGTTTAGCTTATAGATCCCCTTCCAAACCACTGTGGGAAAATGATGAGATATTAGTTTTCTTTCAAACAATATTCATGATATCACAGCAGAAGGTTTTTTCACATGGTAAAATCACCTTAGAACCCACCACAATTCCTAAAACGAGTATGGCACCATCAACAAATGATTTATAATGTAACTAAAGTCCTAAAACCCTCTATTAACTACAATGCTTTTTAATGAGGTGCTATCATGTATATTGGTCCCAAGATGGCTGCCAACACTTCTTGGATGAAGTGCTGACAGCCAATCAGATCAGATGTGTGGTTAGGCTCCGCCCAGATATATATCTTTTTTTGAACCTAAATTACTCAAAATCCACTGGAGCACATATATTGAGACCTAGCAAAGGCACATCGGGCTAACAGTCCCTACAATTTTGCCAAGTTTCATGCAAATCCATTCAGCCGTTCGAGCTAAAAGTGAGGCCAACCGCCCTATGGAAATTAACATGGGAAAAACGTGTTTTGGGACCCCCCTTTTTTCTCGGCCCCCCCTTGGTGAAACCCCCCCAAATTGTCAGGGGCTGCTCAGAAACAAAATGTTCCATTTTCCTGAAAATTTCAGCCAATTCCGTCCACAAACGCCAAAGTTATTAGACATAGAATTTTCAAAAATCTCATAGAGAAAAAATCCTAACTATATATACCTACTGGCGACCGCCAGTAGGTAATATATATATATATATATTACCTACTGGCGGTCGCCAGTAGGTAGTTATAGTTAGGATTTTTTTCAATGTTAAATCTCAAAATTCTATTTGGAATAACTTTGGCACCGGTTGACGAATCTGCCTGAAAATTTCCTGAAAATGGCCTCGTCGAGCTCCGGTCCTTCCTTGAAAGTTTGGGGGGGATTCGTCAAGCGGGGGCCGAGATAAAAGGGGGGTCCCAAAACGCGTTTTCCCCATGTTAATTTCCATAGGGCGGTCGATTTCACTTTTAGCCCGAACGGCTGAATGGATTTCCACCAAACTTGGCAAAATTGTAGGGACTGGTAGCCCGATGTGCCTTTGCTATGTCTCAAGATATGTGCTTCAGTGGATTTTGAGAAATTAACGTTCAAAAAAATATATATATCTGTAGCCGCTCACCGGTGCGCGCACCGGTGAGCGCTCCAGGCGCGCCACGCGACTTGCGCGCAGAAAGCTGATTGGCTCTCAGTTGTCTGTAAACATTCTAAACAGTCCGGAGCGGCCGCCATCTTGTCTATCGGTAAAATCTAGTCATAAGAGGTGGCAAAAACAAAGGGGGGAATTGACCATAAGGGGGCAGGGTAGACCCCCCCTGACCCCCTAGGTTTGATATGGGGGCCATTAAAGGGCCCCGCGGGGCCTCAAAAAAAAAATTTTTTTTTTGCGTTTTTCGCGGGGGAAGCGCCCGGTGCGCGCACCGGGAAGCGCTCCAAGGAGGGTACTATGGAAAAATAATCACTTTAAAAAATTGTATGTTTATTAATTGTTTTTTTTTATTTTATGTAAGTACCTACATGTAGGTACCAATGCAGAGACTTTCATTTAATGTACACCATCTGCTCTGTAGATATCTTGCATGTTGTTATTGTATGTTTTTGTGGTATATGGAATTCATAACATAGTCTGTCTGGAAAGGAGAAACAGATCTTTTAAGCACTCCCTGAGAATTTCTAGGGGATCATGAGTAGTCTATCCTGCTCACTTATGAAAATTAGGTGTAAAATATTCATATGAGATAATATAGTGGGAGAAAGGTAGTAACTATGAGTAAACTTACTATGTAACAGAAAAATAGTTGAACAGTATACTATAAGTCTCACTTTATATTTTAAACATTTTTGGTAATACTTTATGAATTACATATAAAAAAGAATATTGTCTGAAACAATTTGAAATTATTAAAGATAAATTTATTCCTCTGATTTTTTTTCATAATTTAATAAAATTTCTAACATAATATTGTCCGGAATTTCCTCATAATTATATGTACATGATTCCATTTCTTCCAAACATTCTATAAACTGTTCATCCAAAGAGTCATCCATGAAATCAACTTCTTTTTTTTGATCTTCTGGTTTTTCCACCTTTACTTTGATAGAAGTATCATTTGCCTGATTTTCTCCTTCCATTTTCTTTCTGAAAATTGCATACAAATTAACTATATTAGTAGAGTTAGGGTACTGTATACCAGAGAAGCCTAACTCAATCCATAACTATTACAGAGAAGTCTATCTCTATCTCTAACTATTAAAGAGGGATAGCATATCACTAACAGAATATTTTTTCAGAAATTAACTTAAAGTGTACAATATACTTCCATAATTAGAACTTACCTTAGAGAAATCAGTTGAAGTTGTCAGTGAAATTTGTTTTCAAATGTACTTCTGGAAGCAGTAGTCAAAATGGCTGTGTTTCCCTCTCTTCTTTTATATATATTCTTGTACTTAACCAATCAAACGTCAGGAAATAATCGTAGAAAATGAAAGATACTTTTTAATTGGTTGTAAATTCTAACATTACAAGTGTGTTTTTGTCATGTAATTTACCTCAGGATATTTAGACAGGCCTGTAGCCTAAATGTCTCAATGGAATTTCACCAAATTTGGGCAAATGGTAGGGACTGCTATGTAGTAGGGCGTATTCTATATTTGATGAAAGTGTCTCCATTGGGTTTTCCGTAAATTACTTTCCCACCTTTTTTTATTGTGCGCTTACCGGTGCGCGCTCCAATACGCGCACCGGCAGCGTAACGGGAGTCTTCCATTTTGTGTTTCGGTACAATCGAGACACAAGATGGAGGGTAAACAATGTTCGGTATGGGTAGAAGGGGGCACTGTAGAGACTTCTTGACCCTCTAGGTTTTCTGGAGGGGGCCTAAGGAGGCTCATAAACGTAAAAAAAAAAACCAAACAAATTTTAATTTTCCACGGGGGGAGCGCCCGGTGCGCGCACCCTTAAGCGTACCCGAAAGCGTACTTTGGTGAAAAATAGTGAAAAAAGTTAGAAAAAAATAAACGCTTTGAATGATCAGAGGTAGGGTAGCTCTGAGAAGAGCTTTTGGGTTCTGTGGTTGATTTAGGTACCTACAAGTAGGTTCCAATACACATTCTTAAATTCAGGAGGAATATTCTATTCCCCTCATCTGAGAAGTGCACTCCATCTCCTCTGTAGATGTCTTGCATGTTGTAACGCAAGTTATTATTGTATATTGAACCCATTCCATAGTCTCTCATGTAAGCAGAAACAGATTTATTTACATGTTTCCGTGCTTTCTCAAATTGTGGACCAAATTGGTTGGACCAGTTCCATTTCTGTCTTTGGCATATATTGGAATATACCAAGGCAGTGTGGGGAAAAAGTATCATCAATTGATGAAAGGTGTCCTTTAAAAGCATTTCCAGACCTACTCCAGTTAATGTGCCCAAATCATTACCTCCACAGTGCACAATTAACAGGTCAGGTTCTGGCAGATGCAAAAAGGTTTTCACCAATGGTATCAATTGGTGACATTTTAATCCTCTGTGGCCAATCCACTTGATTTCCACATTTGATAAATCAAGGTTATGAAAATTTCTGCTAGCTGCATACCTTTGAGCCCATTGGATGTAGCTATGTCCAATAATCCAAACAGAGTACATGATGTGAGAAGGTTCTGGTCCAGTCAGATGAAGTGTGGGAATGAAATGGCAGTTGGAACAGTAGGAGTTTACAAAAAAATAATTGTGGACTTTCTCTGCTCTTGAATCACAAGCAATGATTGGTGGATTCAGATAGTTGAAAACTGAAAGTTAGGGTGCATGGTTATGTTGTGTGAAAGAAGCAATTTGAATGGTTTAAAAAAAGTCACCAAAAGCAAAAATACCCTGTATAGGCTGCTGTATTGAGAGGTCAAACATCCTTGCTGAGTTAATTTGCAACATTGTAAGATAAACTTTTGAACCTTACAGTTCAGTTAGGAGGGAGTTGCTATAGTAACAGATAGAAAGGTTTGAGAGGGGGATGGGTGTTGGTTTGAAAATAGTGAGGGAAGAGTTTTCATTGGTTGGATTAAGGCATATGTGTACAAAGATAGAGATTTTCTATGCCAGTCTTAGTTTCAGTGTATTGAGAGCACACCTTTTCCTCTGCTAAAGAAAAATTGGTGTGTGTGTCTGACACTGTTTTCAATCTCCAAAAGCATTTGTAAAGGTAAGTAATGATTCATTTAATTTAGATAGAGATTTATTTGCTCTATGGAGAATATTTGGAAGCAGATAGTTATGTTTTAGAAGTGAAATTGTATGTTAGTATATAAGTCCTGCGCAGTGTTTCTTACATGTTATTCAAAAATCGATTTTGGTTGCAAATGAATGGTATTTTTATTTGGCTTTTTTTTATGATTGCCATGTGCAGCTAGTGCATCACTTTAAACATGGGTAATAAGTGACGCACTGGTGGCGCAAGGCCTTTATAAATCAGGCCCTGACTTTGTTTGATGATATTGAGTGGTTGTACTTAGGTTCTGCGCAGTGTTTCTTACATGTTATTCAAAAATCGATTTTTGGGTGCAATTGATTGGTATATGCATTTGGCCCTTATTTATGAATGCCATGTGCAGCTGATGCATCACTTTAAACATGGGTAATAAGTGATGCACTGGTGGCGCAAGGCCTTTATAAATCAGAACCTGACTTTGTTTGATGATATTGAGTGGTTGTACATAGGTTCTGCGCAGTGTTTCTTACATGTTATTCAAAAATCGATTTTTGGGTGCAATTGATTGGTATTTGTATTTGGCCCTTATTTATGAATGCCATGTGCAGCTGATGCATCACTTTAAACATGGGTAATAAGTGATGCACTGGTGGCGCAAGGCCTTTATAAATCAGACCCTGACTTTGTTTGATGATATTGAGTGGTTGTACATAGGTTCTGCGCAGTGTTTCTTACATGTTATTTAAAAATCGATTTTTGGGTGCAATTGATTGGTATATGCATTTGGCCCTTATTTATGAATGCCATGTGCAGCTGATGCATCACTTTAAACATTGGTAATAAGTGATGCACTGGTGGCGCAAGGCCTTTATAAATCAGACCCTGACTTTGATGATATTGAGTGGTTGTACTTAGGTTCTGCGCAGTGTTTCTTACATGTTATTCAAAAATCGATTTTTGGGTGCAATTGATTGGTATATGCATTTGGCCCTTATTTATGAATGCCATGTGCAGCTGATGCATCACTTTAAACATGGGTAATAAGTGATGCACTGGTGGCGCAAGGCCTTTATAAATCAGACCCTGACTTTGTTTGATGATATTGAGTGGTTGTACATAGGTTCTGCGCAGTGTTTCTTACATGTTATTCAAAAATCGATTTTTGGGTGCAATTGATTGGTATATGCATTTGGCCCTTATTTATGAATGCCATGTGCAGCTGATGCATCACTTTAAACATGGGTAATAAGTGATGCACTGGTGGCGCAAGGCCTTTATAAATCAGACCCTGACTTTGTTTGATGATATTGAGTGGTTGTACTTAGGTTCTGCGCAGTGTTTCTTACATGTTATTCAAAAATCGATTTTTGGGTGCAATTGATTGGTATATGCATTTGGCCCTTATTTATGAATGCCATGTGCAGCTGATGCATCACTTTAAACATGGGTAATAAGTGATGCACTGGTGGCGCAAGGCCTTTATAAATCAGACCCTGACTTTGTTTGATGATATTGAGTGGTTGTACATAGGTTCTGTGCAGTGTTTCTTACATGTTATTCAAAAATCGATTTTTGGGTGCAATTGATTGGTATATGCATTTGGCCCTTATTTATGGATGCCATGTGCAGCTGATGCATCACTTTAAACATGGGTAATAAGTGATGCACTGGTGGCGCAAGGCCTTTATAAATCAGACCCTGACTTTGTTTGATGATATTGAGTGGTTGTACATAGGTTCTGCGCAGTGTTTCTTACATGTTATTCAAAAATCGATTTTTGGGTGCAATTGATTGGTATTTGTATTTGGCCCTTATTTATGAATGCCATGTGCAGCTGATGCATCACTTTAAACATGGGTAATAAGTGACGCACTGGTGGCGCAAGGCATTTATAAATCAGACCCTGACTTTGTTTGATGATATTGAGTGGTTGTAGATAGGTTCTGCGCAGTGTTTCTTACATGTTATTCAAAAATCGATTTTTTGGTGCAATTGATTGGTATATGCATTTGGCCCTTATTTATGAATGCCATGTGCAGCTGATGCATCACTTTAAACATGGGTAATAAGTGATGCACTGGTGGCGCAAGGCCTTTATAAATCAGACCCTGACTTTGTTTGATGATATTGAGTGGTTGTACTTAGGTTCTGCGCAGTGTTTCTTACATGTTATTCAAAAATCGATTTTTGGGTGCAATTGATTGGTATATGCATTTGGCCCTTATTTATGAATGCCATGTGCAGCTGATGCATCAGTTTAAACATGGGTAATAAGTGATGCACTGGTGGCGCAAGGCCTTTATAAATCAGACCCTGACTTTGTTTGATGATATTGAGTGGTTGTACATAGGTTCTGTGCAGTGTTTCTTACATGTTATTCAAAAATCGATTTTTGGGTGCAATTGATTGGTATATGCATTTGGCCCTTATTTATGAATGCCATGTGCAGCTGATGCATCACTTTAAACATGGGTAATAAGTGATGCACTGGTGGCGCAAGGCATTTATAAATCAGACCCTGACTTTGTTTGATGATATTGAGTGGTTGTACATAGGTTCTGCGCAGTGTTTCTTACATGTTATTCAAAAATCGATTTTTGGGTGCAATTGATTGGTATATGTATTTGGCCCTTATTTATGATTGCCATGTGCAGCTGATGCATGACTTTAAACATGGGTAATAAGTGACGCACTGGTGGCGCAAGGCTTTCATAAATAAGGCCCTGACTTTGTTTGATGATATTGAGTGGTTGTACATAGGTTCTGCGCAGTGTTTCTTACATGTTATTCAAAAATCGATTTTTGGGTGCAATTGATTGGTATTTGCATTTGGCCCTTATTTATGAATGCCATGTGCAGCTGATGCATCACTTTAAACATGGGTAATAAGTGATACACTGGTGGCGCAAGGCCTTTATAAATCAGACCCTGACTTTGTTTGATGATATTGAGTGGTTGTACATAGGTTCTGCGCAGTGTTTCTTACATGTTATTCAAAAATTGATTTTTGGGTGCAATTGATTGGTATATGCATTTGGCCCTTATTTATGAATGCCATGTGCAGTTGATACATTACTTTAAACATGGGTAATAAGTGACGCATTGGTGGCGCAAGGCTTTCATAAATCAGACCCTGACTTTGTTTGATGATATTGAGTGGTTGTACATAGGTTCTGCGCAGTGTTTCTTACATGTTATTCAGAAATCGATTTTTGGGTGAAATTGATTGGTATTTGCATTTGGCCCTTATTTATGAATGCCATGTGCAGCTGATGCATAACTTTAAACATGGGTAATAAGTGATGCACTGGTGGCGCAAGGCCTTTATAAATCAGACCCTGACTTTGTTTGATGATATTGAGTGGTTGTACTTAGGTTCTGCGCAGTGTTTCTTACATGTTATTCAAAAATCGATTTTTGGGTGCAATTGATTGGTATTTGTATTTGGCCCTTATTTATGAATGCCATGTGCAGCTAGTGCATCACTTTAAAGATGGGTAATAAGTGACGCACTGGTGGCGCAAGGCCTTTATAAATCAGACCCTGACTTTGTTTGATGATATTGAGTGGTTGTACATAGGTTCTGCGCAGTGTTTCTTACATGTTATTGAAAAATCGATTTTTGGGTGCAATTGATTGGTATTTGCATTTGGCCCTTATTTATGAATGCCATGTGCAGCTGATGCATTACTTTAAACATGGGTAATAAGTGACGCACTGGTGGCGCAAGGCTTTCATAAATAAGGCCCTGACTTTGTTTGATGATATTGAGTGGTTGTACATAGGTTCTGCGCAGTGTTTCTTACATGTTATTCAGAAATCGATTTTTGGGTGAAATTGATTGGTATTTGCATTTGGCCCTTATTTATGAATGCCATGTGCAGCTAGTGCATCACTTTAAACATGGGTAATAAGTGACGCACTGGTGGCGCAAGGCCTTTATAAATTAGGCCCTGACTTTGTTTGATGATATTGAGTGGTTGTACTTAGGTTCTGCGCAGTGTTTCTTACATGTTATTCAAAAATCGATTTTTGGGTGCAATTGATTGGTATTTGCATTTGGCTCTTTTTTATGATTGCCTTTTGCAGCTAGTGCATCACTTTAAACATGGCTAATAAGTGACGCACTGGTGGCGCAAGGCTTTCATAAATAAGGCCTGACTTTTTTTGATGATATTGAGTGGTTGTACTTAGGTTCTGCGCAGTGTTTCTTACATGTTATTCAAAAATCGATTTTTGGGTGCAATTGATTGGTATTTGCATTTGGCTCTTATTCATGAATGCCATGTGCAGCTGATGCATCACTTTAAACATGGGTAATAAGTGACGCACTGGTGGCGCAAGGCCTTTAAAAATAAAGCCATGAGTTGCTATTGTATAAACTTAAATATGTTGCAATTTATTGTTTATATTGTTTGCTTTTTAACATTACTTTGTTGTTTGCTAATAGTGGTCTTTAATGTGTTTTTTTAACAGAACAACAGATTCAAATCAACTTCTGAAAAGGAAGCAAAAATGCCTTCAAGGCAAAGAAATATCAAAAATACCATACGGAAAAGGAGAACATCAACAACAGACTTTATGGAATCCTCTTCAACAAGTACTTCAAAAAACACCAGAAAAGCTTCTGGTAAGCCAATTAAGTCTTTTCTTCGCAACATATGTCGTAGGAAAAAAAATGAAATTGCTAATGTGAATATACAGAAAAAGTCAACAAATCTAAAAAGGAAAGAGAAGCCCACAAAAAATGTTTCCATTGGACCAGGAGAGAAGAGAATGGTTAGCAATAGAAGGGTAAATGTTTTTAGGGACATTCGTAGGCGAATGTTTCGCAATAGGGTAGTTTTAAATTTGCTAAAAAATGATAAGAAAAGTAAACTAAAAGCTGCTTTTTACAAGAAAAAGAAAAGTGTAGAAAAGATTGTTGATCAGGCTTTTGAAGTTAAGAAAAAATTATTTATTTTAATAATCAATAGAATTAGGATACTTAATAAGGCAATGGATGTTTTCAAATCGAACAGTAGATGGAAAAGAATTATTAATCGGAGTAATTTTTGTGAAGTATTTTCTGGTGAATGGATGCATAGTTCAAGTTCTGAGCCTTTTTTTAATAAGGAGAGTTACTTTCAGGAAAATGATTTGGTGCATGCAGTTGACACCAGTGGTCGTGCATATGAGGTGAAAGATAGTTGTGTGATGGAAAAAGAGAAACTTGTATCTAGAGATGCAGAAGAGGTGTTAGCTGATGAAGTTTTAGGGAGACGTACTAAGGGTCCAGTGTACACATGGAAATGCAGTAGTATTTGTAGTGTGCGACAGGAATCAATTGATTTGCTTCGAAATTTCTTACGTACATATAGTAAAAAAAGTCTCAAACAAAAAATGAAGATCCTGCAAGAGTTAGATCCTTGCAGAGTGAGAGAAAGCACAGGTTTGCAAGGGCATTCACTAGCATGTCTTTCTAGAAAAGTTTGTCGGAGTGTTTTTCATCATTTTAGGATGTTAGCAGTGCATCATAATAACGTAAGGAAATTAGTGAGGAAGTTGTATTATGCAAAAAGTCCTGCACTTAAGCTTAAACAGTTAAATAGTGCTCTTTTGCATGGATCTGAAGTGGATGTGAAGACTATTTGTGAAGAAATTGAGTTTTGTTATTTTGGGAACAAAGAGGACAGTGTAGAAATAGATATAGTAATGGATGGTAATGCAGAAGATAATGGACAAATTTCAAGTATTGAAAAGTTTGATGAGGAAATTATCAAGTTTAAGGTGAAATCAAGTGAGAGGCCTAATTTAACTTGTGTGTGTTGTCGACGGACTCATTATAAAATTCAGACTAGGTTAGTTGATTTATATGCAAAAAGTGAATTGGAAAATAATAGTGAATGGGAGGATTTTGTAAGTTATTTGTTGGTGGAGAATTCTTTTGATTTGAGTTTGGATCAGCGTATTTGCAATTATTGTTTGAAAAAATTAAATGAAAATAGAATGCCTGCAAGAGCAGTTTATAATAATCTTCAGTTGATAGATATTCCTTCTGAATTGATGGATCTAAATACTTATGAATCTATTTTGATTCAATGTGTCCATCCTTTTCAGGCTATTGTACGCATGGAGCCTAAGACAGGGAAATTGCCTCCATCAGATTTACTGAGAGGATTAAAGGGAAGAGTTGTTTATTTGCCTCTAGATGTAAAGAAAAATATTAATACAATTGGTGTAGAAAGAGTAGAAGAAGATCCTTTAGTTATTCTAGTTAATGGGGTTCCAACAAAGAGTAAGAAAATTTGGCAAGATTTAGTGGATGTTAAAAAAGTCAAGAAGGCAACGTTGTATTTAGTCAGAAACAATGAGTACTACAAAAATGTAAGTGTTGGAGTAGAGGAAACAGCTACAGAAGAAGATAGTGATTCTTCAGTTGGTCAAATTGAAAAAGTTGATGTGTCTAGAACTGAAGAAATATATGAACATTATACTGTTCATCCTTTGCATTCCAAAGAAGTAATGGGAAATGCAATTGACTTGTTTCAAATGAAAGCAGCAAAAGGAAGTCCCATTAGTGTATGGGAAGAAAGTTTGGAAGCTCGTTGTTTTCCACAATTATTTCCAACAGGTTGTGGTGGACGATATGATGATCGACCAGTTCAAATTCCTGCAGCTGAATACCGGACTCTAAGATTATATGCAGAAGATCCAAGGTTTCGTCAATGCATTCCATATTTATTTCATCTACTGTTTGAAAGTGATTTGTCTGGGCTTTCTTATGCAGTTAATCATATATTAAAAAGTGGACCTCATTTGCAGAATGTTTGTGCAAGGGACTTTATGGAGAAAGTTAATCTGCAAGACAGTATTTTGGAATCTCAGCTAATCAATCTCATGGCATGTCAACGTGGAACCAACGAGTATTGGTTTCGTCGTCATGGAGAATTGAAATGTATGCTAAGAAACTTAGGAACTCCTACATGGTTCCTCACTCTTAGCTGTGCTGAGTATGCATGGGACGATTTACTTCAATTTCTACGAGAGGCAAATGAAAACATACCAAATATAGAATTGAAAACACCAGGAGAACTGTGTTCTTTAGATCCAGTGAATGTTTGCAGATATTTTATTCATAGATTTGAAGCTATGATGTCTTTTATTACCAACAAAACAAATCCTCCCCTTGGAGAGGTTTTGGATTTCTTTTGGAGGAAGGAATATCAAGCGAGAGGTGCTCCTCATATACATATGTTGTTGTGGATTAAAGATGCACCCAAATTTGGATCAGATTCAGATGAAACAGTGATGAGTTTCATTGAAGAGTATTCAACATGTGCTGTTCCAAAATCTACTGAAGAAAACAATTTAAGGCAACAAGTTTTACGTTTTCAATCTCATCGTTGTGGAAAGTACTGTCGTCGAAAATTTAAAAACAAGGAAAAGTACTACACGAAATGTCGTTTTGCATTTCCTCGACCAGTGATTTCTAAGGGAAGAGTAAATAATTTGATGTCATCTCTACGACATACTGTGACGAGAAAATCTCCCAAAAACACATATAATTTGAAAAGAAATGAAGAATCTAAGTACATCAACGATTACAACCCAGTGATTTTGTCCATGTGGAATGCTAACATGGATATTCAGTTCGTTGCTGACAACTCTATTGCTGTGGCTCGATATGTGACATCTTACATCACCAAAAAAGAAAAGACAGAACTGAAGGAAATGTGGGAGGACATTTCACATGAAAAGAGTCTAAGCAAGAAATTATACAGTTTCAGTCTGAAGATGTTGTCGCATCGAGAAATTGGAGCATATGAATGTTCTGATCGGTTATCATCAGCAAGTCTCTATGCCAAATCAAGAACAATCATTTGGGTGAGTCTTGGTCTTGCTGCAACACGAAACCGAGTTTTGAAATCTGTACAAGAAATTGAATATTTGGCGGAAAAAGAACCAAACAGTACAGATATTTTGAAGACAAATATGTTGGATACATACTATCCAAATAGAAGTACTCACCTTGAGAACACATGTTTGTATGAAGTTCTTCAAAACTACAGTTATAAGAGGAACATCACAGAAGATATCAATAATGGAAAATATGCACTCATTGGCTATGAAGGATGTCTAGTGAAGCAGAAAAAAGGCCATTTGATTAATCATCGAAAATTGAGTTGTGAAGTTCCAGACAAAAGAGAATTTTACTATTTAGCTCTTTTGCAACTCTTTAAGCCATGGCGTACAGAAGAGGAACTACTTGGAGATTTTCTCTGTTATGAAGACTCTTTTAATGCAACTAAGGATACCATAGAATGTCCTATTTTTCTAAATTATCTGCAAATGTTGAATGAAGAAATGGAGCAAGAAACCACAATTGCTGAAGAGATAGCTAGAAACAGTTCTCAAGATAGTCAGAGTTCTACTTCATTGAGCCAGGATCCACTAGGAGGACCAATTATCCAAAATGAAGCTGCCACTGCCATGGATGAGGTGGAAAGAGCTATGGAACAAGCTCAAGAGGATGGAGTTAACTTAGAAGATTTGGTAAAGCAACTAAACATTGAGCAGAAAAAGATATATGATGAAGTCACAGAGCAGATTGAACATGGATTCAGACATGAGAAAAAAGAGTGCTCATGTATATTATTTGACCCTGTCCGACTGTATGTAAGTGGAGAAGCGGGGACAGGAAAAAGTTTTCTAATTAAAGCCGTTGCAAGTTATCTGCAGAAAAGGACTGATTCACCACTGTCTTGTGTTGTAACTGCTCCAACTGGTCTGGCAGCACATAACATTAAAGGGATTACTCTACATCGTTTATTGATGCTGCCAGTTGAACATGATAATAAATTGCATTACAACAAGCTATCTGGAGATGCGTGTTCTGAAGTTTCAAGAGTCTTGAAGAAAATGAAACTTCTTATCATAGATGAAGTAAGCATGGTCTCAAATCTAATGCTTGCTTTTGTGCATTTGAGAATGCAAGAAATTCTTAAAACAGACTATGATGTGTTATTTGGAGGAAAACACATTATTGTTTTTGGAGATCTATTGCAGTTGACTCCAGTAAAAGGACAACCAGTGTTTAAAATGCTCACGCATGAAGATACCAGGAAGTCCCTTGGAAGCATTGGAAATGTTAATATATGGCTAAATTTTAAATAGGCTGAACTGCTTCAAAATATGCGACAGGCCAAGGATGAAGATTATAAAAATATTCTACAAGATGTAAGAATTGGAAAAATGACCGAGAAAGGGAAAAAAGCTTTGCATAGTCGATTAATTTCAAATTTGTATCCAAATGAAAACATTCTTCCAGAGAATATTTTTAAAAAAATGACTGAGAAGAAATCTGGGATATGTTTGATGCCAACTCTGCAAGAATGTTCCATCTTCAACCAAAAAATGTTAGACTTAGAAAATGAAGAGATTGTGAAACTGGAAGCAATAGATAAAATAGAGCATATGGGTGCAACAATTGTTTTGTCAGAAAATTTGAAAACTAAATTGCATTCATTGGAGAAAAGTATTTCAAAAACAGCTGGTTTTGAAAAGACTCTGAATGTGTGTTTAAATTGTCGTATCATTTTGAGAAGGAATTTAAATGTTGAAAGCGGTCTGGTAAATGGAGCAATGGGTTATGTTGTTGATTTTGTGAATTACAGAAATAGAGATGGAATTGAATTTTTAAAAATAAAATTTGATGGCATTGAACAAGTACAACAAATAAGTCGTTGTTCTGCTAGATTTTTACTTGTAAAAGACTTATATGTTCGCCGAAAACAGTTTCCTGTTTGTTTGGCGTATGCGGTGACAATTCATAAATCTCAAGGTTTAAGTGTAGATAGTGCTTTGGTGAACATTGGAAGATCTGTGTTTAAAGAGGGTATGGCATATGTGGCATTATCTCGAGTCAGAACTTTTATCAGGATTGTACTTGATTGCGTGTGATGAGACAAAGATTTCTGCAGATCTAGATTGTGTTAAAGAATACAATAGGTTAAGAAGAGAGTATGCTCCACATTTGCCTCAATATCCTCTGTTTGAAAAACGTGTGGTAGGCCGAAAAAGAAGAAATGAGGATAATTGTAGTGAGGTAGTTGCAAAAAGACAAAAAGTAGAGAAAACTGTAATTGAAAACAGGAAGAAAAAGAATTGTGGAGAAAATGTTGTTGGATTTCAGTTTGAAAATAGTTCTGGTGTCAACTGCTATGCTAATGTAGTGGTTAATGTTGTTTTTTTTCTTAAAAGTTTACAAGAACAGATTGTTGAAAATCGGGATCAAAGATTGTGTGGTTTATTGAATTCTGTGTTTTAGAAATGTAGCAGTGTTACAGCACAAATAGAAAGTGTAACAGAAATTCGAAATATTTTAGATTTCTGTTCTGGTCAAGATAAATTTTCACAGAACATTCAGCAGGATTGTCAGGAATTTTTAATGTATATGTTTGGTGTTTTGGAAGATGAAGGTGTAGATGTAGATAATCTTTTCAGTCTTTCTTATCAATGGCAGCATGACTGCCACAATTGTAGTTTATCAAGTACTACTAGAATAGACACTGAAAGATTTATATATTTGACATTACCAGACTGTAAATCAGTGTCTTTTAAAAATCTAGTTAAAGCAGCAGATCATAATATGGTGTGTACCCAATGTAACTGTACAATGCTGTCCACATTATTTATACAAAGGTATGGGCAGTATATTATTTTAGTTTTCCAACGATGTAGACCTGATGGAACTAAATTGACAACTTCTATCAAAAATTTTGTGGCTTCTCAGTTATCAATTTCTGGAAGGACCTTTACAACTGAAGCTATTATTTATCATGATGGATCTTCAACCACCTCAGGACATTATACATGCTACTTAAAATCTGAAAATGGATGGAGTTACTGCAATGATTCTCATTTAACTTATAAACAACGTTTGCCTTATGACTCTACAAATTCTTATCTAGTGTTTTTAAAACCAAAGTTTTAGTAAAGGGAATTGGCCTTTGAAGACGGGAATAGTTAATAAAAGTTAGTTAGTTAGTTAGTTAGTTAATCTAATATTTTAAATTATTTATCTCATGTAGATACTTTAAGTGGATCTCAAAGTAAAAAATACTGATATATCAGACACAAATTGGCCGTGAGGATTGTGTATGGTATGATGTTTTTAGATCTTTTTTCATAGGAAGTCGATGAAATGGAACTTATAAGGAACAGCAGACTTTTTTTCCACCAAAAGGACCTTCACTATCTTCTATTTGGCCTCATGGAAAAGTAAGTGAATCAAAGATTAGTGTACATATATGAGATGTATGTTTGAATGGTTTTTTTTAAACACAATCTTTTAGATTGTGTTTTTTTTTTTCCCGCTGTTATATGATGAAGACTTTGAACTCACTAATTTAAGTGGAATTCAATATATTCTGAGAACAGCAAAAATAAATAATGTAACATATTGTAGAAGTTATTGTGTAGTTTGCATTGTGTAATTTATATTGTGTTCACATTGTTATACACTCATTTTCTTTTTCACCCTTATTTGCCTCTCTTTACTAATTTACACTCTTTTTTCATCGCTGTTTCTTTACTGCACTTCATTCACAACTTCTTAATCTGATAGGAACTATCTGCATTTCCTCTGTTCCTTCCACCACTTTTTATCTTTTTCATATTCTCTTAGTACCACTGCTTTAGTTTCCTAACACTCTTTCTCTTTCTCCATTTTTTTTTCTTTCACACTCATTGTACTGTAGTTCAGTTAGTTCTTCCTTTTGTCTTTCTGTGTACTTACTCTCTCACTCCTGTTTTATCCATCGTTCTATAATAACTTCATTTCTTTCATCCCTTCACTCTGTGACTTCACTTCACTCACTCTCAATCATCTTCTATTCCTCTATTTTATTTATAGTTTATCAATCTGACTTCTCTCCTTTTCAATCATTTTTCTTTTAGTTTCTTATCTTTACTCATTTTGTTTTAATATTTTACATTCTTTTAGTATCTTTTTTACCTTTAGGAATTTGTTCTCTAACTATTTCTTTTTCCTTTTTTTTTTCTTTCTACATTACTTTCTTTCTGTTTTTGTATCCTTCACTATTGCTTCATTTCTAAGTAAACTTTTGTAGATTTTTAAACCTCATGAACTGTTTCTTCTATTTTATTATACATTTTTATGTAATTATAACAGGTTTTTTCCTTTATCTTTCACAGATACAAATTTGCATTGATTATATGGTAAGTGTGTTTGTAAAATGTTTTTTGTTATCACCTTTTGTTTTATTTTCACTATTTTTCTGTCACCCTACCGCACACCTATTTCCTTACTTTGCTTCCCTTACTTATTCTTTTGTTCCATGTTTACTTCCTACCACATTCAATTTCTTTCAGTACTTCTGCCTATGCACACTCCTTCACTTACCTTTTTTACTGGTTCACTTAGTCCCTTTGTGACAGTCCTTCTTTTACTCTCTCTCTTCTTTCTCTCTATTACTCCCCATGTGTTACCCTTATTCACTTACATGTACCCTCTTTCACCCCTCTTTACTTATATTCACTGATATTTACTTTCCCTCAATCACTGCTATTCTTTTTCTCTGATTCCGTCACTACCTGACATTCCCATACTTAACTGTCCTTCTTTTTACTTTCAACATCCATTTACATTCTCCCTTAACCTCTGCTTTAGTCTTCTTCCTATTTCTTCTTTCTTTTGCTCCCTTATTCATTTTTCTTTTCTCAGTTACTTCCTTTTACACTTTTTATCTGTCTTACTATCTATTACACAGTCCCTCCTTCATTTTTTTTTTCTTTTTTTTTTGTTAGTGCGCTGACGGTACGCGCACCGGTGAGCGCACCGAAAGCGCACCAAAGTGAAATATAAAAAAAAAATATTTTAAATTAAAAATATTATCTCAATATACATTATAGTGTTCATTTTTACAAAAACATACTTTAGCAATTCACTAAAAAACACATAGGTATGAGTATGTATAAAAAGTTAGGAATTAGCATTAAAAAAACCTATGAAATTCACTGAAAAAACCAAAGGTTTCACACCAGTTATAGTTAGGAATTAGCATTTAAAAAACCTATTAAATTCACTGAAAAAACCATAGGTTTCACACCAGTTATAGTTAGCTGGAAATTTTACTGATATAAAACCATTGAAATTCCCACATTATAGTTAGTCGGACTCACTATAACTTGCGCGTGCAATGCACTGCTGATGACATCACATATTACATCACTCATGACATGGTCAGTGACATCACTCATGACATCACTGATGACACCATCCTTGTGACACAGTGACAGACCTCCTCTCAGTGTAAAGTAACCCTTGAGACACATATTCAAAAATAGAAACTGAAATTTTTAAAAAATGGACATACCTATATTAGTTACAACAAGCAATTCTGTACTTCCACTATCTATATACTCATCCACTCATTCACCAACAGTTCTATATAGTCACTCATACATATACTCACTCATCATATGAAGAGATACACCTATACATTCTGTTACACACCGACATTCATCCAAAAGTTACTCACACACATATTCACACGTGCAAATAAACTATTGAACAACCATTTATTTGAATATAGAGTTATACACACACTTCCACCTTACTTCTATTGAAAATTACACATATTTATTCTCTTAAACAATCACTTATAGAAACACATACTTATTTAAACAGGAAATCTTACAATCTCTTACTCTCACATATACTCACTTATATACATGAATATTCATATATACTAGATTAAAACATATGTAGTTACTGATAAAGACACTAGTGAGACAGTCATTCACTCACTAACAAACACATATAGACACTCATCCACCCATACAGTCCTGTACATATGCTGTCTTCAAAACACATACAAACAAAGAGTCAGTCACTCATGCATCTATGTGCTAAGTAATACCCCCACCAAACCATATAGACACTCATACTGATACTAATAAAAATATCAAATAACCCATATACATACGCATGTAGCTACTTATCAACACATGTAGCCACTTATACACAAAGTGAAACACTAATATATGTATTTAAATATTTAAACATAACTCACTAATATTTATTTTTCAGAAAGACACATATTCAATGGATGGTGTCATCAGTGATGTCATGAGTGATGTCACTGACCATGTCATGAGTGATGTAATATGTGATGTCATCAGCAGTGCATTGCACGCGCAAGTTATAGTGAGTCCGACTAACTATAACGTGGGAATTTCAATGGTTTTATATCAGTAAAATTTCCAGCTAACTATAACTGGTGTGAAACCTATGGTTTTTTCAGTGAATTTAATAGGTTTTTTAAATGCTAATTCCTAACTATAACTGGTGTGAAACCTTTGGTTTTTTCAGTGAATATATATATATATATATATATATATATATATATATATATATATATATATATATATATATATATATATATATATATATATATATATATATATATATATATTACCTACTGGCGGTCGCCAGTAGGTATATATAGTTAGGATTTTTTCCCTATGGGATTTCTGAAAATTCTATGTCTAATAACTTTGGCGTTTGTGGACAGAATCGGCTGAAATTTTCAGGAAAATGGCACATTTTGTTTCTGAGCAGCTCCTGGAAATTTGGGGGGGGTTCGTCAAGGGGGGGCCGAGAAAAAAGGGGGGTCCCAAAACGCGTTTTTCCCATGTTAATTTCCATAGGGCGGTTGGACTCACTTTTAGCCCGAACGGCTGAATGGATTTTCACGAAACTTGGCAAAATTGTAGGGACTATTAGCCCGATGTGCCTTTGCTAGGTCTCAATATATGTGCTTCAGTGGATTTTGAGAAATTAACGTTTAAATCAAGATATATATCTGTAACAGCGCTCCGGGCAGCGATCCGGTTAGCGAACCTTTCGCGTATCGGAACTTTGCGATGCGAAGCTGATTGGCCCTCCGGTGTCTGTCAACATTCTAAACAGTCCGGAGCGGCCGCCATCTTGTCTCTCGGTAGGATCGAGAGACAAGAGGAGGCCAAAACAAAGGGGGAAATTACCATAAGGGGGCATAGTAGATCCTCGTTGACCCCCTAGGTTTTATGTGGAGGTTTTAAAAGGGCCTAGGAGGGTCCAAAAAAAAAAAAAAAATTTTTTTTGCGTGGTAAGCGCCAAGTTCGCGAACCGGAAAGCGTTCTGGGCAGCGAACTTTATGGATAAAAGAATGAAAGACTTTTCTAATACTGTATGTTAATTATTTGTTGGTTTTGTTGTTTATTTTTTAATTTTTTTATTTTTTAAGCAATTATTTATTATTGTGATTGTGTTTCAAAATTTAATAACATTTCTAACATTTAACTAGTTTATGAATTACATATAAAAATGATTAAAGACTCAAACAATTTTTTAATATTACATACAATTTTATTTTTCGGATTGTTTTTCAAAATTTAATACAACGTCTAGCATTTCACTGTCTGATATGTGTTCTTGTTCAGTGAACATAAGTTCCAACATTTGACCGTCATCA
This sequence comes from Lissotriton vulgaris, assembly GCF_964263255.1. Lineage (NCBI taxonomy): Eukaryota > Metazoa > Chordata > Amphibia > Caudata > Salamandridae > Lissotriton > Lissotriton vulgaris. The sequence continues at coordinate 3,025,860 of NW_028242552.1, read as the reverse complement.
TAATGAAGTAAATGATCCACAGATTCTACACATTGAACTAATTCATGGTCCCGTGATTCATCCATGAAATCTGAGTCATCATTGTCCTCAATAACTTTTTCTGTGTTGTTCTCCAGAACAATTTCGAAGGAAACATTTTGCTCACCTTCCATTTTATTGCTGTAATTTGCATAAAAAATAAATATATCAGTAGAGATAGGGCACTGTTGGGTTTAAGTTCAGACAGGCACTTGTGAGTTTATAACAGAGAAGTAATCTATGGGCACTGTATGGTTTCAGGCGTGAAGTAGTACTATTAAAAAGTGCCTGTGAAGAAGCCTAAGTAAATTCATAATTATACCACAGAAACCTAAATCAGTCCATAATTATAATAAAGAAGCCTTTCTCAATGTCTAACTCTTACAGAGGGATAGTATATAACTATCTGAAAAAGTTTACCATATTTACTTATAGTGCACAATATACTTCAGTTTTAAAAATAACAACTTACCTTTAGAAACAAGTTGATGTTATTAGTGATATTCTAAATGATATATACAACAACAAGTAGTAGTCAAAATGGCTGTGTTTCCTTCTCTTCCTTTATATATATTCAGGTATATAACCAATCAAATGTCAGGTAATAAAAGTAGAAAATGAAAGTAACATTTTCATTGGTTGTCAATTCCAACACTTCAGATGTGTTTTGTGAAGTAATTTACCTCACGGTACTTAGAGAGGTCTACAGGCTTCATGGCTAAATGGAATTTCAATCAAATTTGTGAAAATGAAAGGGATTGTTATGTAGTATGAGCTAATCTATATTTGGTGAGAGTGACTCTAGTCGTTTTTCTGTAAATTACTTTCCCACCTTTTTTTTGGACCGCTTTCCGGGAAGCGGCCCGGTTCGCGAACCTTAAGCGTCACGGGAGTCCACCATTTTGTGTTTCGGTCGCATTAAGATACAAGATGGAGGGCAAATAATGTTTAGAATGGGTAGAAGGGGTCATGGTAGACTTATCTTGACCCTCTAGGTTTTCTGAGGGTGGCTGAGGAGGTTTATATGTGCGGAAAAAAACATTTTTTTTAAAAATTCCGCGAGGTTAGCTTTCGGTTCGCGAACTGGGTAGCGCCCCGGGGAGCGAATTTTGTGGAAAATTAATGAAAAAAGTTAGAAAAAAATAATAATTGTGAGTGATCAGATGAAGGGTAGCTCTGAGAAGAGCTTTTGGGTTTATGGTACATTTAGGTACTTATAAGTAGGTACCAATGCACAGTCTTAAATTCAGAATGAAAATTCTGTTGCCCTCATCTGAGAAGTGAACTCCATCTCCTCTGTAGATATCTTGCATGTAGTAACGCAAGTTATTGTTGTACAGAGAGCCCATTCCATGGTCTCTCATGAAAGCAGAAACAGATTTGTTTACATGCTTCCTCGCTTTCTCAATTTGTGGACAAAATTGGTTGGACCACCTCCATTTCTGTCTTTGGCATATATTGGAATATACCAAGCAGTTTGAGGAAAAAGTGCCATTAATTGCTCAAAGGTGTCCTTTAAAAGCATTTCCAGACCTACCCCTGTCAAAGTGCCCAAATCATTACCTCCACAGTGCACAATTAACAGGTCAGGTTTTGGCAAATGCATAAAGGTTTTCACCAATGGTATCAATTGGTGACATTTTAATCCTCTTTGGCCCAACCACTTAATTTCCACATCTTGTAAATTGAGGTTAGGTAAATTTCTGTTCTCAGCATACCTTTGAGCCCAGTGGATGTAACTATGTCCAACAATCCAGACCTTAAACATGGTGGGAGAAGGTTGTTCTGCAGTCAGATGAAGTGTAGTAATGAAAGGGCAATTGAAACAGTAGGAGTTTCTAAAGAAAAAAAACTGTGGATTTACAATGCTACTGATTCATTAGCAGTGATTGGTGCATTTCCATTTCTGAAAACAGAAAGTTAGGGTGCATGGATGTGTTCTTTGAAACATGTAATTTGAATGGTCAAGGAAGAAACATTTAATGAAAGATTGCACTGGATACGCAGGTGCACTGAGAGTTCAGAGTTCAATTGAAACATTGTTGTGTGAATTTGCAAACATGAGAGGTCTTCCAGGAGGTGGTTGCTATGGAAACAAGGCAGACAGGGCAGAGGGGGGAAGGGTTTTGATTTGAAAAAAGTGAGGGAAGAGGTATGATTGGCTAATATGAGAGATATGTGAAATGAATATCTGTATTTCTGTGCTTTCAATAGCTGCAGCCTTTGGAGTGCATCCTTTTTCTTCTGCTGAAGACAATTTGGTGTATTTCTTAGACTGTTTTCAAAACTCAAAAAATATTTGCTAAGGTGAGAAATTTTTTTTTTAATTTAGATAGAGAATAGTATGATTTAAGGAGAAAATGATGAAGAAAGCTGTGTTTTTAAAATGTGGTTTTGTCTCTAGTGATATAGTAATAGAATTAGTTTCATAGAGAAATTGTAACTGCATATTTGGTGTAACATTCTGGCATGCAGTAACACAAGTTATTGTGGTACATGGAGCCCATTCCATGGTCTGTTATGTAAGCTGAAACAGATATGTTGTTTTTAAAAACGATTTAAGAAATCAATTACATTTCTGGATATGTACTGCTAGAGCTTCATAGGTTGTTTTGAGCCATATTTATAAGGTATTTGAGTGTCTAAGATGTTATGTTTTCCTTTTAAAATGTAAAGTGTTCCTCATGGGGCAAGTGTCTTGTAAATACGCTCCCACTTGTGCTTGGCAAATTTAGATTTTGATTATGGGAGTTACCTAGCCATGTTAATAGTGTCCCAAAAATGGTGCTAGGGAATTGCAGAAAACACTTTCATGTGTCTCAAGGACATTTTTAGTCATTTCTTCATGAATGCAGGTATACAATTGATTTATATGCTGTGTTTAAAAACGAATTTTGAAATCAATTAAATTTCAGGATATGTACTGTTAGAGCTTCATAGGTTGTTTGGGGTCATATTTAGAAGGCATTTTAGTGTCTTTGATGTTATTTTTCCCTTTTTAAATGGAAAGCGTTCCTCATGGGGCCCTGAGCAGTTCTTAGCCATGTTATTTAATAGGAAGTGGATAACATGGCTAAGAGCATTTGCTGGAAAATGCATGAATATCGCTGACTTTTCTGCGATGTTATGTTTACCTTTTTAAATGGAAAGCGTTCCTCTTGGGGCAAGTGTCTTGTAAATACGCTCCCACTTGCGCTTGGCAAATTTAGATTTTGATTATGGGAGTTACCTAGCCATGTTAATAGTGTCTCAAAAATGGTGCTAGGGCATTCCAGAAAACACTTTCATGTGTCTCAAGGACATTTTTAGTTATTTCTTCATGAATGCAGGTATACAATTGATTTATATGCTGTGTTTAAAAACGAATTTTGAAATCAATTAAATTTCAGGATATGTACTGTTAGAGCTTCATATATGGCTGAGATACCCGCCACCCCCTCTCAACACAATCCCCAAAGGAGGGAAACCGGAAACACTTCTTGAAGTTTTTGGATGAGGGAGGGAGTGACCCTCCCCGGCCGTATTTATTAAAACAAAAAATTAAAACATTAAACAGTTTCATATTAATGTACAATTTCATTACCACATTGCGATGTTTGGCTAACCTTAACAGATTCTCTAATACAGAGGTTCTCCTAGCCGAACTAACAACCTACAAAACATTTTCTTGAAATTTTGAAATTGTACATCCTAACGTTTAAGGGCCAACGGCAAGGTCGTAACCGGTGTCAAGATCCCTAACCAGAAATCCCCCCCCCCACTTGGGAGGGGCGACAGCACTGAGGCGTACCTCGAGTGCAACTACCAATTTCCCTTGACTTGACGGGGGCACCAATAAACTCGACGCCACTTAAAGGTCGTTCGAGGACTCGTGTGAGGTATCTAGAAGGTAGCGTAGACCTCCCCCCAAACCCCACACAACTTACCACATCTGCCGTCGCAGACGTCACTGGCCCCGGGAAATTCCCCAGGAGGGGGCTGTAACCCCTCCTACATGGGAAGGGGCCTTGACCGTCTTTCCTTTTCTTTCGGCGACCCATCCTTAGAAGGGACCGCCTCCCCGTTGAGGGGCCAAAGGCCACCTCTCCCGAGCGCTCCCATCCGTGTTGGGTGACGCCCACTCATAGGGATCTTCCAATTAGTGCTCACCGATCATGACCTTACCGCCCGACCAAAATAAATACGACAATGCTAACAAAACTTAAAAATACATTGGCCACTATGACCGAAAAAAGCATGCTTATAAATGGACACTAAATCCGAATTTCTTTAATCACAAAACAGACATAAATTAGACCAACTTTATTACTCACTCAATATCAACACGATAATACCACAACCTGTAAACGAAATAGAATTATCGATCAACTTTTATTACAAACAACTGGCTGTCTCCAGGGGCTGGTGGGTGGGTCAAAATTGGCTCTTCGTTCCGTCTCGAGCTCACGTGCAGCGAGGAGGTGCAGCTTCAGAGCACAGGAACAAGAGGATGCCTTCTGGTCTTGCGTCCCTTTTTATCCGTCTTCAGGGCGGGCGTAAACCCGCCCCTGCCTGCCCCGAGGGCGTGGCCAGCCGCGTCATTGTCTAGGCCAGCCCACTCTAGGGCGGGAAAAAGCGCGCCCCGGCTACGCCGCTTCGGGCATACCAGCCGAGACGCGCCTCCCGCCCAAAAAATGGCTTCCCGGGGGGATCGAGGTACTCCGCCATACGTTCGGGGGGACCGAGTGGTCGCCCCTTTCCATATGGCTGAGATACCCGCCACCCCCTCTCAACACAATCCCCAAAGGAGGGAAAACGGAAACACTTCTTGAAGTTTTTGGATGAGGGAGGGAGTGACCCTCCCCGGCCGTATTTATTAAAACAAAAAATTAAAACATTAAACAGTTTCATATTAATGTACAATTTCATTACCACATTGCGATGTTTGGCTAACCTTAACAGATTCTCTAATACAGAGGTTCTCCTAGCCGAACTAACAACCTACAAAACATTTTCTTGAAATTTTGAAATTGTACATCCTAACGTTTAAGGGCCAACGGCAAGGTCGTAACCGGTGTCAAGATCCCTAACCAGAAATACCCCCCCCACTTGGGAGGGGCGACAGCACTGAGGCGTACCTCGAGTGCAACTACCAATTTCCCTTGACTTGACGGGGGCACCAATAAACTCGACGCCACTTAAAGGTCGTTCGAGGACTCGTGTGAGGTATCTAGAAGGTAGCGTAGACCTCCCCCCAAACCCCACACAACTTACCACATCTGCCGTCGCAGACGTCACTGGCCCCGGGAAATTCCCCAGGAGGGGGCTGTAACCCCTCCTACACGGGAAGGGGCCTTGACCGCCTTTCCTTTTCTTTCGGCGACCCATCCTTAGAAGGGACCGCCTCCCCGTTGAGGGGCCAAAGGCCACCTCTCCCGAGCGCTCCCATCCGTGTTGGGTGACGCCCACTCATAGGGATCTTCCAATTAGTGCTCACCGATCATGACCTTACCGCCACAGGCCGGATAGTTGACCGGCTATCCGGACCCCCCACAAAGCTCCTACCTAAAGGTCATGTTTGAATGTTTTTAACCATGCTAAGAAGTCTGCTATGAGTAACTCATTCCCCACTCGAGACAAATGCACACCATCCCCCAAATACATACTGTCATCATTAATACAGCCATGCGAAATAGAATGCAATGTCCTTGAACGGAACAACCTACTCACTTTGTTATTAAGCTTTCTAACAGAATGATTCAAAGCAGGAATAGAAATAGCCCCCCGCCACACCTTTCGTGGGATCATATGGGACCACGCAATTGTGCACCCCGGAACTCTCCTCGCCAACCAACTTACAGTGGAAAGCATTGCCTCCAGGAGAAGTCGTCTACCGGTGGTGACCAAATCATTGCCCCCTAAATGTACTATGACTATAGACGGCGGTGACCTCGTCCGCCCTAACAAACCCTCGAAAAATGTTTGAAACTGGTCAATACAGAGACCGCCTCTTCCGTAGAAGGACACCCTGTACCCGTATTCCCCAGCTACGTGAATCATGTCACCTGCTTTGAATACGTCCGCGGCACGCCTCACGTATGAGTGGCCCACGACCCACACCTCCTTTCTCACAGCCGGTGATGTCTGACCGCTGGCCCGGTGTTGGGTCGACTGCATAGTCCGCCCCGCCTCGTAGGCTTGCGCAACTGAAAACCAAACAAAAACAAGAGGCGTGAGTACATCATTACAGCTTCACAACATGTGCAACCGCACATACCTCTTATAACAATTGGAGGACCAACGCCCCACTCGTTTTACTTGTTCAACATTAAGACCCCTGGCTGTAGCTTCTGTAGCAGCCCCTATCCGAAAGGAATGGGTCCCAAACTTGCCCGGGTTCAAGCCCGCAGCGGCAATTGACATCGCAAGCACCCGCTGAAACTGAAATTTCGTCAGTGGGGTGGCGTCCGCGTGTCTCAACAAGGTCCCCCCCCATGATGCCACCCTTCGTGCCAGGTCATCTTCTAAACACTTTACCAGACACATGGAGGACCCGGGAATCCTGCGTATGATTATACAGTCACCCATCCCATCTTGATCGGTCTTGGACCTGACAAAGGAGACAGTCATTGTCTCCCCTCTGATCTGAACGTGTTCCTGGCACAAACCCCCTGCCACTTCCTGTTTGTTCCTTGCTACCAGTTCGCTTACCCGCATCGCCCCGTGAAATGCTAGCGTAAAAGCGGCTCGGAACAAAACCGTCTCAAACTGAGATGAACATGTGGCAGGGAGTGTGGCCAACAACTGGGCCAACCTATCCAAACCTATCGGGCGCCTCTCATCTACTCTGCGACCCTCAAGGCGTTGCCACCCACGCAGCGCTTTCTGTACAACGAAAGACGCTGTCGGGTCCTGGATACTATGAGCCCTGGCAACAAAGGAAATGGCAGCGCGATGCCTCTGGGCCGTAGCCACCGATTTCCCAGCCCTACGTAAGGACATCAGAAAATTCACCACCCATTCCTCGTGGCCCCAAAGCCTCTCTCTATCAGTCCCCAAAAAGGCTAAATAGGACCGAAACGCCCCTTCATATGCCTTCCTCGTCCTTGGTGCTAGACTCTCTCCCACGAGGTGACGAAGTTCGGGGCACCGAGAGACCAGAGAGCTTCGGGAAAGGGTGCCGGCTCTGGGTCCGCTGAGGGAAGGAAACCCGAGAAAGCCTGCATATGAAAACGAGACAGTGCATCAGCCGCCTGATTCATTACCCCTGGGACATGTTTTGCTCTGAATAGCACATTCAGTTGCATACACAGTAAGACAATTTCTTTGAGGAGTCTTAAAATCAGTTTACATCGTGCTGCCTGACTATTGATGCACTCAACCACGGTCATATTGTCAGACCAAAATATCACAGAGTGATCTTTGAACCCTTCGGGCCAGGTTCTCAGGGCCACCAAAATGGGGAAAAGTTCCAAGAAAGCAATATTACTTGTCAGACCATTGTCATGCCACCATGTCGGCCACCTCTGTGCCGACCATTTTGTGCCGAAGATGGCACCAAAACCTATGCTACCTGCTGAATCTGTCCATAGCCCCAGCTCGTCAGAGGACACGGCTGGTTTGTTCCAGACGACTCGACCATTAAAGTTCGCCAGAAATGCTAACCAAATACGCATGTCCTGGCGGACCTCAGCCGATAGTCTCGTGCGATGATGGCCCTCCTTTAGGCCGACCATAGCTTGGGCAATTGAACGGGAAAAGGGGCGGGCCATTGGTATCACCCTCAGGGCAACATTCAACTGTCCCACCAACTGCTGTAATTGATGCAGCGTAACTTTAGATCGATTTATACACACTTGCAAGGCTGCCCTGAACTTCCACACTTTGTCAGCTGGCAAACGAAAACAACCCTCACTGGAGTCTAATTCAATCCCCAGAAACTCGAGGCAAGTCGCAGGACCCACCGTTTTTCCCGGTGCCAATGGCACACCAAACTGGTTCATTAACACACAAAATTCGGCCAAGGCCCGGCCACATTCGAGATCCCCGGCTGCCCCAAGGAACAGAAAATCATCAAGGTAATGCATTACATGTTGGAAACCCGTCCTCTTTGTGAAGACCCATTGTAGAAAACTACTGAATTTCTCGAAATAGGCACAAGATATAGAGCACCCCATCGGCATACACCTATCCATGTAATAATAACCCTGAAACATGAAACCCAGGAGACGCTGGTCGTCTGGGTGTACCGGGAGCAATCGGAACGCTGACTCGATATCTGACTTCGCCATCAGCGCCCCGGGCCCAGGCGATTCAAAATGGCTACGGCCTCATCGAAGGATGCGTACCGCACCGAACATACTTCTGGATCTATTGCATCGTTTACAGAAAGACCACGTGGAGCTGACAAATTATGAATCAGTCGGAACTCACCTGGGTCCTTCTTGGGGACCACCCCTAAAGGAGAACAAACAAAATTCTGCACCGGGGGTACACTAAATGGGCCGGCAACCCGACCTCGAGTAACCTCTTTCCGGATCTTATCCTGTACCACGGTCGTATGCTGCAGGACGGAAAGTTGATTTTTACACTTCCCCACACCCTGAAAGTCCCCTACCGGGATGCGGAAACCATACGAAAATCCGTTCCGCAGCACCCCAGCAGAAGTACGATCCGGGTATTCACTGAGCCAGGGAATCATCGCCAAGGTATCAATCGGGGTAGGTAAAGGCGCCCCTCGGACTACGTTAGACCTGTTTGGCGCCTCCCCTCCCCCCATTATCACCCGTTTTGGCTCTGCACGTGGACTCAGGATGGGACGACCCGCACCCACTACATTCATGTTTAAATTTACACGATCCCTGGGGCCTAGTACATTTACCTCTGTTGAAATTAAAGCAGAACCCCCTTTTTCCTGTATTGCCAGCAGGTCTCGAGTAATGGTCAGTACCCGTACCTGAACGAAAGGGCGTCCCCACATATTGGCGGGAGGATTCGCCAACATTACTTCCTACCAATGGCATCTTCAACATACCTGTCTCCTTCATTTTATCCCATGTCAAAGAATCATAACAATCCCAGGTTAAGCTTTTATTATGCTCTTTAGCCTTTCTAAAAAGATTATCGTAGCAGAACCAATGGTTACCCTGGTGTGATGTCGAGTACCCCATGATTCGCGACTGATAGGTCGGCAACTCGGAAAGCAACTCAGGCCTACGTTCCCCTAAGATTGACGTAAAAATTCCCCATGCTTTGCCCCAATTGCCAATATTCTCATTCACTTTAAAGGCGGCCATTTTTGCGCGCCAAACACTGGGATGCATGAGATCTTTCTGACCCTTAACATGCTCCACCTCATAATGATCAACAAGCAACGAGAAGATGTTCACATATTCCCCCGCCCAAATCTTTTCCTTAATTGCCAAAGGAACATGTTGACCCAACCTTTCTCTACGAGAAGGTGCTGACTCATCCCTCGCAATCGGCAATGGCCGCTTACCTGCACCGGACGCTGCCTCTGCGGTCGCAATCGTCCCTTGTGGCTTGTCAACTACTGCAGCCGGCGCGGACACCTTGGCTGCATCCCGTTTCTCGCGCAATTGCTTTATTAGCGCCTGCGCCTCGGCAGCCGTGGCGCCCTCACTACTGTCGCCCAACCACGCTGCAAGTTGTGCTGCCAGCCTGGAGCTGCTCCAACCGACGGACGCTCCGGCCCCCCTTCCCCGTCTCTCTCTGCCACTCGTTTCTTCAGCTCGGTCATCTCCTTCATGAGAAACCGAAGCATCTGTTCAGTCGTCAAACTCTTCCCGCCTTTCTTGGGCATTTCTCTGACAGAGTATCTGAAAGACAAAAAGAAAGATTACAACGCTCAAAATTGGCTCTTCGTTCCGTCTCGAGCTCACGTGCAGCGAGGAGGTGCAGCTTCAGAGCACAGGAACAAGAGGATGCCTTCTGGTCTTGCGTCCCTTTTTATCCGTCTTCAGGGCGGGCGTAAACCCGCCCCTGCCTGCCCCGAGGGCGTGGCCAGCCGCGTCATTGTCTAGGCCAGCCCACTCTAGGGCGGGAAAAAGCGCGCCCCGGCTACGCCGCTTCGGGCATACCAGCCGAGACGCGCCTCCCGCCCAAAAAATGGCTTCCCGGGGGGATCGAGGTACTCCGCCATACGTTCGGGGGGACCGAGTGGTCGCCCCTTTCCATATGGCTGAGATACCCGCCACCCCCTCTCAACACAATCCCCAAAGGAGGGAAACCGGAAACACTTCTTGAAGTTTTTGGATGAGGGAGGGAGTGACCCTCCCCGGCCGTATTTATTAAAACAAAAAATTAAAACATTAAACAGTTTCATATTAATGTACAATTTCATTACCACATTGCGATGTTTGGCTAACCTTAACAGATTCTCTAATACAGAGGTTCTCCTAGCCGAACTAACAACCTACAAAACATTTTCTTGAAATTTTGAAATTGTACATCCTAACGTTTAAGGGCCAACGGCAAGGTCGTAACCGGTGTCAAGATCCCTAACCAGAAATACCCCCCCCACTTGGGAGGGGCGACAGCACTGAGGCGTACCTCGAGTGCAACTACCAATTTCCCTTGACTTGACGGGGGCACCAATAAACTCGACGCCACTTAAAGGTCGTTCGAGGACTCGTGTGAGGTATCTAGAAGGTAGCGTAGACCTCCCCCCAAACCCCACACAACTTACCACATCTGCCGTCGCAGACGTCACTGGCCCCGGGAAATTCCCCAGGAGGGGGCTGTAACCCCTCCTACACGGGAAGGGGCCTTGACCGCCTTTCCTTTTCTTTCGGCGACCCATCCTTAGAAGGGACCGCCTCCCCGTTGAGGGGCCAAAGGCCACCTCTCCCGAGCGCTCCCATCCGTGTTGGGTGACGCCCACTCATAGGGATCTTCCAATTAGTGCTCACCGATCATGACCTTACCGCCACAGGCCGGATAGTTGACCGGCTATCCGGACCCCCCACAAAGCTCCTACCTAAAGGTCATGTTTGAATGTTTTTAACCATGCTAAGAAGTCTGCTATGAGTAACTCATTCCCCACTCGAGACAAATGCACACCATCCCCCAAATACATACTGTCATCATTAATACAGCCATGCGAAATAGAATGCAATGTCCTTGAACGGAACAACCTACTCACTTTGTTATTAAGCTTTCTAACAGAATGATTCAAAGCAGGAATAGAAATAGCCCCCCGCCACACCTTTCGTGGGATCATATGGGACCACGCAATTGTGCACCCCGGAACTCTCCTCGCCAACCAACTTACAGTGGAAAGCATTGCCTCCAGGAGAAGTCGTCTACCGGTGGTGACCAAATCATTGCCCCCTAAATGTACTATGACTATAGACGGCGGTGACCTCGTCCGCCCTAACAAACCCTCGAAAAATGTTTGAAACTGGTCAATACAGAGACCGCCTCTTCCGTAGAAGGACACCCTGTACCCGTATTCCCCAGCTACGTGAATCATGTCACCTGCTTTGAATACGTCCGCGGCACGCCTCACGTATGAGTGGCCCACGACCCACACCTCCTTTCTCACAGCCGGTGATGTCTGACCGCTGGCCCGGTGTTGGGTCGACTGCATAGTCCGCCCCGCCTCGTAGGCTTGCGCAACTGAAAACCAAACAAAAACAAGAGGCGTGAGTACATTATTACAGCTTCACAACATGTGCAACCGCACATACCTCTTATAACAATTGGAGGACCAACGCCCCACTCGTTTCACTTGTTCAACATTAAGACCCCTGGCTGTAGCTTCTGTAGCAGCCCCTATCCGAAAGGAATGGGTCCCAAACTTGCCCGGGTTCAAGCCCGCAGCGGCAATTGACATCGCAAGCACCCGCTGAAACTGAAATTTCGTCAGTGGGGTGGCGTCCGCGTGTCTCAACAAGGTCCCCCCCCATGATGCCACCCTTCGTGCCAGGTAATCTTCTAAACACTTTACCGGACACATGGAGGACCCGGGAATCCTGCGTATGATTATACAGTCACCCATCCCATCTTGATCGGTCTTGGACCTGACAAAGGAGACAGTCATTGTCTCCCCTCTGATCTGAACGTGTTCCTGGCACAAACCCCCTGCCACTTCCTGTTTGTTCCTTGCTACCAGTTCGCTTACCCGCATCGCCCCGTGAAATGCTAGCGTAAAAGCGGCTCGGAACAAAACCGTCTCAAACTGAGATGAACATGTGGCAGGGAGTGTGGCCAACAACTGGGCCAACCTATCCAAACCTATCGGGCGCCTCTCATCTACTCTGCGACCCTCAAGGCGTTGCCACCCACGCAGCGCTTTCTGTACAACGAAAGACGCTGTCGGGTCCTGGATACTATGAGCCCTGGCAACAAAGGAAATGGCAGCGCGATGCCTCTGGGCCGTAGCCACCGATTTCCCAGCCCTACGTAAGGACATCAGAAAATTCACCACCCATTCCTCGTGGCCCCAAAGCCTCTCTCTATCAGTCCCCAAAAAGGCTAAATAGGACCGAAACGCCCCTTCATATGCCTTCCTCGTCCTTAGTGCTAGACTCTCTCCCACGAGGTGACGAAGTTCGGGGCACCGAGAGACCAGAGAGCTTCGGGAAAGGGTGCCGGCTCTGGGTCCGCTGAGGGAAGGAAACCCGAGAAAGCCTGCATATGAAAACGAGACAGTGCATCAGCCGCCTGATTCATTACCCCTGGGACATGTTTTGCTCTGAATAGCACATTCAGTTGCATACACAGTAAGACAATTTCTTTGAGGAGTCTTAAAATCAGTTTACATCGTGCTGCCTGACTATTGATGCACTCAACCACGGTCATATTGTCAGACCAAAATATCACAGAGTGATCTTTGAACCCTTCGGGCCAGGTTCTCAGGGCCACCAAAATGGGGAAAAGTTCCAAGAAAGCAATATTACTTGTCAGACCATTGTCATGCCACCATGTCGGCCACCTCTGTGCCGACCATTTTGTGCCGAAGATGGCACCAAAACCTATGCTACCTGCTGAATCTGTCCATAGCCCCAGCTCGTCAGAGGACACGGCTGGTTTGTTCCAGACGACTCGACCATTAAAGTTCGCCAGAAATGCTAACCAAATACGCATGTCCTGGCGGACCTCAGCCGATAGTCTCGTGCGATGATGGCCCTCCTTTAGGCCGACCATAGCTTGGGCAATTGAACGGGAAAAGGGGCGGGCCATTGGTATCACCCTCAGGGCAACATTCAACTGTCCCACCAACTGCTGTAATTGATGCAGCGTAACTTTAGATCGTATTATACACACTTGCAAGGCTGCCCTGAACTTCCACACTTTGTCAGCTGGCAAACGAAAACAACCCTCACTGGAGTCTAATTCAATCCCCAGAAACTCGAGGCAAGTCGCAGGACCCACCGTTTTTCCCGGTGCCAATGGCACACCAAACTGGTTCATTAACACACAAAATTCGGCCAAGGCCCGGCCACATTCGAGATCCCCGGCTGCCCCAAGGAACAGAAAATCATCAAGGTAATGCATTACATGTTGGAAACCCGTCCTCTTTGTGAAGACCCATTGTAGAAAACTACTGAATTTCTCGAAATAGGCACAAGATATAGAGCACCCCATCGGCATACACCTATCCATGTAATAATAACCCTGAAACATGAAACCCAGGAGACGCTGGTCGTCTGGGTGTACCGGGAGCAATCGGAACGCTGACTCGATATCTGACTTCGCCATCAGCGCCCCGGGCCCAGGCGATTCAAAATGGCTACGGCCTCATCGAAGGATGCGTACCGCACCGAACATACTTCTGGATCTATTGCATCGTTTACAGAAAGACCACGTGGAGCTGACAAATTATGAATCAGTCGGAACTCACCTGGGTCCTTCTTGGGGACCACCCCTAAAGGAGAACAAACAAAATTCTGCACCGGGGGTACACTAAATGGGCCGGCAACCCGACCTCGAGTAACCTCTTTCCGGATCTTATCCTGTACCACGGTCGTATGCTGCAGGACGGAAAGTTGATTTTTACACTTCCCCACACCCTGAAAGTCCCCTACCGGGATGCGGAAACCATACGAAAATCCGTTCCGCAGCACCCCAGCAGAAGTACGATCCGGGTATTCACTGAGCCAGGGAATCATCGCCAAGGTATCAATCGGGGTAGGTAAAGGCGCCCCTCGGACTACGTTAGACCTGTTTGGCGCCTCCCCTCCCCCCATTATCACCCGTTTTGGCTCTGCACGTGGACTCAGGATGGGACGACCCGCACCCACTACATTCATGTTTAAATTTACACGATCCCTGGGGCCTAGTACATTTACCTCTGTTGAAATTAAAGCAGAACCCCCTTTTTCCTGTATTGCCAGCAGGTCTCGAGTAATGGTCAGTACCCGTACCTGAACGAAAGGGCGTCCCCACATATTGGCGGGAGGATTCGCCAACATTACTTCCTACCAATGGCATCTTCAACATACCTGTCTCCTTCATTTTATCCCATGTCAAAGAATCATAACAATCCCAGGTTAAGCTTTTATTATGCTCTTTAGCCTTTCTAAAAAGATTATCGTAGCAGAACCAATGGTTACCCTGGTGTGATGTCGAGTACCCCATGATTCGCGACTGATAGGTCGGCAACTCGGAAAGCAACTCAGGCCTACGTTCCCCTAAGATTGACGTAAAAATTCCCCATGCTTTGCCCCAATTGCCAATATTCTCATTCACTTTAAAGGCGGCCATTTTTGCGCGCCAAACACTGGGATGCATGAGATCTTTCTGACCCTTAACATGCTCCACCTCATAATGATCAACAAGCAACGAGAAGATGTTCACATATTCCCCCGCCCAAATCTTTTCCTTAATTGCCAAAGGAACATGTTGACCCAACCTTTCTCTACGAGAAGGTGCTGACTCATCCCTCGCAATCGGCAATGGCCGCTTACCTGCACCGGACGCTGCCTCTGCGGTCGCAATCGTCCCTTGTGGCTTGTCAACTACTGCAGCCGGCGCGGACACCTTGGCTGCATCCCGTTTCTCGCGCAATTGCTTTATTAGCGCCTGCGCCTCGGCAGCCGTGGCGCCCTCACTACTGTCGCCCAACCACGCTGCAAGTTGTGCTGCCAGCCTGGAGCTGCTCCAGCCGACGGACGCTCCGGCCCCCCTTCCCCGTCTCTCTCTGCCACTCGTTTCTTCAGCTCGGTCATCTCCTTCATGAGAAACCGAAGCATCTGTTCAGTCGTCAAACTCTTCCCGCCTTTCTTGGGCATTTCTCTGACAGAGTATCTGAAAGACAAAAAGAAAGATTACAACGCTCAAAATTGGCTCTTCGTTCCGTCT
Source organism: Lissotriton vulgaris (assembly GCF_964263255.1). Taxonomy (NCBI): domain Eukaryota; kingdom Metazoa; phylum Chordata; class Amphibia; order Caudata; family Salamandridae; genus Lissotriton; species Lissotriton vulgaris. Next base: position 3,010,536 of record NW_028242552.1, on the reverse strand, counting down.
CGAGCTCACGTGCAGCGAGGAGGTGCAGCTTCAGAGCACAGGAACAAGAGGATGCCTTCTGGTCTTGCGTCCCTTTTTATCAGTCTTCAGGGCGGGCGTAAACCCGCCCCTGCCTGCCCCGAGGGCGTGGCCAGCCGCGTCATTGTCTAGGCCAGCCCACTCTAGGGCGGGAAAAAGCGCGCCCCGGCTACGCCGCTTCGGGCATACCAGCCGAGACGCGCCTCCCGCCCAAAAAATGGCTTCCCGGGGGGATTGAGGTACTCCGCCATACGTTCGGGGGGACCGAGTGGTCGCCCCTTTCCAGGTTGTTTGGGGTCATATTTAGAAGGCATTTTAGTGTCTTTGATGTTATTTTTCCCTTTTTAAATGGAAAGCGTTCCTCATGGGGCCCTGAGCAGTTCTTAGCCATGTTATTTAATAGGAAGTGGATAACATGGCTAAGAGCATTTGCTGGAAAATGCATGAATATCGCTGACTTTTCTGCGATATTCATGTATTGCGGCCGTTTTTTTTCGCATTTGCGAGCAGTTCTTAGCCATGTTATCCAATGGGAGGTGGATAACATGGCTAAGAGCATTTGCTGGATAATGCATGAATATCGTTGACTTTTCAGCGATATTCATGCATTGCGGCTGTTTTTAATCGCATTTGTGATAAACAATTACATTTCTTGATATGTACTTTTAGAGCTTCATAGGTTGTTTGGGGCCATATTTAGAAGGCATTTTAATGTCTTTGATGTTATGTTTACCTTTTTAAATGGAAAGCGTTCCTCTTGGGGCAAGAGTCTTGTAAATACGCTCCCACTTGCGCTTGGCAAATTTAGATTTTGATTATGGGAGTTACCTAGCCATGTTAATAGTGTCTCAAAAATGGTGCTAGGGCATTCCAGAAAACACAATCATGTGTCTCAAGGACATTTTTAGTCATTTCTTCATGAATGCAGGTATACAATTGATTTATATGCTGTGTTTAAAAACGAATTTTGAAATCAATTAAATTTCAGGATATGTACTGTTAGAGCTTCATAGGTTGTTTGGGGTCATATTTAGAAGGCATTTTAGTGTTGTTGATGTTATTTTTCCCTTTTTAAATGGAAAGCGTTCCTCATGGGGCCCTGAGCAGTTCTTAGCCATGTTATTTAATAGGAAGTGGATAACATGGCTAAGAGCATTTGCTGGAAAATGCATGAATATCGCTGAATTTTCTGCGATATTCATGCATTGCGGCCGTTTTTTTTCACATTTGCAAGCACTTCTTAGCCATGTTATCCAATGGGAGGTGGATAACATGGCTAAGAGCATTTGCTTCAAAGGTTGTTTGGGGTTATACACCATTTTTGGGAAATTATTAACATGCCTATCTAACTCCCATAATCAAAATCTAAATTTGCCAACCGCAGGTGGGAGCGTATTTACAATAAATTTGCACCATGAAGAACGTAAAATAGCATACTAGACACTCAAATGCCTTATAAATATGACCCAAAACATCTTCTGAAGCACTAGTAGTGCATATTTCCAGAAATGTATTGGTTTTCATTTAATGATTTACTTCATTGGTAGGCCTTCACATGTTTTTTTACCTTGGTTTTTTTCAGTGATAATCTTATCTGCAACCATGTGTTGGCCTTACCTCAAATAAACAAAACAGGTGATGGACTGAATGTGGATCAATGACACACATTCACCCCAGTCTAAAGATCTGGGCCTAAACAAATCTTTAGATAGGCTACATCTTATCGTCATCCTGAATTAATGATTTAAAATATTAGGGAGTGATTTATGAGTGTTGTATGCCTGTTTTGTACCATTGAGTGTCATTTTTGTGATGCAGTGCTGGTGGAAAATATTTGCTATGTTAAATAATTAGTACGGCATTAAGTTTTGGATGACTGTTATTTATTTACTGTTTGGTAATAGAGGTTAATAACATTTTATATTATATTTTTCCACAGATTCAACTGCAGATTCTTTCATAGTTTGTAAAATGCCTTCCAAAAGTAGAATAAGAAAGGCTAGAAAACGTCAAAGACAGCAGGATGATGTTTTATTGCAGCAGTCCTCTTCCCCAAATACTTGTCAAAACACCAAGAAAGGTCCGGGTAAGAGCACGAAATCATTCTTAAGAAATATTTGTAGTAAAAAAAGTTTTGCTCAAAAAAATGTTTCAGTTCACAAAAAGAAAAGTAATTTAAATGGAAAGGAGAGACCCATCACAAATGTTACTGGTAGAGGAAGAGATAACTCTGTGCATGATAGTAGAAGGAAACAACAGTTTAGGGACATTCGAAATCGAATGTTCCGTAATAGGATATTAGTTAATTTATTGAAAAATATTAAAAAGAAAGGCCAACAGAAAGCGGCATTTTATAAGAAGAAGAAAAATGTAGAGAAAATTATTGATCATGCTTTTGAAATTAAGCGAAAGTTGTTTATTTTGGTAATCAATAGAATTAGGAAACTAAGCAAGGTAATTTCTGATTTCAAAACAAAAAGTAGATGGAAGAGAGTAGTAAATCGTACTAACTTTTGTGAAGTTTTTTCCGGAGAATGGATGCATAGTTCAAGTTCTGAGGCATTTTTTAATGAGGAGACTTATTTTCAGGATAATGATTTGGTGCATGCAGTTGACATCAGTGGTCGAGCTTATGAAGTGAAGGATGGTTGTCCAGTTGAAAAAGAACAACTTGTGACAACAGAGACAGAAGAGGCGCTAAGTGATGAGGTTTTAGGAAGACGTCCTAAGGGTCCTGTGTACATTTGGAAGTGTAGTTCTATTTGCAGTGTGCGACAGGTTTCCATCAATTTGCTTTCTGATTTTATACGGACATTTAATAAGAAAAGTTTGAAGCAGAAAATGAAGTTGTTGCAAGATTTAGATCCTTGCAGAGTGAGACAAATGACAGGTTTGCGTGGTCATTCACTGGCTTGTCTTTCCAGGAGAGTATGCCAGAGTGTTTTTCATCATTTCAGTATGCTAGCAGTGCATCATAATAAAGTGAGAAAATTAGTGAGAATGTTGTATTATGCTAAGAGTCCAGCAATTATGCTTAAACAATTATGTGCTGCTCTTTTGCATGGTTCTGAAATAGATGTGAAGAATATTTGTGAAGAAATTGAGTTTTGTTACTTTGGTAGTAAAGATGAGAATGTTCAAATTGACCCTGAAGTAGAGGGTAATGTGGAAGATAATGTACAGGTTTCCAGTACAGATAATTTTCAGAAGGAAATTGCCACGTTTCAGATGAAATCAAGTGAGAGGCCTAATTTCACTTGTGTATGTTGTCGACGCACTTATTATAAGAATCAGACTAAGGTAGTGGATTTATATGCAAAAAGTGAAAGTAACTAAAATAATAGTGAATGGAAGGATTTTGCCACATACTTGATGGTAGAAAATTATTTTGATTTGGGATCGGATCAACGTGTGTGTACTTATTGTTGTAATAAATTAAACCAAAACCAGATGCCTGCTAGGGCAGTTCATAATAATCTGGAATTGGTTGAGATTCCTTCTGAATTGAAGGATTTAAATACTTATGAATCTATTTTGATTCAAAGTATCCATCCCTTTCAGGCTATTGTAAGAATGGAGCCAAAGACAGGGAAGTTGCCTCCAGCAGATTTACAGAGAGGATTAAAGGGAAGAGTTGTTTATTTGCCTCTAGATTTGAACAAAAACATTAACACAATTGGAATAGAAAAAGTGGAAGAGGAACCTCTGGTTATCTTGGTTAATGGGGTTCCGACAAAGAATAAGAATATATGGCAAGATTTAGTGGATGTTAGGAAAGTCAAAAAGGCAACAGTGTATTTGAAGAAAAATAATAAGTACTATAAGAATGTATATGTTGCAGAACAGGAAGTAAGTGATGAAGAGGATAGCGATTTGTGTGCTGGCCAAATTGAGAAAGTAGAGACCTCTAAAAGTGAAGAAATATATGAACATTATAGTGTTCATCCTTTGCATTCCAAGGAAGTCATGGGGAATGCTATTGAGTTTTTTCAAATGAAACAAGCCAAAGGGAGTCCCATTAGTGTTTGGGAGGAAAGTTTGGAAGCTCGGTGTTTCCCACAGCTATTTCCCACAGGTCAAGGCGGAAGATATGATGAGCGACCTCATCAAATTCCTGCGTCTGAATACCGGACTTTACGATTGTATGCAGAAGATCCTAGGTTTCGGCAATGCATTCCCTATTTGTTTCATCTCCTGTTTGAAAGCGATCTGTCTGGACTGTCATATGCAGTGAACCACATCTTAAAAAGTGGTATACAGATGCGAAACATCTCGGCAAGTGACTTTATGCATAAAGTCAATGTCCAAGACAGTATTTTGGATTCTCACTTAATTAATCTCATGGCGTGTCAGCGTGGTACTAATGAGTACTGGTACCGTCGTCATGGTGATTTAAAATGTATGCTGAGGAACTTAGGAACTCCAACATGGTTCCTCACTCTGAGCTGTGCCGAGTATGGCTGGGAAGACTTACTTGAATTTCTACGAGAGGCAAATGGAAATATTGAAAACATTGAATTCAAGACACCTGGAGAACTGTGTTCTTTGGATCCAGTGAATGTATGCAGGTACTTCAATCATAGATTTGAAGCTATGATGTCTTTCATCACAAATAAAAAGAATCCACCTCTTGGAGAGGTGTTGGATTTCTTCTGGAGAAAGGAGTACCAAGCAAGAGGTGCCCCTCATATACATATGTTGTTGTGGATCAAGGATGCACCTAAATTTGGAACAGATCCGGATGACTTAGTGATGAATTTCATCGAACAGTATTCTACGTGTGCTGTTCCAAACGCAACGGAGAAGAAAAGTCTAAGAGAACAAGTTCTACGTTTCCAAAGCCATCGTTGTGGAAAGTACTGTCGTCGTAAATTCAGAAACAAGGACAAGTTCTACACCAAATGTCGTTTCAACTTTCCACGACCGGTGATTTCTAAAGGAAGAGTGAACAGTTTGATGTCTTCGCTGCGACATAATGTGACGAGAAAATCACCCAAGAATACATACAATTTGAAAAGGAACGAAGAGTCCAAGTACATCAATGACTACAACCCAGTGATTTTGTCCATGTGGAATGCTAACATGGATATACAGTTTGTGGCTGACAACTGTATGGCTGTGGCTCGGTATGTGACATCTTACATCACCAAAAAAGAAAAGACCGAACTGAAGGATATGTGGGAGGACATTTCCCATGAAAAGAGCCTCAGCAAGAAGTTGTACAGTTTCAGTCTGAAGATGTTGTCGCATCGAGAAATCGGAGCTTACGAATGTTCTGACCGATTGTCTTCAGCAAGTCTCTATGCCAAATCCAGGAGTCTCGTTTGGGCGAGTCTTGGTCTTGCTGCAACGCGAAATCGAGTTCTAAAACCTGTCCGGGAAATTGAGTATTTGGCAGAAAAGGAACCAAACAGTACCGACATTTTGAAGACCAACATGTTGGATACATATTATCCAAATCGAAGCAGTCACCTTGAGAATGTTTGTCTATATGAGGTTCTCCAAAATTATATATTCAAGAGGAACATCAAAGAAGATATTGAGAAAGGAGTGTATGCTGTAATTGGAAGTGAGGGATGCCTGGTCAAGCAAAGAAAATGCCAATTAGTAAACCATCGAAAATTGAGTGGTGAATCTCCAGAAAAAAAGGAGTTTTTTTATTTAGCACTTTTGCAACTTTTCAAGCCTTGGCGTGCAGAAGAGGAACTGCTTGGAGATTTTCTCTGTTACGAAGACTCTTTCAATGCAGCCAAGGAGTCCATAGAATGTCCTGCTTTTTCTAAATATCAAGAAATGCTAACTTTGGAAATTGAGCAGGAAGCAACGATTGCAGCCGAGATTGCCAGAGACAGTTCTCAGGACAGTCAGAGTTCTGTTTCATTGAGTCAAGATCCACTTGGAGGACCTATTATCGAAAATGAAGCTGCCACTGCTATGAATGAAGTAGAAAGAGCCATGGCACATGCTCAGGAGGATTCAGTTAACTTAGAAGACTTGGAAAAACAACTCAACGTTGAGCAGAGGAAAATATATGATGAAGTTACCAAGGAAATTGAGCACGGATTAAGTCATGAGAAGAACAAGTGCTCATGTACATCGTTGAAGCCTGTCCGACTGTACGTGAGTGGAGAAGCGGGAACTGGAAAAAGTTTCCTCATTAAAGCAATCTCTTGTTATTTGCAGGAAAGGACTGAGTCATCGCTGTCTTGTGTTGTCACCGCTCCTACTGGACTGGCGGCACATAACATTAAAGGTATTACTTTGCATCGTCTACTGATGCTGCCGGTGGAGCATGACAACAAATTACAATACAACAAGTTATCTGGAGATGCTTGCTGTGAAGTTTCAAGAGTCTTGAGGAAAATGAAACTACTTATCATTGACGAAGTAAGCATGGTTTCCAATGTCATGCTTGCCTTTGTGCATTTGAGAATGCAAGAAGTACTTAAAACTGAATATGATGTGTTATTTGGTGGGAAACACATCATTGTTTTCGGAGATCTTCTGCAGCTGACACCAGTAAAAGGTCAACCTGTGTTCAAAATACTCACGCATGAAGATACCAGGAAGTGCCTAGGGAGCATTGGCAACGTCAATATATGGTTAAACTTCAATTATGCAGAACTGCATCAAAATATGCGTCAGGCAAAGGATGAAGATTACAAGAATATTCTACAAGATATTAGAATTGGAAAAGTGACTGAGCATGGGAAAGAAGCTTTAAATGCACGATTACTGTCAAATTTATATCCCAAACAAGAGATTGTGCCTGAGAATATTTTTCAGAAAATTACTGAGAAGAAATCCGGGATATGTCTCATGCCAACTCTTGCAGAATGTGCCATCTTCAACAACAAAATGTTGAATTTAGAAAAGCAAGAGATTGTGAAACTTGAAGCTATCGACAAATTAGAGCATATGGGATCAACAATTATTTTGTCAGACAATTTGAAATCAAAATTGGATTCATTAGAGAAGACTATATCTAAAACAGCGGGTTTTGAAAAGACTTTGAATGTGTGTTTAAATTGCCGAATCATTTTGAGAAGGAATTTACATGTAGAAAGAGGTCTGGTAAATGGATCAATGGGTAATGTTGTTGATTTTGAGAAATAGAGATGGAATAGAATTGTTAAGAATTAAATTTGATGGCATTGAGGAAGTACAGCAAATTGGTCGTTGTTCTGCTAGGTTTTTGCTTGTTAAAGACTTATATGTTCGCCGTAAACAGTTTCCTGTTTGCTTGGCATATGCGGTGACAATCCATAAATCGCAAGGTTTAAGTGTAGACTGTGCATTGGTGAATATTGGCAGTTCTGTGTTCAAGGAGGGTATGGCATATGTGGCATTGTCACGAGTTAGAACTTTATCGGGATTGTACTTAATTGACTGTGATGTCAGAAACATTTGTGCGGATCTAGATTGTGTTAAGGAATACAATAGGTTAAGAAGAGAGTATGCGCCACATTTGCCTCAATATCCTTTGTTTGAGAAACGTGTGGTAGGCCGGAAACGTAGAAATAGCAGTAATAGTAGGGAGGTTGTTGCAAAAAGACTAAAAGTCAATGAACCGAAAATTGTTAGCAGAAAGAAAGTGGATTCTGTTGAAGATGTTGTTGGTTTTCAATTTGAAAACAGTTCTGGTGTCAACTGCTATGCAAATGTAGTGGTTAATGTTCTCTTTTCACTAGAGAGTTTAAAAGAACAGATTCTGTTGAATTCAGAACAAATTTTATGCAGTTTGTTGAATTCTGTTTTCGAGAAATGTAGCACTGATCGAACAAAAGTAGAAAGTGTGTCTGAAGTTCGTTATCTGTTAGATGAATGTTCAGGTCAAACAGACTTCTCTGAAAATAGTCAGCAAGATTGTTAGGAGTTTTTAATGTATATGCTTGATATATTGCAAGATGAGGGTGTAGATGTAGATCAACTGTTTGGGCTTTCTTATCAATGGCAGCATGACTGCGAGAATTGTAGGGTATCAAGTACTACTAGTGTAGACTCAGAAAGATTTATATATTTAACTTTGCCAGACAGTAAATCAGTCTCCTTTAATAAGCTAGTAAATGCAGCTGATCACAACATGGAGTGTAGCCAATGTAAATCTGAAATGATGTCAACATTACTTATACGTAGATATGGCCAGTATGTCATTTTAATGATGCAACGATGTAGGCCTGATGGATCAAAATTGTCAACTTTAATAAAAAAATTTGTGGCTTCTCAGCTTTCAATATCAGGAAGGACTTTTGTAACTGTAGCAATTATCTATCACGATGGTCCTTCAACTACTTCAGGACATTATACAGCTTATTTAAAGTCTCGAAACGGCTGGTCATTCTGCAATGATTCCGTTGTAAGTTTCAAAAAAAAATTGCCGTTTGACCTTAAAAATTCTTACCTGGTGTTTTTAAAACCAAAATTTTAAAGAAAGAGTCTCGAGATTTCCTATGAAGAATTGGAAAAGGTTCATCAAGTTGAGGGAATGTAAGTCTGCAATGCTGTCTAGATTATTGGTCCAAAACTTTTAATTGTAATGTTATTTTGTAAAATCCGACTATATAAACCTGATGCAAGTAAGTCTGCTTCATAGTAAGCAGTATCAGTGTCATAGGAAAAGGAGAACATGAGTGACAAAGAAGGGTAAGATATTAGTAGTCCAGGATTGTGAAAATTATCTTAAATGTTTTCTTTTTGAAAGTTGCGAATATAGAAAATGACGGGATTTGATTGGAAGAATTACAAGACTTGTGAATAGCTGCAACATGATTTGGCCAAGTGGAAACATGTGGTAGAATGTGAGAAGTCTTTTCTTGTATGTAGCATATTTTTCGAATCGTTGGAGGTTTTCTTTCAGAAAGTGGCGGGCTGACAATATTTATAGCACAACACAGTGGACGCTGTTCATAGGACATCCTTCGACGTCATTGAAAGTAAGTTAATTTTAAGGAGTTTTGAATTCAGATTTCTTATGTTGAATGGGTTTTTTAAACACAATCATTTTGATTGTGTTTTTTTTTCCCCGCTGTTACATGATGAATACCTTCAAGTCACTGATTTAAGTGAAATTTGATACATTCTGAGAACAGCAAAAATAAATCATTTAACATGTATAATTAATGTTTTGCTTTTTGTACTTATGATATACATTTAGAAATGTGAAGTAGATATGGAGAAACTGAGTCTTCTGTAAGTGTCAATTTTAATCCTTACAGTGCTGTACTTCTGGGTACTGTTTTTTTTTTAAAAAAATGAATAGGCCTCACCTCAAAGAAAGCTGTTGAAAGCACACATCTTATTTGCATCCTGAAACAATCATTTAAAATGTTAGACACAATTTTATGATGGCTTTACATCTTTTTTGCGCTGCAATTGCATCACTATTGTGAGACATTAGCAGTGCAAAAAAAGCACCATGTTCCAAAATAGGCCTCAAATCATCAACATCAAGATACAGTTTTTTTAAAATATATATATTTAGGATTGTGTAGGGGACGTAGAGAAGCAGAGACTTCTGTAAATGTCAAAGTTGTTGAAAAACTGTTTGTTCTTGAACCTTTTCCCTTGTCTTTTCTAATTTTTAAATACATGTTTTAATATTTTTGGAAATGTTTGTTCTCTGTTTTACAGATTGAAAGTATGAAAAAATATTTTAAAAAGGTAACAAGAATTATAAGGTAAATGTTTTCTACTCTTTTTACCCGCAATGCACTGCTGATGATGTCACTGACACTATCTCTCATTTACTCTCTATAGCTGTCTTTCTTTTTACATTATTCTCTGTTTACTTCCCTTATACTAACTCTTCTTTTTTTAAAAAAAATATTTTATTAGTTCGCTTACAGTTCGCGAACCGGTCAGCGAACTTGAAGCGAACCAAAAGAAATAGAGCTTGCCAGAGTGATAAACATTCTAGCAATTTTATTTGAAAGGGGAGGTAGTTCTGAAAAGAACTTTTTTTTTTGTTTTTGTTGTTTTATATATATTTTTTTTTTTTTCGGAACATTTTTTGATTTTTTTGTATTTTTAGAACAGTTTTATGTTTTTTTTGTGTTTTTTATGGAGGGGAAACAACAAAAAAACAGGCATTGAAAACGGCTCAACAGGAGCAAAAAAAAAATTACTGCTTGGGTGCATTAGGGCACTTATGGTTTTCGAACACCATATTAATCAAGTTGATGCTCATGTTCCCATACGACAGCATTGCACCACAATATATACAAGTTAACCTCATATGTTTAAAATTTGGTTGAATGTTTGGCACAGTTTCCTGGGCCTCTCTTCCTGTCAAAGACATTGTTGAGGTAGATCTGGCCACAGGAGTTGTCGGGGGATTGTCTTGTAGGTCCCTTAACTCAGCCCGGCTGTAGTTTAAGGGATGCCACCTGGTCATATGTCGATGCATAGTATAGTTGCCCATACTATATTTCTTCTCTGTGCCTCTAGACAATCTGTAATCACAGATGAGGCAGGTGGCATATTTCGCATTCACCTTCTTCTCCCCTGGAGGGATGGAAAAAAACTGCCAGATGAAACTTGTTTTTCTCTTAGAAACACGGGGCAACTCCGGGATAAATTGTGGTTGATCTGTATCCTCTTCTTCTTCTTCCTCCTCTTCCTCCTCTCTGTTGGAGATAAATTGACTTGGTGGTCCTCTCTTCTTATGAGGAGGTTGAGGTGGTGGTGGGGGTCCACCAGCTGCAGCAAGTACAGAAGCCATTGCTCAATTATAGGTAAATGGTCTTTCTCTCACCAAGATGAAAGTCAGAGTGAGGAAAGAAGGAGGGGTTTACATGATTTGGGAAAAGCAAAAGTTCTAAACCAATGAAAAGTGTTATTTTTAGGTCACATGACCTAGTCATACATCATTTGGAAACCAAAGGTGAAATGAACCAATGAAAAGTTTGATAAACAAGTCACATGACCTGTTCCGCTTACGTTACGCGGTGCGCGCCGCGTCCCGGATCGCTTCCGGTTCGCGGTCCGGAGCACTTCCGGGAGCGCTAACGCAGCGCGTCATTAGACGCATTACGCGACAACATGATACGTCGCGCTTCCGCGACGCGTCACAGTTCCGCTAACGTAACGTTGACCGGTTCGCGGACTAGGTCGCGGCATCAAGATGAGCTAACGGAAAGCTTCCCGGTTCGCGAACTAGAAGCGAAGAAAAAAAATATTAAAAAAAAAATTATTAATAAACATCTAAAATATATTTTAAGATTTAAAGAAGAATACATTTTACAGCTACAGATGTTAGCTTTTAAAAAACCAATGAAATTCACAGAAAAAACCATAGGTTATAGACCATATATAGTTAGGAATTTGCATTTACAAACCTTGAAAATTCACTGAAAAAACCATAGGTTATAGACCATATATAGTTAGGGATTTGCATTTACAAAACCTTATTTTACTCGCATAAAACCATTGAAATTCCATATATAGTTAGTTGCGCTAACTATATATCGCGCACCCGCAATCCACTGCTGATGATGTCACATATTACATCATTCATGACATGGTCAGTGACATCACTGATGACATCACTGATGACAACATCCAGTGACTGTATGTTTCTGTAAAGTGTAAATATGTCTTACATATTGAAGAATGAGTGGATGTATAAGTGTCTGGATGAAGGATTTAGTAGGTGCATGACTGACTGTATGAGTGAGTGATTAAATATGTCTCACTGAGTGCATGGGTTAGTGACTAAACTGTCTTAATTTGTGCATCATTATGTCTGTTGTTCTGTAAACTGCTGCATGTGTTGATAAGTAGCTATATGAGTAACTATATGGGTTATTGATTGGTAGCCCAGGTATTTGTATGGGAGACTGAGTGTGTGTGTGGGTGGCTGGGAGGTGTATGACTCTGTGCATAGATGTGTGAGCAGTGGATTCACTAGATGTATGGGTTCAAAAGTGCATGTGGAAACAGCTGTATGGGCGGTTGACTGTGTGCATGAGTGTATTGGTGAGTGAATGGATATCTCAGTGCTACATGTCAAAGTAAGTACATATGTAAAACACAGTACATGTGAGAGTTGACATATATAAATAACTGTGCATAAGAGCCAGTGAATGTGTGAGTGGCTGTATGGATCATTGTGAACTTGTATCAGGGATTGTATAAGAGAGTAAATATGTGTTAGTATATGTTTGAATAAGTAAAGTTTGTATAACTGTATAGTTGAGGAAATGGAGGTGTGATTGATTCTTTGCATGACTGACTAGGTGTGTGAGTAACTCCATGGATGAGTGACAGTCTGTGAGTGTCTGTTTACACTGATTGTATCTAAGGTTATATTAGAGTCTGAAGAGGTTCATCGTATTATCACATGAATGATATCATCAGTGATGTGATCAGTAATGTCAAATGAGATGTCATCAGTGATGTCATCAGTGATGTCATTTGAGATGTCATCAGTGATGTCATTTGAGATGTCATCAGTGATGTCATCAGTGATGTCACTGACCATGTCATGAATGATGTAATATGTGACATCATCAGCAGTGGATTGCGGGTGCGCGATATATAGTTAGCGCAACTAACTATATATGGAATTTCAATGGTTTTATGCGAGTAAAATAAGGTTTTGTAAATGCAAATCCCTAACTATATATGGTCTATAACCTATGGTTTTTTCAGTGAATTTTCAAGGTTTTGTAAATGCAAATTCCTAACTATATATGGTCTATAACCTATGGTTTTTTCTGTGAATATATATATATATATATATATATATATATATATATATATATATATATATATATATATATTCAATGAAAAAACCATAGGTTATAAAGAATATATAGTTAGGAATTAGCATTTACAAAACCTTAAAAATTCACTGAAAAAACCATAGGTTATAAACCATATATAGTTAGGGATTAGCATTTACAAAACCTTATTTTACTCGCATAAAACCATTGAAATTCCATATATAGTTAGTTGCACTAACTATATATCGCGCACCCGCAATCCACTGCCGATGATGTCACACATTACATCATTCATGACATGGTCAGTGACATCACTGATGACATCACTGATGACATCTCAAATGACATCACTGATGACATCACTGATGACATCTCAAATGACATCACTGATGACATCTCATTTGACATTACTGATCACATCACTGATGACATTATTCATATGATAATTTGATGAACCTCTTCAGACTCTAATATAACCTTAGATACAATCAGTGTAAACAGACAGTCATAGACTGTCACTCATCCGTGGAGTTACTCACACAACTAGTCAGTCATGCAAAGAATCATTCACACCTCCATTTCCTCAACTATACAGTTATACAAACTTTACTTATTCAAACATATACTAACACATATTTACTGTCTTATACAATCCCTGATACAAGTTCACAATGATCCATACAGCCACTCACACATTCACTGGCTCTTATGCACAGTTATTTATATATGTCAACTCTCACATGTACTGTGTTTTACATATGTACTTACTTTGACATGTAGCACTGAGATATCCATTCACTCACCAATACACTCATGCACACAGTCAACCACCCATACAGCTGTTTCCACATGCACTTTTGAAACCATACATCTAGTGAATCAACTGCTCACACATCTATGCACAGAGTCATACACCTCCCAGCCACCCACACACACACTCAGTCTCCCATACAAATACTTGGGCAACCAATCAATAACCCATATAGTTACTCATATAGCTACTTATCAACACATGCAACAGTTTACAGAACAACAGACATAATGATGCACAAATTAAGACAGTTTAGTCACTAACCCATGCACTCAGTGAGACACATTTAATCACTCACTCATACAGTCAGTCATGCACCTACTAAATCCTTCATCCAGACACTTATACATCCAATCATTCTTCAATATGTAAGACATATTTTAACTTTACAGAAACATACAGTCACTGGATGTTGTCATCAGTGATGTCATCAGTGATGTCATTTGAGATGTCATCAGTGATGTCATCAGTGATGTCACTGACCATGTCATGAATGATGTAATGTGTGACATCATCGGCAGTGGATTGCGGGTGCGCGATATATAGTTAGTGCAACTAACTATATATGGAATTTCAATGGTTTTATGCGAGTAAAATAAGGTTTTGTAAATGCTAATCCCTAACTATATATGGTTTATAACCTATGGTTTTTTCAGTGAATTTTTAAGGTTTTGTAAATGCTAATTCCTAACTATATATTCTTTATAACCTATGGTTTTTTCATTGAATTTCAATGGTTTTTTGAAAGCTAATATCTGTAGCTGTAAAATGTATTCTTCTTTAAATCTTAAAATATATTTTACATGTTTTTAATACATTTTTTTAAAAAATATTTTTTTGTTCCGCTCCCAGTCCGCGAACCGGTAAACGTTCTTTTAGCGTAACTGTTACGTTAGAATGACGTTTTGCGTTATCGCGTAATACGTCATCGGACGCGCCAAGTTAGCGGACCCGGAAGCGGACCGGAAAGCGGCGCAAAGCGCGAAACGTAAACACAGCAGGTCATGTGACTCGGTAATAACACTTTTCATTGGTTCATTTCACTTTTGGTTTCCTAATGATGTAATACTAGGTCATGTGATCTAAAATTAACACTTTTCATTGGTTTAGAACTTTTGCTTTTCCCAAATGATGAAAACCCCTCCTTCTTTCCTCACTCTGACTTTCATCTTGGTGAGAGAAAGACCCTTTTACATTCTAGAGAAATGGCTTCAGTTGTTGCTTCTGGTAGTGTTCCCCCACCACCACCTCCACCTCCTCATGGAAAGAAAGGACCACCTGCTCAACCAATCTTTGAAGAAGAGGAAGATCAGGAAGAGGAGGAAGAGCCTGAGTTTTTGCCTGAGGAGCCCAGGAGGTACAACAGAAAGAAAAACTTCATCTGGCAATTTTTAAAATTTCCAGCAGGGCAAAAGAAAGTCAACGCAAGATATGTCTTTTGCCGTATTTGCGATGAACGCCTTTCAAGGGGGACGGACAAAAAATATAGTTTTGGAAATTTTACAATGCACAGGCACATGAGTAGGTGGCACCCAAATAATTATAGTGCTGCTCAGCTTCGCGACGAACAACAAAATCCCCCAGCAATAGCCAGAAGATCGGTCGTGCCAGAAGTTTCGGGACCAGAGGCAAAGGAGTTGATCCCGAACATTCAAATGGACATGGGGGAAGTGAAACAAGTGTGCGTGTGGTGCAATCAAATATTATGCTACCGAGAAAGTAGCATTACTCTTATAATAAGAGCAATCAAAAATCATGTATGTCCAAAACGCCCCAAAAAATAAATTCTTCTTTTTTTTGTTGCTCCTGTTGAGCCCTCTTCAATGAATCATTTTTGTTTCCCCCCTCCCCCCAAAAAATAAAAAAAATTACAAAATGTTCAGAAAAAAACAAAAAAATATAAAAAATGTTCAGAAAAATAATAAAAAAAATTTAAAACAACAAAAACCAAAAAAAAGTTCTTTTCAGAACTACCTCCCCATTATAAAAAAAAATTGGTAGAATTTTTGGAACTCTGCCAAGCTCTATTTTTTTTAGTTCGCTCCCAGTTCGCACTCCGGTACGCGAACCAGGAGCGAACCCAAAATTTTTTTAAAAAAAAAAAACAGTAAGTATAAGGAAAGGAAACAGACAGTTATGTTACAAGAAAGACAGCTATAGGGAGTAAAGAAAAGATACTGTTACCCGCAATTCACTTCTGATCATGTCATATATTACATCATTTTTGACATGGTCAGTGACATCATCAGCAGTGGATTGCGAGTAACAGTATCTTTTGTTTACTTCCTATAGCTGTCTTTCTTGAAATATAAATGTGTGTTTCCTATCCTTATACTTACTGTTCTTGTTTTAAAATTTTTTTGAGATCATTCAGAAACAGTAACATTAATAGAGACAGAATGAGTGAATAAGAATGAAGAAGTATGAGAAGAGAGGGACTGAGAAAAATACTGGAAGGAGTAGAATAATTAAGTAATAGAGAAAGGAATGAGAGAAGTAGCAAACACAGGAAAGTAAGGATTAAAGAAATGAAGCAGTAGAACTAATAGATGTTAAATGTGATAGAGTAAATGATTGATTGAGGGTGACGATAAGGTGTGTCCTCTCTAAAAGTTTGTTTAAGGTGAGGCGTACTCAGGGTTGCATATCAAATTTATGCTTGTTGAAGAATACAGAGGAGATAATACATGTGAAGACCTACCATTGTAGTAAAACATGCCCACTTATTACATCATTCATGACATAGTCAGTGACATCATCAGCAGTGGAATGCGGGTTAAAAAAGTAGAAAACATTTACCTTATAATTCTTGTTAACTTTTAAAGAAAATTTTTCATACTTTCAATCTGTAAAAGAGAGAACAAACATTTCCAAAAATATTAAAACATGTATTTAAAAATTAGAAAAAAGAAGGGAAAAGGTTCAAGAAGAAACAGTTTTTAAACAACTTTGACACTTACAGAAGCCTCTGCTTCTCTACGACCCCTACACAATCCTAAAGATATTTATTTTAAACAAACAGTATCTTCATGCTGATGAAGTGAGGCCTATTTTGGAACATGGTGCTTCTTTTGCATTGCTGATGTCTCACAATAGTGATGCAATAGCAGCGCAAAAGAGATGTAAAGCCATCATAAAATTGTGTGTAACATTGTAAATGATTGTTTCAGGATGCAAATAAGATGTGTCCTTTCAAGAGGTTTCTTTAATGTGAGGTCTATTCAGTTTTCAAAAAAAAAAACAGTACCCAGAAGTACTGCACTGTAAGCATTAAAATTGATACTTACAGAAGACTCAGTTTCTCCATATCTACCTCACATTTCTAAATGTATATCATAAGTACAAAAAGGAGAACATTAATTATACATGTTAAATGGTTTATTTTTGCTGTTCTCAGAATGTATCAAATTTCACTTAAATCATTGACTTGAAGATATTCATCATGTAACAGCGGGGAAAAAAAAACACAATCAAAATGATTGTGTTTAAAAAACCCATACAACCTAAGAAATCTGAATTCAAAACTCCTTAAAATTAACTTACTTTCAATGACGTCGAAGGATGTCCTATGAACAGCGTCCACTCTGTTGTGCTATAAATATTTTCAGCCCGCCACTTTCTGAAAGAAAACCTCCATCGTTTTGAAAAATATGTTACATACAAGAAAAGACTTCTCACATTCTACCACATGTTTCCACTTGGCCAAATCATGTTGCAGCGATTCACAAGTCTTGTAATTCTTCCAATCAAATCCCGTCATTTTCTATTTTCGCAACTTTCAAAAAGAAAACATTTGAGATTATTTTCACAATCCTGGACTACTAATATCTTACCCTTCTTTGTCACTCATGTTCTCCTTTTCCTATGACAGTGATACTGCTTACTATGAAGCAGACTTACTTGCATCAGGTTTATATAGTTGGATTTTTAAATTGACATTATAATTAAAAGTTTTGGACCAATAATCTAGACAGCATTGCAGACTTACATTCCCTCTACTTGATGAACCTTTTGCAATTCCTCACAGGAAATCCCAAGATTCTTTCTTTAAAATTTTGGTTTTAAAAACACCAGGTAAGAATTTTTAAGGTCAAACGGCAATTTTTTTTTGAAAGTTACAACGGAATCATTGCAGAATGACCAGCCGTTTCGAGACTTTAAATAAGCTGTATAATGTCCTGATGTTGTTGAAGGACCATCGTGATAGATAATTGCTACAGTTACAAAAGTCCTTCCTGATATTGACAGCTGAGAAGCCACAACATTTTTTATTAAAGTTGACAATTTTGATCCATCAGGCCTACATCGTTGGATCATTAAAATGACATACTGGCCATATCTACGTATAAATAATGTTGACATCATTTCAGATTTACATTGGCTACACTCCATGTTGTGATCCGCTGCATTTACTAGCTTATTAAAGGAGACTGATTTACTGTCTGGCAAAGTTAAATATATAAATCTTTCTGAGTCTACACTAGTAGTACTTGATACCATACAGTTCTCGCAGTCATGCTGCCATTGATAAGAAAGCCCAAACAGGTGATCTACATCTACACCCTCATCTTGCAATACATCAAGCATATACATTAAAAACTCCTGACAATCTTGCTGATTATTTTCAGAGAAGTCTGTTTGACCTGAACATTCATCTAACAGGTAACGAACTTCAGACACACTTTCTACTTTTGTTCGATCAGTGCTACATTTCTCGAAAACAGAATTCAACAAACAGCATAAAATTTGTTCTGAATTCAAGAGAATCTGTTCTTTTAAACTCTCTAGTGAAAAGAGAACATTAACCACTACATTTGCATAGCAGTTGACACCAGAACTGTTTTCAAATTGAAAACCGACAACATCTTCAACACAATCCACTTTCTTTCTGCTAACAATTTTCGGTTCATCGACTTTTGGTCTTTTTGCTACAACCTCCCTACTATTACTGATATTTCTACGTTTCCGGCCTACCACACGTTTCTCAAACAAAGGATATTGAGGCAAATGTGGCGCATACTCTCTTCTTAACCTATTGTATTCCTTAACACAATCTAGATCCGCACAAATGTTTGTGACATCACAGTCAATCAAGTACAATCCCGATAAAGTTCTAACTCGTGACAATGCCACATATGCCATACCCTCCTTGAACACAGAACTGCCAATATTCACCAATGCACTGTCTACACTTAAACCTTGCGATTTATGGATTGTCACCCCATATGCCAAGCAAACAGGAAACTGTTTAAGGCGAACATATAAGTCTTTAACAAGCAAAAACCTAGCAGAACAACGACCAATTAGCTGTACTTCCTCAATGCCATCAAATTTAATTTTTAAAAATTCTATTCCATCTCTATTTCTGTATTTCTCAAAATCAACAACATTACCCATTGATCCATTTACCAGACCTCTTTCAACATGTAAATTCCATCTCAAAATGATTTGGCAATTTAAGCACTCATTCAGAGTCTTTTCAAAACCCGCAGTTTTAGATATAGTCTTCTCTAATGAATCCAATTTTGATTTCAAATTCTCTGACAAAATAATTGTTGATCCCATATGCTCTATTTTGTCAATAGCTTCAAGTTTCACAATCTCTTGCTTTTCTAAATTCAACATTTTGTTGTTGAAGATGGCACATTCTGCAAGAGTTGGCATCAAACATATTCCGGATTTCTTCTCAGTAATTTTCTGAAAAATATTCTCAGGCACAATCTCTTGTTCGGGATATAAATTTGACAGTAATCGTGCATTTAAAGCTTCTTTCCCATGCTCGGTCACTTTTCCAATTCTAATATCTTGTAGAATATTCTTGTAATCTTCATCCTTCGCCTGACGCATATTTTCATGCAGTTCAGCATAATTGAAGTTTAACCATATATTGACGTTGCCAATGCTCCCTAGGCACTTCCTGGTATCTTCATGCGTGAGTATTTTGAACACAGGTTGACCTTTTACTGGTGTCAGCTGCAGAAGATCTCCGAAAACAATGATGTGTTTGCCACCAAATAACACATCATATTCAGTTTTAAGTACTTCTTGCATTCTCAAATGCACAAAGGCAAGCATGACATTGGAAACCATGCTTACTTCGTCAATGATAAGTAGTTTCATTTTCCTCAAGACTCTTGAAACTTCACAGCAAGCATCCCCAGATAACTTGTGGTATTGTAATTTGTTGTCATGCTCCACTGGCAGCATCAGTAGACGATGCAAAGTAATACCTTAAATGTTATGTGCTGCCAGTCCAGTAGGAGCGGTGACAACACAAGACAGCGATGACTCAGTCCTTTCCTGCAAATAACAAGAAATTGCTTTAATGAGGAAACTTTTTCCAGTTCCCGCTTCTCCACTCACGTACAGTCGGACAGGCTTCAACGATGTACATGAGCACTCTTTCTTCTCATGACTTAATCCGTGCTCAATTTGCTTGGTAACTTCATCATATATTTTCCTCTGCTCAACGTTGAGTTGTTTTTCCAAGTCTTCTAAGTTAACTGAATCCTCCTGAGCATGTGCCATGGCTCTTTCCACTTCATTCATAGCAGTGGCAGCTTCATTTTCGATAATAGGTCCTCCAAGTGGATCTTGACTCAATGAAACAGAACTCTGACTGTCCTGAGAACTGTCTCTGGCAATCTCGGCTGCAATCGTTGCTTCCTGCTCAATTTCCAAAGTTAGCATTTCTTGATATTTGGGAAAAGCAGGACATTCTATGGTCTCCTTAGCAGCAGTGAAAGAGTCTTCGTAACAGAGGAAATCTCCAAGCAGTTCCTCTTCTGCACACCAAGGCTTGAAAAGTTGCAAAAGTGCTAAATAGAAAAACTCCTTTTTTTCTGGAGATTCGCCACTCAATTTTCGATGGTTTACTAATTGGCATTTTCTTTGCTTGACCAGGCATCCCTCACTTCCAATTACAGCATACACTCCTTTCTCAATATCTTCTTTGATGTTCCTCTTGAATATATAATTTTGTAGAACCTCATATAGACAAACATTCTCAAGGTGACTGCTTCGATTTGGATAATATGTATCCAACATGTTGGTCTTCAAAATGTCGGTACTGTTTGGTTCCTTTTCTGCCAAATACTCAATTTCCCGGACAGGTTTTAGAACTCGATTTCGCGTTGCAGCAAGACCAAGACTCGCCCAAACGATACTCCTGGATTTGGCATAGAGACTTGCTGAAGACAATCGATCAGAACATTCGTAAGCTCCGATTTCTCGATGCGACAACATCTTCAGACTGAAACTGTACAACTTCTTGCTGAGGCTTTTTTCAAGGGAAATGTCCTCCCACATATCCTTCCGTTCTGTCTTTTCTTTTTTGGTGATGTAAGATGTCACATACCGAGCCACAGCCATACAGTTGTCAGCCACAAACTGTATATCCATGTTAGCATTCCACATGGACAAAATCACTGGGTTGTAGTCATTGATGTACTTGGACTCTTCGTTCCTTTTCAAATTGTATGTATTTTTGGGTGATTTCCTCGTCACATTATGTCGCAGCGAAGACATCAAACTGTTCACTCTTCCTTTAGAAATCACCGGTCGTGGAAAGTTGAAACGACATTTGGTGTAGAACTTGTCCTTGTTTCTGAACTTACGACGACAGTACTTTCCACAACGATGGCTTTGGAAACGTAGAACTTGTTCTCTTAGGCTTTTCTTCTCTGTTGCGTTTGGAACAGCACACGTAGAATACTGTTCTATGAAATTCATCACTAAGTCATCCGGATCTGTTCCAAATTTAGGTGCATCCTTGATCCACAACAACATATGTATATGAGGAGCACCTCTTGCTTGGTACTCCTTTCTCCAGAAGAAATCCAACACCTCTCCTTGAGGTGGATTCTTCTTAATTGTGATGAAAGACATCATAGCTTCAAATCTATGATTGAAGTACCTGCATACATTCACTGGATCCAAAGAACACAGTTCTCCAGGTGTCTTGAATTCAATGTTTTCAATATTTCCATTTGCCTCTCGTAGAAATTCAAGTAAGTCTTCCCAGCCATACTCGGCACAGCTCAGAGTGAGGAACCATGTCGGAGTTCCTAAGTTCCTCAGCATACATTTTAAATCACCATGACGACGGTACCAGTACTCATTAGTACCACGCTGACACGCCATGAATTAATTAAGTGAGAATCCAAAATACTGTCTTGGACATTGACTTTATGCATAAAATCACTTGCCGAGATGTTTCGCATCTGTATACCACTTTTTAAGATGTGGTTCACTGCATATGACAGTCCAGACAGATCGCTTTCAAACAGGAGATGAAACAAATAGGGAATGCATTGACGAAACCTAGGATCTTCTGCATACAATCGTAAAGTCCGGTATTCAGACGCAGGAATTTGATGAGGTCGCTCATCATATCTTCCTCCTCGACCTGTGGGAAATAGCTGTGGGAAACACCGAGCTTCCAAACTTTCCTCCCAAACACTAATGGGACTCCCTTTGGCTTGTTTCATTTGAAATATAATAAAAAATGTTATTAACCACTATTACCAAACAGTAAATGAATAACAGTCATCTAAAACTTAATGCCCTACTTATTATTTAACATAGCAAATCTTTTGCACCAGCACTGCATCACAAAAATGACACACAATGGTACAAAACAGGCATACAACAATCATAAATCACTCCCTAATATTTTAAATGATTAATTCAGGATGACGATAAGGTGTGGCCTATCTAAAGGTTTGTTTAGGCCCAGATCTTTGGACTGGGGTGAATGTGTGTCATTGATCCACATTCGGTCCATCACCTGTTTTGTTTATTTGAGGTGAGGCCAACACATGGTTGCAGATAAGATTTTCACTGAAGAAAACAAAGGAGAAAATACATGTGAAGGCCTACCAATGAAGTAAGTCATTATTTGAAATCAATTACATTTCTGGATATGTACTGCTAGAGCTTCATAGGTTGTTTTGGGTCATATTTATAAGGCATTTGAGTGTCTATTATGTTATTTTACCCTTTTTAAATGGAAAGCGTTCTTCATGGTGCAAATTTCTTGTAAATACGCTCCCACCTGCGGTTGGCAAATTTAGATTTTGATTATGCCCTTACACCATTTTTGGGACATTATTAACATGCCTATGTAACTCCCATAATCAAAATCTAAATTTGCCAACCACAAGTGGGAGCGTATTTACAAGAAACTTTCCCCATGAGGAACGCTTTCCATTTAAAAAGGAAAACATAACATCAAAGACACTCAAATGCCTTATAAATATGACCCAAAACAACCTATGAAGCTCTAGCAGTACATATCCAGAAATGTAATTCATTTCAAAAATCGTTTTTAAACACAGCATATAAATCAATTGTATACCTGTATTCAAGAGGAAATGACTGAAAATGTCCTTGAGACACATGAAAGCGTTTTCTTGAATGCCCTAGCACCATTGTTTGGACATTATTAACATGGCTATGTAACTCCCATAATCAAAATCTAAATTTGCCAAGCGCAAGTGGGAGCGTACTTACAAGACACTTGCCCCATGAAGAACGCTTTCCATTTAAAAAGGAAAACATAACATCAAAGACACTCAAATGCCTTATAAATATGACCCAAAACAACCTATGAAGCTCTAGCAGTACATATCCAGAAATGTAATTGATTTCAAAAATCGTTTTTAAACACAGCATATAAATCAATTGTATACCTGTATTCAAGAGGAAATGACTGAAAATGTCCTTGAGACACATGAAAGCGTTTTCTTGAATGCCCTAGCACCATTGTTTGGACATTATTAACATGGCAATGTAACTCCCATAATCAAAATCTAAATTTGCCAAGCGCAAGTGGGAGCGTATTTACAAGACACTTGCCCCATGAGGAACACTTTCCATTTAAAAAGGAAAAAATAACATCAAAGACACTCAAATGCCTTATAAATATGACCCAAAACAACATATGAAGCTCTAGCAGTACATATCCAGAAATGTAATTGATTTCTAAAATCGTTTTTAAACACAGCATATAAATCAATTGTATACCTGTATTCAAGAGGAAATGACTGAAAATGTCCTTGAGACACATGAAAGCGTTTTCTTGAATGCCCTAGCACCATTGTTTGGACATTATTAACATGGCTATGTAACTCCCATAATCAAAATCTAAATTTGCCAAGCGCAAGTGGGAGCGTATTTACAAGACACTTGCCCCATGAGGAACACTTTCCATTTAAAAAGGAAAAAATAACATCAAAGACACTCAAATGCCTTATAAATATGACCCAAAACAACCTATGAAGCTCTAGCAGTACATATCCAGAAATGTAATTGATTTCAAAAATCGTTTTTAAAAACAACATATCTGTTTCAGCTTACATAAGAGACCATGGAATGGGCTCCATGTACAACAATAACTTGTGTTACTGCATGCCAGAATGCTACACCGAATATGCAATTACAATTTCTCAAAGAAACAAAATCTATTTGTATATCACTAGAGACAAAACCACATTTTAAAAACACAGCTTTCTTCATCATTTTCTCCTTAAATCATACTATTCTCTATCTAAATTAAATAAATCTTTTCTCACCTTAGCAAATACTTTTTGAGTTTTGAAAACAGTCTCAGAAATACACCAAATTGTCTTCAGCAGAAGAAAAAGGATGCACTCCAGAGGCTGCAGCTATTGAAAGCACAGAAATACAGATATTCATTTCACATATCTCTCATATTAGCCAATCATAACTCTTCCCTCACTTTTTCAAATCAAAACCCTTCCCCCTCTGCCCTCTCTGCCTTTTTTCTATAGCAACCACCTCCTGGAAGACCTCTCATGTTTGCAAATTCACACAACAATGTTTCAATTGAACTCTGAACTCTCAGTGCACCTGCGTATCCAGTGCAATCTTTCATTAAATGTTTCTTCCTTGACCATTCAAATTACATCTTTCAAAGAACACATCCATGCACCCTAACTTTCTGTTTTCAGAAATGGAAATGCACCAATCACTGCTAATGAATCATTAGCATTGGAAATCCACAGTTTTTTTTCTTTACAAACTCCTACTGTTTCAACTGCCCTTTCATCACCACACTTCATCTGACTGCAGAACAACCTTCTCCCACCATGTTTAAGGTCTGGATTGTTGGACATAGTTACATCCACTGGGCTCAAAGGTATGCTGAGAACAGAAATTTACCTAACCTCAATTTACAAGATGTGGAAATTAAGTGGTTGGGCCAAAGAGGATTAAAATGTCACCAATTGATACCATTGGTGAAAACCTTTATGCATTTGCCAAAACCTGACCTGTTAATTGTGCACTGTGGAGGTAATGATTTGGGCACATTGACTGGGGTAGGTCTGGAAATGCTTTTAAAGGACACCTTTGAGCAATTAATGGCACTTTTTCCTCAAACTGCCTTGGTATATTCCAATATATGCCAAAGACAGAAATGGAGGTGGTCCAACCAATTTTGTCCACAAATTGAGAAAGCGAGGAAGCATGTAAACAAATCTGTTTCAGCTTTCATGAGAGACCATGGAATGGGCTCCTTGTACAACAATAACTTGCGTTACTACATGCAAGATATCTACAGAGGAGATGGAGTTCACTTCTCAGATGAGGGCAACAGAATTTTCATTCTGAATTTAAGACTGTGCATTGGTACATACTTATAAGTACCTAAATGTACCTAAATGTCTCCTGAGGCGAAAAGCCGGGAGATAGACACCTTGTTTTAATTGTATGCACGTGGGATATTGTGAGTCACTTTGACCTCTTGTAATTTTAAATACCTTCCCTACCTGGCTGCACAGGACTCAATCCTGCTCATTCCACCGCTCAGCTGCCCAGCGCTGAAAGCGGGTCTCTAACAACAAACTCGGCGCCATTGCCGGCGTGCGACTAAGCCACGCCCCCTTGGAAGCCACGCCCCCTTTTTCTTCGCGCTACTATAAAAGCTGAATACAAGCACTACCTGCCAGAACCCAGATTCTCCTGAGGCGAAAAGCCGGGAGATAGACACCTTGTTTTAATTGTATGCACGTGGGATATTGTGAGTCACTTTGACCTCTTGTAATTTTAAATACCTTCCCTACCTGGCTGCACAGGACTCAATCCTGCTCATTCCACCGCTCAGCTGCCCAGCGCTGAAAGCGGGTCTCTAACAACAAACTCGGCGCCATTGCCGGCGTGCGGCTAAGCCACGCCCCCTTGGAAGCCACGCCCCTCGTCTGATAAAAATATGTGTCATTTCCGTACGCGCAGCGGACGGGCGCAGCGGGCGCGCCGGCAGCGCGCCGAAGGCGCGCCAAAGGCAAGCCCGTCTGGGCCCGTCCGGGCCCAGCCGGCCCCGGGCCCTTCCACCATGCCCATTTTTGCCAGGAACAACCTGACATACTCACGGGACAAGCTTCTAGCCTTAAGAGCCCAGAAACACCCTGCCTGCACGCGCACCCTGACGGCCGACAACCCATTCCCTAGATGCAACCTCTGCAACCCTGCCAGCGCGGATCCGGCTCCCAGTGGACTTCGACTAGGCCTACTCAATTGTAGGTCGCTCGTGAAGCACGCGCACGAAATTAACCTCCTTATCGCAAACCACGCCACAGATATATTGTTTCTGACTGAAACCTGGCTCACGTCCAGCAACGGCCCCGACACAGTCCTCGCACTCCCTCCCGGGTACCTCATGTGCTCCCTGAACAGACCAGAGGGGAGAGGAGGTGGACTAGCCATAATTTACAAGGACGTCTTTACATGCAGATCCTCAGACGGCAACATCAAGGGATGCGAAAGCTGTCATTTCGCCATACAAATTTCCCCAGTTACTTCGTTAACAGGAACGCTGGTCTACCGCCCACCGGGCCCCCTGGCGGAATTTCCAAGCAAAATTATCGATCAGATCTCCATTGGGTGTACGACCTCCTCCAACTATCTACTTCTGGGGGACCTCAATGTCCACTTCTTGGACCCGGTCGACAAGCAGGCGATAGAACTGCTACAGGACATCACCTCCACCGGCCTTGATCTAAAAAATCCACAGGCCACCCATGAAAGAGGTCAACTGCTCGACCCCATATTTACAAACATCCCAGACCTTAAAGCGCAAGATCACGTCCCCCTCCCTTGGACCGACCACTTCCTGGTCCCCTTTGTATGGCCTATCAATATTCCGCCCCCTCAACCCCCCAAAATCAGAACCCTGACTAGACGATGGAACAAATTGGACCCAGAAGAATGGGACGCCAAACTAAGGGAAAACGTCCCCCCCCCCTCTCGAAGCCCGATAGCCGCGGACAACGATTTCAACGCTTGGGTCACTCAATCTCTTGACGCCATCCTGCCAAAAACCAGCTCTCTGAAACGCACCAAGAGAGTCAACCCATCCCCCTGGTACACCCCCGAACTTAACCTTCTGAGGAAGGCCTGCAAGAGGAACGAACGCCTTTGGAGGAAGGACAAAACAGCAGAGAACAAAGTCACCTTCCGTACCTCCGTAAATGCCTACAAAAAGGAGCTACGTAACACCAAAATCGCATTTTACGAGAGCAGAATCAAAAACGCCGCATGCTCGGCCCACGAAACCTTTGCCGTTCTTAAAGAACTCCTTCATCCCCCTGATCCCCCTCTCAAACCACTCGACCCCAAAGAAGCGGAAAGCAAATGTACTAATCTTGCTACCTTCTTTGACGAGAAAATACAAAAAATTCTCGTGACCATCCCCCCCTCCGAACCGGGTCAAATGGACGGGGATTCTACCAGCCCCTCACCTTCCCTGGACTCCTTCGGTCCAGTTACCACGGAAGAGGTTGCGGCAACATTGGCCTCAATCAAAAGTGGGTCCCCCCTCGACCCTGCACCCCTCAGCTTCCTGAAAAAAGTGACCAGCACCATCATTCCCCCCCTTACAGCGCTGATCAACTCCTCCCTCTCGCAGGGTATAGTCCCCCCCAGATGGAAAGCTGCAGCGGTCAAAGGCCTACTAAAAAAACCCTCCTTGGACCCACAGGACCTCTCCAATTACAGACCCATCTCCCTTCTCCCAGGAAATAGTAAGATCACGGAAAAACTAGTGAACAAACAACTGTCGCTATTCCTGGAGAGCAACAACCTACTTGGGGTCTCCCAGACAGGGTTCCGACCAGGCCAGGGCACTGACATCGCCCTCCTGGCAGCCGTGGAGAAGGCCAGAAGCATCCTGGACACGGGAGGATCAGTGGCAGTGATCCTCCTGGACCTCAGTGCGGCCTTCGACACTGTGGACCATCCCACCTTAATCCAACGACTGGGAGAAAGCGGAGTAAGGGGTACGGCCCGGAAGTGGCTAAAATCCTTTCTAGCAGACCGTTCCTTCCAAGTCTGGGAGAACGACAGCCACTCACCCGTTATCCCCCTCCGCTGTGGAGTACCGCAGGGCTCATCCCTAAGCCCTACGTTATTCAACGTATACTTGGCCCCACTGGAGAAACTGGTCAGTCCGTTCGGCGTGTCAATCATAAACTACGCCGACGACACCCAGCTGGTGGTTACCCTCTCACACCCCCACCACTCCCCCTCCGACCTTCACAGTTGCCTCACCGAAGTCCATCGCTGGATGAACCTCTCATCACTAAAACTAAACGGGTCAAAGACCGAGATACTGATGCTTGGCCACAAAGGGCCCTCCCTGCCGACTCATCTCTGGCCCAACTGCTTGGGTGACCCCCCCGTTCCCAAGGAAGAAGTAAAAAGCCTAGGCGTCTGGATCGAAACAGACCTGAGCTTTAGAACTCAGGCAAAAAAGACGGCAGGAACATGCTTCGGACTACTCAGAGCCTGTAGAAAGATCTTCCCCCTGCTCCCTGCGAACGCCAGGAAACTCCTAATTCAGGGCCTCATACTGGCGAGATTGGACTACTGCAACGCAATCTACCTGGGAGCTCCCGAAGCTACCCTCAACACCTTGCAGAAAGTCCAAAATGCCGCAGCCCGCCTGCTCACTGGCACACCCGCAAGATCCTCGGCTAAGCCAGCTCTCAAGTCACTCCACTGGCTCCCAGTTAGAGAAAGGGTTGCCTTCAAGGCTCTCTGTCTTGCCCATAAAACCCTTAACAACAACGGCCCCCCTCTCCTCAAGGAATTCATTATCCCTTACAAAGCGAAAAGGGCCCTCCGATCCAGTGATGAAAATCTCATCACAGTCCCCAGAGTTAAAAAAGCCAGGGCCGGTGGCCGCCGCTTCTCGGTCCACACGGCCAAACACTGGAACAACCTCCCACGAAGACTGAGGACAGAACCCAACCTCCTCCAGTTCAGGAAAACATTAAAGACCCTCCTTTTTCCCCACCCATAACTCCCTCCCCTGCTGAAACCAAAGGAGACTCAGGTTTAGCGCTGGGATGCTCTAGGGTTACTACGCGCTCTACAAAACCTTTAAATTAAATAAACCCAAAAGCTCTTCTCAGAGCTACCCTTCATCTGATCACTCACAATTATTATTTTTTTCTAACTTTTTTCTGTAATTTTCAACAAACTACGCTCAAAGAGCGCTATCCGGTACGCGAACTGGAAGCTAACCGCGCAAAATTTAAAAAAAAAAGTTTTTTCTTCGCACATATGGTCCTCCTCAGCCACCCTCAGAAAACCTAGGGGGTCAAAATACTTGTACCGTGCCCCCTTCTACCCATTCAGAACATTATTTACCCTCCATTTTATACCTTAATTCGACCGAAACACAAAATGGTGGACTCCCGTTACGCTCCTAGTTCGCGGACCGGACCGCTTTCCGGGAAGCGGTCCAAAAAAAAGGTGGGAAAGTAATTTACAGAAAAACGACTAGAGACACTCTCACCAAATATAGATTAGCTCATACTACATAACAATCCCTTTCATTCTCACAAATTTGATTGAAATTTCATTTAGCCATTTAGCCTGTAGACCTCTCTAAGTACCGTGAGGTAAATTACTTCACAAAACACATCTGAAGTGTTGGAATTGACAACCAATGAAAATGTTACTTTCCTTTTCCTACTTTTTTTACCTGACATTTGATTGGTTATATACCTGAATATATATAAAGGAAGAGAAGAAAACACAGCCATTTTGACTGCTACTTCTTGTTGTACATCACATTTGAATAGCTACCAAACACTTCAACTTGTTTCTAAAGGTAAGTTGTTATTTTTAAAACTGAAGTATATTGTGCACTATAACTTAATATGGTAGACTTTTTCTGATAGATATATACTATCCCTCTGTAGTAGTTATGTATTTAGATAGACTTCTCTGTTATAGTTATGAATGGAGTTAGGCTTGTCTTGGTTAAATCACATACACTTTTTTATAGTCCTATTTCCACTCTGATACTATACACTGCCAAAAGAAAAATTCACTGATAAAAACTGCCTATCTAAAATTAATCCCAACAGTGCCCTATCTCTACTAATATATATTTTTTTAATCATAATTTCAGGCAAAATGGAAGGCGAGCAACAAGTTAAATTTTCAATTGTACTGGAGGAGAGCAGCCAAGAAAAAATTGATGATTTCATGGATCAAAGTAGAGACCAGGAACTACTGCAATGTGTTGAAGCAGTGGATAACCTGCTTCAAAATGAGAACATGTTACACCCTATATTCAATTTTGAAATTTCTGACACTGAAATGTTAGAAAGTTTAATGGATTATGAAACACAATCAAAATAAAAAAAAACTTTAAAAATAAAGAAAACAAAAAAAAACAACAAAAACAACAAACAATTAACATACAGTATTTGAAAAGTCTATCATTCTATTATCCTTATAGTACGCTGCCCAGAACGCTTTCCGGTTCGCGTACTAGGCGCTCATCACGCAAAAAAAAAAAAATATTTATCTTTTTTTTGACCCTGCTGGGCCCTTTTAAAACCTCCACATAAAACCTAGGGGGTCAACGAGGATCTACTATGCCCCCTTATGGTAATGTCCCCCTTTGTTTTGGCCTCCTCTTGTCTCTCGATCCTACCGAGAGACAAGATGGTGGCCGCTCCGGACTGTTTAGAATGTTGACAGACACCGGAGAACCAATCAGCTTCGCATCGCAAAGTTCCGTTACGCGAAAAGTACGCGAACCGGATCGCTGCCCGGAGCGCTGTTACAGATATATATCTTACTTTGAACGTTAATTTCTCAAAATCCACTGAAGCACATATATTGAGACCTAGCAAAGGCACATCGGGCTAACAGTCCCTACAATTTTGCCAAGTTTCGTGCAAATCCATTCAGCCGTTCGAGCTAAAAGTGAGTCCAACCGCCCTATGGAAATTAACATGGGAAAAACGCGTTTTGCGACCCCCCTTTTATCTCAGCCCCCCCTTGCCGAAACCCCCCCAAATTTCCAGGAGCTGCTCAGAAACAAAATGTGCCATTTTCCAGAAAATTTCAGCCAATTCCGTCCACAAACACCAAAGTTATTAGACATAGAATTTTCAGAAATCCCATAGGGAAAAAATCCTAACTATATATACCTACTGGCGACCGCCAGTAGGTAATATATATATATATATATATATATATTCACTGAAAAAACCATAGGTTATAGACCATATATAGTTAGGGATTTGCATTTACAAAACCTTATTTTACTCGCATAAAACCATTGAAATTCCATATATAGTTAGTTGCGCTAACTATATATCGCGCACCCGCAATCCACTGCTGATGATGTCACATATTACATCATTCATGACATGGTCGGTGACATCACTGATGACATCACTGATGACAACATCCAGTGACTGTATGTTTCTGTAAAGTGTAAATATGTCTTACATATTGAAGAATGAGTGGATGTATAAGTGTCTGGATGAAGGATTTAGTAGGTGCATGACTGACTGTATGAGTGAGTGATTAAATATGTCTCACTGAGTGCATGGGTTAGTGACTAAACTGTCTTAATTTGTGCATTATTATGTCTGTTGTTCTGTAAACTGCTGCATGTGTTGATAAGAACCTATATGAGTAACTATATGGGTTATTGATTGGTAGCCCAGGTATTTGTATGGGAGACTGAGTGTGTGTGTGGGTGGCTGGGAGGTGTATGACTCTGTCCATAGATGTGTGAGCAGTTGATTCACTAGATGTATGGTTTCAAAAGTGCATGTGGAAACAGCTGTATGGGCGGTTGACTGTGTGCATGAGTGTATTGGTGAGTGAATGGATATCTCAGTGCTACATGTCAAAGTAAGTACATATGTAAAACACAGTACATGTGAGAGTTGACATATATAAATAACTGTGCATAAGAGCCAGTGAATGTGTGAGTGGCTGTATGGATCATTGTGAACTTGTATCAGGGATTGTATAAGAAAGTAAATATGTGTTAGTATATGTTTGAATAAGTAAAGTTTGTATAACTGTATAGTTGAGGAAATGGAGGTGTGATTGATTCTTTGCATGACTGACTAGGTGTGTGAGTAACTGCATGGATGAGTGACAGTCTGTGAGTGTCTGTTTACACTGATTGTATCTAAGGTTATATTAGAGTCTGAAGAGGTTCATCGTATTATCACATGAATGATATCATCAGTGATGTGATCAGTAATGTCAAATGAGATGTCATCAGTGATGTCATCAGTGATGTCATTTGAGATGTCATCAGTGATGTCATTTGAGATGTCATCAGTGATGTCATTTGAGATGTCATCAGTGATGTCACTGACCATGTCATGAATGATGTAATATGTGACATCATCAGCAGTGGATTGCGGGTGCGCGATATATAGTTAGCGCAACTAACTATATATGGAATTTCAATGGTTTTATGCGAGTAAAATAAGGTTTTGTAAATGCAAATCCCTAACTATATATGGTCTATAACCTATGGTTTTTTCAGTGAATTTTCAAGGTTTTGTAAATGCAAATTCCTAACTATATATGGTCTATAACCTATGGTTTTTTCTGTGAATTTCATTGGTTTTTTAAAAGCTAACATCTGTAGCTGTAAAATGTATTCTTCTTTAAATCTTAAAATATATTTTAGATGTTTATTAATAATTTTTTTTTTAATATTTTTTTTCTTCGCTTCTAGTTCGCGAACCGGGAAGCTTTCCGTTAGCTCATCTTGATGCCGCGACCTAGTCCGCGAACCGGTCAACGTTACGTTAGCGGAACTGTGACGCGTCGCGGAAGCGCGATGTATCACGTTGTCGCGTAATGCGTCTAATGACGCGCTGCGTTAGCGCTCCCGGAAGTGCTCCGGACTGCGAACCGGAAGCGATCCGGGACGCGGCGCGCACCGCGTAACGTAAGCGGAACAGGTCATGTGACTTGTTTATCAAACTTTTCATTGGTTCATTTCACTTTTGGTTTCCAAATGATGTATGACTAGGTCATGTGACCTAAAAATAACACTTTTCATTGGTTCAGAACTTTTGCTTTTCCCAAATCATGTAAACCCCTCCTTCTTTCCTCACTCTGACTTTCATCTTGGTGAGAGAAAGACCATTTACCTGGAGTTCAACAATGGCTTCCATACTTGCTGCAGCTGGTGCACCCCCACCACCACCTCCACCTCCTCATAAGAAGAGAGGACCACCAAGTCAATTTACCTCCAACAGAGAGCAGGAAGAGGAGGAAGAAGAAGAAGAGGATACAGATCAACCACAATTTATCCCGGAGTTGCCCCGTGTTTCTAAGAGAAAAACAAGTTTCATCTGGCAGTTTTTTTCCATCCCTCCAGGGGAGAAGAAGGTGAATGCGAAATATGCCACCTGCCTCATCTGTGATTACAGATTGTCTAGAGGCACAGAGAAGAAATATAGTATGGGCAACTATACTATGCATCGACATATGACCAGGTGGCATCCCTTAAACTACAGCCGGGCTGAGTTAGGGACCTACAAGACAATCCCCCGACAACTCCTGTGGCCAGATCTACCTCAACAATGTCTTTGACAGGAAGAGAGGCACAGGAAACTGTGCCAAACATTCAACCAAATTTTAAACATATGAGGTTTACTTGTATATATTGTGGTGCTATGCTGTCGTATGGGAACATGAGCATCAACTTGATTAATATGGTGTTCGAAAACCATAAGTGCCCTAATGCACCCAAGCAGTAATTTTTTTTTTGCTCCTGTTGAGCCGTTTTCAATGCCTGTTTTTTTGTTGTTTCCCCTCCATAAAAAACACAAAAAAAACATAAAACTGTTCTAAAAATACAAAAAAATCAAAAAATGTTCAGAAAAAAAAGAAATATATAAAACAACAAAAACAAAAAAAAAAAGTTCTTTTCAGAACTACCTCCCCTTTCAAATAAAATTGCTAGAATGTTTATCACTCTGGCAAGCTCTATTTCTTTTGGTTCGCTTCAAGTTCGCTGACCGGTTCGCGAACTGTAAGCGAACTAAAAAAATATTTTTAAAAAAAAAAGAAGAGTTAGTATAAGGGAAGTAAACAGAGAATAATGTAAAAAGAAAGACAGCTATAGAGAGTAAATGAGAGATAGTGTCAGTGACATCATCAGCAGTGCATTGCGGGTAAAAAGAGTAGAAAACATTTACCTTATAATTCTTGTTACCTTTTTAAAATATTTTTTCATACTTTCAATCTGTAAAACAGAGAACAAACATTTCCAAAAATATTAAAACATGTATTTAAAAATTAGAAAAGACAAGGGAAAAGGTTCAAGAACAAACAGTTTTTCAACAACTTTGACATTTACAGAAGTCTCTGCTTCTCTACGTCCCCTACACAATCCTAAATATATATATTTTAAAAAAACTGTATCTTGATGTTGATGAACTGAGGCCTATTTTGGAACATGGTGCTTTTTTTGCACTGCTAATGTCTCACAATAGTGATGCAATTGCAGCGCAAAAAAGATGTAAAGCCATCATAAAATTGTGTCTAACATTTTAAATGATTGTTTCAGGATGCAAATAAGATGTGTGCTTTCAACAGCTTTCTTTGAGGTGAGGCCTATTCATTTTTTTTTTTTTAAAAACAGTACCCAGAAGTACAGCACTGTAAGGATTAAAATTGACACTTACAGAAGACTCAGTTTCTCCATATCTACTTCACATTTCTAAATGTATATCATAAGTACAAAAAGCAAAACATTAATTATACATGTTAAATGGTTTATTTTTGCTGTTCTCAGAATGTATCAAATTTCACTTAAATCAGTGACTTGAAGGTATTCATCATGTAACAGCGGGGAAAAAAAAACACAATCAAAATGATTGTGTTTAAAAAACCCATTCAACATAAGAAATCTGAATTCAAAACTCCTTAAAATTAACTTACTTTCAATGACGTCGAAGGATGTCCTATGAACAGCGTCCACTGTGTTGTGCTATAAATATTGTCAGCCCGCCACTTTCTGAAAGAAAACCTCCAACGATTCGAAAAATATGCTACATACAAGAAAAGACTTCTCACATTCTACCACATGTTTCCACTTGGCCAAATCATGTTGCAGCTATTCACAAGTCTTGTAATTCTTCCAATCAAATCCCGTCATTTTCTATATTCGCAACTTTCAAAAAGAAAACATTTAAGATAATTTTCACAATCCTGGACTACTAATATCTTACCCTTCTTTGTCACTCATGTTCTCCTTTTCCTATGACACTGATACTGCTTACTATGAAGCAGACTTACTTGCATCAGGTTTATATAGTCGGATTTTACAAAATAACATTACAATTAAAAGTTTTGGACCAATAATCTAGACAGCATTGCAGACTTACATTCCCTCAACTTGATGAACCTTTTCCAATTCTTCATAGGAAATCTCGAGATTCTTTCTTTAAAATTTTGGTTTTAAAAACACCAGGTAAGAATTTTTAAGGTCAAACGGCAATTTTTTTTTTAAACTTACAACGGAATCATTGCAGAATGACCAGCCGTTTCGAGACTTTAAATAAGCTGTATAATGTCCTGAAGTAGTTGAAGGACCATCGTGATAGATAATTGCTACAGTTACAAAAGTCCTTCCTGATATTGAAAGCTGAGAAGCCACAACATTTTTTATTAAAGTTGACAATTTTGATCCATCAGGCCTACATCGTTGCATCATTAAAATGACATACTGGCCATATCTACGTATAAGTAATGTTGACATCATTTCAGATTTACATTGGCTACACTCCATGTTGTGATCAGCTGCATTTACTAGCTTATTAAAGGAGACTGATTTACTGTCTGGCAAAGTTAAATATATAAATCTTTCTGAGTCTACACTAGAAGTACTTGATACCCTAATGTCCACTTCTTGGACCCGGTCGACAAGCAGGCGATAGAACTGCTACAGGACATCACCTCCACCGGCCTTGATCTAAAAAATCCACAGGCCACCCATGAAAGAGGTCAACTGCTCGACCCCATATTTACAAACATCCCAGACCTTAAAGCGCAAGATCACGTCCCCCTCCCTTGGACCGACCACTTCCTGGTCCCCTTTGTATGGCCTATCAATATTCCGCCCCCTCAACCCCCCAAAATCAGAACCCTGACTAGACGATGGAACAAATTGGACCCAGAAGAATGGGACGCCAAACTAAGGGAAAACGTCCCCCCCCCCTCTCGAAGCCCGATAGCCGCGGACAACGATTTCAACGCTTGGGTCACTCAATCTCTTGACGCCATCCTGCCAAAAACCAGCTCTCTGAAACGCACCAAGAGAGTCAACCCATCCCCCTGGTACACCCCCGAACTTAACCTTCTGAGGAAGGCCTGCAAGAGGAACGAACGCCTTTGGAGGAAGGACAAAACAGCAGAGAACAAAGTCACCTTCCGTACCTCCGTAAATGCCTACAAAAAGGAGCTACGTAACACCAAAATCGCATTTTACGAGAGCAGAATCAAAAACGCCGCATGCTCGGCCCACGAAACCTTTGCCGTTCTTAAAGAACTCCTTCATCCCCCTGATCCCCCTCTCAAACCACTCGACCCCAAAGAAGCGGAAAGCAAATGTACTAATCTTGCTACCTTCTTTGACGAGAAAATACAAAAAATTCTCGTGACCATCCCCCCCTCCGAACCGGGTCAAATGGACGGGGATTCTACCAGCCCCTCACCTTCCCTGGACTCCTTCGGTCCAGTTACCACGGAAGAGGTTGCGGCAACATTGGCCTCAATCAAAAGTGGGTCCCCCCTCGACCCTGCACCCCTCAGCTTCCTGAAAAAAGTGACCAGCACCATCATTCCCCCCCTTACAGCGCTGATCAACTCCTCCCTCTCGCAGGGTATAGTCCCCCCCAGATGGAAAGCTGCAGCGGTCAAAGGCCTACTAAAAAAACCCTCCTTGGACCCACAGGACCTCTCCAATTACAGACCCATCTCCCTTCTCCCAGGAAATAGTAAGATCACGGAAAAACTAGTGAACAAACAACTGTCGCTATTCCTGGAGAGCAACAACCTACTTGGGGTCTCCCAGACAGGGTTCCGACCAGGCCAGGGCACTGACATCGCCCTCCTGGCAGCCGTGGAGAAGGCCAGAAGCATCCTGGACACGGGAGGATCAGTGGCAGTGATCCTCCTGGACCTCAGTGCGGCCTTCGACACTGTGGACCATCCCACCTTAATCCAACGACTGGGAGAAAGCGGAGTAAGGGGTACGGCCCGGAAGTGGCTAAAATCCTTTCTAGCAGACCGTTCCTTCCAAGTCTGGGAGAACGACAGCCACTCACCCGTTATCCCCCTCCGCTGTGGAGTACCGCAGGGCTCATCCCTAAGCCCTACGTTATTCAACGTATACTTGGCCCCACTGGAGAAACTGGTCAGTCCGTTCGGCGTGTCAATCATAAACTACGCCGACGACACCCAGCTGGTGGTTACCCTCTCACACCCCCACCACTCCCCCTCCGACCTTCACAGTTGCCTCACCGAAGTCCATCGCTGGATGAACCTCTCATCACTAAAACTAAACGGGTCAAAGACCGAGATACTGATGCTTGGCCACAAAGGGCCCTCCCTGCCGACTCATCTCTGGCCCAACTGCTTGGGTGACCCCCCCGTTCCCAAGGAAGAAGTAAAAAGCCTAGGCGTCTGGATCGAAACAGACCTGAGCTTTAGAACTCAGGCAAAAAAGACGGCAGGAACATGCTTCGGACTACTCAGAGCCTGTAGAAAGATCTTCCCCCTGCTCCCTGCGAACGCCAGGAAACTCCTAATTCAGGGCCTCATACTGGCGAGATTGGACTACTGCAACGCAATCTACCTGGGAGCTCCCGAAGCTACCCTCAACACCTTGCAGAAAGTCCAAAATGCCGCAGCCCGCCTGCTCACTGGCACACCCGCAAGATCCTCGGCTAAGCCAGCTCTCAAGTCACTCCACTGGCTCCCAGTTAGAGAAAGGGTTGCCTTCAAGGCTCTCTGTCTTGCCCATAAAACCCTTAACAACAACGGCCCCCCTCTCCTCAAGGAATTCATTATCCCTTACAAAGCGAAAAGGGCCCTCCGATCCAGTGATGAAAATCTCATCACAGTCCCCAGAGTTAAAAAAGCCAGGGCCGGTGGCCGCCGCTTCTCGGTCCACACGGCCAAACACTGGAACAACCTCCCACGAAGACTGAGGACAGAACCCAACCTCCTCCAGTTCAGGAAAACATTAAAGACCCTCCTTTTTCCCCACCCATAACTCCCTCCCCTGCTGAAACCAAAGGAGACTCAGGTTTAGCGCTGGGATGCTCTAGGGTTACTACGCGCTCTACAAAACCTTTAAATTAAATAAACCCAAAAGCTCTTCTCAGAGCTACCCTTCATCTGATCACTCACAATTATTATTTTTTTCTAACTTTTTTCTGTAATTTTCAACAAACTACGCTCAAAGAGCGCTATCCGGTACGCGAACTGGAAGCTAACCGCGCAAAATTTTAAAAAAAAAGTTTTTTCTTCGCACATATGGTCCTCCTCAGCCACCCTCAGAAAACCTAGGGGGTCAAAATACTTGTACCGTGCCCCCTTCTACCCATTCAGAACATTATTTACCCTCCATTTTATACCTTAATTCGACCGAAACACAAAATGGTGGACTCCCGTTACGCTCCTAGTTCGCGGACCGGACCGCTTTCCGGGAAGCGGTCCAAAAAAAAGGTGGGAAAGTAATTTACAGAAAAACGACTAGAGACACTCTCACCAAATATAGATTAGCTCATACTACATAACAATCCCTTTCATTCTCACAAATTTGATTGAAATTTCATTTAGCCATTTAGCCTGTAGACCTCTCTAAGTACCGTGAGGTAAATTACTTCACAAAACACATCTGAAGTGTTGGAATTGACAACCAATGAAAATGTTACTTTCCTTTTCCTACTTTTTTTACCTGACATTTGATTGGTTATATACCTGAATATATATAAAGGAAGAGAAGAAAACACAGCCATTTTGACTGCTACTTCTTGTTGTACATCACATTTGAATAGCTACCAAACACTTCAACTTGTTTCTAAAGGTAAGTTGTTATTTTTAAAACTGAAGTATATTGTGCACTATAACTTAATATGGTAGACTTTTTCTGATAGATATATACTATCCCTCTGTAGTAGTTATGTATTTAGATAGACTTCTCTGTTATAGTTATGAATGGAGTTAGGCTTGTCTTGGTTAAATCACATACACTTTTTTATAGTCCTATTTCCACTCTGATACTATACACTGCCAAAAGAAAAATTCACTGATAAAAACTGCCTATCTAAAATTAATCCCAACAGTGCCCTATCTCTACTAATATATATTTTTTTAATCATAATTTCAGGCAAAATGGAAGGCGAGCAACAAGTTAAATTTTCAATTGTACTGGAGGAGAGCAGCCAAGAAAAAATTGATGATTTCATGGATCAAAGTAGAGACCAGGAACTACTGCAATGTGTTGAAGCAGTGGATAACCTGCTTCAAAATGAGAACATGTTACACCCTATATTCAATTTTGAAATTTCTGACACTGAAATGTTAGAAAGTTTAATGGATTATGAAACACAATCAAAATAAAAAAAAACTTTAAAAATAAAGAAAACAAAAAAAAACAACAAAAACAACAAACAATTAACATACAGTATTTGAAAAGTCTATCATTCTATTATCCTTATAGTACGCTGCCCAGAACGCTTTCCGGTTCGCGTACTAGGCGCTCATCACGCAAAAAAAAAAAAATATTTATCTTTTTTTTGACCCTGCTGGGCCCTTTTAAAACCTCCACATAAAACCTAGGGGGTCAACGAGGATCTACTATGCCCCCTTATGGTAATGTCCCCCTTTGTTTTGGCCTCCTCTTGTCTCTCGATCCTACCGAGAGACAAGATGGTGGCCGCTCCGGACTGTTTAGAATGTTGACAGACACCGGAGAACCAATCAGCTTCGCATCGCAAAGTTCCGTTACGCGAAAAGTACGCGAACCGGATCGCTGCCCGGAGCGCTGTTACAGATATATATCTTACTTTGAACGTTAATTTCTCAAAATCCACTGAAGCACATATATTGAGACCTAGCAAAGGCACATCGGGCTAACAGTCCCTACAATTTTGCCAAGTTTCGTGCAAATCCATTCAGCCGTTCGAGCTAAAAGTGAGTCCAACCGCCCTATGGAAATTAACATGGGAAAAACGCGTTTTGCGACCCCCCTTTTATCTCAGCCCCCCCTTGCCGAAACCCCCCCAAATTTCCAGGAGCTGCTCAGAAACAAAATGTGCCATTTTCCAGAAAATTTCAGCCAATTCCGTCCACAAACACCAAAGTTATTAGACATAGAATTTTCAGAAATCCCATAGGGAAAAAATCCTAACTATATATACCTACTGGCGACCGCCAGTAGGTAATATATATATATATATATATATATATTCACTGAAAAAACCATAGGTTATAGACCATATATAGTTAGGGATTTGCATTTACAAAACCTTATTTTACTCGCATAAAACCATTGAAATTCCATATATAGTTAGTTGCGCTAACTATATATCGCGCACCCGCAATCCACTGCTGATGATGTCACATATTACATCATTCATGACATGGTCGGTGACATCACTGATGACATCACTGATGACAACATCCAGTGACTGTATGTTTCTGTAAAGTGTAAATATGTCTTACATATTGAAGAATGAGTGGATGTATAAGTGTCTGGATGAAGGATTTAGTAGGTGCATGACTGACTGTATGAGTGAGTGATTAAATATGTCTCACTGAGTGCATGGGTTAGTGACTAAACTGTCTTAATTTGTGCATTATTATGTCTGTTGTTCTGTAAACTGCTGCATGTGTTGATAAGAACCTATATGAGTAACTATATGGGTTATTGATTGGTAGCCCAGGTATTTGTATGGGAGACTGAGTGTGTGTGTGGGTGGCTGGGAGGTGTATGACTCTGTCCATAGATGTGTGAGCAGTTGATTCACTAGATGTATGGTTTCAAAAGTGCATGTGGAAACAGCTGTATGGGCGGTTGACTGTGTGCATGAGTGTATTGGTGAGTGAATGGATATCTCAGTGCTACATGTCAAAGTAAGTACATATGTAAAACACAGTACATGTGAGAGTTGACATATATAAATAACTGTGCATAAGAGCCAGTGAATGTGTGAGTGGCTGTATGGATCATTGTGAACTTGTATCAGGGATTGTATAAGAAAGTAAATATGTGTTAGTATATGTTTGAATAAGTAAAGTTTGTATAACTGTATAGTTGAGGAAATGGAGGTGTGATTGATTCTTTGCATGACTGACTAGGTGTGTGAGTAACTGCATGGATGAGTGACAGTCTGTGAGTGTCTGTTTACACTGATTGTATCTAAGGTTATATTAGAGTCTGAAGAGGTTCATCGTATTATCACATGAATGATATCATCAGTGATGTGATCAGTAATGTCAAATGAGATGTCATCAGTGATGTCATCAGTGATGTCATTTGAGATGTCATCAGTGATGTCATTTGAGATGTCATCAGTGATGTCATTTGAGATGTCATCAGTGATGTCACTGACCATGTCATGAATGATGTAATATGTGACATCATCAGCAGTGGATTGCGGGTGCGCGATATATAGTTAGCGCAACTAACTATATATGGAATTTCAATGGTTTTATGCGAGTAAAATAAGGTTTTGTAAATGCAAATCCCTAACTATATATGGTCTATAACCTATGGTTTTTTCAGTGAATTTTCAAGGTTTTGTAAATGCAAATTCCTAACTATATATGGTCTATAACCTA
The DNA here is from genome assembly GCF_964263255.1 of Lissotriton vulgaris. NCBI lineage: Eukaryota > Metazoa > Chordata > Amphibia > Caudata > Salamandridae > Lissotriton > Lissotriton vulgaris. Next base: position 2,968,815 of record NW_028242552.1, on the reverse strand, counting down.
TGGTTTTTTCTGTGAATTTCATTGGTTTTTTAAAAGCTAACATCTGTAGCTGTAAAATGTATTCTTCTTTAAATCTTAAAATATATTTTAGATGTTTATTAATAATTTTTTTTTTAATATTTTTTTTCTTCGCTTCTAGTTCGCGAACCGGGAAGCTTTCCGTTAGCTCATCTTGATGCCGCGACCTAGTCCGCGAACCGGTCAACGTTACGTTAGCGGAACTGTGACGCGTCGCGGAAGCGCGATGTATCACGTTGTCGCGTAATGCGTCTAATGACGCGCTGCGTTAGCGCTCCCGGAAGTGCTCCGGACTGCGAACCGGAAGCGATCCGGGACGCGGCGCGCACCGCGTAACGTAAGCGGAACAGGTCATGTGACTTGTTTATCAAACTTTTCATTGGTTCATTTCACTTTTGGTTTCCAAATGATGTATGACTAGGTCATGTGACCTAAAAATAACACTTTTCATTGGTTCAGAACTTTTGCTTTTCCCAAATCATGTAAACCCCTCCTTCTTTCCTCACTCTGACTTTCATCTTGGTGAGAGAAAGACCATTTACCTGGAGTTCAACAATGGCTTCCATACTTGCTGCAGCTGGTGCACCCCCACCACCACCTCCACCTCCTCATAAGAAGAGAGGACCACCAAGTCAATTTACCTCCAACAGAGAGCAGGAAGAGGAGGAAGAAGAAGAAGAGGATACAGATCAACCACAATTTATCCCGGAGTTGCCCCGTGTTTCTAAGAGAAAAACAAGTTTCATCTGGCAGTTTTTTTCCATCCCTCCAGGGGAGAAGAAGGTGAATGCGAAATATGCCACCTGCCTCATCTGTGATTACAGATTGTCTAGAGGCACAGAGAAGAAATATAGTATGGGCAACTATACTATGCATCGACATATGACCAGGTGGCATCCCTTAAACTACAGCCGGGCTGAGTTAGGGACCTACAAGACAATCCCCCGACAACTCCTGTGGCCAGATCTACCTCAACAATGTCTTTGACAGGAAGAGAGGCACAGGAAACTGTGCCAAACATTCAACCAAATTTTAAACATATGAGGTTTACTTGTATATATTGTGGTGCTATGCTGTCGTATGGGAACATGAGCATCAACTTGATTAATATGGTGTTCGAAAACCATAAGTGCCCTAATGCACCCAAGCAGTAATTTTTTTTTTGCTCCTGTTGAGCCGTTTTCAATGCCTGTTTTTTTGTTGTTTCCCCTCCATAAAAAACACAAAAAAAACATAAAACTGTTCTAAAAATACAAAAAAATCAAAAAATGTTCAGAAAAAAAAAAAATATATAAAACAACAAAAACAAAAAAAAAAAGTTCTTTTCAGAACTACCTCCCCTTTCAAATAAAATTGCTAGAATGTTTATCACTCTGGCAAGCTCTATTTCTTTTGGTTCGCTTCAAGTTCGCTGACCGGTTCGCGAACTGTAAGCGAACTAAAAAAATATTTTTAAAAAAAAAAGAAGAGTTAGTATAAGGGAAGTAAACAGAGAATAATGTAAAAAGAAAGACAGCTATAGAGAGTAAATGAGAGATAGTGTCAGTGACATCATCAGCAGTGCATTGCGGGTAAAAAGAGTAGAAAACATTTACCTTATAATTCTTGTTACCTTTTTAAAATATTTTTTCATACTTTCAATCTGTAAAACAGAGAACAAACATTTCCAAAAATATTAAAACATGTATTTAAAAATTAGAAAAGACAAGGGAAAAGGTTCAAGAACAAACAGTTTTTCAACAACTTTGACATTTACAGAAGTCTCTGCTTCTCTACGTCCCCTACACAATCCTAAATATATATATTTTAAAAAAACTGTATCTTGATGTTGATGAACTGAGGCCTATTTTGGAACATGGTGCTTTTTTTGCACTGCTAATGTCTCACAATAGTGATGCAATTGCAGCGCAAAAAAGATGTAAAGCCATCATAAAATTGTGTCTAACATTTTAAATGATTGTTTCAGGATGCAAATAAGATGTGTGCTTTCAACAGCTTTCTTTGAGGTGAGGCCTATTCATTTTTTTTTTTTTAAAAACAGTACCCAGAAGTACAGCACTGTAAGGATTAAAATTGACACTTACAGAAGACTCAGTTTCTCCATATCTACTTCACATTTCTAAATGTATATCATAAGTACAAAAAGCAAAACATTAATTATACATGTTAAATGGTTTATTTTTGCTGTTCTCAGAATGTATCAAATTTCACTTAAATCAGTGACTTGAAGGTATTCATCATGTAACAGCGGGGAAAAAAAAACACAATCAAAATGATTGTGTTTAAAAAACCCATTCAACATAAGAAATCTGAATTCAAAACTCCTTAAAATTAACTTACTTTCAATGACGTCGAAGGATGTCCTATGAACAGCGTCCACTGTGTTGTGCTATAAATATTGTCAGCCCGCCACTTTCTGAAAGAAAACCTCCAACGATTCGAAAAATATGCTACATACAAGAAAAGACTTCTCACATTCTACCACATGTTTCCACTTGGCCAAATCATGTTGCAGCTATTCACAAGTCTTGTAATTCTTCCAATCAAATCCCGTCATTTTCTATATTCGCAACTTTCAAAAAGAAAACATTTAAGATAATTTTCACAATCCTGGACTACTAATATCTTACCCTTCTTTGTCACTCATGTTCTCCTTTTCCTATGACACTGATACTGCTTACTATGAAGCAGACTTACTTGCATCAGGTTTATATAGTCGGATTTTACAAAATAACATTACAATTAAAAGTTTTGGACCAATAATCTAGACAGCATTGCAGACTTACATTCCCTCAACTTGATGAACCTTTTCCAATTCTTCATAGGAAATCTCGAGATTCTTTCTTTAAAATTTTGGTTTTAAAAACACCAGGTAAGAATTTTTAAGGTCAAACGGCAATTTTTTTTTTAAACTTACAACGGAATCATTGCAGAATGACCAGCCGTTTCGAGACTTTAAATAAGCTGTATAATGTCCTGAAGTAGTTGAAGGACCATCGTGATAGATAATTGCTACAGTTACAAAAGTCCTTCCTGATATTGAAAGCTGAGAAGCCACAACATTTTTTATTAAAGTTGACAATTTTGATCCATCAGGCCTACATCGTTGCATCATTAAAATGACATACTGGCCATATCTACGTATAAGTAATGTTGACATCATTTCAGATTTACATTGGCTACACTCCATGTTGTGATCAGCTGCATTTACTAGCTTATTAAAGGAGACTGATTTACTGTCTGGCAAAGTTAAATATATAAATCTTTCTGAGTCTACACTAGAAGTACTTGATACCCTACAATTCTCGCAGTCATGCTGCCATTGATAGGAAAGCCCAAACAGTTGATCTACATCTACACCCTCATCTTGCAATATATCAAGCATATACATTAAAAACTCCTGACAATCTTGCTGATTATTTTCAGAGAAGTCTGTTTGACCTGAACATTCATCTAACAGATAACGAACTTCAGACACACTTTCTACTTTTGTTCGATCAGTGCTACATTTCTCGAAAACAGAATTCAACAAACTGCATAAAATTTGTTCTGAATTCAACAGAATCTGTTCTTTTAAACTCTCTAGTGAAAAGAGAACATTAACCACTACATTTGCATAGCAGTTGACACCAGAACTGTTTTCAAATTGAAAACCAACAACATCTTCAACAGAATCCACTTTCTTTCTGCTAACAATTTTCGGTTCATTGACTTTTAGTCTTTTTGCAACAACCTCCCTACTATTACTGCTATTTCTACGTTTCCGGCCTACCACACGTTTCTCAAACAAAGGATATTGAGGCAAATGTGGCGCATACTCTCTTCTTAACCTATTGTATTCCTTAACACAATCTAGATCCGCACAAATGTTTCTGACATCACAGTCAATTAAGTACAATCCCGATAAAGTTCTAACTCGTGACAATGCCACATATGCCATACCCTCCTTGAACACAGAACTGCCAATATTTACCAATGCACAGTCTACACTTAAACCTTGCGATTTATGGATTGTCACCGCATATGCCAAGCAAACAGGAAACTGTTTACGGCGAACATATAAGTCTTTAACAAGCAAAAACCTAGCAGAACAACGACCAATTTGCTGTACTTCCTCAATGCCATCAAATTTAATTCTTAAAAATTCTATTCCATCTCTATTTCTGTATTTCTCAAAATCAACAACATTACCCATTGATCCATTTACCAGACCTCTTTCTACATGTAAATTCCTTCTCAAAATGATTCGGCAATTTAAACACACATTCAAAGTCTTTTCAAAACCCGCTGTTTTAGATATAGTCTTCTCTAATGAATCCAATTTTGATTTCAAATTGTCTGACAAAATAATTGTTGATCCCATATGCTCTAATTTGTCGATAGCTTCAAGTTTCATAATCTCTTGCTTTTCTAAATTCAACATTTTGTTGTTGAAGATGGCACATTCTGCAAGAGTTGGCATGAGACATATCCCGGATTTCTTCTCAGTAATTTTCTGAAAAATATTCTCAGGCACAATCTCTTGTTTGGGATATAAATTAGACAGTAATCGTGCATTTAAAGCTTCTTTCCCATGCTCAGTCACTTTTCCAATTCTAATATCTTGTAGAATATTCTTGTAATCTTCATCCTTTGCCTGACGCATATTTTGATGCAGTTCTGCATAATTGAAGTTTAACCATATATTGACGTTGCCAATGCTCCCTAGGCACTTCCTGGTATCTTCATGCGTGAGTATTTTGAACACAGGTTGACCTTTTACTGGTGTCAGCTGCAGAAGATCTCCGAAAACAATGAAGTGTTTCCCACCAAATAACACATCATATTCAGTTTTAAGTACTTCTTGCATTCTCAAATGCACAAAGGCAAGCATGACATTGGAAACCATGCTTACTTCGTCAATGATAAGTAGTTTCATTTTCCTCAAGACTCTTGAAACTTCACAGCAAGCATCTCCAGATAACTTGTTGTATTGTAATTTGTTGTCATGCTCCACCGGCAGCATCAGTAGACGATGCAAAGTAATACCTTTAATGTTATGTGCTGCCAGTCCAGTAGGAGCGGTGACAACACAAGACAGCGATGACTCAGTCCTTTCCTGCAAATAACAAGAGATTGCTTTAATGAGGAAACTTTTTCCAGTTCCCGCTTCTCCACTCACGTACAGTCGGACAGGCTTCAACGATGTACATGAGCACTTGTTCTTCTCACGACTTAATCCGTGCTCAATTTCCTTGGTAACTTCATCATATATTTTCCTCTGCTCAACGTTGAGTTGTTTTTCCAAGTCTTCTAAGTTAACTGAATCCTCCTGAGCATGTGCCATGGCTCTTTCTACTTCATTCATAGCAGTGGCAGCTTCATTTTCGATAATAGGTCCTCCAAGTGGATCTTGACTCAATGAAACAGAACTCTGACTGTCCTGAGAACTGTCTCTGGCAATCTCGGCTGCAATCGTTGCTTCCTGCTCAATTTCCAAAGTTAGCATTTCTTGATATTTAGAAAAAGCAGGACATTCTATGGACTCCTTGGCTGCATTGAAAGAGTCTTCGTAACAGAGGAAATCTCCAAGCAGTTCCTCTTCTGCACGCCAAGGCTTGAAAAGTTACAAAAGTGCTAAATAAAAAAACTCCTTTTTTTCTGGAGATTCACCACTCAATTTTTGATGGTTTACTAATTGGCATTTTCTTTGCTTGACCAGGCATCCCTCACTTCCAATTACAGCATACACTCCTTTCTCAATATCTTCTTTGATGTTCCTCTTGAATATATAATTTTGGAGAACCTCATATAGACAAACATTCTCAAGGTGACTGCTTCGATTTGGATAATATGTATCCAACATGTTGGTCTTCAAAATGTCGGTACTGTTTGGTTCCTTTTCTGCCAAATACTCAATTTCCCGGACAGGTTTTAGAACTCGATTTCGCGTTGCAGCAAGACCAAGACTCGCCCAAACGAGACTCCTGGATTTGGCATAGAGACTTGCTGAAGACAACCGGTCAGAACATTCGTAAGCTCCGATTTCTCGATGCCACAACATCTTCAGACTGAAACTGTACAACTTCTTGCTGAGGCTCTTTTCATGGGAAATGTCCTCCCACATATCCTTCAGTTCGGTCTTTTCTTTTTTGGTGATGTAAGATGTCACATACCGAGCCACAGCCATACAGTTGTCAGCCACAAACTGTATATCCATGTTAGCATTCCACATGGACAAAATCACTGGGTTGTAGTCATTGATGTACTTGGACTCTTCGTTCCTTTTCAAATTGTATGTATTCTTGGGTGATTTCCTCGTCACATTATGTCGCAGCGAAGACATCAAACTGTTCACTCTTCCTTTAGAAATCACCGGTCGTGGAAAGTTGAAACGACATTTGGTGTAGAACTTGTCCTTGTTTCTGAATTTACGACGACAGTACTTTCCACAACGATGGCTTTGGAAACGTAGAACTTGTTCTCTTAGACTTTTCTTCTCCGTTGCGTTTGGAACAGCACACGTAGAATACTGTTCGATGAAATTCATCACTAAGTCATCCGGATCTGTTCCAAATTTAGGTGCATCCTTGATCCACAACAACATATGTATATGAGGGGCACCTCTTGCTTGGTACTCCTTTCTCCAGAAGAAATCCAACACCTCTCCAAGAGGTGGATTCTTTTTATTTGTGATGAAAGACATCATAGCTTCAAATCTATGATTGAAGTACCTGCATACATTCACTGGATCCAAAGAACACAGTTCTCCAGGTGGCTTGAATTCAATGTTTTCAATATTTCCATTTGCCTCTCGTAGAAATTCAAGTAAGTCTTCCCAGCCATACTCGGCACAGCTCAGAGTGAGGAACCATGTTGGAGTTCCTAAGTTCCTCAGCATACATTTTAAATCACCATGACGACGGTACCAGTACTCATTAGTACCACCCTGACACGCCATGAGATTAATTAAGTGAGAATCCAAAATACTGTCTTGGACATTGACTTTATGCATAAAGTCACTTGCCGAGATGTTTCGCATCTGTATACCACTTTTTAAGATGTGGTTCACTGCATATGACAGTCCAGACAGATCGCTTTCAAACAGGAGATGAAACAAATAGGGAATGCATTGCCGAAACCTAGGATCTTCTGCATACAATCGTAAAGTCCGGTATTCAGACGCAGGAATTTGATGAGGTCGCTCATCATATCTTCCTCCTTGACCTGTGGGAAATAGCTGTGGGAAACACCGAGCTTCCAAACTTTCCTCCCAAACACTAATGGGACTCCCTTTGGCTTGTTTCATTTGAAACAACTCAATAGCATTCCCCATGACTTCCATGGAATGCAAAGGATGAACACTATAATGTTCATATATTTCTTCACTTTTAGAGGCCTCTACTTTCTCAATTTGGCCAGCACACAAATCGCTATCCTCTTCATCACTTACTTCCTCTTCTGCAACATATACATTCTTATAGTACTTATTATTTTTCTTCAAATACACTGTTGCCTTTTTGACTTTCCTAACATCCACTAAATCTTGCCATATTTTCTTATTCTTTGTCGGAACCCCATTAACCAAGATAACCAGAGGTTCCTCTTCCACTTTTTCTATTCCAATTGTGTTAATGTTTTTGTTCAAATCTAGAGGCAAATAAACAACTCTTCCCTTTAATCCTCTCTGTAAATCTGCTGGAGGCAACTTCCCTGTCTTTGGCTCCATTCTTACAATAGCCTGAAAGGGATGGATACTTTGAATCAAAATAGATTCATAAGTATTTAAATCCTTCAATTCAGAAGGAATCTCAACCAATTCCAGATTATTATGAACTGCCCTAGCAGGCATCTGGTTTTGGTTTAATTTATTACAACAATAAGTACACACACGTTGATCCGATCCCAAATCAAAATAATTTTCTACCATCAAGTATGTGGCAAAATCCTTCCATTCACTATTATTTTCCCTTTCACTTTTTGCATATAAATCCACTACCTTAGTCTGATTCTTATAATAAGTGCGTCGACAACATACACAAGTGAAATTAGGCCTCTCACTTGATTTCATCTGAAACGTGGCAATTTCCTTCTGAAAATTATCTGTACTGGAAACCTGTACATTATCTTCCACATTACCCTCTACTTCAGGGTCAATTTGAACATTCTCATCTTTACTACCAAAGTAACAAAACTCAATTTCTTCACAAATATTCTTCACATCTATTTCAGAACCATGCAAAAGAGCAGCACATAATTGTTTAAGCAAAATTGCTGGACTCTTAGCATAATACAACATTCTCACTAATTTTCTCACTTTATTATGATGCACTGCTAGCATCCTGAAATGATGAAAAACACTCTGGCATACTCTCCTGGAAAGACAAGCCAGTGAATGACCACGCAAACCTGTCATTTGTCTCACTCTGCAAGGATCTAAATCTTGCAACAACTTCATTTTCTGCTTCAAACTTTTCTTAATAAATGTCCGTATAAAATCACAAAGCAAATTGATGGAAACCTGTCGCACACTGCAAATAGAACTACACTTCCAAATGTACACAGGACCCTTAGGACGTCTTCCTAAAACCTCATCACTTAGCGCCTCTTCTGTCTCTGTTGTCACAAGTTGTTCTTTTTCAACTGGACAACCATCCTTCACTTCATAAGCTCGACCACTGATGTCAACTGCATGCACCAAATCATTATCCTGAAAATAAGTCTCCTCATTAAAAAATGCCTCAGAACTTGAACTATGCATCCATTCTCCGGAAAAAACTTCACAAAAGTTAGTACGATTTACTACTCTCTTCCATCTACTTTTTGTTTGGAAATCAGAAATTACCTTGCTTAGTTTCCTAATTCTATTGATTACCAAAATAAACAACTTTCGCTTAATTTCAAAAGCATGATCAATAATTTTCTCTACATTTTTCTTCTTCTTATAAAATGCCGCTTTCTGTTGGCCTTTCTTTTTAATATTTTTCAATAAATTAACTAATATCCTATTACGGAACATTCGATTTCGAATGTCCCTAAACTGTTGTTTCCTTCTACTATCATGCACAGAGTTATCTCTTCCTCTACCAGTAACATTTGTGATGGGTCTCTCCTTTCCATTTAAATTACTTTTCTTTTTGTGAACTGAAACATTTTTTTGAGCAAAACTTTTTTTACTACAAATATTTCTTAAGAATGATTTCGTGCTCTTACCCGGACCTTTCTTGGTGTTTTGACAAGTATTTGGGGAAGAGGACTGCTGCAATAAAACATCATCCTGCTGTCTTTGACGTTTTCTAGCCTTTCTTATTCTACTTTTGGAAGGCATTTTACAAACTATGAAAGAATCTGCAGTTGAATCTGTGGAAAAATATAATATAAAATGTTATTAACCACTATTACCAAACAGTAAATAAATAACAGTCATCTAAAACTTAATGCCGTACTAATTATTTAACATAGCAAATATTTTCCACCAGCACTGCATCACAAAAATGACACTCAATGGTACAAAACAGGCATACAACACTCATAAATCACTCCCTAATATTTTAAATCATTAATTCAGGATGACGATAAGATGTAGCCTATCTAAAGATTTGTTTAGGCCCAGATCTTTAGACTGGGGTGAATGTGTGTCATTGATCCACATTCAGTCCATCACCTGTTTTGTTTATTTGAGGTGAGGCCAACACATGGTTGCAGATAAGATTATCACTGAAAAAAACCAAGGTAAAAAAACATGTGAAGGCCTACCAATGAAGTAAATCATTAAATGAAAACCAATACATTTCTGGAAATATGCACTACTAGTGCTTCAGAAGATGTTTTGGGTCATATTTATAAGGCATTTGAGTGTCTAGTATGCTATTTTACGTTCTTCATGGTGCAAATTTATTGTAAATACGCTCCCACCTGCGGTTGGCAAATTTAGATTTTGATTATGGGAGTTAGATAGGCATGTTAATAATTTCCCAAAAATGGTGTATAACCCCAAACAACCTTTGAAGCAAATGCTCTTAGCCATGTTATCCACCTCCCATTGGATAACATGGCTAAGAAGTGCTTGCAAATGTGAAAAAAAACGGCCGCAATGCATGAATATCGCAGAAAAATCAGCGATATTCATGCATTTTCCAGCAAATGCTCTTAGCCATGTTATCCACTTCCTATTAAATAACATGGCTAAGAACTGCTCAGGGCCCCATGAGGAACGCTTTCCATTTAAAAAGGGAAAAATAACATCAAAAACACTAAAATGCCTTCTAAATATGACCCCAAACAACCTATGAAGCTCTAACAGTACATATCCTGAAATTTAATTGATTTCAAAATTCGTTTTTAAACACAGCATATAAATCAATTGTATACCTGCATTCATGAAGAAATGACTAAAAATGTCCTTGAGACACATGATTGTGTTTTCTGGAATGCCCTAGCACCATTTTTGAGACACTATTAACATGGCTAGGTAACTCCCATAATCAAAATCTAAATTTGCCAAGCGCAAGTGGGAGCGTATTTACAAGACACTTGCCCCAAGAGGAACGCTTTCCATTTAAAAAGGTAAACATAACATCAAAGACACTAAAATGCCTTCTAAATATGGCCCCAAACAACCTATGAAGCTCTAAAAGTACATATCAAGAAATGTAATTGTTTATCACAAATGCGATTAAAAACAGCCGCAATGCATGAATATCGCTGAAAAGTCAACGATATTCATGCATTATCCAGCAAATGCTCTTAGCCATGTTATCCACCTCCCATTGGATAACATGGCTAAGAACTGCTCGCAAATGCGAAAAAAAAGGGGTGCATTGCATGAATATCGCAGAAAAGTCAGCGATATTCATGCATTTTCCAGCAAATGCTCTTAGCCATGTTATCCACTTCCTATTAAATAACATGGCTAAGAACTGCTCAGGGCCCCATGAGGAACGCTTTCCATTTAAAAAGGGAAAAATAACATCAAAGACACTAAAATGCCTTCTAAATATGACCCCAAACAACCTATGAAGCTCTAACAGTACATATCCTGAAATTTAATTGATTTCAAAATTCGTTTTTAAACACAGCATATAAATCAATTGTATACCTGCATTCATGAAGAAATGACTAAAAATGTCCTTGAGACACATGAAAGTGTTTTCTGGAATGCCCTAGCACCATTTTTGGGACACTATTAACATGGCTAGGTAACTCCCATAATCAAAATCTAAATTTGCCAAGCGCAAGTGGGAGCGTATTTACAAGACACTTGCCCCAAGAGGAACACTTTCCATTTAAAAAGGTAAACATAACATCGCAGAAAAGTCAGCAATATTCATGCATTTTCCAGCAAATGCTCTTAGCCATGTTATCCACTTCCTATTAAATAACATGGCTAAGAACTGCTCAGGGCCCCATGAGGAACGCTTTCCATTTAAAAAGGGAAAAATAACATCAAAGACACTAAAATGCCTTCTAAATATGACCCCAAACAACCTATGAAGCTCTAACAGTACATATCCTGAAATTTAATTGATTTCAAAATTTGTTTTTAAACACAGCATATAAATCAATTGTATACCTGAATTCATGAAGAAATGACTAAAAATGTCCTTGAGACACATGAAAGTGTTTTCTGCAATTCCCTAGCACCATTTTTGGGACACTATTAACATGGCTAGGTAACTCCCATAATCAAAATCTAAATTTGCCAAGCACAAGTGGGAGCGTATTTACAAGACACTTGCCCCATGAGGAACACTTTACATTTTAAAAGGAAAACATAACATCTTAGACACTCAAATACCTTATAAATATGGCTCAAAACAACCTATGAAGCTCTAGCAGTACATATCCAGAAATGTAATTGATTTCTTAAATCGTTTTTAAAAGCAACATATCTGTTTCACCTTACATAACAGACCATGGAATGGGCTCCATGTACCACAATAACTTGTGTTACTGCATGCCAGAATGTTACACCAAATATGCAATTACAATTTCTCTATGAAACTAATTCTATTACTATATCACTAGAGACAAAACTACATTTTAAAAACACAGCTTTCTTCATCATTTTCTCCTTAAATCATACTATTCTCTATCTAAATTAAATAAATCTTTTCTCACCTTAGCAAATATTTTTTGAGTTTTGAAAACAGTCTAAGAAATACACCAAATTGTCTTCAGCAGAAGAAAAAGGATGCACTCCAAAGACTGCAGCTATTGAAAGCACAGAAATACAGATATTCATTTCACATATGTCTCATATTAGCCAATCATACCTCTTCCCTCACTTTTTTCAAATCAAAACCCTTCCCCCCTCTGCCCTGTCTGCCTTGTTTCCATAGCAACCACCTCCTGGAAGACCTCTCATGTTTGCAAATTCACACAACAATGTTTCAATTGAACTCTGAACTCTCAGTGCACCTGCGTATCCAGTGCAATCTTTCATTAAATGTTTCTTCCTTGACCATTCAAATTACATGTTTCAAAGAACACATCCATGCACCCTAACTTTCTGTTTTCAGAAATGGAAATGCACCAATCACTGCTATTGAATCATTAGCATTGTAAATCCACAGTTTTTTTTCTTTAGAAACTCCTACTGTTTCAACTGCCCTTTCATTACCACACTTCATCTGACTGCAGAACAACCTTCTCCCACCATGTTTAAGGTCTGGATTGTTGGACATAGTTACATCCACTGGGCTCAAAGGTATGCTGAGAACAGAAATTTACCTAACCTCAATTTACAAGATGTGGAAATTAAGTGGTTGGGCCAAAGAGGATTAAAATGTCACCAATTGATACCATTGGTGAAAACCTTTATGCATTTGCCAAAACCTGACCTGTTAATTGTGCACTGTGGAGGTAATGATTTGGGCACGTTGACAGGGGTAGGTCTAGAAATGCTTTTAAAGGACACCTTTGAGCAATTAATGGCACTTTTTCCTCAAACTGCCTTGGTATATTCCAATATATGCCAAAGACAGAAATGGAAGTGGTCCAACCAATTTTGTCCACAAATTGAGAAAGCGAGGAAGCATGTAAACAAATCTGTTTCAGCTTTCATGAGAGACCATGGAATGGGCTCTCTGTACAACAATAACTTGCGTTACTACATGCAAGATATCTACAGAGGAGATGGAGTTCACTTCTCAGATGAGGGCAACAGAATTTTCATTCTGAATTTAAGACTGTGCATTGGTACCTACTTATAAGTACCTAAATGTACCATAAACCCAAAAGCTCTTCTCAGAGCTACCCTTCATCTGATCACTCACAATTATTATTTTTTTCTAACTTTTTTCATTAATTTTCCACAAAATTCGCTCCCCGGGGCGCTACCCGGTTCGCGAACCGAAAGCTAACCTCGCGGAATTTTTAAAAAAAATGTTTTTTTCCGCACATATAAGCCTCCTCAGCCACCCTCAGAAAACCTAGAGGGTCAAGATAAGTCTACCATGACCCCTTCTACCCATTCTAAACATTATTTGCCCTCCATCTTGTATCTTAATGCGACCGAAACACAAAATGGTGGACTCCCGTGACGCTTAAGGTTCGCGAACCGGGCCGCTTCCCGGAAAGCGGTCCGAAAAAAAGGTGGGAAAGTAATTTACAGAAAAACGACTAGAGACACTCTCACCAAATATAGATTAGCTCATACTACATAACAATCCCTTCCATTCTCACAAATTTCATTGAAATTTCATTTAGCCATTTAGCCTGTAGACCTCTCCAAGTACCGTGAGGTAAATTACTTCACAAAACACATCTGAATTGTTGGAATTGACAACCAATGAAAATGTTACTTTCATTTTCTACTTTTATTACCTGACATTTGATTGGTTATATACCTGTATATATATAAAGGGAGAGAAGGAAACACAGCCATTTTGACTACTACTTCTTGTTGTACCTCCTATTTCAATAGCTTCAAAAAACTTCAACTTCTTTGTGAAGGTAAGTTATAATTTAATATATTGTGCACTATAACTTAATATAGTAGGCTTTTTCTGATAGATATACACTATCCCTCTGTAGTAGTAATGTATTTAGATAGACTTCTCTGTTATAGTTATGAATGGAGTAAGGCTTGTCTTGGTTAAATCACATACACTTTTTTATAGTCCTATTTCCACTCTCATACTATACACTGCCAAAAGATAAATTCACTGATAAAAACTGCCTATCTAAAATTAATCCCAACAGTGCCCTATCTCTACTAATATATATTTTTTTAATCCAAATTTCAGGCAAAATGGATGGCGAGCAGCAAGTTTCTTTTGAGATGGACCTGCAAGAGAGCAGCCAGGAATTAATTGAACAAATTGACATGGAATTTATGGATGAAAGCTTGGATAATGAACTGCTGCAATGTGTCCAAGCAGTAGATGTCCTCCTTGCAAATGAGGACATTTTGCAACCTCACAGATTGCAAACAATATTTCAAGAAAATAATGACATTTCAGACACTGAAATGTTAGAAAGTTTAATAAATTATGAAAAAGAATCAAAATAAAAAAAACACTTTAAAAAAAGAAAACAAAAAAAACAAGAAAAACAACAAACAATTAACATACAGTATTAGAAAAGTCTTTCATTCTTTTATCCATAAAGTTCGCTGCCCAGAACGCATTCCGGTTCGCGAACTTGGCGCTTACCACGCAAAAATAAATTTTTTTTTTTTTTTTTTTGGACCCTCCTAGGCCCTTTTAAAACCTCCACATAAAACCTAGGGGATCAACGAGGATCTACTATGCCCCCTTATGGTAATTTCCCCCTTTGTTTTGGCCTCCTCTTGTCTCTCGATCCTACCGAGAGACAAGATGGCGGCCGCTCCGGACTGTTTAGAATGTTGACAGACACCGGAAGGCCAATCAGCTTCGCATTGCAAAGTTCCGATACGCGAAAGGTTCGCTAACCGGATCGCTGCCCGGAGCGCTGTTACAGATATATATCTTGATTTAAACGTTAATTTCTCAAAATCCACTGAAGCACATATATTGAGACCTAGCAAAGGCACATCGGGCTAACAGTCCCTACAATGCATATTACATCACTCATGACATGGTCACTGACATCACTCATGACATCACTGATGACACCATCCTTGTGAAAGAGTGACAGACCTAATTTCAGTGTAATGTAACGCTTGAAACACATATTCAAAAATAGAAACAAACATTTTCAAAAAAATGGAGATACCCAAACCAGTAACAACAACCAATTCAGTAATTCTATATACACATCCACTCATTCACCAACAGTTCTATATAGTCACTCATATATATACTCACTCATCATATGTAGTGATACACCTATACATCCTGTTACACATCAGCAGTCATCCAAAAGTTACTCACACACATACTCACACATGCAAATAAACTATTGAACATCCATTTATTTGCATATACATTTATACACACACTACCACCTTACTTCTAAGGAAACTTACACATACTTACTCTCTTAAACAATCACTTATAGAAACACATACTTATTTAAACAGGAACTCCTACAATCTCTCACTCTCACATATACTCACTTATATACATCAATACTCACATATACTAGATTAAAACATATGTCGTTACTAATGAAGACACTAGTGAGACAGTCATTCACTCACTAACACACACATATACACACTCATCCACCCATACAGTCCTGCACATATGCTGTCTTCAAAACACATACAAACAGTGAGTCAGTCACCAACCCCTGCAGCCACTTATACACAAAGAGAAACACTGATACAAACATTTAAATATTTAAACAATACTCGCTAATATATGTATTCACTAAGATACACTTAATAAGCCAGTTAACCAACCAATTTGTTTTTAAAAAAACATCCATTTACACACTTATTTAAACATTTATTCTTCCATCGACCTTTACAAATACATATATAAAACAAATTTATTTTTCAGAAAGACACACATTCACTGGATGGTGTCATCAGTGATGGCATGAGTGATGTCACTGACCATGTCATGAGTGATGTAATATGTGACGTCATCAGCAGTGCATTGCAGGCGCGCAAGTTATAGTGAGTCCAACTAACTATAACGTGGGAATTTCAATGGTTTTATGTCAGTAAAATTTCCAGCTAACTATAACTGGTGTGAAACCTATGGTTTTGTCAGTGAATTTAATAGGTTTTTTAAATGCTAATTCCTAACTATAACTGGTGTGAAACCTATGGTTTTTTCAGTGAATATATATATATATATATATATATATATATATATATATATATATATATATATATTACCTACTGGCGGTCGCCAGTAGGTAGTTATAGTTAGGATAATTTTCAATGTTAAATCTCAACATTCTATTTTGAATAACTTTGGCGCCGGTTGACGAATCTGCCTGAAATTTTCAGGAAAATGGTCTCATGGCGGTCCGGTCCTTCCCTGAAAGTTTGGGGGGGATTCGTCAAGCGGGGGCCGAGATAAAAGGGGGGTCCCAAAACGCGTTTTCCCCATGTTAATTTCCATAGGGCGGTCGATTTCACTTTTAGCTCGAACGGCTGAATGGATTTCCACCAAACTTGGCAAAATTGTAGGGACTGGTAGCCCGATGTGCCTTTGCTATGTCTCAAGATATGTGCTTCAGTGGATTTTGAGAAATTAACCTTCAAAAAAATATATATATCTATAGGCGCTCTCCGGTGCGCGCACCGGAGAGCGCTCCCGGCGCGACACGCGACTTGCGCGCAGAAAGCTGATTGGCTCTCAGTTGTCTGTAAACATTCTAAACAGTCCGGAGCGGCCGCCATCTTGTCTATCGGTAAAATCTAGTCATAAGAGGTGGCAAAAACAAAGGGTGGAATTGACCATAAGGGGGCAGGGTAGACCCCCCCTGACCCCCTAGGTTTGATATGGGGGCCATTAAAGGGTCCCGCGGGGCCTCCCAAAAAATTTTTTTTTTTTCGATTTTCGCGGGGGGAGCGCCTGGTGCGCGCACCGGGGAGCGTATCGAGGAGGGTACTATGGAAAAATAATCACTTCAAAAAATTGTATGTTTATTAATTGTTTTTTTTAAATTTTTTTATTTTATGTAAGTACCTACATGTAGGTACTAATGAAGAGACTTAAATTTAATGTTCACCATCTTCTTTGTAGACATCTTGCATGTTGTTATTGTATTTTTTGTGGTATATGGAATTCATAATATAGTCTGTCTGGAAAGGAGAAACAGATCTTTTAAGCACTCCCTGAGAATTTCTAGGGGATCATGAGTAGTCTATCCTGTTCACTTATGAAAATGAGGTGAAAAATATTCATATGAGATAATATAGTGGGAGAAAGGTAGTAACTATGAGTAAACTTACTATGTAACAGAAAAATAGTTGAACAGTATACTATAAGTCTCACTTTATATTTTAAACATTTTTGGTAATACTTCATGAATTACATATAAAAAAGAATATTGTCTGAAACAATTGAAATTATTAAAGATAAATTTATTCCTCTGATTCTTTTTCGTAATTTAATAAAATTTCTAACATAATATTGTCCGGAATTTCCTCATAATTATATGTACATGATTCAATTTCTTCCAAACATTCTATAAACTGTTCATCCAAAGAGTCATCCATGAAATCAACTTCTTTTTTTTCATCTTCTGGTTTTTCCACCTTTACTTTGATAGAAGTATCATTTGCCTTATTTTCTCCTTCCATTTTCTTTCTGAAAATTGCATATAAATTAACTATATTAGTAGAGCTAGTATACCAGAGAAGCCTAACTCAATCCATAACTATTACAGAGAAGTCTATCTCTATCTCTAACTATTAAAGAGGGATAGCATATCACTAACAGAATATTTTTTAAGAAATAAACTTAACGTGTACAATATACTTCCATAATTAGAAGTTACCTTAGAGAAATTAGTTGAAGTTGTCAGTGAAATTTGTTTTCAAGTGTACTTCAGGAAGCAGTAGTCAAAATGGCTGTGTTTCCCTCTCTTCTTTTATATATATTGTTGTACTTAACCAATCAAACGTCAGGAAATAATCGTAGAAAATGAGAGATACTTTTTAATTGGTTGTAAATTCTAACATTACAAGTGTGTTTTTGTCATGTAATTTACCTCAGGATATTTAGACAGGCCTGTAGCCTAAATGTCTCAATGGAATTTCACCAAATTTGGGCAAATGGTAGGGACTGCTATGTAGTAGGGCCTATTCTATATTTGATGAAAGTGTCTCCAGTGGTTTTTTTGTAAATTGCTTTCCCACCTTTTTTTAACGAGCGCTTAGGGGTGCGCGCTCCTTTACGCGCACTGGCAGCGTTACGGGAGTCCTCCATTTTGTGTTTCGGAACAATCGAGACACAAGATGGAGGGTAAACAATGTTCGGAATGGATAGAAGGGGGAACTGTAGAGACTTCTTGACCCTCTAGGTTTTCTGAGGGGGGCTTAGGAGGCTCATAAACGTAAAAAAAAAAAAAAAATTCTTTAATTTTTCGCGGGGGTAGCGCCTGGTGCGCGCACCTTTAAGCGTACCCGAAAGCGTACTTTGGTGAAAAATAGTGAAAAAAGTTAGAAAAAAATAAACGCTTTGAATGATCAGAGTTAGGGTAGCTCTGAAAAGAGCTTTTGGGTTCTGTGGTTGATTTAGGTACCTACAAGTAGGTTCCAATACACATTCTTAAATTCAGGAGGAATATTCTATTCCCCTCATCTGAGAAGTGCACTCCATCTCCTCTGTAGATGTCTTGCATGTTGTAACGCAAGTTATTATTGTATAATGAACCCATTCCATAGTCTCTCATGTAAGCAGAAACAGATTTATTTACATGTTTCCGTGCTTTCTCAAATTGTGGACCAAATTGGTTGGACCAGTTCCATTTCTGTCTTTGGCATATATTGGAATATACCAAGGCAGTGTGGGGAAAAAGTATCATCAATTGATGAAAGGTGTCCTTTAATAGCATTTCCAGACCTACCCCAGTTAATGTGCCTAGATCGTTTCCACCACAGTGCACAATTATAAGGTCAGGTTCTGGCAGATGCAAAAAGGTTTTCACCAATGGTATCAATTGGTGACATTTTAATCCTCTGTGGCCAATCCACTTGATTTCCACATTTGATAAATCAAGGTTATGAAAATTTCTGCTAGCTGCATACCTTTGAGCCCAGTGGATGTAGCTATGTCCAATAACCCAAACAGAGTACATGATGTGAGAAGGATCTGGTCCAGTCAGATGAAGTGTGGGAATGAAATGGCAGTTGGAACAGTAGGAGTTCACAAAAAAATAATTGTGGAGTTTCTGTGCTCTTGAATCACAAGCAATGATTGGTGGATTCAGATAGTTGAAAACTGAAAGTTAGGGTGTATGGTTATGTTGTGTGAAAGAAGCAATTTGAATGGTTTAAAAAAAGTCACCAAAAGCAAAAATACCCTGTATAGGCTGCTGTATTGACAGGTCAAACATCCTTGCTGAGTTAATTTGCAACATTGTAAGATAAACTTTTGAACCTTACAGTTCAGTTAGGAGGGAGTTGCTATGGTAACAGATAGAAAGGTTTGAGAGGGGGATGGGTGTTGGTTTGAAAATAGTGAGGGAAGAGTTTTCATTGGTTGAATTAAGGCATATGTGTACAAAGATAGAGATTTTCTATGCCAGTCTTGGTTTCAGTGTATTGAGAGCACACCTTTTCCTCTGTTAAAGAAAAATTGGTGTGTGTGTCTGACACTGTTTTCAATCTCCAAAAGCATTTGTAAAGGTAAGTAATGATTCATTTAATTTAGATAGAGATTTATTTGCTCTATGGAGAATATTTGGAAGCAGATAGTTTTGTTTTAGAAGTGAAATTGTATGTTAGTATATAAGTCCTGCGCAGTGTTTTTTACATGTTATTTAAAAATCGATTTTGGGTGCAAATGAATGGTATTTTTATTTGGCCCTTATTTATGATTGCCATGTGCAACTGATGCATGACTTTAAACATGGGTAATAAGTGACGCACTGGTGGCGCAAGGCTTTCATAAATAAGGCCCTGACTTTGTTTGATGATATTGAGTGGTTGTACTTAGGTTCTGCGCAGTGTTCTTTACATGTTATTCAAAAATCGATTTTTGGGTGCAATTGATTGGTATATGTATTTGGCCCTTATTTATGAATGCCATGTGCAGCTGATGCATGACTTTAAACATGGGTAATAAGTGATGCACTGGTGGCGCAAGGCTTTCATAAATAAGGCCCTGACTTTGTTTGATGATATTGAGTGGTTGTACTTAGGTTCTGTGCAGTGTTCTTTACATGTTATTCAAAAATCGATTTTTGGGTGCAATTGATTGGTATATGTATTTGGCCCTTATTTATGAATGCCATGTGCAGCTGATGCATGACTTTAAACATGGGTAATAAGTGACGCACTGGTGGCGCAAGGCTTTCATAAATAAGGCCCTGACTTTGTTTGATGATATTGAGTGGTTGTACTTAGGTTCTGTGCAGTGTTCCTTACATGTTATTCAAAAATCGATTTTTGGGTGCAATTGATTGGTATATGTATTTTGCCATTATTTATGATTGCCATGTGCAGCTGATGCATGACTTTAAACATGGGTAATAAGTGACGCACTGGTGGCGCAAGGCTTTCATAAATAAGGCCCTGACTTTGTTTGATGATATTGAGTGGTTGTACTTAGGTTCTGCGCAGTGTTCTTTACATGTTATTCAAAAATCGATTTTTGGGTGCAATTGATTGGTATATGTATTTGGCCCTTATTTATGAATGCCATGTGCAGCTGATGCATGACTTTAAACATGGGTAATAAGTGACGCACTGGTGGCGCAAGGCTTTCATAAATAAGGCCCTGACTTTGTTTGATGATATTGAGTGGTTGTACTTAGGTTCTGTGCAGTGTTCCTTACATGTTATTCAAAAATCGATTTTTGGGTGCAATTGATTGGTATATGTATTTGGCCATTATTTATGATTGCCATGTGCAGCTGATGCATGACTTTAAACATGGGTAATAAGTGACGCACTGGTGGCGCAAGGCTTTCATAAATAAGGCCCTGACTTTGTTTGATGATATTGAGTGGTTGTACTTAGGTTCTGCGCAGTGTTCTTTACATGTTATTCAAAAATCGATTTTTGGGTGCAATTGATTGGTATATGTATTTGGCCCTTATTTATGAATGCCATGTGCAGCTGATGCATGACTTTAAACATGGGTAATAAGTGACGCACTGGTGGCGCAAGGCTTTCATAAATAAGGCCCTGAGTTTGTTTGATGATATTGAGTGGTTGTACTTAGGTTCTGTGCAGTGTTCCTTACATGTTATTCAAAAATCGATTTTTGGGTGCAATTGATTGGTATATGTATTTTGCCATTATTTATGATTGCCATGTGCAGCTGATGCATGACTTTAAACATGGGTAATAAGTGACGCACTGGTGGCGCAAGGCTTTCATAAATAAGGCCCTGACTTTGTTTGATGACATTGAGTGGTTGTACTTAGGTTCTGCGCAGTGTTCTTTACATGTTATTCAAAAATCGATTTTTGGGTGCAATTGATTGGTATATGTATTTGGCCCTTATTTATGAATGCCATGTGCAGCTGATGCATGACTTTAAACATGGGTAATAAGTGACGCACTGGTGGCGCAAGGCTTTCATAAATAAGGCCCTGACTTTGTTTGATGATATTGAGTGGTTGTACTTAGGTTCTGTGCAGTGTTCCTTACATGTTATTCAAAAATCGATTTTTGGGTGCAATTGATTGGTATATGTATTTGGCCATTATTTATGATTGCCATGTGCAGCTGATGCATGACTTTAAACATGGGTAATAAGTGACGCACTGGTGGCGCAAGGCTTTCATAAATAAGGCCCTGACTTTGTTTGATGATATTGAGTGGTTGTACTTAGGTTCTGCGCAGTGTTCTTTACATGTTATTCAAAAATCGATTTTTGGGTGCAATTGATTGGTATATGTATTTGGCCCTTATTTATGAATGCCATGTGCAGCTGATGCATGACTTTAAACATGGGTAATAAGTGACGCACTGGTGGCGCAAGGCTTTCATAAATAAGGCCCTGAGTTTGTTTGATGATATTGAGTGGTTGTACTTAGGTTCTGTGCAGTGTTCCTTACATGTTATTCAAAAATCGATTTTTGGGTGCAATTGATTGGTATATGTATTTGGCCCTTATTTATGAATGCCATGTGCAGCTGATGCATGACTTTAAACATGGGTAATAAGTGACGCACTGGTGGCGCAAGGCTTTCATAAATAAGGCCCTGACTTTGTTTGATGATATTGATTGGTTGTACATAGGTTCTGTGCAGTGTTCCTTACATGTTATTCAAAAATCGATTTTTGGGTGCAATTGATTGGTATATGTATTTTGCCCTTATTTATGATTGCCATGTGCAGCTGATGCATGACTTTAAACATGGGTAATAAGTGACGCACTGGTGGCGCAAGGCTTTCATAAATAAGGCCCTGAGTTTGTTTGATGATATTGAGTGGTTGTACATAGGTTCTGCACAGTGTTTCTTACATGTTATTCAAAGATCGATTTTTGGGTGCAATTGATTGGTATATGTATTTGGCCCTTATTTATGATTGCCATGT
Organism: Lissotriton vulgaris; assembly: GCF_964263255.1. Lineage (NCBI taxonomy): Eukaryota > Metazoa > Chordata > Amphibia > Caudata > Salamandridae > Lissotriton > Lissotriton vulgaris. The sequence continues at coordinate 2,946,212 of NW_028242552.1, read as the reverse complement.
GCAGCTGATGCATGACTTTAAACATGGGTAATAAGTGACGCACTGGTGGCGTAAGGCTTTCATAAATAAGGCCCTGACTTTGTTTGATGATATTGAGTGGTTGTACTTAGGTTCTGCGCAGTGTTCCTTACATGTTATTCAAAAATCGATTTTTGGGTGCAATTGATTGGTATATGTATTTGGCCCTTATTTATGAATGCCATGTGCAGCTGATGCATGACTTTAAACATGGGTAATAAGTGACGCACTGGTGGCGCAAGGCTTTCATAAATAAGGCCCTGACTTTGTTTGATGATATTGATTGGTTGTACATAGGTTCTGCACAGTGTTTCTTACATGTTATTCAAAGATCGATTTTTGGGTGCAATTGATTGGTATATGTATTTGGCCCTTATTTATGATTGCCATATGCAGCTGATGCATGACTTTAAACATGGGTAATACGTGACGCACTGGTGGCGCAAGGCTTTCATAAATAAGGCCCTGACTTTGTTTGATGATATTGAGTGGTTGTACTTAGGTTTTGCGCAGTGTTCCTTACATGTTATTCAAAAATCGATTTTTGGGTGCAATTGATTGGTATATGTATTTGGCCCTTATTTATGAATGCCATGTGCAGCTGATGCATGACTTTAAACATGGGTAATAAGTGACGCACTGGTGGGGCAAGGCTTTCATAAATGAGACCCTGACTTTGTTTGATGATATTGATTGGTTGTACATAGGTTCTGCGCCGTGTTTCTTACATGTTATTTAAAAATCGATTTTTGGGTGCAATTGATTGGTATATGTATTTGGCCCTTATTTATGATTGCCATGTGCAGCTGATGCAAAACTTTAAACATGGGTAATAAGTGACACACTGGTGGCGCAAGGCTTTCATAAATAAGGCCCTGACTTTGTTTGATGATATTGATTGGTTGTACATAGGTTCTGCACAGTGTTTCTTACATGTTATTCAAAAATCGATTTTTGGGTGCAATTGATTGGTATATGTATTTGGCCCTTATTTATGATTGCCATGTGCAGCCGATGCAAAACTTTAAACATGGGTAATAAGTGACGCACTGGTGGCGCAAGGCGTTTATAAATCAGACCCTGACTTTGTTTGATGATATTGAGTGGTTGTACTTAGGTTTTGCGCAGTGTTTCTTACATGTTATTGAAAAATCGATTTTTGGGTGCAATTGATTGGTATTTGCATTTGGCCCTTATTTATGAATGCCATGTGCAGCTGATGCTTGACTTTAAACATGGGTAATAAGTGACGCACTGGTGGCGCAAGGCCTTTAAAAATAAAGCCATGAGTTGCTATTGTATAAACTTAAATATTTTGCAATTTATTGTTTATATTGTTTGCTTTTTAACATTACTTTGTTGTTTGCTAATAGTGGTCTTTCATGTGTTTTTTTAACAGAACAACAGATTCAAATCAACTTCTGAAAAGGAAGCAAAAATGCCTTCAAGGCAAAGAAATATCAAAAATACCATACGGAAAAGGAGAACATCAACAACAGAGTTTATGGAATCCTCTTCAACAACTACTTCAAAAAACACCAGAAAAGCTTCTGGTAAGCCAATTAAGTCTTTTCTTCGCAACATATGTCGTAGGAAAAAAAATGAAATTGCTAATGTGAATATACAGAAAAAGTCAACAAATCTAAAAAGGAAAGAGAAGTCCACAAAAAATGTTTCCATTGGACCAGGAGAGAAGAGAATTGTTAGCAATAGAAGGGTAAATGTTTTTAGGGACATTCGTAGGCGAATGTTTCGCAATAGGGTAGTTTTAAATTTGCTAAAAAATGAAAAGAAAAGTAAACTAAAAGCTGCTTTTTACAAGAAAAAGAAAAGTATTGAAAAGATTGTTGATCAGGCTTTTGAAGTTAAGAAAAAATTATTTATTTTAATAATCAATAGAATTAGGATACTTAATAAGGCAATGGATGTTTTCAAATCGAACAGTAGATGGAAAAGAATTATTAATCGGAGTAATTTTTGTGAAGTATTTTCTGGTGAATGGATGCATAGTTCAAGTTCTGAGCCTTTTTTTAATGAGGAGAGTTACTTTCAGGAAAATGATTTGGTGCATGCAGTTGACACCAGTGGTCGTGCATATGAGGTGAAAGATAGTTGTGTGATGGAAAAAGAGAAACTTGTATCTAGAGATGCAGAAGAGGTGTTAGCTGATGAAGTTTTAGGGAGACGTACTAAGGGTCCAGTGTACACATGGAAATGCAGTAGTATTTGTAGTGTGCGACAGGAATCAATCGATTTGCTTCGAAATTTCTTACGTACATATAGTAAAAAAAGTCTCAAACAAAAAATGAAGATCCTGCAAGAGTTAGATCCTTGCAGAGTGAGAGAAAGCACAGGTTTGCAAGGGCATTCACTAGCATGTCTTTCTAGAAAAGTTTGTCGGAGTGTTTTTCATCATTTTAGGATGTTAGCAGTGCATCATAATAACGTAAGGAAATTAGTGAGGAAGTTGTATTATGCAAAAAGTCCTGCACTTAAGCTTAAACAGTTAAATAGTGCTCTTTTGCATGGATCTGAAGTGGATGTGAAGACTATTTGTGAAGAAATTGAGTTTTGTTATTTTGGGAACAAAGAGGACAGTGTAGAAATAGATATAGTAATGGATGGTAATGCAGAAGATAATGGACAAATTTCAAGTATTGAAAAGTTTGATGAGGAAATTATCAAGTTTAAGGTGAAATCAAGTGAGAGGCCTAATGTAACTTGTGTGTGTTGTCGACGGACTCATTATAAAATTCAGACTAGGTTAGTTGATTTATATGCAAAAAGTGAATTGGAAAATAATAGTGAATGGGAGGATTTTGTAAGTTATTTGTTGGTGGAGAATTCTTTTGATTTGAGTTTGGATCAGCGTATTTGCACTTATTGTTTGAAAAAATTAAATGAAAATAGAATGCCTGCAAGAGCAGTTTATAATAATCTTCAGTTGATAGATATTCCTTCTGAATTGATGGATCTAAATACTTATGAATCTATTTTGATTCAATGTGTCCATCCTTTTCAGGCTATTGTACGCATGGAGCCTAAGACAGGGAAATTGCCTCCATCAGATTTACTGAGAGGATTAAAGGGAAGAGTTGTTTATTTGCCTCTAGATGTAAAGAAAAATATTAATACAATTGGTGTAGAAAGAGTAGAAGAAGATCCTTTAGTTATTCTAGTTAATGGGGTTCCAACAAAGAGTAAGAAAATTTGGCAAGATTTAGTGGATGTTAAAAAAGTCAAGAAGGCAACGTTGTATTTAGTTAAAAACAATGAGTACTACAAACATGTAAGTGTTGGAGTAGAGGAAACAGCTACAGAAGAAGATAGTGATTCTTCAGTTGGTCAAATTGAAAAAGTTGATGTGTCTAGAACTGAAGAAATATATGAACATTATACTGTTCATCCTTTGCATTCCAAAGAAGTAATGGGAAATGCAATTGACTTGTTTCAAATGAAGGCAGCAAAAGGAAGTCCCATTAGTGTATGGGAAGAAAGTTTGGAAGCTCGTTGTTTTCCACAATTATTTCCAACAGGTTGTGGTGGACGATATGATGATCGACCAGTTCAAATTCCTGCAGCTGAATACCGGACTCTAAGATTATATGCAGAAGATCCAAGGTTTCGTCAATGCATTCCATATTTATTTCATCTACTGTTTGAAAGTGATTTGTCTGGGCTTTCTTATGCAGTTAATCATATATTAAAAAGTGGACCTCATTTGCAAAATGTATGTGCAAGGGACTTTATGGAGAAAGTTAATCTGCAAGACAGTATTTTGGAATCTCAGCTAATCAATCTCATGGCATGTCAACGTGGAACCAACGAGTATTGGTTTCGTCGTCATGGAGAATTGAAATGTATGCTAAGAAACTTAGGAACTCCTACATGGTTCCTCACTCTTAGCTGTGCTGAGTATGCATGGGACGATTTACTTCAATTTCTACGAGAGGCAAATGAAAACATACCAAATATAGAATTGAAAACACCAGGAGAACTGTGTTCTTTAGATCCAGTGAATGTTTGCAGATATTTTAATCATAGATTTGAAGCTATGATGTCTTTTATTACCAACAAAAAAAATCCTCCCCTTGGAGAGGTTTTGGATTTCTTTTGGAGGAAGGAATATCAAGCGAGAGGTGCTCCTCATATACATATGTTGTTGTGGATTAAAGATGCACCCAAATTTGGATCAGATTCAGATGAAACAGTGATGAGTTTCATTGAAGAGTATTCAACATGTGCTGTTCCAAAATCTACTGAAGAAAACAATTTAAGGCAACAAGTTTTACGTTTTCAATCTCATCGTTGTGGAAAGTACTGTCGTCGAAAATTTAAAAACAAGGAAAAGTACTACACGAAATGTCGTTTTGCATTTCCTCGACCAGTGATTTCTAAGGGAAGAGTAAATAATTTGATGTCATCTCTACGACATACTGTGACGAGAAAATCTCCCAAAAACACATATAATTTGAAAAGAAATGAAGAATCTAAGTACATCAACGATTACAACCCAGTGATTTTGTCCATGTGGAATGCTAACATGGATATTCAGTTCGTTGCTGACAACTCTATTGCAGTGGCTCGATATGTGACATCTTACATCACCAAAAAAGAAAAGACAGAACTGAAGGAAATGTGGGAGGACATTTCACATGAAAAGAGTCTAAGCAAGAAATTATACAGTTTCAGTCTGAAGATGTTGTCGCATCGAGAAATTGGAGCATATGAATGTTCTGATCGGTTATCATCAGCAAGTCTCTATGCCAAATCAAGAACAATCATTTGGGTGAGTCTTGGTCTTGCTGCAACACGAAACCGAGTTTTGAAATCTGTACAAGAAATTGAATATTTGGCGGAAAAAGAACCAAACAGTACAGATATTTTGAAGACAAATATGTTGGATACATACTATCCAAATAGAAGTACTCACCTTGAGAACACATGTTTGTATGAAGTTCTTCAAAACTACAGTTATAAGAGGAACATCACAGAAGATATCAATAATGGAAAATATGCACTCATTGGCTATGAAGGATGTCTAGTGAAGCAGAAAAAAGGCCATTTGATTAATCATCGAAAATTGAGTTGTGAAGTTCCAGACAAAAGAGAATTTTACTATTTAGCTCTTTTGCAACTCTTTAAGCCATGGCGTACAGAAGAGGAACTACTTGGAGATTTTCTCTGTTATGAAGACTCTTTTAATGCAACTAAGGATACCATAGAATGTCCTATTTTTCTAATTTATCTGCAAATGTTGAATGAAGAAATGGAGCAAGAAACCACAATTGCTGAAGAGATAGCTAGAAACAGTTCTCAAGATAGTCAGAGTTCTACTTCATTGAGCCAGGATCCACTAGGAGGACCAATTATCCAAAATGAAGCTGCCACTGCCATGGATGAGGTGGAAAGAGCTATGGAACAAGCTCAAGAGGATGGAGTTAACTTAGAAGATTTGATAACGCAACTAAACATTGAGCAGAAAAAGATATATGATGAAGTCACAGAGCAGATTGAACATGGATTCAGACATGAGAAAAAAGAGTGCTCATGTATATTATTTGACCCTGTCCGATTGTACGTAAGTGGAGAAGCGGGGACAGGAAAAAGTTTTCTAATTAAAGCCGTTGCAAGTTATCTGCAGAAAAGGACTGATTCACCACTGTCTTGTGTTGTAACTGCTCCAACTGGTCTGGCAGCACATAACATTAAAGGGATTACTCTACATCGTTTATTGATGCTGCCAGTTGAACATGATAATAAATTGCATTACAACAAGCTATCTGGAGATGCGTGTTCTGAAGTTTCAAGAGTCTTGAAGAAAATGAAACTTCTTATCATAGATGAAGTAAGCATGGTCTCAAATCTAATGCTTGCTTTTGTGCATTTGAGAATGCAAGAAATTCTTAAAACAGACTATGATGTGTTATTTGGAGGAAAACACATTATTGTTTTTGGAGATCTATTGCAGTTGACTCCAGTAAAAGGACAACCAGTGTTTAAAATGCTCACGCATGAAGATACCAGGAAGTCCCTTGGAAGCATTGGAAATGTTAATATATGGCTAAATTTTAAATATGCTGAACTGCTTCAAAATATGCGACAGGCCAAGGATGAAGATTATAAAAATATTCTACAAGATGTAAGAATTGGAAAAATGACTGAGAAAGGGAAAAAAGCTTTGCATAGTCGATTAATTTCAAATTTGTATCCAAATGAAAACATTCTTCCAGAGAATATTTTTAAAAAAATGACTGAGAAGAAATCTGGGATATGTTTGATGCCAACTCTGCAAGAATGTTCCATCTTCAACCAAAAAATGTTAGACTTAGAAAATGAAGAGATTGTGAAACTGGAAGCAATAGATAAAATAGAGCATATGGGTGCAACAATTGTTTTGTCAGAAAATTTGAAAACTAAGTTGCATTCATTGGAGAAAAGTATTTCAAAAACAGCTGGTTTTGAGAAGACTCTGAATGTGTGTTTAAATTGTCGTATCATTTTGAGAAGGAATTTAAATGTTGAAAGCGGTCTGGTAAATGGAGCAATGGGTTATGTTGTTGATTTTGTGAATTACAGAAATAGAGATGGAATTGAATTTTTAAAAATAAAATTTGATGGCATTGAACAAGTACAACAAATAAGTCGTTGTTCTGCTAGATTTTTACTTGTAAAAGACTTATATGTTCGCCGAAAACAGTTTCCTGTTTGTTTGGCGTATGCGGTGACAATTCATAAATCTCAAGGTTTAAGTGTAGATAGTGCATTGGTGAACATTGGAAGATCTGTGTTTAAAGAGGGTATGGCATATGTGGCATTATCTCGAGTCAGAACTTTATCAGGATTGTACTTGATTGCGTGTGATGAGACAAAGATTTCTGCCGATCTAGATTGTGTTAAAGAATACAATAGGTTAAGAAGAGAGTATGCTCCACATTTGCCTCAATATCCTCTGTTTGAAAAACGTGTGGTAGGCCGAAAAAGAAGAAATGAGGATAATTGTAGTGAGGTAGTTGCAAAAAGACAAAAAGTAGAGAAAACTGTAATTGAAAACAGGAAGAAAAAGAATTGTGGAGAAAATGTTGTTGGATTTCAGTTTGAAAACAGTTCTGGTGTCAACTGCTATGCTAATGTAGTGGTTAATGTTGTTTTTTTTCTTAAAAGTTTACAAGAACAGATTGTTGAAAATCGGGATCAAAGATTGTGTGGTTTATTGAATTCTGTGTTTGAGAAATGTAGCAGTGTTACAGCACAAATAGAAAGTGTAACAGAAATTCGAAATATTTTAGATTTGTGTTCTGGTCAAGATAAATTTTCACAGAACATTCAGCAGGATTGTCAGGAATTTTTAATGTATATGTTTGGTGTTTTGGAAGATGAAGGTGTAGATGTAGATAATCTTTTCAGTCTTTCTTATCAATGGCAGCATGACTGCCACAATTGTAGTTTATCAAGTACTACTACAATAGACACTGAAAGATTTATATATTTGACTTTACCAGACTGTAAATCAGTGTCTTTTAAAAATCTAGTTAAAGCAGCAGATCATAATATGGTGTGTACCCAATGTAACTGTACAATGCTGTCCACATTATTTATACAAAGGTATGGGCAGTATATTATTTTAGTTTTCCAACGATGTAGACCTGATGGAACTAAATTGACAACTTCTATCAAAAATTTTGTGGCTTCTCAGTTATCAATTTCTGGAAGGACCTTTACAACTGAAGCTATTATTTATCATGATGGACCTTCGACCACCTCAGGACATTATACATGCTACTTAAAATCTGAAAATGGATGGAGTTACTGCAATGATTCTCATTTAACTTATAAACAACGTTTGCCTTATGACTCTACAAATTCTTATCTAGTGTTTTTAAAACCAAAGTTTTAGTAAAGGGAATTGGCCTTTGAAGACGGGAATAGTTAATAAAAGTTAGTTAGTTAGTTAGTTAATCTAATATTTTAAATTATTTATCTCATGTAGATACTTTAAGTGGATCTCAAAGTAAAAAATACTGATATATCTGACACAAATTGGCCGTGAGGAAAATGTAAGATATGATGTTGTTAGATCTTTTTTCATAGGAAGTTGATGAAATCGAAGTTATAGAGCACAGCAGACTTTTTTTCACCAAAAGGACCTTCACTATCTGCAATCTCATGTAGATACTTTAAGTGGATCTCAAAGTAAAAAATACTGATATATCTGACACAAATTGGCCGTGAGGAAAGTGTAACATATGATGTTGTTAGATCTTTTTTCATAGGAAGTCGATGAAATGGAAGTTATAGAGCACAGCAGACTTTTTTCCACCAAAAGGACCTTCACTATCTGCAATTTGGTCTCACGGAAAAGTAAGTGAATCAAAGATTAGTGTACTTATATGAGATGTATGTTTGAATGGGTTTTTTTAAACACAATCTTTTAGATTGTGTTTTTTTTTTCCCGCTGTTATATGATGAAGACTTTGATCTCACTAATTTAAGTGAAATTCAATATATTCTGAGAACAGCAAAAATAAATAATGTAACATATTGTAGAAGTTATTGTGTAGTTTGCATTGTGTAATTTATATTGTGTTCACATTGTCTTACACTCATTTTCTTTTTCACCCTTATTTACCTCTCTTTACTAATTTACACTCTTTTTTCATCGCTGTTTCTTTAGTGCACTTCATTCACAACTTCTCAATCTAATAGGAACTGTCTGCATTTCCTCTGTTCCTTCCACCACTTTTTATCTTTTTCATATTCTCACAGTACCACTGCTTTAGTTTCCTAACCCTCTCTTTCTTTTTCTCCATTTTTTTTCTTTCGCATCCATTGTACTGTAGTTCACTTAGTTCTTCCTTTTGTCTTTCTGTGTACTTACTCTCTCACTCCTGTTTTATCCATCGTTCTATACTAACTTCATTCCTTTCATCCCTTCACTCTGTTACTTTACTTCACTCACTCTCAATCATCTTCTATTCCTCTTTTTTATTTATAGTTTCTCAATCAGACTTCTCTCCTTTTCACTCATTTTTCTTTTATTTTCTTATCTTTACTGATTTTGATTTGATATCTTACATTCTTTTAGTATCTTATTTACCTTTAGGAATTTGTTCTCTTTCTATTTCTTGTTCCTTTTTTTTTCTCTTTCTACATTACTTTCTTTCTGTTTTTGTATCCTTCACTATTGCATCATTTCTTAGTAAACTTTTGTAGATTTTTAAACCTCATGAACTGTTGCTTCTATTTTATTATATATTTTTAAGAAATTATAACGTGTTTTTTCTTTTATCTTTCATAGATACAAGTTTGCATTGATTATATGGTAAGTGTGTTTACAAAATCTTTTTTGTTATCACCTTTTGTTTTATTTTCACTATTTTTCTGTCACCCTACCGCACCCCTATTTCCTTACTTTGCTTCCCTCACTTATTCTTTTGTTCCATGTTTACTTCCGACCACATTCAATTTCTTTCAGTACTTCTGCCTATGCACACTCCTTCACTTACCTTTTTTACTGGTTCACTTAGTCCCTTTGTGACAGTCCTTCTTTTACTCTCTCTCTTCTTTGTCTCTATTACTCCCCATGTGTTACCCTTATTCACTTACATGTACCCTCTTTCACCCCTCTTTACTTATATTCACTGATATTTACTTGCCCTCAATCACTGCTATTCTTTTCCTCTGATTCCGTCACTACCTGACATTCCCATACTTAACTGTCCTTCCTTTTACTTTCAACATCCATTTACAATCTCCCTTAACCTCTGCTTTAGTCTTCTTCCTATTTCTTCTTTCTTTTGCTCCCTTATTCATTTTTCTTTTCTCAGTTACTTCCTTTTACACTTTTTATCTGTCTTACTATCTATTACACAGTCCCTCCTTCATTTTTTTTTTCTTTTTTTTTGTTAGTGCGCTGACGGTACGCGCACCGGTGCGCGCACCGAAAGCGAAATATAAAAAAAATATTTTAAATTAAAAATATTATCTCAATATACATTATAGTGTTCATTTTTACAAAAACATACTTTAGCAATTCACTAAAAAACACATAGGTATGAGTATGAATAAAAAGTTAGGAATTAGCATTAAAAAAACCTATGAAATTCACTGAAAAAACCATAGGTTTCACACCAGTTATAGTTAGGAATTAGCATTTAAAAAACCTATGAAATTCACTGAAAAAACCATAGGTTTCACACCAGTTATAGTTAGGAATTAGCATTTAAAAAACCTATTAAATTCACTGAAAAAACCATAGGTTTCACACCAGTTATAGTTAGCTGGAAATTTTACTGATATAAAACCATTGAAATTCCCACGTTATAGTTAGTCGGACTCACTATAACTTGCGCGTGCAATGCACTGCTGATGACATCACATATTACATCACTCATGACATGGTCAGTGACATCACTCATGACACCATCCTTGTGACATAGTGACAGACCTCCTTTCACTATAATGTAACCCTTGAGACACATATTCAAAAATAGAAACAAACATTTTCAAAAAATGGAGATACCCATACCAGTTACAACAAGCAATTCAGTAATTCCACCATCTATATACACATCCACTCATTCACCAACAGTTCTATATAGTCACTCATACATATACTCACTCATCATATGAAGTGATACACCTATACATCCTGTTACACACCGACATTCATCCAAAAGTTACTCACACACATATTCACACGTGCAAATAAACTATTGGACATCCATTTATTTGAATATAGAGTTATACACACACTTCCACCTTACTTCTATTTAAAATTACACATATTTATTCTCTTAAAGAATCACTTATAGAAACACATACTTATTTAAACAGGAACTCTTACAATCTCTTACTCTCACATATACTCACTTATATACATCAATATTCACATATACTAGATTAAAACATATGTAGTTACTGATAAAGACACTAGTGAGACAGTCATTCACTCACTAAGAAACACATATAGACACTCATCCACCCATACAGTCCTGTACATATGTTGTCTTCAAAACACATACAAAGAGTCAGTCACTCATGCATCTATGTGCTAAGTAATACCCCCACCAAACCATACAGACACTCATACTGATACTAAGAGAAACATCTAATAACCCATATACATACGCATGTAGCTACTTACCAACACATGTAGCCACTTATAAACAAAGTGAAACAATAATATATATATTTAAATATTTAAACATTACTCACTAATATTTATTTTTCAGAAAGACACATATTCACTGGATGGTGTCATCAGTGATGTCATGAGTGATGTCACTGACCATGTCATGAGTGATGTAATATGTGATGTCATCAGCAGTGCATTGCACGCGCAAGTTATAGTGAGTCCGACTAACTATAACGTGGGAATTTCAATGGTTTTATATCAGTAAAATTTCCAGCTAACTATAACTGGTGTGAAACCTATGGTTTTTTCAGTGAATATATATATATATATATATATATATTCACTGAAAAAACCAAAGGTTTTACACACGTTATAGTTAGGAACTAGCATTTACAAAACCTATGAAATTCACTGAAAAAACCATAGGTTTGATACATGTTATAGTTAGCTGGACATTTCACTCATATAAAACCAATGAAATTCCCCCGTTATAGTTACTTCAGCTAACTATATCTTGCGCGCCCGCAATGCACTGCTGATGATGTCACACATCACATCACTAATGATATCATCTATTAAATGGGTTAGTTTTGAAAATTACATATATTTTATATATGTAGATCTGAAAGTTGGTTGAACAAAAATGTAGTATATAAGTGTATAAACGGTTGCTTTTTTGGTGAAAAATAGATTCTATAACTGACTGATTTAATATATCTTAATGAGTATATGGGTTACTGAGTAATATTTAAATATATACATATCTGTGTCTGTCTATCAGTTTCTATTTTAGTGGCTCAATGTGTTGATGAGTAGCTATATCACTGATATATTATATCTATATAGGTTATTGTTTCTTTATTATTACCAAGAGTGTCTCAGTGTCTAAGTGTTAATATGGTACATTAAGAGTTTGTTCATATTGCATACATACCTGAATCAGTGACATACTATTCCTATATGTTGGAGGCAACATATGTGCATATTAGATGTTATCAGTGATGAGTGATGTAATATGTAACATCATCAGCAGTGCATTGCGGGCGCATTGCGGGCGCGCGAGTTATAGTTAGCTGAAGTAACTATAACAGGGGAATTTCATTGGTTTTATATGAGTGAAATGTCCAGCTAACTATAACATGTATCAAACCTATGGTTTTTTCAGTGAATTTCATAGGTTTTGTAAATGCTAGTGCCTAACTATAACGTGTGTAAAACCTTTGGTTTTTTCAGTGAATTTCATAGGTTTTTTGAATGCTATTTCCTAACTATAACAGGTTTAATACCAATGGTTTTTTCAGTGAATTTCATAGGTTTTTTAAATGCTAATTTTAAACTATATTGTGAATGCAACCTACCTTGCCTTATTTTGAACGTATTGAAATTTGGAAGTAAATGAAGATCGCCTTTGTAAACTTTCGTGTGCGACCGGGTGCGCGCACTCTCTGCACCTTGCCTTATTTTGAACGTATCGAATTTGTCAGTAAATGGAGATCGCCTTTCGAAACTTTCCTGCGCGACCGGGTGCGCGCACCCTCATATATTTTTTGGGAAAACATTGCAATTGCAACTCATTGAGTTTCTTTATACACCCCTCAAACAAGTTATAGTACGTCAAAGAGACTGTACCTAGCCTTCTTTTTTATGTTATGAAACTTTTCAGTAAATAGAGCCGAACGTCTTTTTAAACTTTCGTGCGTGACTTGATGCAGACTCCTTGTAAAGCGATACAGAATTCGAAAGTCTGTACCTTGCCTTTTTTTAAACACATTAAAATTTGTCTGTAAATAAAAATAGCCTTACTAAACTTTCGTGCGCGACCCGGTGTGCGCACTCTCGGCAACAGTTGTCAATAAAATGGATATCGCATTTCCAGGCTTTCGTGCGCGACCGAGTGCGCGCACCTGCCTATATATTCCGTGGAAACTTTGCAATTTGAACTTATTGAATTTCTTCATACACCCCTCAAAGAACTTATAGTACGTCAAAGAGACTGTACCTAGACTTCTTTTTTTATTCTTATGAAACTTTTCAGTAAATGCAGCCGAATGTCTTTTTAAACTTTCGTGCGTTACCGGATGTACACACCTTGGTATTTTTTTCAGAAATATAAAACGTTTCATACTTTAACAATTGTGTGCTTAAATCCAGCTCAGAAGATATACAAAATCAGGATGATAGTTGGTTCAACCCGGACCGTTTATTAAAGGTAGATCGTCCGACTCCACCGGAGGACACCCCTAATAAAAAGGACATATATATAAAATACGGACTAGCCGCTGTATCGTGCTAGCAAACTATAACATATAAATCGTTAGAAAAAACTAATGGAATCGAGCAAAATCAGTAGGCCACTGATGGGATCTTTTTTTGACCTCGCTAAAATAGAAAAATTAGGAACAACCCCTTATGAGAAATATGAAACTAGTGAGAGGAACCGAGCTCAACGCCATGATGGCTGCAAGACAGCTCGGCTCCGCCGCCCACCCCACCCAAAATAACGACAAACACTATGCAAATATTATAAATATATACAACACACCAGCAAAGTAACAGGGTAAAACGTTTTATTAAATAACTATTTACATGGCAGCCTGCTGCAACATGAAAACAACACTTTCAATTGGTTCTTAATAGTTTCAATTCTGGAATTTACACGCAGCACCCCACCCACTTCCCTCACTATCTTTTCTACTCTCAAGAGAGAACAACGTCCTACATCTTTCGGAAGACTTTGGTGAAATGGCTACCGTATCTCATTCATCTTCCGAATCTGACCAAAATGATCGACTACCTTTAATAAGAAAAAATAAATCTTTCATCTGGCAATTTTTCACTTATCCTGAAGATCAAAAGAAAGTGAATGCACCAAAAGTAACCTGCACGATATGTGACTTGGTTCTCTCAAGAAGAAATCCAGCCAAAAAATATTCCTTTTCCATACATACCATGGTGCGGCATGTCAAACAAGTGCACCCTGTGCAATTTGCAGAGGCAACGACAAGAGCCCTGGCCACGCTATTACCATTAGAGGTGGCCAGCACATCTTCTGATCGACGACCTGTATCTCCATCGAGTGCAGAGATGGACTTCAGATATTTAACTATATATGGTCTATAACCTATGGTTTTGGACCCCCCTAATAAAAATGACATATATATAAAATGCGGACTATCCGCTGTATCGTGCTAGCAAACTATAACATATAAATCGTTACAAAAAACATGAAACTAGTGAGAGGAACCGAGCTCGACGCCATGATGGCTGCAAGACAGCTCGGCTCCGCCGCCCACCCCGCCCAAAATAACGACAAACACTATGCAAATATTATAAATATATACAACACACCAGCAAAGTAACAGGGTAAAACGTTTTATTAAATAACTATTTACATGGCAGCCTGCTGCAACATGAAAACAACACTTCTAATTGCTTCTTAGTAGTTTCAATTCTGAAATTGAACACCCAGTACATCCAGAGGTGATGTCCGACAAGTTGTGTGGGGGGATGCCTTGCTAATGCCGCCACCCCCACCACCTTCTGTAGGAAGGACTCTGGATATGCTTGGTCCCTGAGAGGCTTCGATGTCCCTGCCTTGCACAAATGTCATAAGTTCTGGATGTTGAGTGCCATACTTCAGGGTCCGACAAGTTGTGTGGGGGGATGCCTTGCTAATGCCGCCACCCCCACCACCTTCTGTAGGAAGGACTCTGGATATGCTTGGTCCCTGAGAGGCTTCGATGTCCCTGCCTTGCACAAATGTCATATGTTCTGGATGTTGAGTGCCATACTTCAGGGTCCGACAAGTTGTGTGGGGGGATGCCTTGCTAATGCCGCCACCCCCACCACCTTCTGTAGGAAGGACTCTGGATATGCTTGGTCCCTGAGAGGCTTCGATGTCCCTGCCTTGCACAAATGTCATAAGTTCTGGATGTTGAGTGCCATACTTCAGGGTCCAAGAAACGCGGACTCGGAGGGGGCGCTTGACTCCTACCCCCTCCCCAAGTCTTGTTCCCCTGGTATGGCCTGAGATCGCCCCCGACATAGGCGGCCGGCCTCCGGGGTCAGGCGGAACTTCTTGCCTTTTGATGCCTTTTCCATTCTGGACCTTGTCCCACAATCCGTTTGACCTGAAGACACGTCCTGCGGTGCCCTGGTCCGACCATCACATATACCTGCGCCAGGAGACGGCGTGGGGTGCACTGGAAGGGAAAGGCGGCACGAACGAGCCTCTCCCACCTCACCAGGTGGAGGTTTCTTAGCTACACCCCAGCGCTTCACTCGGCCAGCTGAGTTGCGCCTGCTCCTGCGACACAGTGCCTCGCTCGGCCAGCTGAATTACGCCTGCTCTTGCTATTACACCGTCTCACCCGCCATCCGGCTGAATTGCACCCACTCTTCCGATACAACGACAGGCGGCTGCCACGGAGCTCAGGAAATGGCGGTCGACTCCACAGACTTGGGCCTGGCCTGCAAGGATGGCTCTCGGCAACCCTGGAACTCGGACGCTTGACTGCTAGGGCATGAGCCCCATTCCCAAAAGCGTCCCCTCAGCCTTGAAGATTCTACAAGAGTCACCGAGGCCCCCGACTCCTGCAGACTTCCGGTGGGGAGCGACTGCCATGATTGCTCGCGGAATGGCCACGAAGTAGCCACGGGGTGCTCTCATGCTGACGCCAGCTTCAGTCTGAAACATCCAGAAACACTGTTCCGGTGGAGCCCCAACGGCGTATCGCGTTGTTGCGTAATCCGTCATATGACGCGCCGCGTTAGCGCACCCGGAAGTGCTCCGGTGCGCGAGGCCCGAAGCGCAGCTTCCCGGAAGCAATCCGCGGCGCGGAGCGCGTAACGTAAGCATTTACATTTCAGTTGGTTCTCCCTCACAATATTTTCAATGTCACATAAAAGTCACCCATCACCCACTGCCATCTCTGGCTGTTTCCATGGTAACACCTCATTCTGCACCTGGCTGAAGGCAGAGGTCAAAAGTTCATGTCTCAACGTTCTACAGCAAAGTAACAACACTGTTTTCCCTCCAGAAACACCTGCCAATCCACAGCTCTGTTACATGTCTTTTTTTTTCACACCCAATAGTACTTTTCGTTTAACATAAACATTAACATGCAACGTACTGTTCAATCTCCACTTCTTACAATCAACCAATCATTTTTATTTTTTAAACCACACCCAGCCTCTTCCTTTTTCTTTATTTAGAATTTCAACTTCTAACTACCATTCCACTTCCAGAACCGATCGGAGGACGACTACAAATCCCTTGAAAATGAAGGTCTGGCTAATAGGACACAGTTATATTCACTGGAGTGAAAAATATGAAATTGATGACACTTTTTCCTCGATCTGCCTTGGTATATTCCAATATATGCCAAAGACAGAAATGGAATTGGTCCAATCAACATTGTGCACAATTTGAGAAAGCAAGGAGACATGTAAATAAATCTGTTTCTGCGTTCCTCAGAGATTATAGCATGGGTTCTATTTACCACAACAACTTGCGATACCACATGCAAGACGTCTATAGGAGAGACGGTGTTCATTTCACGAATGAGGGAAACAGAATCTTCCTCTGCAACATCAGGCTCTGCATCGGTACTTACTTATAAATGCAGAAAACACTCAATTAACACAATGGCTCTTTTCAGAGCCACCTTATATCTAAGCACTCAAACTTCTGATTTATCTCCATTTTCACACTCTTGTAAAAAAGGTATGCGCGACCGAGTGCGCGCAACACGCAACTTTAAAAAAATATATATATATATATTTTCGCCTTTAAGGGCCTTACTGCACACCCTGAGAAAACCTACGCAGCAAAACAATCTCTACCTTCTCCCCTTTCCATGTTCCAACGCTTTGAAATCAACAATATATTTACTCGCAATGACAAAATGGCGGTCAACACTTCCTGATTTCCTTCGAATCGAACGTTAACAGACGTCACGCAGCAAAATTCCGCTCGTGCGCGCAGCCGCTTGAGTGCGCGCACCCGTGCGCGCTTATAGATATATAATTGACTTTAACTTTAATTTCCTCAGCAACTACTGAACGGATTTACACCATTCCAAAAAAAGCGTAATCTGCGAGCCGGACTGTACAGTTTTACCAAATTTCTTATAAATCCATTCACCCGTTCGACCTGTAGCCGAGTCTAAAGGTCCTATGGAAAATAACATGGAGAAAACACGTTTTGGGACCCCCCTTTTATCTCAGCCCCCACTTGACCAATCCCCCCCAAACTTTTAGGGAAGGAGCGCAGCGGACCGAGCCATCTTCTTTGAGAAATTCGCTAAGATTCTTCAACCAGGGCCAAAGTTATTCCAAATAGAATGCTGAGGATTTCCTATGGAAACTAGGTCCTAACTATAACTACCTACTGGCGACCGCCAGTAGGTAATATATATATTACCTACTGGCAGTCGCCAGTAGGTATATATAGTTAGGATTTTTTCTCTATGGGACTTTTGAACATTCTATGTCTGATAACTTTGGCGTTTGTGGACGGAATCGGCTGAAATTTTCAGGAAAATGGCACATTTTGTTTCTGAGCAGCCCCTGAAAATATGGGGGGGTTTCGTCAAGGGGGGGCCGAGAAAAAAGGGGGGTCCCAAAATGCGTTTTTCCCATTCATTTTTCCATAGGGCGTTTGGCCTCACTTTTAGCTCGAACGGCTGAATGGATTTGCACGAAACTTGGCAAAATTGTAGGGACTGTTAGCCCGATGTGCCTTTGCTAGGTCTCAATATATGTGCTCCAGTGGATTTTGAGAAATTAACATTTTAAAAAACAGATATATCTGTGACAGCGTCCCGGGTAGCGCTCCGGTTCGCGAACTTTTCGCGTAACGGAACTATGCAAAGCGAAGCTGATTGGCTCTCCGTTGTCTGTCAACATTCTAAACAGTCCGGAAAGGCCGCCATCTTGTCTCTCGGTAGGATCGAGAGACAAGAGGAGGAGAAAAACGAAGGGGGAATTTAATGAAAGGGGGCAAGGTAGACCCTTCTTGACCCCCTAGGAATGATGTTGGGGTTATTAAAGGGTCCCGTGGGGCAAATAAAAAAAAATTGATTTTTCGCGGTAGAAGCGCTTTCCGGTTCGCGAACCGGGTCGCGAACCGGGTCACGAAACGGGAATTCGCCATTTTGTGTTTCGTTTTAATTAAATTACATGATGGAGGAAAAACAATGTGATAAATGGGTATAAGGGGGTACGGGAGACGTATCCTGACCCCCTATGTTTTCTGAGGGTGGCTGAGGATGCTCATATATGTTGATACATGTCTTCCAGCGGCTGCGCGTGAGCGTTTTTTTTTTGCTGCGTGAAGTCTGTTAACGTTCGATTCGAAGGAAATCAGGAAGTGTTGACCGCCATTTTGTCACTGCGAGTAAATATATTGTTAAAAATAATTGTTATAAATTAATCCGTATTGATAAACATTGTCTGCGCCATCTTGCCTTTTATCCAATGCCACACTTTTGTCGTCCACGGCAGCCATTTTAGATGCCTTGACCAGACCCACTCTCTGCACGCTGCCGATCCTCAGCATGGCTCCCCACCCTCGCAAGCAACTCCCCCACGCAATGGTCACCCCCGCTCTCTCTCTCATGCATGGGCCATAAACCTCCCCCCGTCTGCGCTGCTCTTCCCTGAGAATCACACCCTGTGCCCGCCCGACACCTCCCTTTCACCCTATTCACTACCGCACCCTCTGACACTCCTCTTCCTCTGTGTCTGATTGTCCAGGCCGGTCCCAGGCTATCACCTAGCCCTGCGGATGTAGTTTATGGCCCAACTGTAAAGAATCACCCCTCTTCAAAGGAGTTACAGTAGATCAAGGCCCCCACCCCATGAGATCCGTCACACCACACGCGTTCATACTATCTGATAACAATCCTGTATTGTGATTGGGGAGGGGATTCTCACTGTAAGGGTGTGTGGGACCGAGCCTGAAGCGGAAGATTCCAGGGATGCCTTTTTGTACATCAAAGTCTTCACAATTATGTGTCACATTAAAAATATATAGCACTCCAACAAAGTAGTAGGATTATAACACTTTAATAACTAATAAATATATACAACGCTCCAACAAAGTAAACACGTTAAAAACATTTTTTTTAAACAAAGCAACAATGGGCGGCTTTGGTCTGTCTTTTAGTCGGCAAAATCCGTCTGCCTGTGAGGTGGCGTCAGTAGCGGTCCGTTGTGCGAATAGGCCGAAGGCAGCACAACGTGCCGAGATCCGGACGGCACCCAGGTAGTGTCCAGTAAGTTGCCGCACTGGTCTTGGCATCCTACAATGCTGTGCCGAAAAACGGCGTGGGGCGCCCCGGGGGAGGGAGGCGGCGCAAACGGGCCTCCCCAGGTGGAGGCTCCTCTGCTGCAGTGGCCATTCAGCTGTTTACCACCCGCTTTTGCGGCACTGTGCCTCCTCCGCCATTCAGCTGAGTTGCGCCCGCTCTTGCGGCTACAGCGTCTTGCCCACCATCCAGTTGAATTGCGCCCACTCTTGCGGTGCAGCGATAGGCGGCTGCAACAGGACTCTCAAAATGGCGGCCGGCTCTTTGGATTTGGGCCTGGTCCACTAGAATGGCCCTGGGACACCTTGGAACTCGGACGCTTGCCTGCTAGGGCATGGGCCCCATTACCGAAAGCGTCCCCTCTTTTGACTGATTGTTCTTGTTGCCTATCTCTTCTGTTGTCATTTAACGGAACCTTTTTGGACTGCCGAAAGACCGCTGGTTGGTGGAGACATTTTGACTATATCCTGGACCTGCCCGGCCTCGCCCAAAATGGCGCCGGTATAAATGGGACTCGTAACTCCTTGTTGTGTACTGGTTGCCCAACCTTGATATCACGAGATACGTATGCAGTTTTGAAGCACATGGCGGGCGGGGACGAGTACTGATTGAACATTTGGACATCCCTATTAATATTAAGTTCTGATGTGTTATTGATTACTGTACTATTGAAAGTTCGAATTAACGTCACCCATGGTACTTGCCCGCAAATGTATATCTAGATAATTTTATTGTAACTGGCCCTGTCGTACTTTAATTATAAAATGTACGTCCACCGATTCCGCAACTGTTAGACACCTTAGTTCTTGCAACCTAATGGGTCGCCCGTTACGTTCTTCTACAGTGTAAATGTCCCCTCATCATATACGATTCCAGTTTGCTCCGTGGCCGGCCCACGTGGTTATAGGCCCGTATTTGTATACTGACATTTTCACAATAAAGGTTTTTAAAACAAAACATGGTAGTAGTACCTAGATTGGTAAAGTTTTGAATAATAGCCACTGTTTTCGAATCAGTAAAAGGCAAGTGAAATAAAGCAGCCCGATTACATGACGGTTAAAAGGAATAATACGCAGGAACGCAGTAAAGATAAATGGTCAAGGGCTGTTGTGTTTTCCACTCCTGTAACATAAAGTGATCGATAAGAATCCAATATTCATGCCTATTAGCGACTAAGACAGCAGGCCGAGCCTCTTTTGTTCAACGGCTCCCTCATGGGACGAAGAAACGCCCTTTTTCTCGAAATAGGAATATTTTACTTGCAGGACAGTTGTAAATTTCCCGGGAAAATACATTAGCCTGGAACATTGTTAGTGATAAACTGTAAATGCATCTGGGTCCTTTGCTTTACAAGTCAGAGTGAGAAAAAAAAAGGTGGGGCTTTCATCATTTGGGAAAAAAAAATGTTCGAAAGCAATGAAAAGTGTTATTTTTAGGTCATATGACCAAGCCTTCCATCATTAGAAAAACAAAAGTAAAATGAACCAATGAAAAGTTTTATTTACAAGTCACATGACCTGTTATGCTTACGTTACGCGCTGCGCGCCGCGCCCTGGATCGTTTCCGGGAAGCTGCGCCTCGCGCACCGGAGCACTTCCGGGTGCGCTAATGCGGCGCGTCATATGACGCATTACGCGACAACGCAGGTCCAGAATATAGTCAAAATGTCTCCACCAACCAGCGGTCGGAACACAACCCCTTTCAGCAGTCCAAAAAGTTCTGTTAAATGACAACAGAAGGGACAGGCAACAAGAACCATCAGTCAAAGAGGGGAGGGCAAGTTCTTCTCTACCGGGTCACGTTGGGGCTCCACCGGAACTGATCGAATTGGTAGTCTACAGTGTTTCTGGATGTTTCAGACTGAAGCTGGCATCAGCATGAGAGCACCACCATCTCGTGGCTACGTCGTGGCCATTCCGCGAGCAATCATGGCAGCCGCTCCCCACCGGAAGTCTACGGGAGTCGGGGGTCCCGGTGACTGTTGTAGAATCTTCAAGGCTGAGGGGACTCTTTTGGGAATGGGGCCCATGCCCTAGCAGTCAAGCGTCCGAGTTCCATGGTTGCCCAGAGCCATCTTTGCAGGCCTGGCCCAAGTCTGTGGAGCCGACCGCCATTTCGTGAGCTCCGTAGCAGCCGCCTGTCGCTGTACCGCAAGATTGGGTGCAATTCCGTTGGATGGCGGGTGAGACGTTGTAATAGCAAGAGCAGGCGCAATTCAGCTGGCCGAGCGAGGCACTGTGTCGCAAGAGCGGGCGCAAGTCAGCTGGTCGAGTGAAGCGCTGGGGTGTAGCTGAGAAACCTCCACCTGGGGAGGTGGGGGAGGCTCGTTCACGCCGCCTCTCCCTTCTAGTGCACCCCACGCCGTCTCCTGGCGCAGGTATATGTGA
Source organism: Lissotriton vulgaris (assembly GCF_964263255.1). Lineage (NCBI taxonomy): Eukaryota > Metazoa > Chordata > Amphibia > Caudata > Salamandridae > Lissotriton > Lissotriton vulgaris. The sequence continues at coordinate 2,924,358 of NW_028242552.1, read as the reverse complement.
TGGTCGGACCAGGGCACCGCAGGACGTGTCTTCAGGTCAAACGGATTGTGGGACAAGGTGTGGAGCAGGCCCTATCACACTGATACTGCTTACTATGAAGCAGACTTACTTGCATCACGTTTATATAGTTGGATTTTTAAAATGACATTTTAAACAAAATTTTGGACCAATAATCTAGACAGCATTGCAGACTTACATTCCCTCTACTCCATGAACCTCTTGAAATTCCTCAGAGCACATCCCGAGATTCTTTCCCTAAAATTTTGGTTTTAAAAACACCAGGTAAGAATTTTTAAGGTCATACGGCAATTTTTTTTTGAAAGTTATAACAGAATCGTTGCAGAATGACCAGCCGTTTCTAGACTTTAAATAAGCTGTATAATGTCCTGATGTTGTTGAAGGACCGTCATGATAGATTATTGCTACAGTTACAAAAGTCCTTCCTGATATTGACAACTGCGAAGCAACAACATTTTTTATTAAAGTTGTCAATTTTGTTCCATCAGGCCTACATCGTTGGAACATTAAAATGACATACTGGCCATATCTTCGTATAAATAATGTTGACATCATTTCAGATTTACATTGGCTACACTCCATGTTGTGATCAGCTGCTTTTACTAGCTTATTAAAGGACACTAATTTACTGTCTGGCAAAGTTAAATATATAAATCTTTCTGAGTCTACACTAGATGTACTTGATACCCTACAGTTCTCGCAGTCATGCTGCCATTGATAAGAAAGCCCAAACAGGTGATCTACATCTACACCCTCATCTTGCAATACATCAAGCATATACATTAAAAACTCCTGACAATCCTGCTGATTATTTTCAGAGAAGTCTGTTTGACCTGAACATTCGTCTAACAGATAACGAACTTCAGACACACTTTCTACTTTTGTTCGATCAGTGCTACATTTCTCTAACACAGAATTCAACAAACAGCATAAACTTTGTTCCGAATTGAACACAATCTGTTCTTTTAAAGTCTCTAGTGAAAAGAGAACATTAACCACTACATTTGCATAGCAGTTGACACCAGAACTGTTTTCAAATTGAAAACCGACAACATCTTCAACAGAATCCGTTTTCTTTCTGCTTACAATTTTCAGTTCATCGACTTTTGGTCTTTTTCCTACAACCTCCCTACTATTACTGATATTTCTTCGTTTACGGCCTACCACACGTTTCTCAAACAAAGGATATTGAGGAAAATGCGGCGCATACTCTCTTCTTAACCTATTGTATTCCTTAACACAATCTAGATCCGCACAAATGTTTGTGACATCACAATCAATCAAGTACAATCCCGATAAAGTTCTAACTCGTGACAATGCCACATATGCCATACCCTCCTTGAACACAGAACTGCCAATATTCACCAATGCACTGTCTACACTTAAACCTTGCGATTTATGGATTGTCACCGCATATGCCAAGCAAACAGGAAACTGCTTACGGCGAACATATAAGTCTTTAAAAAGCAGAAACCTAGCAGAACAACGAGCAATTAGCTGTACTTCCTCAATGCCATCAAATTTAATTTTTAAAAATTCAATTCCATCTCTACTTCTGTATTTCTCAAAATCAACAACATTACCCATTGATCCATTTACCAGACCTCTTTCAACATGTAAATTCCTTCTCAAAATGATTCAGCAATTTAAACACACATTCAAAGTCTTTTCAAAACCTGCAGTTTTAGATATAGACTTCTCTAATGCATCTAATTTTGATTTCAAATTCTCAGACAAAATAATTGTTGATCCCATATGCTCTATTCTGTCAATAGCTTCCAGTTTCACAATCTCTTGCTTTTCTAAATTCAACATTTTGTTGTTGAAGATGGCACATTCTGCAAGAGTTGGCATCAAACATATTCCGGATTTCTTCTCAGTAACTTTCTGAAAAATATTCTCAGGCACAACGTCTTGTTCTGGATATAAATTTGACAGTAACCGTGCATGTAAAGCTTCTTTCCCACGCTCAGTCACTTTTCCAATTCTAACATCTTGTAGAATATTCTTGTAATCTTCATCCTTCGCCTGACGCATATTTTCATGTAGTTCTGCATAATTGAAATTTAACCATATATTGACGTTGCCAATGCTCCCTAGGCACTTCCTGGTATCTTCATGTGTGAGCATTTTGAACACAGGTTGTCCTTTCACTGGTGTAAGCTGCAGAAGATCTCCAAAAACAATGATGTGTTTGCCACCAAATAACACATCATACTCAGTTTTAAGAACTTCTTGCATTCTCAAAGGCACAAAGGCAAGCATGACATTGGATACCATGCTTACTTCGTCAATGATAAGAAGTTTCATTTTCCTCAATACTCTTGAAACTTCACAACAAGCATCTCCAGATAACTTGTGGTATTGTAATTTGTTGTCATGCTCCACTGGCAGCATCAGTAGACGATGCAAAGTAATACCTTTAATGTTATGTGCTGCCAGTCCAGTTGGAGCGGTGACAACACAAGACAGCGATGACTCAGTCCTTTTCTGCAGATAACATGAAATTGCTTTAATGAGGAAACTTTTTCCAGTTCCCGCTTCTCCACTCACGTACAGTCGGACAGGCTTCAACGACGTACATGAGCACTCTTTCTTCTCATGACTTAATCCATGATCAATTTGCTTGGTAACTTCGTCATATATTTTCCTCTGCTCAACGTTGAGTTGTCTTTCCAAGTCTTCTAAGTTAACCGCATCCTCCTGAGCATGTGCCATGGCTCTTTCCACTTCATTCATAGCAGTGGCAGCTTCATTTTCGATAACAGGTTCTCCTAGTGGATCCTGACTCAATGAAACAGAACTCTGACTGTCCTGAGAACTGTCTCTGGCATCTCGGCTGCAATCGTTGCTTCCTGCTCAATTTCCAAAGTCAACATTTCTTGATATTTGGGAAAAGCAGGACATTCTATGGTCTCCTTGGCGGCAGTGAAAGAGTCTTCGTAACAGAGGAAATCTCCAAGCAATTCCTCTTCTGCACGCCAAGGCTTGAACAGTTGCAAAAGGGCTAAATAGAAAAACTCCTTTTTTTCTGGAGATTCGCCACTCAATTTTCGATGGTTTACCAAGTTGCATTTTCTTTGCTTCACCAGACATCCCTCACTTCCAATTACAGCATACACTCCTTTCTCAATATCTTCTTTGATGTTCCTCTTGAATATGTAATTTTGTAGAACCTCATACAAACAAACATTCTCGAGGTGAGTGCTTCGATTTGGATAATATGTATCCAACATGTTGGTCTTCAAAATGTCGGTACTGTTTGGCTCCTTTTCCGCCAAATACTCAATTTCCCGCACAGGTTTCAGAACTCGATTACGCGTTGCAGCAAGACCAAGACTCGCCCAAACGATACTCCTGGATTTAGAATAAAGACTTGCTGAAGACAACCGGTCAGAACATTCGTAAGCTCCAATTTCTCGATGCGATAACATCTTCAGACTGAAACTGTACAACTTCTTGCTGAGGCTCTTTTCATGGGAAATGTCCTCCCACATATCCTTCAATTCTGTCTTTTCTTTTTTGGTGATATAAGATGTCACATACCGAGACACAGCCATACAGTTGTCAGCCACAAACTGTATATCCATGTTAGCATTCCACATGGACAAAATCACTGGGTTGTAGTCGTTGATGTACTTGGACTCTTAGTTCCTTTTCAAACTGTATGTATTTTTGGGTGATTTCCTCGTCACATTATGTCGCAGAGAAGACATCAAACTGTTCACTCTTCCTTTAGAAATCACTGGTCGTGGAAAGTTGAAACGACATTTGGTGTAGAACTTGTCCTTGTTTCTGAATTTACGACGACAGTACTTTCCACAACGATGGCTTTGGAAACGTAGATCTTGTTCTCTTAGGCTTTTCTTCTCCGTTGCGTTTGGAACAGCACACGTAGAATACTGTTCTATGAAATTCATCACTAAGTCATCCGGATCTGTTCCAAATTTAGGTGCATCCTTGATCCACAGCAACATATGTATATGAGGAGCACCTCTTGCTTGGTACTCCTTTCTCCAGAAGAAATCCAACACCTCTCCAAGAGGTGGATTCTTCTTATTCGTGATGAAAGACATCATAGCTTCAAATCTATGATTGAAGTACCTGCATACATTCACTGGACCCAAAGAGCACAGTTCTCCGGGTGTCTTGAATTCAATGTTTTCAATGTTTCCATTTGCCTCTCGTAGAAATTCAAGTAAGTCTTCCCAGCCATACTCGGCACAGCTGAGAGTAAGGAACCATGTCGGAGTTCCTAAGTTCCTCAGCATACATTTTAAATCACCATGACGACGGTACCAGCACTCATTAGTACCACGCTGACACGCCATGAGATTAATTAGGTGAGAATCCAAAATACTGTCTTGGACATTGACTTTATGCATAAAGTCACTTGCCGAGATGTTTCGCATCTGTATACCACTTTTTAAGATATGGTTCACTGCATATGACAGTCCAGACAGATCGCTTTCAAACAGGAGATGAAACAAATAGGGAATGCATTGACGAAACCTAGCATCTTCTGCATACAATCGTAAAGTCCGGTATTCAGACGCAGGAATTTGATGAAGTCGCTCATCATATCTTCCTCCTTGACCTGTTGGAAATAGCTGTGGGAAACACCGAGCTTCCAAACTTTCCTCCCAAACACTAATGGGACTCCCTTTGGCTTGTTTCATTTGAAACAACTCAATAGCATTCCCCATGACTTCCTTGGAATGCAAAGGATGAACACTATAATGTTCATATATTTCTTCACTTTTAGAGGCCTCTACTTTCTCAATTTGGCCAGCACACAAATCGCTATCCTCTTCATCACTTACTTCCTCTTCTGCAACATATACATTCTTATAGTACTTATTATTTTTCTTCAAATACAATGTTGCCTTTTTGACTTTCCTAACATCCACTAAATCTTGCCATATTTTCTTATTCTTTGTCGGAACCCCATTAACTAAGATAACCAGAGGTTCCTCTTCCACTTTTTCTACTCCAATTGTGTTTATGTTTTTGTTCAAATCTAGAGGCAAATAAACAACTCTTCCCTTTAATCCTCTCTGTAAATCTGATGGAGGCAACTTCCCTGTCTTTGGCTCCATTCTTACAATAGCCTGAAAGGGATGGATACTTTGAATCAAAATAGATTCATAAGTATTTAAATCCTTCAATTCAGAAGGAATCTCAACCAGTTCCAGATTATTATGAACCGCCCTAGCAGGCATCTGGTTTTGGTTTAATTTGTTACAACAATAAGTACACACACGTTGATCCGATCCCAAATCAAAACAATTTTCTACCATCAAGTATGTGGCAAAATCCTTCCATTCACTATTATTTTCCCTTTCACTTTTTGCATATAAATCCACTAACTTAATCTGATTCTTGTAATAAGTGCGTCGACAACACACACAAGTGAAATTAGGCCTCTCACTTGATTTCATCTGAAACGTGGCAATTTCCTTCTGAAAATTATCTGTACTGGAAACCTGTACATTATCTTCAACATTACTCTCTACTTCTGGGTCAATTTGAACATTCTCATCTTTACTTCCAAAGTAACAAAACTCAATTTCTTCACAAATATTCTTGACATCTATTTCAGAACCATGCAAAAGAGCAGCACATAATTGTTTAAGCATAATTGCTGGACTCTTAGCATGATACAACATTCTCACTAATTTCCTCACTTTATTATGATGCACTGCTAGCATCCTGAAATGATGAAAAACACTCTGGCATACTCTCCTGGAAAGACAAGCCAGTGAATGACCACGCAAACCTGTCACTTGTCTCACTCTGCAAGGATCTAATTCTTGCAACAACTTCATTTTCTGCTTCAAACTTTTCTTATTAAATGTCCGTACAAAATCACAAAGCAAATTGATGGAATCCTGTCGCACACTGCAAATAGAACTACACTTCCAAATGTACACAGGACCTTTGACGTCTTTCTAAAACCTCATCACTTAACGCCTCTTCTATCTCTGTTGTCACAAGTTTTTCTTTTTCAACTGGACAACCATCCTTCACTTCATAAGCTCGACCACTGGTGTCAACTGCAAACACCAAATCATTATCCTGAAAATAACTCTCCTCATTAAAAAATGCCTCACAACTTGAACTATGCATCCATTCTCCGTAAAAAACTTCACAAAAGTTATTACGATTAACTACTCTCTTCCATCTACTATTTGATTTGAAATCAGAAATTACCTTGTTTAGTGTCCTAATTCTATTGATTACCAAAATAAACAACTTTCGCTTAATTTCGAAAGCATGATCAATAATTTTCTCTACATTTTTCTTTTTCTTATAAAATGCCACTTTCTGTTGGCCTTTCTTAATATTTTTTAATAAATTAACTATTATCCTGTTGCGGAACATTCATTTTCGAATGTCCCTAAACTGTTGCTTCCTTCTACTATCATGCACAGAGTTATCTCTTGCTCTAGCAGTAACATTTTTGATTGGTCTTTCCTTTCCATTTAAATTGCTTCTCTTTTTCTGGACTGAAACATTTTCTAAAGAAATACTTTTTTTACTACAAATATTTCTTAGGAATGATTTCGTGGTCTTACCCGGAGCTTTCTTGGTGATTTCACAAGTTTTTTTGGGAGAGGACTGCTGCAATAATAGATGATCCTGCTGTCTTTGACGTTTTCTAGCCTTTCTAATTCGATTCTTACTTGGCATTTTCAAATTTTGAAATGATCTGCAGTTGAATCTGTGGAAAAATATAATAAAAAAGGTTATTAACCACTATTACCAAACAGTAAATGAATAACAGTCTTAAAAAACTTAACACCCTACTTATTATTTAACATAGCAAATCTTTTGCACCACCACTGCGTCACAAAAGTGACGCACAGTGGTACAAAACAGGCATACACCATCATAAATCTCTCCGTAACATTTTAAATGATTAATTCAGGATGACGATAAGGTGTGGCCTTTCCAGAGGTTTGTTTTAGGTGAGGCCTACTCACGGTTGCAGAAGAGTTTTTTGCTTGTTGAAGAATACAAAGGAGATAATACATGTGAAGGCCTACCAATGAAGTAAGTCATGTCCACTTCACTCTTGAACAAAGGCCAGACCTGTTTTGAATCTGTGGTCAGACCTAAACTTCATCTGCACAATGTCATTCATAAACTTAGGAAACACTACTAATGTAATTGAAAAAAGAGGAGTTTTTTTTTCCTTTTTTCAGAATTACTTCACCTATGTTTCCTCATTGACTTAAAATGTCCTCAAGACACATGAAAGCATTTTTTTTGATTGCCCTTGCACCATTTTTGGGTCATTTTAACATGGCTATGTAACTCCCATAATCAAAATCAAAATTTGCCAAGCACAGGTGGGAGCGTATTTACAAGAAAGTTGCCCCATGGAGAAAGCTCTTCAATTAAAATGGGAAAAATAACATCATAGACACTCAAATGCCTTATAAATATGGCCCAAACAACCTATGAAGCTCTAGCAGAACATATCCAGAAATGTAATTGTTTTCAAAAATCGTTTTTAAACACAACATATCTGTTTCAGCTTACATGAGAGACCATGGAATGGGCTCCTTGTACAACAATAACTTGTGTTACTGCATGCCAGATTTCTACACAGAATATGCAATTACAATTTCTCAAAGAAACAAAATCTATTTGTATATCACTTGAGACAAAGCCACATTTTAAAAACACAGCTTTCTTCATCATTTTCTCCTTAAATCATACTATTCTCTATCTAAATTAAATAAATCTTTTCTCACCTTAGCAAATACTTTTTGAGTTTCAAAACAGTCTCAGAAATACACCAAATTGTCTTCAGCAGAACAAAGAGGATGCACTCCAGAGGCTGCAGCTATAGAAAGCACAGAAATGCTGATATTCATTACACACATCTCTCATATTAGCCAATCATAACTCTTCCCTCACTTTTTTCAAATCAAACCCCTTCCCCCCTCTGCCCTCTCTGCCTTTTTTGCTTAGCAACCACCTCCTGAAAGACATCTCATGTTTGCAAGTTCACACAACAATGTTTCAATTGAACTCTGAACTCTCAGTGCACCTGCGTATCCAGTGCAATCTTTCATTAAATGTTTTTTCCTTGACCATTCAAATTACATCTTTCAAAGAACACATCCATGCACCCTAACTTTCTGTTTTCAGAAATGGAAATGCACCAATCACTGCTAATGAATCATTAGCACTGGAAATCCACAGTTTTTTATCTTTACAAACTCCTACTGTTTCAACTGCCCTTTCATTACCACACTTCATCTGACTGCAGCACAACCTTCTCCCACCATGTTTAATGTCTGGATTGTTGGACATAGTTACATCCACTGGGCTCAAAGGTATGCTGAGAACAGAAATTTACCTAACCTCAATTTACAAGATGTGGAAATTAAGTGGTTGGGCCAAAGAGGATTAAAATGTCACCAATTGATACCATTGGTGAAAACCTTTATGCATTTGCCAAAACCTGACCTGTTAATTGTGCACTGTGGAGGTAATGATTTGGGCACTTTGACTGGGGTAGGTCTGGAAATGCTTTTAAAGGACACCTTTGAGCAATTAATGGCACTTTTTCCTCAAACTGCCTTGGTATATTCCAATATATGGCAAAGACAGAAATGGAGGTGGTCCAACCAATTTTGTCCACAAATTGAGAAGTCGAGGAAGCATGTAAACAAATCTGTTTCAGCTTACATGAGAGACCATGGAATGGGCTCCATGTACAACAATAACTTGCGTTACTACATGCAAAAGATATCTACAGAGGAGATGGCGTTCACTTCTCAGATGAGGGCAACAGAATTTTCATTTTGAATTTAAGACTGTGCATTGGTACCTACTTATAAGTACCTAAATGTACCATAAACCCAAAAGCTCTTCTCAGAGCTACCCTACATCTGATCACTCACATTTATTATTTTTCTCTAACTTTTTCTCTAATTTTCAACAAACTACGCTCCCCAGAGCGCTACCCGGTACGCGAACTGGAAGCTAACCGCGCAAAATGTTTTAAAAAAATGTTTTTTTACCGCACATATGGTCCTCCTCAGCCACCCTCAGAAAACCTAGGGGGTCAAGATACATCTACCGTGCCCCCTTCTACCCATTCTGAACATTATTTGCCCTCCATCTTGTGTCTTGATTCGACCGAAACACAAAATGGTGGACTCCCGTTACGCTGCTGGTTCGCGGACCGGGACGCATACCGGGAAGCGGTCCAATAAAAAAGGTGGGAAAGTAATTCACAGAAAAACGACTGGAGACACTCTCACCAAATATAGATTAGCTCATACTACATAACAATCTCTTTCATTTTCACAAATTTGATTGAAATTCCATTTAGCCATTTAGCCTGTAGACCTCTCTAAATACCGTGAGGTAAATTACTTCACAAAACACATCTGAAGTGTTGGAATTGACAACCAATGAAAATGTTACTTTCATTTTCTACTTTTATTACCTGACATTTGATTGGTTATATACCTGAATATATATAAAAGAAGAGAAGGAAACACAGCCATTTTGACTGCTACTTCTTGTTGTACATTACATTTGAATTATCACTAAACACTTCAACTTGTTTGTGAAGGTAAGTTGTTATTTTTAAAACTGAAGTATATTGTGCACTATAAGTTAATATGGTAAACTTTTTCTGATAGTTATATACTATCCCTCTGTAGTAGTTATAGATTTAGATAGACTTCTCTGTTATAGTTATGGATGGAGTTAGGCTTCTCTTGGTTAAATCACATACACTTTTTTATAGTCCTACTTCCACTCTGATACTATACACTGCCAAAAGATAAATTCCCTGATAAAAACTGCCTATCTAAAATTAATCCCAACAGTGCCCTATCTCTACTAATATATATTTTTTTAATCCAAATTTCAGGCAAAATGGAAGGCGAACAGAAAGTTGAATTTAAAATTGTACTGCCAGAGAGCAGCCAAGAAATCATTGATCAAAATGAAAATGAATTTATGGATGAAAGTAGGGACCAGGAACTACTGCAATGTGTGCAAGCAGTAGATAACCTCCTTAAAAATGAGGACATTTTACACCCTCAAAGACTACAAAGTATATTCAATGAGAATTATGAAATTTCTGACAGTGAAATGTTAGAAAGTTTAATAAATTATGAAACACAATCACAATAAAAAAAATGTTTGAAAAAATAAAGAAATAAAAAAATAATCAACAAAAACAACAAACAATTAACATACAGTATTTCAAAAGTCTATCATTCTTTTTTCCTTATAGTACGCTGCCCAGAACGCTTTCCGGTTCGCGAACCGGCCGCTCCCCACGCAAAAAAAAAAAGTATTTTTTTTTTGCCCTGCTGGGCCCTTTTAAAACCTCCACATAAAACCTAGGGGGTCAACGAGGATCTACTATGCCCCCTTATGGTAATTTCCCCTTTTGTTTTGGCCTCCTCATGTCTCTCGATCCTACCGAGAGACAAGATGGCGGCTGCTCCGGACTGTTTAGAATGTTGACAGACACCGGAGAGCCAATCAGCTTTGCATCGCAAAGTTCCGTTACGCGAAAAGTACGCGAACCGGAGCGCTACCCGGAGCGCTGTTACAGATATATATCTTTTTTGGAACGTTAATTTCTCAAAATCCACTGGAGAACATATCTTGAGACATAGCAAAGGCACATTGGGCTACCAGTCCCTACAATTTTGCCAAGTTTCGTGCAAATCCATTCAGCCGTTCGAGCTAAAAGTGAGGCCAACCGCCCTATGGAAAAATGAATGGGAAAAACGCGTTTTGGGACCCCCTTTTTTCTCGGCCCCCCCTTGACGACCCCCCCCCCCAATTTTCAGAGGCTGCTCAGAAACAAAAATGTGCCATTTTCCTGAAAATTTCAGCCAATTACGTCCACAAACGCCAAAGTTATTAGACATAGAATTTTCAAAAATCCCATAGGGAAAAAATCCTAACTATATATACCTACTGGCGACCGCCAGTAGGTAATATATATATATATATTCACAGAAAAAACCATAGGTTATAGTCCATATATAGTTAGGAATTTGCATTTACAAAACCTTGAAAATTCAATGAAAAAACCATAGGTTATAGTCCATATATAGTTAGGAATTTGCATTTACAAAACCTTATTTTACTCGCATAAAACCATTGAAATTCCATATATAGTTAGATGCGCTAACTATATATCGCGCACCCGCAATCCACTGCTGATGATGTCACATATTACATCATTCATGACATGGTTAGTGACATCACTGATGACATCACTGATGACATCTCAAATGACATCACTGATGACATCACTGATGACAACATCCAGTGACTGTATGTTTCTGTAAAGTTAAAATATGTCTTACATATTGAAGAATGAGTGGATGTATAAGTGTCTGCATGAAGGATTTAGTAGGTGCATGACTGACTGTATGAGTGAGTGATTAAATGTGTCTCACTGAGTGCATGGGTTAGTGACTAAACTGTTTTAATTTGGGCATCATTATATCTGTTGTTCTACAAACTGCTGCATATGTTGATCAGTAGCTATATGAGTAACTGTATAGGTTATTCATTGGTTGTCCAAGTATTTGTATGGGAAACTGAGTGTGTGTGTATGGGTGGCTGGGAGGTGTATGATTCTGTACATAGATCTGTGAGTAGTTGATTCACTATATGTATAGATTCAAAAGTGCATGTGGAAACAGCTGTATGGGCGGTTGACTGTGCATGAGTGTATTAGTGAGTGAATGGATATCTCAGTGCTACATGTCAAAGTAAGTACATATGTAAAACACAGTCCATGTGAGAGTTGACATATATAAATAACTGTGCATAAGAGCCAGTGAATGTGTGAGTGGCTGTATGGATCATTGTGAACATGTATCAGAGATTGTATAAGAGAGTAAAGTAAATATGTGTTAGTATATGTTTGAATAAGTAAGGTGTGTATAACTGTATAGTTGAGAAAATGGAGGTGTGATTGATTTTTGGCATAACTGACTAGGTGTGTGAGTAACTCCATGGATGATTGACAGTCTGTGACTGTCTGTTTACACTGATTGTATCTAAGGTTATATTAGAGTCTGAAGTGGTTCATGGTATTATCACATGAATGATATCATCAGTGATGTGATCAGTCATGTCAAATGACATGTTATCAGTGATTTTATCAGTGATGTCATTTGAGATGTCATCAGTGATGTCATCAGTGATGTCACTAACCATGTCATGAATGATGTAATATGTGACATCATCAGCAGTGGATTGCGGGTGCGCGATATATAGTTAGCGCATCTAACTATATATGGAATTTCAATGGTTTTATGCGAGTAAAATAAGGTTTTGTAAATGCAAATTCCTAACTATATATGGACTATAACCTATGGTTTTTTCATTGAATTTTCAAGGTTTTGTAAATGCAAATTCCTAACTATATATGGACTATAACCTATGGTTTTTTCTGTGAATTTCATTGGTTTTTTAAAAGCTAACATCTGTAGCTGTAAAATGTATTCTTCTTTAAAACCCAAAATATATTTTAGATGTTTATTGATTATTTTTATTGAAATATTTTTTTTCTTCGCTTCCGGTAAGCGAACCGGGAAGCTTTCCGTTAGCTCATCTTAATGCCGCGATCTATTACGCGAACCGGTAAACGTTACGTTAGCGGAACTGTGACGCGTCGCGGAAGCGCGACGTATCATTGTCGTGTAATGCGTCTTATGACGCGCCGCTTTAGCGCTCCCGAAAGCGCTCGGGACCGCGAACCGGAAACGATGCGGGACGCGGCGCGTACCGCGTAACGTGAGCGGAACAAGTCATGTGACTTGTTTATCAAAGTTTTCATTGGTTCATTTCACTTTTGGTTTCCAAATGATGAATGACTAGGTCATGTGACCTAAAAATAACACTTTCATTGGTTCAGAACTTTTGCTTTTCCCAAATCATGTAAACCCCTTCTTCTTTCCTCACTCTGACTTTCATCTTCGTGAGAGAAAGACCATTTTCCATTTTCATTGAAATGGCTTCTATCTTTGCTTCAGCTGGTGGACCCCCACCACCACCTCAACCTCCTCATGACAAGAGAGGACCACCATCTCAATTCATCTCCAACAGAGAGGAGGAAGAGGACGACTTAGAAGAAGAGGACACTGATGAACCTGAATTTATTCAGGAGTTGCCCCGTGTTTCCCGAAGGAAAACAAGTTTTATTTGGCAGTTTTTCTCAATTCCTCGAGGGGAGAAAAAGGTTAATGCCAAATATGCCACCTGCCTAATTTGCAAAAAAAGATTATCTCGAGGCACAGAGAAAAAGTATAGTATGGGCAACTATACTATGCATCGCCATATGGTCAGGTGGCATCCATTAAATTACAGCCGGGCAGAGTTAAGGGACCTGCAAGATAATCCCCCGACAACTCCTGTGGCCAAATCAACTTCCAATATATCTTTGACTGTAAGAGAGGCACAGGAAACTGTGCCAAACATACAGCCAAACTTCAAGCACATGAAGTTTACGTGCATACATTGTGGTGCTATGCTCTCATGTGGCAACATGAGCGTAAACTTAATCAACTTGGTGTTTGATAACCATAACTGCCCTAATGCACCCAAGCAGTAATTTTTTCTTTGCTCCTTTTGAGCCCTTTTCAATGCCTGTTTTTTTGTTGTTTCCCCTCCATGAAAAACACAAAAAAACATAAAACTGTTCTAAAAATACAAAAAAAACAAAAAATGTTCTGAAATTTTTTTTTAAAAAAAATAAAACAACAAAAACATTAAAAAAAAAGTTCTTTTCAGAACTACCTCCCCTTTCAAATAAAATTGCTAGAATGTTTAGCACTCTGGCAAGCTCTATTTCTTTTGGTTCGCTTCAAGTTCGCTGCCCGGTTCGCGAACTTGAAGCGAACCAGAAAAATATTTTTAAAAAAAAAAGAAGAGTTAGTATAAGGGAAGTAAACAGAGAGTAATGTAAAAAGAAAGACAGCTATAGAGAGTAAATCAGAGATAGTGTTTAATAGATCTATTTATTAATTCAGGATGACGATAAGGTGTGATGTCTCGTGAGGTTTGTTTAAGGTGAGACCTACTCAGGGTTACAGATCAATTTTACACTTGTTGAAGAATACAGAGCAGATAAAGAATGTGAAGGCCTACCAATGAACTAAATTATATCCTCTTATTACATCATTCATGACATGGTCAGTGACATCATCAGCAGTGCATTGCGGGTAAAAAGAGTAGAAAACATTTACCTTATAATTCTTGTTACCTTTTTTAAATATTTTTTCATACTTTCAATCTGTAAAAGAGAGAACAAACATTTCCAAAAATATTACAACATGTATTTAAAAATTACAAAAGAAAAGGGAAAAGGTTCAAGAAGAAACACTTTTTCAACAATTTTGACATTTACAGGAGCCTCTGCTTCTCTACGTCCCCTACACAATCCTAAAGATATATATTTTAAATAAACAGTATCTTCATGCTGATGAACTGAGACCTATTTTGGAACATGGTACTTCTTTTGCACTGCTGATGTCTCACAATAGTGATGCAATAGCAGCGCAAAAAAGATGTAAAGCCATCATAAAATTGTGTCTAATATTTTAAATGATAGTTTCAGGATACAAATAAGATGTGTGCTTTGAAGAGCTTTCTTTGAGGTGAGGCCTATTCCTTTTTTTAAAAAAAACAGTACCCAGAAATACAGCACTGTAAGCATTAAAATTGACACTTACAGAAGACTCAGTTTCTCCATATCTACCTCACATTTCTAAATGTATATCATAAGTACAAACAGAAGAACATTAATTATACATGTTATATGGTTTATTTTTGCTGTTCTCAGAATGTATCAAATTTCACTTAAATCAGTGACTTGAAGGTATTCATCATGTAACAGCGGGGAAAAAAAAACACAATCAAAATGACTGTGTTTAAAAAACCCATACAACCTAAGAAATCTGATTTCAAAACTCCTTAAAATTAACTTACTTTCAATGACGTCGAAGGATCTCCTATGAACAGCATTCACTCTGTTGTGCTATAAATATTTTCAGCCCGCCACTTTCTGAAAGAAAACCTCCATTGATACGAAAAATATGTTACATAGAAGAAAAGACTTCTCTCATTCTATCACATGTTTCCACTAGGCCAAATCATGTTGCCGCGATTCGCAACTCTTTTAATTCTTCCAATCAAATCCCGACATTTTCTATTTTCGCAACTTTCAAAAAGAATACATTTAAGATTATTTTCACAATCCTGGACTACTAATATCTTACCCTTCTTTGTCACTCATGTTCTCCTTTTCCTATGACACTGATACTGCTTACTATGAAGCAGACTTACTTGCATCAGGTTTATATAGTTGGATTTTTAAATTGACATTATAATTAAAAGTTTTGGACCAATAATCTAGACAGCATTGCAGACTTACATTCCCTCTACTTCATGAACCTTTTGCAATTCTTCACAGGAAATCCCGAGATTCTTTGATTAAAATTTTGGTTTTAAAAACACCAGGTAAGAATTTTTAAGGTCAAACGGCAATTTTTTTTTGAAAGTTACAACGGAATCATTGCAGAATGACCAGCCGTTTCGAGACTTTAAATAAGCTGTATAATGTCCTGATGTTGTTGAAGGACCATCGTGATAGATAATTGCTACAGTTACAAAAGTCCTTCCTGATATTGAAAGCTGAGAAGCCACAATTTTTTTTATTAAAGTTGACAATTTTGATCCATCAGGCCTACATCGTTGAATCATTAAAATGACATACTGTCCATATCTACGTATAAATAATGTTGACATCATTTCAGATTTACATTGGCTACACTCCATGTTGTGATCCGCTGCATTTACTAGCTTATTAAAGGAGACTGATTTACTGTCTGGCAAAGTTAAATATATAAATCTTTCTGAGTCTACAGTAGTAGTACTTGATACCCTACAATTCTCGCAGTCATGCTGCCATTGATAAGAAAGCCCAAACAGGTGATCTACATCTACACCCTCATCTTGCAATACATCAAGCATATACATTAAAAACTCCTGACAATCTTGCTGATTATTTTCAGAGAAGTCTGTTTGCCCTGAACATTCATCTAACAGATAACGAACTTCAGACACACTTTCTACTTTTGTTCGATCAGTGCTACATTTCTCGAAAACAGAATTCAATAAACAGCATAACATTTGTTCTGAATTCAACAGAATCTGTTCTTTTAAACTCTCTAGTGAAAAGAGAACATTAACCACTACATTTGCATAGCAGTTGACACCAGAACTGTTTTCAAATTGAAAACCGACAACATCTTCAACAGAATCCACTTTATTTCTGCTAGCAATTTTCGGTTCATTGACTTTTAGTCTTTTTGCAACAACCTCCCTACTATTACTGATATTTCTACATTTGCGGCCTACCACACGTTTCTCAAACAAAGGATATTGAGGCAAATGTGGCGCATACTCTCTTCTTAACCTATTGTATTCCTTAACACAATCTAGATCCGCACAAATGTTTGTGACATCACAGTCAATCAAGTACAATCCTGATAAAGTTCTAACTCGTGACAATGCCACATATGCCATACCCTCCTTGAACACAGAACTGCCAATATTCACCAATGCACTGTCTACACTTAAACCTTGCGATTTATGAATTGTTACCGCATATGCCAAGCAAACAGGAAACTGTTTACGGCGAACATATAAGTCTTTAACAAGCAAAAACCTAGCAGAACAACGACCAATTAGCTGTACTTCCTCAATGCCATCAAATTTAATTTTTAAAAATTCTATTCCATCTCTATTTTTGTACTTCTCAAAATCAACAACATTACCCATTGATCCATTTACCAGACCTCTTTCAACATGTAAATTTCTTCTCAAAATGATTCGGCAATTTAAACACACATTCAAAGACTTTTCAAAACCCGCTGTTTTAGATATAGTCTTCTCTAATGAATCCAATTTTGATTTCAAATTTTCTGACAAAATAATTGTTGATCCCATGTGCTCTATTTTGTCAATAGCTTCAAGTTTCACAATCTCTTGATGTTCTAAATTCAACATTTTGTTGTTGAAGATGGCACATTCTGCAAGAGTTGGCATCAAACATATTCCGGATTTCTTCTCAGTAATTTTCTGAAAAATATTCTCAGCCACAATCTCTTGTTCGGGATATAAATTTGAAAGTAATCGTGCATTTAAAGCTTCTTTTCCATGCTCGGTCACTTTTCCAATTCTAATATCTTGTAGAATATTCTTGTAATCTTCATCTTTTGCCTGACGCATATTTTCATGCAGTTCAGCATAATTGAAGTTTAACCATATATTGACGTTGCCAATGCTCCCTAGGCACTTCCTGGTATCTTCATGCGTGAGTATTTTGAACACAGGTTCTCCTTTTACTGGTGTCAGCTGCAGAAGATCTCCGAAAACAATGATGTGTTTGCCACCAAATAACACATCATATTCAGTTTTAAGTACTTCTTGCATTCTCAAATGCACAAAGGCAAGCATGACATTGGAAACCATGCTTACTTCGTCAATGATAAGTAGTTTCATTTTCCTCAAGACTCTTGAAACTTCACAGCAAGCATCCCCAGATAACTTGTGATATTGTAATTTGTTGTCATGCTCCACCGGCAGCATCAGTAGACGATGCAAAGTAATACCTTTAATGTTATGTGCTGCAAGTCCAGTAGGAGCGGTGACAACACAAGACAGCGATGACTCAGTCCTTTCCTGCAGATAGCATGAAATTGCTTTAATGAGGAAACTTTTTCCAGTTCCCGCTTCTCCACTCACATACAGTAGGACAGGCTTCAACGATGTACATGAGCACTCTTTCTTCTCATGACTTAATCCATGCTCAATTTGCTTGGTAACTTCATCATATATTTTCCTCTGCTCAACGTTGAGTTGTTTTTCCAAGTGTTCTAAGTTAACTGAATCCTCCTGAGCATGTGCCATGGCTCTTTCCACTTCATTCATAGCAGTGGCAGCTTCATTTTCGATAATAGGTCCTCCAAGTGGATCTTGACTCAATGAAACAGAACTCTGACTGTCCTGAGAACTGTCTCTGGCAATCTCGGCTGCAATCGTTGCTTCCTGCTCAATTTCCAAAGTTAGCATTTCTTGATATTTGGGAAAAGCAGGACATTCTATGCTATCCTTAGCAGCAGTGAAAGAGTCTTCATAACAGAGGAAATCTCCAAGCAGTTCCTCTTCTGCACGCCAAGGCTTGAAAAGTTGCAAAAGTGCTAAATAGAAAAACTCCTTTTTTTCTGAAGATTCGCCACTCAATTTTCGATGGTTTACTAATTGGCATTTTCTCTGCTTGACCAGGCATCCCTCACTTCCAATTACAGCATACACTCCTTTCTCAATATCTTCTTTGATGTTCCTCTTGAATATATAATTTTGTAGAACCTCATATAGACAAACATTCTCAAGGTGACTGCTTCGATTTGGATAATATGTATCTAGTCACTCATACATATACTCACTCATCATATGTAGTGATACTCCTATACATCCTGTTACACACCGACAATCATCCAAAAGTTACTCACACACATACTCACACATGCAAATAAACTATTGAACATCCATTTATTTGCATATAAAACTATACACACTCAACCACCCATACAGTCCTGCACATATGGTGTCTTCTAAACACATACAAAGAGAGAGTTAGTCATTCATGCATCTATGTGATTAGTAATACCCCCATGAAACCATAGAAACACTCATACTGATACTAAAAAAACATCTAAGAACCCAAATACCTACACATGTAGGTACTCATCAACCCATGCAGCCAGTTATTCACAAAGTGAAACACTGATACATATATTTAAATATTTAAACATTACTCGCTAATATATTTATTCACTAAGGTACACTTAATAAGCCAGTTATCCAATCATTTCTTTTTGAAAAAAACATTCATTAAGACAATAATTTAAACATTTATTCTTTCCTCGACCTTTACATGTACATATATAAAACATATTTATTTTTTAGAAAGACACACATTCACTGGATGGTGTCATAAGTGATGTCACTGACCATGTCATGAGTGATGTAATATGTAATGTCATCAGCAGTGCATTACACGCGCAAGTTATAGTGAGTCCAACTTACTATAACGTGGAATTTCATTGGTTTTATGTCAGTAAAATTTCTAGCTAACTATAACTGGTGTCAAACCTATGGTTTTTTCAGTGAATTTCATAGGTTTTTCAAATGCTACATCCTAACTATAATGTGTGTAAAACCTATGGTTTTTTCAGTGAATTTCATAGTTTTCTTGAATGCTAGTTCCTAAGTATGTAATCACGTTCGTAACTACATAGTGTCACCGCCTACACGTCCTGAGAAGCGCATGTAAAGTCATGTGACTTGAAAACAAAACTTCCAATTGGTTATTAGTAGTTTCTGTTCTGGAATATACACGAAGCACTCCACCCACTTTCCTCACAATCTTTTCTACTCTGAAGAGACAACAACGTCGAGCATCTTCCGGAAGTCTTTGCTGAAATGGCTTCCCTACCAGATTCATCTTCCGAATCTGAAGGAAATGAGCGACCACCGTTAAGAAGAAAAAAGGAATCTTTCATTTGGCAATTTTTCACTTATCCTGAAGATCAAAAGAAAGTGAATGCGCCAAAAGTAACCTGCACGATATGGAATTCGGAGCTCTCAAGGGGAAATCCAAATAAAAAATATTCCTTTTCTGCACACACCATGCAGCGGCATGTTAAACAAAGGCATCCTGAGCATTATGCAAAAGCATCGACAAGAGCCCTGGCCACGCTATTACCATCAGAGGTGGCCAGCACATCTTCTGGTGTACGACCTGTATCTCCATCGAGTGCTGAAATGGACTTGAGACCATATCTTGCGAAGGTGCATATGAAATGCAACAAGTGTGGAGAAATTCTTTTATATGGAGAGCAGAGCCTCGTTCTTATTAAACTCAAAATTGACAGTCACAAATGCCCCAAGAAAAGATAAATTTCTTCACTTCATTTTCAAACTATTACATACTGAAAAATGTAGTAGCAACTTTAAGAAATCGAAAGCATTATAACACTTCTTTCCCCCAAAAAAAAAAAAAAGTTCTTTTCAGAACTAACTCTTTCTACCAAAACGTGCTCCAAGAGCATATTATGAGATATTTTTTCGCTGCTTTATTTTAGTGCGAGACCGGGTGCGCGCACCCTCCTATCGCGTACAGGACCTGACACTTGCATATGAAGATGTGACTTCAAAACAACACTTCCAATTGGTTCTTGGTAGTTTCTATTCTGGAATTTACACGCAGCACTCCACCCACTTCCATCACTTTCTTTTCTACTCTCAAGAGACAACAACGTCGAACATCTTCCCGAAGACTTCGGTACAATGACTACCGTTCCGCATTCATCTTCCGAATCTGATGAAAATGAGCGACCACCTTTGACAAGAAAAACGGAGGCCACGCTATTACCATCAGAAGTAATCAGCACATCTTCCGGTGGACGTTCTGTATCTCCATCGAGTGCTAAAATGGACTTGAAACCATGTCTGGCGAAGGTGCACATTAAATGCAACAACTGTGGAGAACTTCTTGTATACGGAGAGCAAAGCTTTACTCTAATTAAACACAAAATTGAGAGTCATAAATGCTGCAAGAAAAGTTAAATTTCTTCACTTTATTTGGATAGTATGACATACTGAAAAATATCATAGCAACTTTAAGAAATCAAATGCATCAAAACACTTGTTTCCAAAAAAAAAAAAAAAAAAGTTCTATTCAGAACTAACTCTTTCCACAGAAACATGCTCGAAGAGCATATTATAAGATGTTTTTTCGCCGCTTTATTTTAGTGCGAGACCGACTGCGCGCACCCTTCTATCGCGTACAGGACCTGACACTCCCATGTGAAGTTTTGTGACTTCTAAACAACACTTCTAATTGGTTCTTGGTAGTTTCTATTCTGCAATTTACACGCAGCACTCCACCCACTACCATCACTTTCTTTTCTACTCTCAAGAGACAACAACGTCGAACATCTTCCCGAAGACTTCCATACAATGGCTACCGTTCCGCATTCATCTTCCGAATCTGATGAAAATGAGCGACCACCTTTCACAAGAAAAACGGAGGCCACGCTATTACCATCAGAAGTAATCAACACATCTTCCGGTGGACGACCTGTATCTCCATCGAGTGCTGAGATGGACTTGAGACCATATCTGGCGAACGTGCACATGAAATGCACGAACTGTGGAGAACTTCTTGTATACGGAGAGCAAAGCTTTACTCTAATTAAACAAATAATTGAGAGTCATAAATGCTCCAAGAAAAGTTAAATTTCTTCACTTTATTTGGATAGTATGACATACTGAAAAATGTCGTCGCAACTTTAAGAAATAAAAAGCATCATAACACTTGTTTCCAAAAAAAAAAAAAAAGTTCTTTTCAGAACTAACTCTTTGTACCAAAACAAGCTTGAAGAGCATATTAGCTGATATTTTCTCGCCGCTTTCTTATAGTGCGCGACCGGGTGCGCGCACCCACCTATCACGTACAGGCGTCGAGACACGCATGTGCAGTCATGTGACTTTAAAACAACACTTCCAATTGGTTCTTACTAGTTTCTATTCTGCAATTTACACGGAACACTCCACCCACTTCCCTAGAAAACCAATTTATCGTAAATCTTTTAAAGCCTCCTCTTATGAAATTTTCGACATCAATCACATAGCAGAGTACTAAATAGCACTATATACACTCCGTCCCTTAATTATAAGAGACTTATTGCTATGTAAAATCAACTTTTGCTCTCCAAGATAATGTAAAATGCTGAGCCTATTACATAATTTTATTACACATATATGTTACTAGTCTCCTTCGAGTACTAACACCGTAGAAAATACCACCAATAGCGGTGATATTTTTTACACCGAGAACGGGCGATTTCTATCGCTTACAGCCCTTACAATTATAAAGTTTTATTTCCTAAGACTCTGATCGCCAACTGTGCAACTTAAATCCCCTGTGTGTCGCAATAAGGTCCATAAACAAAAACTACAGAGCCAGCATTATAAACATACACAAAACAACAAAACGACAAGAGCCACCATGCTAATATATATCCTTAATATAATAAACCTCTGAGAATAAATACATATTTCCGTGGCAGCCCATAACACAAATGTGGCGTCCTCTGACTCTGCTCCATTACCAAACATCGTAACTCCCCGCCCCCTCACTTTTCACTAAACTCCACACTCCACCCCAGCCAAACCCCCTATTACAAACCCCCAACCTACCCTCCCTGCCCAAACCCACCATGAACCTCAAACCGCCCCTAGAAAACTTATAAGACACAGGATTACTAAAACTTAAAGAATACGCAACAGGCACGAAATGTAAATAGTACATAAAGACACATATTTTTTCCAAAATACTATTTAAAAACATGTTCTATTTTTAATAAATCTATCGTGCATCTGACCCTCTAGAACTGCTTTCAAAACGTGAACTATAAACCTCTACTTTTCATTTTCAAACCATACACTTTCTTCTGACCCTCTAGAACTGCTTTCAAAACATGAACTATAAACCTCTACTTTTCATTTTCAAACCATACACTTTCAATTACATTATTTTTTTCCACAATTCATGTAATGTTACAAACCTTTTCTAAAATACACCAGTCCGTATCATTTATAAGGATTTATTTTCAGTCTTCATCAGTGACACTTTCTTCACATACAATAGAAATCACTATAACTTTTTAAACGACAATGCTAACGCGGTAAAAATAACCCTTCATTTACTTTCCTTTAAGAATGCACACTATGTACCCCACGCATGCGTTTCTTAATCTTTGTATTTGGCAGCGAATACCGACCTTGAATCGGAAGACATGAACAAGAGCGCCATTGTCACATTTAAAACTGAACGTTGCATCTGCTCACACACATATCTTTCACTAAGCTAACATTCACAGAAAACAGCATTGATGTAAAAAAAATTGACCTTGCTTTACAACTCCCTCAAATCACTCCCTTATTTTTTAACGCATCCTCCAGTTAAAAAAAAGCTACTTTTTTAATAACCACTAAGCAATATATAAGTGACTAGACTCCTAGAAAATGTATCAAGTCATTCTGCTCCTCTCCACTGCATAGCCGGCGACCTAATTCTGTGGAGTTGCTATACAACCAGCGGTGCTGCGCCGTTTCCTGTACCATCTTGGGAAATTCAAAATGGATGTCCCTCCTGCCTTCGCAAACGAGCCGGGCCACTTAGAACTATTTCGCCAGAGGATGCTTGACTACTACGGCATCTTACCACTCTCGACTTTGAATACTTCATATCGATTATCATTTCGATATTCGCATTTCACCTGTGTGCAGCCTGTATTTCATTGCCTGAGCTGTGATTTCACGTGGGCCCTGGATTTATGTCTCTGCAATTTGGTACCTCCTGAACCGAATTACAATCACCTCATGAATCCGTTACTTGATCATGAACAGCTTTGTTACAACGGAGGGTTTATGCCCTTTGCAGCGATACAAGGAGTTCTGGGTCATCAATCACATAGCAGAGTACTAAATAGCACTATATACACTCCGTCCCTTAATTATAAGAGACTTATTGCTATGTAAAATCAACTTTTGCTCTCCAAGATAATGTAAAATGCTGAGCCTATTACATAATTTTATTACACATATATGTTACTAGTCTCCTTCGAGTACTAACACCGTAGAAAATACCACCAATAGCGGTGATATTTTTTACACCGAGAACGGGCGATTTCTATCGCTTACACCCCTTACAATTATAAAGTTTTATTTCCTAAGACTCTGATCGCCAACTGTGCAACTTAAATCCCCTGTGTGTCGCAATAAGGTCCATAAACAAAAACTACAGAGCCAGCATTATAAACATACACAAAACAACAAAACGACAAGAGCCACCATGCTAATATATATCCTTAATATAATAAACCTCTGAGAATAAATACATATTTCCGTGGCAGCCCATAACACAAATGTGGCGTCCTCTGACTCTGCTCCATTACCAAACATCGTAACTCCCCGCCCCCCTCACTTTTCACTAAACTCCACACTCCACCCCAGCCAAACCCCCTATTACAAACCCCCAACCTACCCTCCCTGCCCAAACCCACCATGAACCTCAAACCGCCCCTAGAAAACTTATAAGACACAGGATTACTAAAACTTAAAGAATACGCAACAGGCACAAAATGTAAATAGTACATAAAGACACATATTTTTTCCAAAATACTATTTAAAAACATGTTCTATTTTTAATAAATCTATCGTGCATCTGACCCTCTAGAACTGCTTTCAAAACGTGAACTATAAACCTCTACTTTTCATTTTCAAACCATACACTTTCTTCTGACCCTCTAGAACTGCTTTCAAAACATGAACTATAAACCTCTACTTTTCATTTTCAAACCATACACTTTCAATTACATTATTTTTTTCCACAATTCATGTAATGTTACAAACCTTTTCTAAAATACACCAGTCCGTATCATTTATAAGGATTTATTTTCAGTCTTCATCAGTGACACTTTCTTCACATACAATAGAAATCACTATAACTTTTTAAACGACAATGCTAACGCGGTAAAAATAACCCTTCATTTACTTTCCTTTAAGAATGCACACTATGTACCCCACGCATGCGTTTCTTAATCTTTGTATTTGGCAGCGAATACCGACCTTGAATCGGAAGACATGAACAAGAGCGCCATTGTCACATTTAAAACTGAACGTTGCATCTGCTCACACACATATCTTTCACTAAGCTAACATTCACAGAAAACAGCATTGATGTAAAAAAAAATTGACCTTGCTTTACAACTCCCTCAAATCACTCCCTTATTTTTTAACGCATCCTCCAGTTAAAAAAAAGCTACTTTTTTAATAACCACTAAGCAATATATAAGTGACTAGACTCCTAGAAAATGTATCAAGTCATTCTGCTCCTCTCCACTGCATAGCCGGCGACCTAATTCTGTGGAGTTGCTATACAACCAGCGGTGCTGCGCCGTTTCCTGTACCATCTTGGGAAATTCAAAATGGATGTCCCTCCTGCCTTCGCAAACGAGCCGGGCCACTTAGAACTATTTCGCCAGAGGATGCTTGACTACTACGGCATCTTACCACTCTCGACTTTGAATACTTCATATCGATTATCATTTCGATATTCGCATTTCACCTGTGTGCAGCCTGTATTTCATTGCCTGAGCTGTGATTTCACGTGGGCCCTGGATTTATGTCTCTGCAATTTGGTACCTCCTGAACCGAATTACAATCACCTCATGAATCCGTTACTTGATCATGAACAGCTTTGTTACAACGGAGGGTTTATGCCCTTTGCAGCGATACAAGGAGTTCTGGGTCATTGGAATATATTCGCAGCGGCGCAAGATTTCCTAACAGAGAGCTACATCGAAAACCCACCGAGCTGCCCAATGATGGTAAAAGACACTCCAATAATGACAGATCATGAATGCTCCTTTCATCTTCTCAATTGGATGGCTGACATGTTTTCAGATGATAACAATGATTTCATGTTAGAGGCACTTGCAGCATACTTTGCCTACACAATGGACACTTAACTCTTTCCTAACAGCGAGCTACATCGAAAACCCACCGAGCTCCCTCTGATGGTAAAAGACGCTCCGATTATAACAGATCATCAGTACTGCTTTACTCTTTTCCATTGGATAGCTGACATACTTTCCGGAGGGTTTATGGCCTTTGCAGCGATACAAGGAGTTCTGGGTCATTGGAATATATTCGCAGCGGCGCAAGATTTCCTAACAGAGAGCTACATCGAAAACCCACTGAGCTGCCCTATGATGGTAAAAGACGCTCCAATAATGACAGATCATGAATGCTCCTTTCATCTTCTCAATTGGATGGCTGACATGTTTTCAAATAATAAAACTGATTTCCTGTTACAAGCAGAAGCTACCTATTTTCCCTAAACAATGCTTCAATAACTCTCAAACAAGCCATTGACGTCCTCATTTCCTTTTGGTTTTCTATATTCTTCACGTTCTTTTCCATATTTTCTTTGGAAGAACAGACCTATTTGCTTTACTAACAGTGGACATTATAATTTCGTGTTGTTTGACAGCTGATTCATAAAGTAATGATGTATAACCACTTGCATTTTCATATATCGTTCCCAAACTGAAAGGCCAGAGACCTTCTTCCATTTATTAAAATATAATATACTTCCTTATAAGAGTGTACAATGTTTTTTTCCAACTATATTCATTTTTCTTCAACTATAGCATTTGTATTCCATGTACTACTGACAATACCAATTACTGTGTTTTTTGCAATTTCTGTACTCATATTACATAATGATTTGCCTTTAAAACAGTACATTTCTAAATAAACATTTCAAATATTCACGGTTTCTCTTTTAATCCATAATCTCAACTGAAATGATTTCATATTGAAAAACTATTCATGGGTTCCACATAACCTTAACTGTAGTCACTGAGGACCTTATTTATGAAGACCTTCCGCCGCCAGTGCCTCATTTTTTAAAATGGGAAAAAGTAACGCACCGGTGGCGCAAGGCCTTCATAAATAAAGTCCTGAATGTTTTCTTTTCTCGACCTCACTTACTGATACTAGAACCTGCAAACCAATTACGGCCCGTGAACTCTTTCTTAGTAGGTCGCGCACCGTAAAGACAGTTATACCACTGTTAACATTTTTTTTTTACTGTTACTAAGCACCGACACAGTTCCGCTTCACTCAGAGTTAATCACTGCTCCCACGCTTCTACAGGCCAGACGCTATGTCGTATTTCTCTCCTTATCACCCTTTCATCTCCACAATAACAAACAGTTGTCCGCCAGCCACCAGAGAACAGACTCAGATGCAGAGGCACCAAAGAGTGAACCCATCACCAACTGCCATCTCCGGCTGTTTCCATGGTTACACCTCATTCTGCACCTTGCTGAAGGCACAGGTCAAAAGTTCATGTCTCAACGTTCTACAGCTAACTAAGAAGACTATTTTCCCTCCAGAAACACCTGCCAATCCACAACTCTATTACATGTCTTGTTTTTTCACACCCAATAGTACTTTTCGTTTAACATAAACATTGACCTGTCAACCAATCATTTTTATTTTTTTAACCACACCCAGCCTCTTCCTTTTTCTTTATTTAAAATTTCAACTTCTAACTACCATTCCACTTCCAGAACCGATCGGAGGACGACTACAAATCCCTTGAAAATGAAGGTCTGGCTAATAGGACACAGTTATATTCACTGGAGTGAAAAATATGCAGTAAGCAGACGAATTTGCAACTTCAGCTTACCAAATGTACACATAACATGGATTTCCAAAAGAGGATTGAAATGTCACCAATTGATTCCATTGGTGAAAACTTTTATGCATCTCCCAGAACCAGACCTTATAATTGTGCACTGTGGTGGGAACGATCTAGGCACAATCACTGGGGTAGGTCTGGAAATGCTTCTAAAAGACACCTTTCGACAATTGAGGACACTTTTTCCTCGATCTGCCTTGGTATATTCCAATATATGCCAAAGACAGAAATGGAATTGGTCCAATCACCATTGTGCACAATTTGAGAAAGCAAGGAGACATATGGAAAGGGGCGACCAATCGGTCCCCCCGAACGTATGGTGGAGTACCCCGATCCCCCCGGGAAGCCATTTTGGGCGGGAGGCGCGTCTCGGCTGGTATGCCCGAAGCGGCGTAGCCGGGGCGCGCTTTTTCCCGCCCAAGAGTGGGTTGTCCTAGATACCGAAGCCGTCCGCCACGCCCCTGGAGGTGGGAGGAGGCGGGTTTACGCCCGCCCAGAGAAGAATAAAAGGAGCCACAAGCCAAGGAAGCATCCTCTTGTTCCTG
The DNA here is from genome assembly GCF_964263255.1 of Lissotriton vulgaris. NCBI lineage: Eukaryota > Metazoa > Chordata > Amphibia > Caudata > Salamandridae > Lissotriton > Lissotriton vulgaris. The sequence goes on along the minus strand of NW_028242552.1, from coordinate 2,896,377 downwards.
TGCTCTGAAGCTGCACCTCCTCGCTGCACGTGAGCTTGAGACGGAGCGAAGAGCCAATTTTTAATTTAGTAATTTCTCTCTTTTCTCTTTCAGCATTACAAATCGCGTCAGGACCTTTCACCTACGTGGGAGAAATGCCGGGCAAGAGAGTCGCAAAAAAGGTCAGCACCGACCAGATGCTCCGGATGTTGGTGAAAGACATGGCAGAGATGAAGAGAAAAATGGCGGCCAGGGACGGTGCGGGAAGGCCAAAAAGACCCAACCCGACGGAGGCCCCGGCCGGAAGAAGGAAGAGGGCCAGGAATGGGTCAAATGAGGACGAGGTCCCGGTCCCGGAGGCTCCCCCGGCGGGCCCTCCTAGACCAGCGGAGATTCCCGCGCCGGCTCCTGCCGAGGGCCAGCGGATCCCCATTGTGGTTACCCCAGTGGACGAGGGGGACATGCCCTCGGAGTTGGCCGCCCAGTTGGCAGCATGGCTGGGTAATAGCAGCGGGCGTTCCGTGGCTCCGGGGGACACGGCCGAGGAGGCCAAGCAATTAATGAGGCAGTTGCGGCAGTCTCGAGAGGCCGCGAAACCTCCTTGTCCGTTTGTTTCCCCGCAGGCTCCAGTAGAGCAACCCGCAGCTGGCACGAGTTCGGCGGCAATGGCGGTTACAGCTTCTAGCTCAGGTAAGCAGCTAATGCCGATTGCGGGGAAGGGGTCTGTACCCTCGAGAAGGGAGAAATTGGCTCAGCATATCCCGATGGAAGTCAAAGAACGGATATGGGCTGAGAAGTACGTAAACATGTTCTCCTTGCTAACTGATCATTATGAGATTGAGCATGTGAAAGTTCAGAAAGAACTTATGCATCCGAGTGTTTGGCGCGCAAAAATGGCCGCCTTTAGAGTCGATGAGACGATAGGTAACTGGGGTAGAGCATTTGGCATATTCACTTCGATTATGGGGGAACGGAGACCTGATTTGTTGACCGAGTTACCTGTGTACCAGTCACGTATTATGGAATATTCTCAGACATATGTTGGCAATGAGTGGTTTTGTTATGATAATATTTTTCGTAAGGCTAAAGAGTTCGATACGTGCCTGACGTGGGATTGTTACGACTCCATTTCTTGGCAAAAAATGGAAAACTCAGGCATGTTAAAGGCGCCATTGTTGGGGGGGGGAGCGGGGTGAGCTTTCCCGCCAACCATCCGGGGCGCCCTTTCGGACAAGGGCAAGTAATGAGCATCACCCAAGGTCGAACGGCAATACAGGTAAAAAAGGGGTATGCTGGAACTTTAACAGGGGAAAGTGTACGAGGCCCCAGGGGTCATGCAAGTTTAGGCATGAATGTGGGGGGTGTGGACAGTCTTCGCATCCCGAGACCATGTGCAGAGCCAAAACGGGTGATAACGGAAGTAGGGCAAGCGCCAAACAGGTCTGACATAGTCCGAGGGGCGGCTTTACCTACACCGGTGGATACCATGGCAATGATTCCTTGGCTCAGCGAATACCCTGATCATGTCTCCGCTGGGGTGTTGCGAGACGGTTTTTCTTACGGTTTCCGCATCCCGGTGGGGAATTTTCAGGGTAAAGCACAGTGTAGGAACCAACTTTCGGTCCTGCATAATACGGCAGTGGTGCAAGCGAAGATTGGGAAAGAAGTAGCCCGGGGTCGGGTGGCGGGACCATTCAACATGCCACCAGTTCCTAATTTTGTTTGTTCGCCCTTGGGAGTGGTCCCCAAGAAGGACCCGGGTGAGTTTAGATTGATACATAATTTGTCAGCCCCGAGGGATTTGTCAGTTAATGATGCAATAGACCCAGAGCTTTGTTCGGTGCGGTACGCATCCTTCGATGATGCAGTCGCCATGTTGAATCGCCTGGGGCCCGGAGCGCTGATGGCCAAATCTGACATCGAGTCCGCGTTCCGGTTGCTCCCGGTACACCCGAACGATCAGCGTCTCCTGGGCTTCATGTTTCAGGGGCGCTATTACATGGATAAATGTATGCCAATGGGCTGTTCCATATCGTGTGCTTATTTTGAAAAATTCAGTTGTTTCCTGCAATGGGCATTCACAAGGATGACGGGTTTTCAGCATGTCATGCATTATTTAGACGATTTTCTGTTTCTGGGGGCAGCCGGGGACACAGAATGTGCACAGGCTTTAAAAGAATTTTGTGATCTGATGAGACAGTTTGGTGTGCCATTGGCGCCAGGTAAGACTGTGGGGCCCTCAACTTCGCTCGAGTTTCTTGGAATAGAGCTCGATTCCGAAGAAGGTTGCTTCCGGTTGCCAGAAGGAAAAGTGCAGAAATTCAGGGCGTCGCTTGAAGCATGTATTGGAGAAACTAAGGTGAACTTGCATCAATTGCAGCAGACTGTGGGGCAGTTGAATTTTGCCCTTAGGATAATGCCAATGGCCCGCCCCTTTTCCCGCTCGATTGCACAAGCCATGGTCGGTCTTAAAGAGGGGCACCACCGCACGAGGCTCTCGGCTGAGATTCGCCAGGACATGCGCATTTGGTTGGCATTCCTGGCGGACTTCAATGGCCGGGTTGTCTGGACGAAGCCGGCGGTGTCCTCCGAAGAGTTGGGGCTGTGGACAGATTCGGCGGGGAGTATGGGCTTTGGCGCCATATTTGGCAATCATTGGTCGGCGCAAACATGGCCGTCATGGTGGCACGAGTGTGGACTTACAAGTAACATTGCTTTTCTTGAACTGTTCCCTAATCTGGTGGCTTTGAAAACATGGCCTGAGGGGTTTAGGGATCACTCTGTGGTGTTCTGGTCTGATAACATGACCGTGGTCGAGTGTATCAATAGTCAGGCAGCACGATGCAAGTGGATCCTGAGGTTGCTCAAGGAAATTGTTTTACTATGTATGCAATTGAACGTGCTCTTTAGAGCGAGGCATGTGCCAGGGGTACTGAATCAGGCTGCTGATGCGCTTTCTCGTTTCCGTATGCAGGCCTTCTGGGGATTTCTGCCCACAGCGGACCCGGTGGCGGCACCATTTCCCGAAGCTCTCTGGTCTCTCGGTGCCCCGAACTACAAAACCTCGTGGGAGAGAGTTTAGCACCCAGGACAAGGAAGGCATATGAAGGGGCGTTCCGTTCCTATTGGTCCTTTTTGGGTTCTGCTAGGAGGGAGTTTTGGGGCCAGGAGGAATTTGTCATAGAATTTTTACTGTCATTGCGCAGGGCAGGCAAATCGGTGGCTACGGCCCAGAGGCATCGGGCCGCCATCTCCTTCATGGCGCGGGCCCATGGTATCCAGGATCCTACAGCGTCTTTCGTAGTACAGAAAGCGCTGCGGGGGTGGCAACGCCTTGAGGGTCGCAGAGTAGATGAAAGGCACCCGATAGGTCTGGATAGGTTGGCCCTGTTACTGTCCGTACTCCCTACAACATGTGCATCCCAGTCGGAAACAGTGTTATTCCGGGCCGCTTTTGCATTAGCATTCTATGGGGCTATGCGGGTAAGCGAACTGGTGGCAAGAAACAAGCGGGATACGGGGGGGGTTTGTGCCGAGAGCACATTTAAGTAAAAGGGGAGACGATGATTGTCTCGTTTGTCAGGTCCAAGACCGATCAGGGAGCGATCGGGGACAGTGTTGTAGTCCAGCGGATTCCCGGATCTCCCATGTGCCCGGTGGCATGCGTTGAGGAGTATTTGGCGCAGAGAGCGGCATCATGGGGGGGGACATTGCTGAGGCACGCAGATGCCACCCCACTGACAAGGTTTCAGTTCCAGCGGGTGTTTGCAATGGCAATTTCGGCCGCGGGCTTGAACCCGGGCGAGTTTGGGACTCATTCCTTCCGGATAGGGGCTGCTACAGAGGCTACAGCCAGGGGTCTGAGTGTGGAAAAAGTAAAACAGCTGGGGCGTTGGTCCTCGAATTGTTACAAAAGGTACGTGCGGTTGCACAAGTTGTGAAGCTGATATCATGTACTCACGCTTCTTGTCTTTGTTTGGTTACAGTTTCGCAAACCTACGAGGCGGGGCGGACTGTGCAGTCGACCCGACACCTGGGAACCAGCGGTCAGAGATCACCGGCTGCGGAAAGAGTGGTGTGGGTCGTGGGCCACTCATACGTGAGGCGTGCCGCGGACGTATTCAAAGCAGGTGACATGATTCACACAGCTGGGGAATACGGGTACAGGGTGACCTTCTACGGAAGGGGCGGGCTCTGTATTGACCAGTTTCAACAGTTTCTCGAGGGTTTGTTAGGGCGGACAAGGTCACCGCCATCTATACTCATAGTACATCTTGGGGGCAATGATTTGGTGACCACTGGTAGACGACTACTTCTCGAGGCGATACTATCCACAGTAAGTTGGTTGGCGAGGAGAGTTCCAGGGTGCACGATTGCATGGTCCCATATGATTCCACGAAAGGTATGGCGAGGGGCTAATTCAGTGTTTGCTATAAATCATTCTGTGAAAAAGGTGAATAACAAGTTGAGTAGACTGTTCCGTACCAGTACATTGCATTCGATTCCTCATGGTTGTATCAGGGGGGACAATATATATTTAGAGGATGGGGTCCATTTGTCCCGGGTGGGGAATTGTTTACTCATAGGAGACTTCGTAGCCTGGTTAAGGAGTTTACAGCATGACCTTTAGGTAGGAGTTTTGTGGGGGGTCCGGATAGCCGGTCAACTATCCGGCCTGTGGCGGTAAGGTCATGATCGGTGAGCAGTCATTGGAAGATCCCTAGGGGGGGGCGTCACCCATTACGGATGGGAGCGCCCGGGGGAGGTGGCCATTGGCCCCTCAACGGGGAGGCGGTCCCTTCTAAAGGACGGGACGCCTAAAGGAAAGGGAAGGCGGTCAAGGCCCCTCCCTGGATAGGAGGGGCTACGGGCCCCTCCTGGGAATTTCCCGGGGCCAGGACATCTGCGACGGCAGATGTGGTAAGTTGTGTAGGGTGGGGAGGGGGGTCTACGCTACCTTCTAGACACCTCACACGAGTCCTCGGACGACCACGTACATGGCGTCGAGTTAACAGGGGCCCCCGTCAAGACAAGGGAAATTGGTATGGCACACGAGGTGCAGGCCTCTGTGCGGCCGCCCCTCACAAGTGAGGGGGGAGTTCTGGTTTAGGGATCTGACACCGGTTACGACCTTGCCGTTGGCCCTTAACGTTAGGATGTACAATTTCAATTTGAAATGCATTTTTGTAAGGATGTTAGTATCGGCTAGGAGAACCTTTGTATTAGATATGTGTTAAGGTTAGCCAAACATCGTAATGTGGATATGAAATTGTACATGATATGAAACTGTTATTTTAATGTTTTGATTTTGTTTCATATTTTAATAAATACGTCCGGGAGGGTAACTCCCTCCCGCCTTCCAAAAGTTCAAGAACTGTTTCCGGTTTCCCAATTCTTGGGGATTGTGTTGAGAGGGGGTGGCGGGTATCTCAGCCATATGGAAAGGGGCGACCAATCGGTCCCCCCGAACGTATGGTGGAGTACCCCGATCCCCCCGGGAAGCCATTTTGGGCAGGAGGCGCGTCTCGGCTGGTATGCCCGAAGCGGCGTAGCCGGGGCGCGCTTTTTCCTGCCCAAGAGTGGGTTGTCCTAGACACCGAAGCCGTCCGCCACGCCCCTGGAGGCGGGAGGAGGCGGGTTTACGCCCGCCCAGAGAAGAATAAAAGGAGCCACAAGCCAAGGAAGCATCCTCTTGTTCCTGTGCTCTGAAGCTGCACCTCCTCGCTGCACGTGAGCTCGAGACGGAACGAAGAGCCAATTTTGAACCCACCCACCATCCCCTGAAGACAGCAAGTTGTTGTAGTATAAAGTCCTTTTACGTAGTAGTTGTTTTCTTGCAGGTTGTTTCTGAATAAAGTTTGTGATTCGGTTGCAATAAAGTGGATAACTCTGTGCAGTATGCTTTATTAAAGACTTTCATCAGAGTGATTAGTAATGTTTTAGATGTTTTAGAGGGTTGAGACTTGATCTGTTTTAAGTAGGAATGTCTCTTTCTTTTAGTCATTAATCTTGTTGTATTTATTGTTTGGTCGGGCGGTAAGGTCATGATCGGTGAGCAGTCATTGGAAGATCCCTAGGGGGGGGCGTCACCCATTACGGATGGGAGCACCCGGGGGGAGGTGGCCATTGGCCCCTCAACGGGGAGGCGGTCCCTTCTAAAGGACGGGACGCCTAAAGGAAAGGGAAGGCGGTCAAGGCCCCTCCCTGGATAGGAGGGGCTACGGGCCCCTCCTGGGAATTTCCCGGGGCCAGGACATCTGCGACGGCAGATGTGGTAAGTTGTGTAGGGTGGGGAGGGGGGTCTACGCTACCTTCTAGACACCTCACACGAGTCCTCGGACGACCACGTACATGGCGTCGAGTTAACAGGGGCCCCCGTCAAGACAAGGGAAATTGGTATGGCACACGAGGTGCAGTCCTCTGTGCGGCCGCCCTCCACAAGTGAGGGGGGAGTTCTGGTTTAGGGATCTGACACCGGTTACGACCTTGCCGTTGGCCCTTAACGTTAGGATGTACAATTTCAATTTGAAATGCATTTTTGTAAGGATGTTAGTATCGGCTAGGAGAACCTTTGTATTAGATATGTGTTAAGGTTAGCCAAACATCGTAATGTGGATATGAAATTGTACATGATATGAAACTGTTATTTTAATGTTTTGATTTTGTTTCATATTTTAATAAATACGGCCGGGAGGGTAACTCCCTCCCGCCTTCCAAAAGTTCAAGAACTGTTTCCGGTTTCCCAATTCTTGGGGATTGTGTTGAGAGGGGGTGGCGGGTATCTCAGCCATATAAATAAATCTGTTTCTGCGTTCCTCAGAGATTATAGCATGGGTTCTATTTACCACAACAAATTGCGCTACCACATACAAGACGTCTATAGGAGAGACGGTGTTCATTTCACGAATGAGGGAAACAGAATCTTCCTCTGCAACATCAGGCTCTGCATCGGTACTTAATTATAAATGCAGAAAACACTCAATTAACACAAGGGCTCTTTTCAGAGCCACCTTATATCTAAGCACTCAAACTTCTGATTTACCTCCTTTTCCACACTCTTGTAAATAGGTGTGCGCGACCGGGTGCGCGCACCCCGTATTTTTTTTCGGGGAAAAATTATATCTTTTTGCGTTTAAGGGCCTTACTGCACACCCCGAGAAAACCTACGCAGGAAGACAATCTCTACCTTCTCCCCTTTCCATGTTTCAACGCTTTGAAATGAACAATATATTTACTCGCAGTGACAAAATGGCGGACAAAACTTCCTGATTTCCTTCTAATCGAACGTTAACAGACGTCACGCAGCAAAATTCTGCTCGCGCGCGCAGCCGCTTGGGTGCGCGCACGTGTGCGCGCCTATAGATATATAATTGACTTTAACTTTAATTTTCTCAACAACTACTGAACGGATTTACACCATTCCAAAAAAAGCGTAATCTGCTAACAAGACTCTACAGTTTTGGCAAATTTCTTATAAATTCATTCACCCGTTCGAACTGTAGCCGAGTCTAAAGGTCCTATGGAAAATAACATTGAGAAAACACGTTTTGGGACCCCCCTTATATCTCAGCCCCCACTTGACCAATCCCCCCCAAACTTTCAGGGAAGGAGTGCAGCGAACCTAGCCATCTTCTTTGAGAAATTCGCAAAGACTCATCCACCAGGGCCAAAGTTATTCTAAATAGAATGTTGAGGATTTCCTATGGAAAACAATCCTAACTATAACTACCTACTGGCGACCGCCAGTAGGTAATATATATTACCTACTGGCGGTCGCCAGTAGGTATATATAGTTAGGATTTTTTTGAATAGGGATTTCTGAAAATTCTATGTTTAATAACTTTGGCTTTGAAGGACGGAATTGGCTGAAATTTTCTGGAAAATGGCACATTTTGTTTCTGAGCTTCCCCTAAAAGTTTGGGGGGTTTCGTGAAGTGGGGCCCGAGAAAAAAGGTGGGTCCTAAAACGTGTTTTTAACATTGAGTTTTCCATAGGGCGGTTGGACTCACTTTTAGCTCGAACGGCTGAATGGTTTTCATAGAACTTGGCAAAATTGTAGGGACTGGTAGCCCGATGTGCCTTTGCTAGGTCTCAAGATATGTGCAATAGTGGATTTTGAGTAATTTAAGCTCAAAAAAATATATGTTCGAGGCATATGGGCTGCAGATGGTACATTATGAATAGATCGCCATCTGGTGTTGGGCTCGGATGATTGCACTTTGTTTTTCTCTTGGAGAGTCTTTTGTATCTTGGTGACTCCTCCCTTAGTTGGTAGTGCGCATGGGCATGGGCTCCATCCTTAGATTGTTTTTTTCCGCCATCGGGTTCGGATGAGGATCGAGACGCTCCAGATCAACTTCAGAAGAAAGTGATTTATCGGCGCGTATTCCCTTTCCAATTCGACGGTATTGTTATCGAACGCGTTTCATTTCCATTCCGACGCGTTGCAAATTCAAAATCGAAGAGAAAAACTTGGATCCACGTCAAAGAACAGGAGGCCTTTCTCGACACAGTCAAGCCCGGAGTCCATGGAAAGGACTCCATTCAAAAAATGTCCAACGTGTGGTGCTAAGTTCCCACACAAGGACCTACACGAGGTGTGCAACCTCTGTCTATCGCCTGAACACGAATCCAGGGACTGCGAAGCCTGTGCAGCATTCTCCTCCAAGCTAACGATTAGAAATCGTCGAGCTCGAAGACACGAGGTTTCCAGAATGCAAGCGGAGGCGATCCCGGAGCTGTTCGGAGACGAACAAATCGAGGAAGAAGAGGACCAGTCGGGGTCGGAAGGGGACCAGTCGGAGGTTGAAGAACTCATCGAGCAACAAACCGTGAGTGACGACGTCCCCTTACCGAGAAACCGACCCCGTGCGGTAACGACCCCGCCCTCGGGCCCGGTCAAACCGCAGAAAAAAGTTTCCGACGCCCCGCCCTCGGGCCCGGCAACGAAACTGAAACTGAAACCGAAACACTCGGACCCCCACCATGTCGGATCCGAGAAAAGGGCGACATCGACTTCGGCACCGAGGCTACATACAAGGGAAAGCTCGGTATCGAAACATTCCATGTCGAAACATAAATATGATTTATCGTCCAAGATACACTCGATACCCAGAAAGTCGGAATCGAGCAGACATTCGGTGTCGAAAACAACAAGATCTGACGATCGAAAACAAAAGCACCTCTCGGAACCAGGACCTTCGGTACCGATTCAGGAGCAACAGACAGATCCCAAACAAAAGATCTTGTTTATTGATCCGCAAACTGGGAAAGTGGTCACGAAGAAGAGAAAGAGTGAACAGTCAGAAGATAAACCTCTTCCTTCAAAAAAGAGAACAATGGGGACAAATATAACTCCTCCTGCTTCTCCTCGACCTAAAGTCACACCCTCTTCTCCTATTCCTCACAATAGGCCAAATATTCCTACACCTTCCACACCAAGACCAGCTGCACCTCAGTCAGATGTAGACAGTGATCTAGGGGAGGGAGAACCTCAAGGGGATGACGAAACTATCCCAGATGAGGAGGACCCATGGGAAAATTATGATGTAGGGTCAGATGAGGACAACGACCCAGAGCTATATCCCTCAAAGCCTTCACCACCTGATGATAACACAGGTTTTGTGCAGCTCATTAATAGGGCAGCAAAATATCACAAACTAGATATGCATACAGAACCTCAAATAGAGGATTTCTTGTTAGAGACTCTACCTAATGCACAGAGAACATCAGGTACTCTTCCTATGTTGAAGGGTCTTCTTAGTCACACAGAGGAAATATTCGAAAACCCAGTGAGAGCCAGGGTGTTAAACCCAAGAATTGATAGAAAAAAATATAAAGCGGCTCCAAAGGACCCAATATTTATTAAAGGGCATGTACCTCTAGACTCGCTGGTGGTCTCAAACGCTCGTAAAAGAGCAAACTCATTATCTACAGGAGAGGCTCCTCCACCAGATAAAGAGTCAAAGTTAATAGATGCATCAGGCAAAAGAGTAGCATCACAGGCAGCGAATAGCTGGCGTATAGCCAATACACAAGCACTACTCGCACGTTATGACAGGGCACATTATGATGAGTTAGAGAAACTTATCACACATCTCCCCAAAGAACATCAGAAAAAGGCAGATCAATTAATACAGGAAGGTAAAATAATAACTAATACTTCCATTAAATGCGCACTAGACGCAGCAGACACTGCAGCAAGATCTATTAACACCAGTGTCATGCTAAGAAGACACGCATGGCTTAGAATCTCAGGATTCAAACAAGAAGTACAAACGGCCCTACTGAACAAACCATTTGATCAGAAGACACTGTTTGGTTCAAGCACAGACGAGACCTTAGAAAAAATGAAGAAAGATACAGAAACGGCTAAGTCAATGGGAGCATTGCAACAGCCAACACACAGAGGTTCCTTTCGTAGATCCACCTATAGAGGGGGCTCAAAGAACACAGGAACAAATCAGCAATCCACCTCTTTCACACCAACATCACCCAGAGGTAATTCAAGAGGCAGTTACAGAGGTAACAACAACAAGGGTAGAGGCCGCGGAAATAATAACAACCGCAACGCCTCAACACCAAAACAGTGACTTCATAGAACTCCCCCCAGACCACATAACACCGGTCGGGGGACGTCTATCACAGTTCCTACCTGTCTGGCAAAACATCACATCAGACAAGTGGGTGAGACAAATTATCCAACATGGTTATTGCCTAGAACTCACAGCTACCCCACCAAACATCCCCCCCAAACAGCGTCCAATGAGTCAAGATCATCTGACATTATTAAGAGAAGAAGTTCTAGCACTTCTACAAAAGCATGCAATAGAGAAGGTCCCAAAAGATCAACAAGGAACAGGAGTATACTCTCTATACTTCCTGATCCCCAAAAAGGACGGGTCCCTAAGACCAATATTAGACCTCAGACCTCTCAATGCTTACATAAATTCGGAGCATTTCCACATGGTCACGCTCCAACAAGTACTTCCTTTACTGAAGAAAGGGGACTTTCTTTCTACACTGGATCTAAAAGACGCTTACTTTCATATCCCAATTCACAAAGCCCACAGAAAATACCTAAGGTTTGTGTTAGAAGGACAACACTACCAGTTCAAAGTCCTTCCGTTCGGTGTCACAACAGCACCTAGAGTTTTCACAAAATGTCTAGCTGTGGTGGCAGCACACCTAAGAAGACAACAAATACATGTCTTCCCATACTTGGACGATTGGCTAATAAAGGCCAAGTCAAAAGAAGAATGTCTTCACAACACACAGAAGACAATTCAATTGCTGCACCACCTAGGGTTCACGGTGAACTACAAAAAATCGCACCTGCAACCAAACCAAATTCAGCAATACCTGGGGGCTACAGTAGACACAGAGAAAGCAATAGCATACCCCAACCCAGTCAGGATACAAACAATGGTCGGGTTAATACAAAGATTTCAACCACAACACTCACTACCAGCACGAGTGTTTATGCAACTATTAGGCATGATGTCCTCATGCATACTGCTAATACCACATGCCAGACTTCAAATGCGTCCACTACAGGAGTGTCTAGCGACACAGTGGAATCAGGCTCAAGGTCAGATTACAGATCTGGTGTTGGTAAACGACCGGACGTACCGCTCTCTGAAGTGGTGGAACACAGAAAACATTTCCAAGGGACGGTCGTTCCCAGAGCCAATTCCACAAGTAATAATAACAGCGGACGCATCGCTCTCAGGATGGGGAGCGCATATGGACAAATACACAGTGCAGGGGAAGTGGAGTGTGCAGCAAAAGAAACTGCACATCAACTACCTGGAACTATTAGCAGTGTTTCTAGCACTAAAAGCTTTCCAAATGCAAATAACAGGCAAGGCAGTCCTGATCAGAACAGACAACATGACTGCAATGTATTATATTCAAAAACAGGGGGGGACACACTCTCTCCAACTATCTAAACTAGCACAGGACATTTGGAGATGGGCCATTCCTCAAAAGATCTATCTGTTAGCAGAACACCTGCCAGGAGTTCAAAATCAGATAGCAGACATCCTAAGCAGACAGTCAGAGCAAGTACACAAATGGGAGCTGCACGACCAAATACTGCAGCCATTCTTCCAAAAATGGGGGCAACCAGAGATAGATCTGTTTGCCAATCATCAGAACGCAAAATGCAAAAACTTCGCATCCAGGTACCCACACCAACGGTCCCAGGGCAATGCACTATGGATAAATTGGTCCAACAAATTTGCTTACGCGTTCCCTCCTCTACCACTAATTCCGTTACTGGTTCGGAAGCTGCAGCAACACTCAATGACAATGATACTAGTGGCACCCACGTGGGCAAGACAGCCGTGGTTCACCACACTGCTACAACTCTCACAAGTACCACATCAAAAGCTAAGATTATTACCCATGCATCTTACACAGAACCATGGAGAGATAATGCACCCAGATCCCAAACAACTGAACCTAGCGATCTGGCTCCTGAGGTCATAGAGTTTGGATATTTAGATCTACCACCAGAATGTATGGAAATCATTAAACAAGCAAGACGTCCTACCACCAGAGCATGCTACGCAGCAAAATGGAAACGGTTTGCTATACACTGTAACAGTAAGCAAATCAACCCTTTGGACGCATCCACTAAACAAATCATTTGCTATTTACTATACTTACAGCAATGTAACTTAGCATATACCTCTATAAGAGTTCATCTCGCAGCTATAGCGGCGTACCTGCAAAACAGGCAACATCTTTCCCTGTTTAAAGTACCAGCAATTAAAGCTTTCATGGAAGGACTCAAAAGAGTCATTCCACCAAGAAGACCACCTTCCCCAGTCTGGAATCTCAACATAGTACTTACCAGACTAATGGGGCCACCCTTTGAACCCATGCATAGGTGTGAAATACAATTCCTCACATGGAAGGTGGCCTTCCTCATAGCTATCACGTCACTTAGAAGAGTAAGTGAGCTGCAGGCTTTTACAATTCAAGAACCATTTATGCAGTTACACCAAAATAAGGTGGTTCTTAGAACAAACCCAAAATTCTTACCAAAAGTAATTTCAGCATTCCACATCAATCAGTCAGTGGAATTACCGGTTTTCTTTCCAAAACCACAAACAGTAGCAGAAAGAGCCCTACATACATTAGATGTTAGAAGGGCCATATTGTACTATATAGAAAGAACACAAACTTTCAGAAAGACAAAACAGCTATTTGTTGCGTTTTCTCCAACACACAAAGGCAATCCCATCTCTAAGGCAGGCATTGCCAGATGGATTGTAAAATGCATTCAAATATGCTACTTAAAAGCAAAGAGAACATTAACTGTTCCTCCTAGAGCTCACTCTACACGTAAACTAGGAGCATCTGTGGCATTTCTGGGAAACATCCCACTAGATGACATATGCAAAGCAGCTACCTGGGTTACACCACACACCTTCACAAAACACTATTGTGTAGATGTGCACACAACACAACAAGCTAGAGTGGGACAAGCAGTATTAAAAACTTTATTTCAGACAGTTGCAACAGACACTGGCGACCACCGCTAGGGAGAGAACTGCTGTATAGTCTATTCATAATGTACCATCTGCAGCCCATATGCCTCGAACGGAATATGCTACTTACCAGTATGCATCTGTTCTTGGCATAGAGGGCTGCAGAGTGGTACATGCCCTCCCAGCCTCCCCGGAAACCTGTGTCTGTTCCAACATTATTCTTATTTAGATACACTTACATGGGCATTCTTATCTGTATTCTACTACACTACTCCATCTAACTCTACTATGGCAAAACAATCTAAGGATGGAGCCGATGCCCATGCGCACTACCAACTAAGGGAGGAGTCACCAAGATACAAAAGACTCTCCAAGAGAAAAACAAAGTGCAATCATCCGAGCCCAACACCAGATGGCGATCTATTCATAATGTACCACTCTGCAGCCCTCTATGCCAAGAACAGATGCATACTGGTAAGTAGCATATTCCATATCTGTAAGCGCGCCCCGGTACGCGGGAGCGCTCCGGGCGCGCTACGCAACTTGCGCGCGGAAAGCTGATTGGCTCCCCGGTGTCTGTAAACATTCTAAACAGTCCGGAGCGGCCACCATCTTGTGTCTCGGTAGGATCGAGACACAAGAGTTGGCCAAAACAAAGGGGGAATTGACCATAAGGGGGTAGAGTAGATCCTCCCTGACCCCCTAGGTTTGATGTGGGGGCTTTAAAAGGGCCCCGCGGGGAAAAAAAAAATCTTTTTCGTTTTTTTGCGGGGGGAGCGCCCGGTACGCGCACCGGGAAGCGGTCTGGGGAGCGTACTATGGGGAAAAAAGAATGATAGACTTTTCAAATATTGTATGTTTATTGATTGTTCTTTTTGTTGTTTTTTTTGTTTTATTTTATTTAAGTAGCAACATGTAGGTACCAATGCAGAGTCTAAAAATTAATATACACCGTCTCCTTTGTAGATATCTTGCATGTTGTTTCAGAAGTTATTGTGGTATATGGAATTCATACCATAGTCTGTCAGGAAAGCAGAAACAATATGGAGGCAGGAGATGATAAAGAGATGATAAATACACATTTGAGATAATATAGTTGGAGAAAGGAACTAACTATGAGCAAATTTACTATGTTACACAAAAAAGTTGCACAGTATATTTTAAGTCTCACTTTATATTATATGTTTATGGGTACTATTTCATAATTTTCATATAAAAAAGAATAATGTGTCAAACAATTTTAACTTTTAAAAATTTAATTTATTGTTCTGAGTTTTCAAAATCTAAAAGAATTTGTAACAATAATTCATCTGGAATGTCCTCCTTTTCATTCCATGATTCACATTCTTCAACACATTTAATTAAGTCTTGGTCTAAAGTGTCATCCAAAAACTCAATTTCTTCATTTTCTTCCTTAGGAGTGTTTTCAATCTTAATTTGAAAGGAAATATTATTTTCTTTCTGTTGTGCTTCCATTTTCTTGCTGTAAATTATATAAAAAATAAATATATCAGTAGAGATAGGGCACTGTTGGGTTTAAGTTCAAACAGGTACTTGTGAGTTTTTAACAGTGAAGTTATCTTTGGGCACTGTATGGTTTCAGGCAGGAAGTAGAACTATTAAAAAGTGCCTGTGATGAAGCCTAAGTACATTCATAATTATACCAGAGAAGCCTAACTCAATCCATAATCATAACAGAGAAGCCTATCTCAATCTCTAACTCTTACAGAGGGACAGTATATAACTATCTGAAAACGTTTTCCCAAATTAGCATAACATAGTTCTCCTTTCAAATTTTTAAAATAACATCTTACCTTTCAAAAAGAAGTTTAAGTTGTCAGTGAAAATGCTCTTGAAATGTACTTCAGGAAGTAGTAGTCAAAATGGCTGTGTTTCTCTCTCTTTCTTTATATATATTCAGGCACATAACCAATCAAATGTCATGAAATAATAGTAGAAAAGGAAAGTAACATTTTAATTGGTTGTCAATTCTAACACTTCATATGTGTTTTTGTCATGTAATTTACCTCAGGATATTTAGTCAGGCCTACAGCATAAATGTCTCAATGGAATTCCATCAAATTTGGGTAAATGGTAGGGACTGCTATGTAGTAGGGCCTATTCTATATTTGATGAAAGAGTCTCCAGTGGTTTTTCTGTAAATTACTTTCCCACCTTTTTTTATCGAGCACTTACCGGTGCGCGCCCCGGTACGCGTACCGGCAGCGTTACGGGAGTCCTCCATTTTGTGTTTCGGTAGAATTGAGACACAAGATGGAGAGCAAACAATGTTCGGAATGTAATGTAATGTAATGTATAGGCATTTATATAGTGCACTACTTACCCGTAGGGTCCCAAGGCGCTTCGACCGCTGCGAAACCCTTCCTGGCTTCCCTGAGAGATGGTCCCTTAATGGGTATCTCCAGGGTGAGACCAGGCATCCCCGGCGGTCTGGTGGGGCCGTTAGTGAAGATGAGGCAAGCTAATGCCCAGAGTTGCCGAGTGTGATCGCTGATCAGAGTGGGCACCGAGGCGAGAGAATTATCAAGTCCGCTGACCCTGGTCCAGAAACCTGCCGCGCCGGGAATCGAACCCTGGTCCCGGGCCGTCCTCTGCTCTCGGGTCAGCCGCCTCTAACCAGTGAGCCACACTACTTTACAATGGGTAGAAGGGGGCACGGTAGACACTTCCTGACCCTCTAGGTTTTCTGAGGGGGGCTTAGGATGCTCATATAGGCAAAAAAAAAAAAAAAATCGCGTGGAGAGCGCCCGGTACGTGCACCGGTAAGCGTACCGGGGAGCGTACTTTGGTGAAAAATAGTGAAAAATTTAGAAAAAGATAAACGTTTAGAATGATCAGAGGTAGGGTAGCTCTGAAAAGAGCTATTGGGTTCTGTGGCTGATTTAGGTACCTACAAGTATGTTCCAATGTGTAATTTGACGGTGATGGAGTTAGCGTTAAGCTTTGCTACACGTATTTTCCCCTTATCTTGACTATAGTTGTCGGACACCATTTTGTATGTATCGGCGGCCATTTTGTTGAATGCGTTGCCTCGTGGTCAGCATGTCCTTTGTCCTTCCTCTGTACCACTGACCACTCGAGTTTGCCCAGCAACAGGCTATTTTTAGTAGTGGTCAAGCTCACACATGCGCAGTTTAGATTGACCAGTCATCACTTAGGAATGTTCCGCCAAACTGACCAGTGGTGTTATAGCTCCTCCTACGAGTTTGCTGTGTTCCAAAAATGACCATGTATGTACCTAAACCTCTGTAAACCGTGTACCGCCTATATTTTTATTACTGTAAAACTGTATAAAAGAAGGATTTGCACCGATGTTCGGTGTGATACTTCTTGCATTACCGAAGGGTGCTGTAGGGATGTACCACCACCCCATGGGGTCTTAATAAACTTGTCTTTTGCATTTTCTAGTTTCCGTGCCAACAGTTCTTATGGTTTAGAGGGTATTCTGCGGAGTATGTGGCCTGGAGAACCCTATACCACAAATTGGCGACCACGAAGGGACTCATCGGCGACTCGGATGCCCGAAGGAGAGGTCGTGACGAAGGATTGGAAACTCGCCATGGACGCGTACGCTGCCACTGAGTGACCCGAGTCTTGGCACCCACGGTGTTTTCTTCCTTTCCTTCTGATCTGACCTTCCAGGTGGCGCCGGTCCTTGACTGAGATCCTGCTCGTTCGAGTTGTCGTACAGTGCCGATTTGGCTGATTTGATCAAAGACCTTGGCAGTTGGAACCTGGATATCTGAGATTTTGGTAAGCTTGTGATTGGTAAGGTAGTCTGCGAACGCTTACTGTGGTTCTATGAATATGTTTTGAGTTAGCTAACATTTGATCCTATGATTTGAACTATATGTGCAGTGCACTTCACATAGGCAGGCATGTAGAGATATTTCTCTAAATGTGTTTGTGTTTGAACGGCACATTTGTGTGAAGTATAGTAAGTGCCATTTTTGTGGTATCACGTTTCCGTGATACTTTTTGAACATGCCTGTTTTAAGCACACTTCGAGGAATGTGCTGTCTTGGAAATGGTACCACTTATCGATTAAATGAATCTCAGCGACTCCCCCCAGAGGGGACTCCTAATCGAGACATGTACATAAAATTTGGCCTTCCCCCTATATTATACAGTAAATTATGGAATAAGTACACCAGATCTGATCCCGAGTTGCAATGGCCACTACATGGGTCGTTTGATTTACGAAAGGTTCAGTTTGTGGAGCAATGTTTGTTTCAGCGTAGGTCTAGACAAGATATGTTTGATTGTGTACGAATGTGGGAGAAAGCAGTGCGTGAATGAATGAAGCGTGAAATAGCCTTGGTGGAAAAAGAGCAGCGTAAGGCTGCTCGAGATAAGGCTTTACAGCTGGAGGAGAAGGAGTTGCAGGAAAAGAAAGAGAGGGAGGCACGGGAACGAAATTTGCAAACGAATGGTAAATTCCCTATTCGGCGTCCGCTTTATCCTGTCCTTACTAATGAAGTTGATGATTTTTCATTACTAGATCGGTGCCCGCCTCCGTACGTTTCGCCTCCGGCCCCGGACGAGAACTCGGACAATGAGGAGTACGGGAGTAAGAGTATGAGGTTAAGTGCTGGTGTAGCCGCGGAGTTGCGTAGTTGTGCTCGCAAACTTAATTTGAATAAAATAAGTATGTCAGAGATTAAAAATGAAATGAGTAAGTGGTCAGAGCGAGAACAGTTGTACTTTTTAAGCGCTCTTGGAGATGAAGTTGTAGAACGATTTAGGAAATATTCGACTGATTTAGAGCCTAAGGATATATCAGTTCATTGTGAGAATATGAGTAAAGGTTTATTTGTTATTACAGATGTGGATGAATTTTTCCGACGGTTGGTCCACCTACGGGATGAGGCGTCCAGATTGCGGGAAGCACAAAAAGCAGCAGACGTGCCTGCGCCGGGGTCGACGGAGTCATCCAAACAGTGTTCTGTGTTTGGAACAGATAAGCGTTCTACAGTTCATGTTATGCCTATGCGTGAAGCCGCACCTTTGTATGTTCCCCCCAAAGGGCAAGGTACCAGTGATGATAAATCGTCCGGGGATGCAAAAGGGTATTTCATATATAATTGGGTGAATACGCCTTGGAATAGGGCAGATGTTATGGCATTGAAGAATGCTTTGCCCGATCCCCGTAAAAATCCGGCAGCTTTCTATGAAGGAGTGGAGGGGGCTATTTCTTCGTGTGTTATGACGTTAGTTGATATCGATCTTTTCTTTGGGTTAATACTGCCCCCTGATATGTGGAGAGCGATTCGTAAGTTTGACGATCAAGCGATTTTGGGAGCAGATTGGAAAGCTATAGCCCAAGCTGATTTAGATAGGGAGCCTGCATGTAAGCCTTGCCAATTAATTCTAGACCTCCCGACAGCTATTTTGAATAAATTAAAAACGCTTGTTCCCCCTAAAAAGATTGATTGGACTATGTTAGCCTCTTGCAAACAGAAACAGGACGAGTCAGTATCTGACTTCTTTTCACGTTTCGAAGAAGCGTTTCATGATTACAGCGGGCAATTATTAACGGATGACACGGGTAGGCATTTGTTTGTTGATAAGTATGTGGCTAATCTCCTGCCGGAGATTGCAAAACGATTGAAAACTAGTGAAAGTTCCTGGACCACGGCGACCCCTGCGTCCTTGTTAACTATGGCTCAGTATTATGAGCGGCAGGAATTAGAGGCTAAAGAAAGTACTGATAAGAAGGCGAAGGAGTTAAAGACGAAGGTGATGCTGGCTGGCTCAGGTTCGTGCTACGTAGCCAAGAGGGAACGATAGAGGCAGGCGAGGAGGGTATGGTACGTCTTATGGTCGTACCGACATTGCTGAGGATCAATGTGCATACTGTAAAGAGTTTGGGCATTGGGCTGAAGATTGTCCGGTGCTTCGTGAGCAACGTACAGTGTGGTCGAGGAGGTGGAAGGACACGGAATAGTTATTCGGGAGCGAGAGGTGGAGCAAGTGATCGTGGTAGGTTTGAGGCGAGGAGTCGTGGTCAGGATGATCGTAATACTTTTGATCTACGGAATCAGTACCAGATATCGGAGGGTGAGAATGTGGAGTCTCAGGATTATGCGCATGCATAGGATTGCGTAGGATGGGGTGTGGAATCGGTTGAAGTGCCAGTAGACCAAAGAGGTCCATACGTATCAGCGGGCGTTTTGGGTTCTACTGATCAGTTTCTGGTTGATACAGGAGCTGCTCGTAGTGCTCTGTCTAAAAACTTGGTTCCAAGGGCTCCCCTGTCTGGCGAAACGATTACATGCATAGGGTTCGATGGAACACCCTCTCCAAGCCCATTGTCACAACCTCTTACATTTTACATTGACAGATTCTTTGGCCTGTGCCCATTCTTATTGTCACCAAATACCCCAGACAATATTATGGGCATAGATTTGCTTAAATATTTTCGAGCAACAATTCGCTGCGCTCCTGAAGGAGTGCGGGTTATTTTGAATGATAATTATCCGAATGTAGGAAGGCTATATACTATGCAAGAAATTGAAGCATTAGCCTCTCTCCCACACACGTTATGGGCCACATCAGACACGGATGTGGGACAGATGCTCATTCCGCCTATTCGAATAACTGTTAAGGAGGAAGTGTCTTTGCCACGTGTACCCCAGTATAAAATATCTAGGGATGGTGAAATTGCCCTAACGCACATTGTTCAGGATTTGATTATTGCAGGAGTAGTGGAGGAAGTTCCCTACAATGTCTGTAACAGCCCGATTCTTCCGATCCTAAAGAAAGACACTGATGACAAAGTCTATCGATTTATTATTGATTTGAGGGAAATAAACAAAATTGTAGTGCCCCAGCACCCGGTGGTGTCTGATATCACCACCCTACTTACTTTGGTCCCCCCCCACTGCTACCACGTTTTCTGTAATTGATCTTAAAAATGCCTTCTTTTCCATTTCCATCCATCCCGATAGCAGATATCTATTTGGCTTCACGTTAAATAATAAATCGTATAGATTTTGTCGAGTTCCTCAAGGCTATACAGAAAGTCCTAGCATCTATAGCCAGGCTTTAAAAAGACAGCTTGATTCTTTTGATTTGCAGTCTGGAGTAGCTCTTATCCAGTATGTTGATGATATTTTACTGGCTGCAGACACATATGCGCAGTGTGAGGAGAATACTCTTGCTTTGCTCTCTTTTCTTGCTCAGAACAATCACAAAGTGTCTAGGAAAAAATTACAATATTGTAGACCAAAGGTGACCTACCTCGGTCATCTTTTGTCTAAGGAGGGACGTGCATTAACATCTGATCGAATTCAAGCAATTTTAGTTACACCAGTTCCCCGCACTCAGAGAGATGTGCGTGCTTTCATAGGTTTAACGTCCATTTGTAGACAGTGGATAATGGGGTTTTCACACATCATAAAACCTTTGTTAGCATTATTGTCCAAAACTACACCAATGCCTCTTGAATGGACAGATGAATGTCAGACTGCTTTCGAACAATTGAGACAAGATCTTTGTTCTACACCAGTGTAAGGTACACCAGATTACGCAAATATTTTCACGTTGTACGTACACGAGAAAGATGGGTGTGCATTGTCGGTGTTAGTGCAGACACATGGGGATAAGCAGAGTCCCTGCGATTATTTTTCGGCAATACTTGATCCTGTAGCACAAGGATTACCTTGGTGTTTCCGAGCAGTTGCAGCAACAGCAGTGGCTATACGGCAGAGTGAGGGAATAGTTTTGTCACACAAATTGTTGGTGTTAGTTCCCCATGCGGTAGATGGTTTGTTAAATCAAACGAAGACCCAGTATCTCACGAGTGCACGTTTAACAGGATATGAGCTCACACTGTTGGCGCCATACATCACACTAAAGAGATGTGCTACCCTGAACCCTGCCACTTTATTGCCGTATCTGGTTGCTGAGGGCCAGGAGGAAGAACACCATGATTGTGTTTTCCTGACCGAAGAACAAACAAAGGGTTGTGTCGACTTACAGGATACGCCACTTCCAGATGTGGATGGAGAACTGTGGGTTGATGGATCGTGTTTAAGGCTGCCAGATGGCACAACTTCTGCAGCATATGCGATCACGACACTTAAGACAGTGGTAGAAACAGCACGAATACCACAGAAATCGTCCCAAGCAGCGGAGCTAATAGCTTTGACAAGAGCCTGCGAATTGAGTGCTGGCCTATGTGTGAACATCTACACAGACAGCCGGTATGCCTTCGGAGTAGCGCATGATTTTGGCCTACTCTGGAGAGAGCGTGGGTTTTTGACTTCGCATGGAGTACACATTATGCACGGAGAACTAGTGCGTGATCTTTTAAATGCGTTACTTTGTCCAAAGAAAGTGGCGATAATCAAATGCAGTGCACATAAAAAGGTCACTGACAAAGTGGGAAAAGGTAACGCTTTTGCAGACAGTATAGCAAGACAAACGGCTATGTTACGAAATGACTCATCAATGTATGTGGTCAAATCACAGGCTGAGCGATGGCATGATGCTAGAGAGGAGATACTAGACATTCAGAAATCAGCGTCTGAAGCAGACCTTGCAACCTGGGCAGCTGAGGGAGTGCAGGATGATGAGGGTTGCTGGCGAAGCAAAGATATGGAGAAATGGAAATTGCCTGCAGCTTACTTGTTATGCTAGGCGTCCTCGGGATCGGTTTGAAGATTATGTTCCACCTCTCAATCTATCCAACGACTGGAATTGCCATTAAGGCACAGCACGTTGAACTGATTAAGCGAGGGACGTTTGTAAAGGGAGTTTGGGAGCCAGGAAGGAAGGGAAGTGTACAGCAGGGAGGGAGATCTGGAAAAGACAGAAAGAGAACAACAACTCATGAGTAACTGTCTTTTCTCACTCCTTAATACAATAATAACAATTGTACCTTATACTGACTAAATACCTGTAAAGAAAAAGAATTCTTCAGGGGAGAGATAAATGATGTCGGATGTAGGGATATAGGTGCAGCTGCAATAACACAAAAAAGGACATAGACTTGTAACCTCCTGTATACTGACATTTACAATAACAGTCACCCAGGTACTATTCAGGACATGACATACCCCTAGCCTACTCCTTGCGCACTTCACAGGGATCGAGAGTTGAATACCACTCCAGATCAATCCCTGTTAATAAAAGGAGTAAAGAGACATAGGGATTACAACACCATCCTATCAGAACACCTCTTCATCACAATTGCAGACAACAAAAATAAGTCGTCTAAGTGTTGGAATCACACAGAAACAATGGTCGTTCAGTTTCAATCCCCTTGACTGAACTTCAAAGGTGGAGCAAAGTTTTTCCCCACAAAGCAAGTGAAGATTGAGCACAAATGTATATTAGAAACCTCCGTGGATTAATCACCATCCACGACACCGTCGGCCGACAATACCGACCGGGACAATCCCAGAGAACCAAGGAAGGACTTAACCCTCGTAAACTACAAGTCAACAATAGCCCTGGAAAGCCTCCTTCAGGACTCTAGAAAGTTGCAACAACGCCAAGAACAAAGGCTGTCTAGGTGCAAGCACCCTTACCGCACCAAACATGAACTGCCAAAGCACGAACAGCTCGGACCGGAGAATTCCCGATGCTTAGCGATGCGCCCCGTCTTCCTTATGCTTCCGTGATCAACCTCTCGCGAAAAAGCACAGGATCATGGGAGCGGTAGTTCTCTTGCTACGCCTGCCAGGAACTGTAGTCCTTTAGCGCAGCGCGATCATGACAGTACATCCCCCTTACAGGGAAGGCGAAGTCAAGGCCCTGGTTTAGCAGGATGCTTCCTATGAAAGGCCGCCACCTTCGCCGGGGAATGGAGCCCAGCCGCAGGCTCCCACGAATTCTCCTCAGGACCGTAACCCTTCCAGGAAACCAAATACCACAGTTTACGACCGCGATACTTGGAATCCAACAGACGCTGGACCTCGTACTCAAGTACTCCATCCACCACCACCGGAGGAGGCCGCGAGCGACCCTTTTCTCGTGCGGGTTTCAACAGGGACACATGAAAGACAGGGTGGATCCGCAGATGAGAAGGAAGTTTCAGTTTCACAGCCACCGGATTCACCCTTTTTTCAATGGCATAGGGCCCAATGTATTTAGGGTTGAACATGCTTAATTTCTTGAACCGTAGATTACAAGTAGACAACCACACCATATCCCCTCTGCCATACAACGGTCCCTGTCTTCGGTGTCTATCGGCGGCGGTCTTGTATTGCGCCTTGGCCTTTGCAAGATGAGACTGAACCTTGGACAAGGTGTCACGAATGTGTACCACCCTACGTGCAACCTCAGGCAATGCAGGATCAGCTCGCGGATGGACAAATGGAAGGAACCTGGGATGCCTGCCATAGTTACAGTAAAAATGCGTCTCCTTGGTGGAACCATGGATGGCGTTGTTATACGCCACCTCCGCCAGCCACAATTGATCCACCCACGCCTCTGTACCTTGATCCACATAACACCTGAGATACTGTTTGAGTGTCTGATTCAGGCGCTCTGTTTGCCCGTCTGTTTGTGGGTGGAAGCTAGTAGAAAGGGCGGTCTGAATGTGGAGCATCGAACACCATTTCCTCCAGAATTGGGCCGTAAACTGCGCACCTCTATCGGACACGATCACACTGGGCAATCCATGAAGACGAACCACTTGTGACATAAGCATATCCGCCAACTGCCCCGCAGTGGGCACTTGTGCACAAGCGATGAAGTGCCCCATCTTGGTCAAGTAATCGACCACAACCAGAATCGCTGTACATCCATGGTCTTTGGGCAGGCCAACTACAAAATCCAATGATATCCTATCCCAAGGAACAGAGGGAGTAGGAAGAGGTTGTAGCAAACCTTGTGGACGTCCGTGATCGGACTTCATCCTAGCACATTGTTCGCACTCAGAAACCCACTTCCTGATATCAAGTCTCACAGAGGGCCACCAGAAATGACGGAGAACATGTTCCACAGTCTTGGCTTCTCCAAAATGACCAGCACACGGGGAGTCGTGGCACCATACAAACACCTGCCTCCGCAGCTGTATGGTTGGTATTAGTAACCTTTTGTTATGCAACGGAAGGCCCCCATACATTGTCCATTCAGGATGTTTCTGTAGCCACGTCTTCCAGGAAAACGAGGTAATGCCTCTCGCCACACCCTTCAGAAAAGTGTCCGGCTGCAAAGCACACAGTACTTTACCAGGGTCGATGATGCTGGCCACCGGTGCCCCCTCAGGAAGAACCACGGACGACTGATGGGTAAGAGCATCTGCCTTGCGGTTCTCTACTCCAGGCCTGTATGTGATGACGAAATGGAACCCTGAAAAGAACATCATCCATCTCAGTTGTCTAGGGGAAAGATGATGGGCTGCCGTCATAAATTGTAGATTGCGGTGGTCTGTGTACACAGTGACTATATGTTTGGCACCCATTAAAAAGTGCTGCCACTCCAGGAAGGAGTCACGGACCGCCACTAGTTCCTTCTCTGATATATGATAGTTCTTTTCCGCGGCGTTCAACTTCCGAGACATAAAAGCCACCGGATGAAGTTGCCCTGTATCATCATTTCTTTGGGACAAAACCGCTCCGATTGCCACTTCCGACGCATCAGCCTCCACTACATAGGCCTTGTCCGGATCAGGATGGGCCAAGATCGGAGCAGACACAAATGCATGTTTGAGAGCAGAGAAAGCATTCTGTGCCTCCTCGGTCCATTTGAATACAGTGCTTTTTTTTAGAAGATGAGTTATAGGGGCCACCAACTTTGAGAAGTGACCGATGAAGCGCCTGTAAAAATTAGCAAATCCAATGAAGCACTGAACATCACGGACATTGCAGGGAACAGGCCAATTCGTTATTGCCGAAACCTTACGTTCCGCCATCTCCTGACCCTCCGGACTAAGGATCACCCCCAGGAACTCCACAGAACGTACATGAAAATCGCACTTACTCAATTTACAATATTAGTGGTGCGCTTGAAGTATACTCAATACTGTCTCTACATGATGGAGATGAAGTTCCTCAGACTCAGAGTACACCAATATGTCATCTATATACACGATGACATATCGATCCAAAATCTCACGAAGGACGTCGTTAAGGAAGAATTGAAATGCCGCAGGGGCATTGCAAAGCCCAAACGGCATAACCAGGTACTCGAAAAGACCATACCTGGTTTTAAAGGCAGTCTTCCACTCGTCCCCCTGCCTCATGCGGACCAAGTGGTAAGCTTTTAGATCCAACTTGGTGAACACAGTAGCTCCCTTGACTTGTTCCAGTAGAACACTGATGAGAGGGAGAGGGTATCTGTTTTTAATAGTGATGGCATTTAATGCGCGAAAATCCACACACGCCATCAATTCTCCATTGGTCTTAGGAATAAAGAAAAGGGGCGATGCTGCTGGTGATTTGGACGGGCGGATGAATCCCAATCCTAACAACTTGTCAAGATAGGACCTCAAATGCTGTGTGTCGGGTTCGGTCAATGCATAAATACGCCCTGTAGGTACCACTGCCCCAGGTATTAGATCTATTTGGCAATCGTACTGTCTGTGAGGGGGAAGTTCTTCGGCATGGGTTTCACTGAATACCTTTGCGAATTTAGAGTATGCTGCCGGGAGCAACACACATTTTTCTGCAGCAGTAGCAATACTGGAGCCTCTAGACAATGCTTTAGCAGGAATCAGGGATGCCGCATGACAGTGCTCCAAACAGTGGTCAGAATCCATTATCAAAGTTCTACTGCCCCAGTCTATGCTGGGATTGTGTTTCTCCAACCAGGGTATACCAAAAATCACTCCATACTGAGGGGCCCTGATCACGCTAAAGGTAATCATTTCCACATGTACTTCCCCATACCACACCTCCAATGCTTCAGTTCTATACTCCACTGGACCCGTACTCAACCTCCTCCCATCCACCGCATAAACCACCTCAGGGGGCTCGTTCTGTATCAATTCGATACCCTTGCTCTGGGCTTCCTGAATGTCCATAAACATACCCGTAGCTCCCGAGTCAACCATGGCAGACATGACCACTTGTACACCTTCCACTACCATCCTAATGGGAAGAAAAAAATGTCCTTTTGATCCCACCTTAACGTCATGTAACGAAGGGACAGATAAAGGACTCCAAGACACCCCTTCTTGTGACCTAGAGTCCGTCAGTTTCCCGCCCCCTCTTCAGCTGTGGTTGAGGCTGCTCTGGGGGAGCGAAAACGATTACCTTTGGGCTTGACAGGAAACTCCCGTACAAAATGCCCACGTTTCCCACAATAGAGACAAAGACCCTGCTTGCGACGGGACTCTCTTTCAGCTGGGGTGAGGGCCTGTCTGACAGCTCCTATATCCATCGGTTCAGGGGCAGGGAGCCGATGGAGTTTCAGGTGGTTTTCTCCGCTCAACAGGACGTTTTCTGCGAGTATCCCCTCTCCATTCGCTCAACCTGTGATCTAGCCTCAACGTCAGATTGATCAGATCCTCAACAGTAGCAGGTTGCGGATCAATCTGTGCGATGACATCCTCGCTTACTCCCTGATGGAACAAGGAGGCTTGTTTGTTCTCGGGCCAACTGGTCTCTGCCACTAACCTTTGGAAAGCGTTAATATAACCCACCAAATCTTTGCTACCCTGTTTCAACTCCAATAACTCACGATCTGCCGTGTAGGATCCGCCCTTCTATCGAAAACTCTTATAAACTCCTGTCTGAAGGATTCCCAATCATGTAACAGGGGGTCGTTACGATTGACAAGTGGCACAGCCCATTGCACTGCATTCCCCACCAAATAAGAGATTGCGAAGGCCACTTTAGCCTGGTTGGTTGGGAAGGATTTAGGCTTACATGAGAAATGAAGTGCTACCTGCGTGAGAAACACCTGCACCTTCTCTGAATCCCCCTGAAAGCGCTGGGGGGAGGCCAAAGGGATAGAAACTGGCATTTCCACTACCACAGCAGGGGAAGGAGCAGGTACGCCCGCATCAAACGGGTTTCTTGGTAGACCATCAAACCTGGCCCGTAGGTCAGCTGTCTCTTGTCTGGATGCTGCTACTTCTATCTGTAAACTAGCCAAAGCAGCTATCACTTCCTCCATGGTAGCCATTAGGTTCAACCCGACCAGGAGGACTATATTTGTAGATCGGGAATTCTGTTATGCGAGGCGTCCTCGGGATCGGTTTGAAGATTATGTTCCACCTCTCAATCTATCCAACGACTGGAATTGCCATTAAGGCACAGCACGTTGAACTGATTAAGCGAGGGACGTTTGTAAGGGGAGTTTGGGAGCCAGGAAGGAAGGGAAGGGGACAGCAGGGAGGGAGATCTGGAAAAGACAGAAAGAGAACAACAACTCATGAGTAACTGTCTTTTCTCACTCCTTAATACAATAATAACAATTGTACCTTATACTGACTAAATACCTGTAAAGAAAAAGAATTCTTCAGGGGTGAGATAAATGATGTCGGATGTAGGGATATAGGTGCAGCTGCAATAACACAAAAAAGGACATAGACTTGTAACCTCCTGTATACTGACATTTACAATAACAGTCACCCAGGTACTATTCAGGACATGACATACCCCTAGCTTACTCCTTGCGCACTTCACAGGGATCGAGAGTTGAATACCACTCCAGATCAATCCCTGTTAATAAAAGGAGTAAAGAGACATAGGGATTAAAACACCATCCTATCAGAACACCTCTTCATCACAATTGCAGACAACAAAAATAAGTCGTCTAAGTGTTGGAATCACACAGAAACGATGGTCGTTCAGTTTCAATCCCCTTGACCGAACTTCAAAGGTGGAGCAAAGTTTTTCCCCACAAAGCAAGTGAAGATTGAGCACAAATGTATATTAGAAACCTCCGTGGATTAATCACCATCCACGACACCGTCGGCCGACAATACCGACCGGGACAATCCCAGAGAACCAAGGAAGGACTTAACCCTCGTAAACTACAAGTCAACAATAGCCCTGGAAAGCCTCCTTCAGGACTCTAGAAAGTTGCAACAACGCCAAGAACAAAGGCTGTCTAGGTGCAAGCACCCTTACCGCACCAAACACGAACTGCCAAAGCACGAACAGCTCGGACCGGAGAATTCCCGATGCTTAGCGATGCGCCCCGTCTTCCTTATGCTTCCGCGATCAACCTCTCGTGAGAAAGCAAAGGATCATGGGAGCGGTAGTTCTCTTGCCACGCCTGCCGGGAACTGTAGTCCTTTAGGGCAGCGCGATCATGACATTACTTGCAAGCGATGGTCCAAATGACACATGGATTGGCACATGTTGGAGCTCTTGCAATTACTCGATTGCTAACGTGAGTTTGGGAGCATCCTGAGATTGCCAATACGGCCAAGAGAGTAGTGCAGACCTGTCTGATATGCTTACAGCATAATCCTGCAAAAGGGACGCATACTCCGAAAGGAGGGTTTGTTCCACCTACTGCACCGTTTGAAGTACTGCAAATGGATTACATCCAGCTTGATCATTGTAATAACCTTAAGTATGTCTTAGTGGTGGTGTGTGCTTTCAGTAAATGGATTGAGGCCTTCCCCACGAAGGATAATACAGCGTTGACAACAGCTAAGGTTTTGCTCGGTACACAGACAAAATATCGATTTTTAAATATCGATATACAGTAATATCGAAGTTTAAATATCGATGGGACAAAATATCGAAGGTAAGTAATATCGACAGTCTTAATATCGATATTAGTATGAGATCAGTAATATCGAAGTTTTAAATATCGATGTCAATAATATCGAAATAAATAACTTTGATGTTACTAATATCAATTTTTAAATAAATTTAGTGTATATTATATTGTATTTATTATGTTTTATTATTTATTTTTAATGACATTTAATTAAATATTGTCTTTTACTACTGTAGCGGGTTGTGGGTTTATAGGGGAATAGGGTGGGAAGTAATTTAATTATGTTAAATTAATTATTAATTAGTAGGAATTATTAATTAATTAATTGACAATTAATTTTTAATTAATTTTAATTAATTGATTAATTGATAAATATGTTCTGTAGCGGGTTATCGGTTTATAGGGGAATAGGGTGGGAAGTAATTTAATAATAATTAATTAATTAATATATGTTTGTACATATTTTAATTAATAATTAAATGGTAATTAATGTATATTAATTAGTTAATTAATTAATATAATTGTGTACATATTTTTAATTATTAATTAGTTGGTAATTAATTAATATTAATTAGTTAATTACATTAATTATATTATTTTTTTTATATATATTTTTTTGTTATTCTTAATTAATTAATTGGGAAAAATAATATTAATTATTAAATTAAATTATTTACAGCTAATGTGCTAATATATTTACTTTATTGTTATTGTTAATTAATAATTAATTGGTAATTAAATAATATTAATTAATTTTGGGTAAAGGAGTATTTTTAGGGTTCAGGGTCAGTTTTCAGTTCTTGGGTAAAGGGGTAATTTTAGGGTTCTGGGTCAGTTTTCAGTTTTTGGGTAAAGGGGTATTTTTAGGGTTCAGGGTCAGTTTTCAGTTTTTGGGTAAAGGGGTATGTTTAGGGTTCAGGGTCAGTTTTCAGTTCTTGGGTAAAGGGGTATTTTTAGGGTTCAGGGTCAGTTTTTAGTTTTTGGGTAAAGGGGTATTTTTAGGGTTCAGGGTCAGGTTTCAGTTTTTGGGTAAAGGGGTATTTTTAGGGATAAGGGTCAGTTTTCAGTTCTTGGGTAAAGGGGTATTTTTAGGGTTCAGGGTCAGTTTTCAGTTTTGGGTAAAGGGGTATTTTTAGGGTTCAGGGTCAGTTTTCAGTTTTTGGGTAAAGGGGTATTTTTAGGGTTCCGGGTCAGTTTTGGGTTTTTGGGGTACAGGGATATTTTTAGGGTTCAGGGTCAGTTTTGGGTTTTTGGGGTACAGGCGTACAGGGTAAAAACAAAAAAAATTACATTAAATCAATTTAATAACATTAAAAAAAATAAAATTACATTAAATTATTAAGTGTTTTATTTATTTTAAATGTATATGTATTAGTTTTAATTTTGTTTTAATATTTTTATGTAATATTTGTAAAATTATATGTATTTTAACATTATTTTTACATTATTATTAATACATTTAAAAAAACGATATTTTTAATTCCGATATTTTTGTACTACGATATTATTTTTTCGATAATTTTGTACTTACCTTTATGAAGATATGAGTCCGATATTTTTGATGTCGATATTTTTGTTCCGATATTTTTGTATTTCGATATTCTGTCTGTCGATATTATGTCAGACATTCGTTTTGCTCAAAGAGTACTTCCCTCGATACGGCGTTTGTAAATTTTTGTGGAGCGATAATGGTCCTCATTTTGTTGGGAAAATTGTGGAATACGTGATGAAAGGATTGGGAATTCAGCAGAAATTTCATGCTGTGTTCCATCCTCAGTCAGCAGGTCTTGTTGAACGGTATAACGCTACTCTGAAATTGAAGCTAGCAAAGGTTGTGGCATCCACGTCTTTGAAATGGCCGGATGCCCTGCCATTGGCATTACTATCTATCAGATCAGTGCCCCATTCCCGAACTGGCCTCACACCTTATGAAGTGGTGTTTGGAAGGCCTATGAATATCTGGGGAGTTCCTAAGCCTCGATTGTTACATGATGTGCCTTGTATAATGATGAACGATTATTTGGCACGATTAACAAATGATTTACTTTCCATTCATCAACAGGTTCGAGAAGCGCTCCCTGACAACTCTATTGTAGAGGCTCATAATCTTCGTCCTGGGGATCATGTCATGATCCGCTCCTTCGAGAAGACAAGCAGCTTGGAACCGAGGTGGCGTGGCCCCGAGCAGGTATTGCTTGCAACTCGAACGGCTGTGCGAGTCACCAACAAGAAGCGGTGGGTGCACTCTACTCACTGCCGCCGTGTCTCTCCGGATCTGGTGAGCCCAACTGTGCTGTCTGATTATCGAGACATCTTGGACGAGGAGAAGAGCCCAGCTGTAACGTCTGCTGAATCGGAGGGAGCCTTCCCGGACCACACTGTTTCTGCAAGAGAGAGATACAACTTACGACCACAATAAGCATTTTTTTTTTGTGCGAGACTGGTTGAGTTACCGCTCTGGGGTTTGTGAAACGGAAGCCGGGAATATCAAGGGGGGGGGATCTGTTCTGCCAAGTGTAGCGACACCTGTCTTGAATCTCGGAGAAGAAACCAAGGGCTACCTCGGAGCTCAGCACTCATATTTTAATTTTTTTAGTTGTGTTTTTTGAGACATTTTGAACTTTGAACTATGGCATCTCCTGCAGTGCGAGACAAGAGAATTCTTGGTGCAGTACTATTTGTACTGACAATTGTTGTGATAGCTGTGATAGCTTGGGTAGTAGAACTTGTGGTACCGGTACGAGAACATTTGTTGCCAACTACCCCGATTCCATCTGAACATTTCCATTTTACTCTGCCTTATCATGAAGAGCGACACCGACAAACTTACTTGAACAACAGTTTTATTCAGATTCTGCATCACACCCACAACATGACTAATACCTCGAACTGCTGGGTATGTGGGATGTTGCCTGGACATCAAAGGAAAGGGGGCACACCACTAATCCCACTCCCGTTTTCCCATAATGGCTCTTGCAATGCCTGGTACACACTCCTATTCACTTTGCGATGGCCAACGAAAGGTGGGCTGCTTTTCCGACTCAATAAAATATGCTACAATGATCGAGATGGTTATCCGCAAGCTGAAGGAACTAAGTTTGAATGGGAGGAGTACCGCCCCGATAATGTTTCAGCACCACGTGTTTATAATAATCAAAGACTTGTAAATATGTCCAGTTCACATGTAATTACTGTTATCGATACCAAAGCTGATCTCTGTGTTCGTAATAAAGGTACAATCCGAGTCGGCAGAAGTGAATGTAACACCACTCTTACCTTTGACACTCCAAATGGCATTTCATTTGTGGGCTCCCGAAATACGTACTTTATATGTGGAAATAAAGGCTATCATCGTCTCCCAATAGGATGGTTAGGAACATGTTATATATCTTTTGTATTACCCCCTGTGTTTATTGCCCCACCTATGTATCATAACAATTATATCCTTTATCATGACTTCATATTGAATAGGGCAAAGAGAGCATTAGTCCTTGAAGATATTGACCAAACTGATACTGCGTTGCAACAATATGTTGATTTTAATTTGGGTCTCTTTTCATTTGTTGGAGCCGCTTTGAATAGTCGAAAAATAAGACGGTAAACTTGTGTTGTAGAAGCTGTTGCTAATGACACTGCTTTTGCTTTAGGAAACTTAACGGAGGAACTTCAGATTACCAGAATTGTAACGCTCCAAAACAGGATGGTATTAGATGTAGTATTAGCTGATCGTGGAGGAGCATTCCGCATTATCGGGAGTAGTTGTTGTGTATACGTGCCAGATAACTCACCTTCTGTGTATGATGCAATATCCAAATTACATAAAATTGCTGCTGAGATACATCCTGATAATGGTACATGGACATTTTCGGGATGGTTTTGGTCAATACTCAGTACTTGGGGTTGGAAATTGCTGACGATTCTATGTGTAATAATTGGGATATTATTCTTTTTATGCCTTTGTATTCAGTGTGGCCCTGTATTATGCTCCATGTGCCTTTCTGCTTGTATTCCATCCAAACGAGCCTTTGCTAAACATGAACAAATGATTCATAAAGAAGTAGCAAAAATCATGTCTATTGATATTGAAGATGAGTACCCCGATTATGTCCACTATGAGGTAGCTTCAGCTAAACGCTAAAAGGGTCGTCTGTCGTAATTTGACGGTGATCGAGTTAGCGTTAAGCTTTGCTACACGTATTTTCCCCTTATCTTGACTATAGTTGTCGGACACCATTTTGTATGTATCGGCGGCCATTTTGTTGAATGCGTTGCCTCGTGGTCAGCATGTCCTTTGTCCTTCCTCTGTACCACTGACCACTCGAGTTTGCCCAGCAACAGGCTATTTTTAGTAGTGGTCAAGCTCACACATGCGCAGTTTAGATTGACCAGTCATCACTTAGGAATGTTCCGCCAAACTGACCAGTGGTGTTATAGCTCCTCCTATGAGTTGGCTGTGTTCCAAAAATGCCCATATATGTACCTAAACCTCTGTAAACCGTGTACCGCCTATATTTTTATTACTGTAAAACTGTAAAAAAGAAGGATTTGCACTGATGGTCGGTGTGATACTTCTTGCATTACCGAAGGGTGCTGTAGGAATGTACCACCACCACATGGGGTCTTAATAAACTTGGGGCATATTATCAAGCCTGTGCGCTAAAATTATCGCCGCTTTATCGGCCGAAAACGGCCGATAAAGCGGCGATAATGGGCTTGATAATATGCTCTGTGGAATTCCAATCGAAGCCTATGTTAGATGTCTTCACATCTAACATGTGCTTCGATTGGAATTCCATAGAGCATATTATCAAGCCCATTATCGCCGCTTTATCGGCCGTTTTCGGCCGATAAAGCGGCGATAATTTTAGCGCACAGGCTTGATAATATGCCCCCTTGTCTTTTGCATTTTCTAGTTTCCGTACAAACAGTTCTTATGGTTTAGAGGGTATTCTGCGGAGTATGTAGGCCTGGAGAACCCAATACCACAAATGCACAGTCTTAAATTCAGGAGGAATATTCTATTCGCCTCATCTGACAAGTGCTTACCATCTCCTCTGTAGTTGTCTTGCATGTTGTAACGCAAGTTATTGTTGAATATTATTACCCATTCTAAAGTCTCTCATATAAGCAGAAACAGATTTATTCACATGTTTCCGTGCTTTCTCAAATTGTGGACAAAATTGGTTGGACCAGTTCCATTTCTGTCTTTGCCATATATTGGAATATATCAAGGCAGTTTGGGGAAAAAGTGTCATCAATTGATGAAAGGTGTCCTTTAAAAGCATTTCCAGACCAACCCCAGTCATAGTGCCCAAATCATTTCCATCACAGTGCACTATTAAGAGGTTCACGGTTTGGCAGATGCATAAAAAAATTATATTAAAAACATATAAAATATATTTTTCCTTTAAAAGAATATTACATTTTACAGCTTTTGATATTTGCTATTGAAAAACCATTGAAATTCAATGAAAAAACCATAGGTTATAGACCATATATAGTTAGGAATTAGCATTTACAAAACTTTGAAAATTCACTGAAAAAACCATAGGTTATAGACCATATATAGTTAGGGATTACTATTTACAAAACCTTATTTTACTCATACAAAACCATTGAAATTCGCATATATAGTTAGTTGCACTAACTATATATCGCGCACCCGCAATCCACTGCTGGTGATGTCACATATTACAACATTCATGACATGGTCAGTGTCATCACTGATGACATCACTGATGACAACTCAAATGACATCACTGACAACATCACTGATGACATCATTCATGTGATAATATGATCAACCTCTTCAGTCTCTAATATAACCTTAGATACACTCAGAGTAAACAGACACTCACAGATTGTCACTCATCCATGGAGTTACTCATACACCTAGTCAGTCATGCAAAGAATCAATCACACCTCCATTTCCTCAACTATACAGTTATACACACCTTACTTATTCAAACATATTCTAACACATATTTACTCTCTTATACAATCACTGATACAAGTTTTCAATGCTACTGATGCCGCCTCATGGGCCAACGGGTTTTGTATGCTTTTTATAACCCAAAGCCGCATAACAGGTCATGTGACTTGTTTATAAAACTTTTCATTGGTTCATTTTACTTTTGGTTTCCTAATGATGGAAGGCTTGATCATATGACCTAAAAATAACACTTTTCATTGGATTAAAACATTTTTTTTTCCCAAACGATGAAAGACCCACCTTTTTTTTTTCTCACTCTGCAATCAAAAAAGGTTCCGTTAGATGACAACAGAGGGGACAGGCAACAAGAACCATCACTCAAAAAAGGGGAGGGCAAGTTCTTCCCTACCGGGTCACGTTGGGGCTCCACCGGAACTCCTCGACTTGATAGTCTACAGTGTTTCTGGATGTTTCAGACTAAAGCTGGCGTCAGCATGAAAGCACCACCATCTCGTAGCTCCGTTGTGGCCATTCCGCAAGCAATCATGGCAGCCGCTCCCCACCGGAAGCCTGCGGGAGTCGGGGGCCCCCAAGACTTTTGTAGAATCTTCAAGGCTGAGGGGACGCTTTCGAGAACAGAGCCCAAGCCCTAGCAGACAAGCGTCCGAGTTCCAAGGTGTCCCAGGGCCATTTTAGTGGACCAGGCCCAAAGCCGAAGAGCCGGCCGCCATTTTAAGAGTCCTGTGGCAGCCGCCTATCGCTGCACCGCAAGAGTGGGCGCAACTCAACAACATGGTGAGCGAGACGCTGTAGCCGCAAGAGCGGGCGGTAAACAGCTGAATGGCGGAAGAGGTACAGTGTAGCAAAAGCGGGCGGAATGGCAACTGAACAGTAAAGGGGTGCCCCACTACAGCAGACGAGCCTCCACCTGGGGAGGCCCATTCACGCCGCCTCCCCCCCCCCCCCCGGGGCGCCCCACGCAGTTTTTTCGGAGCAGCATTGTAGGATACCAAAACCAGTGCGGCAACTTACTGAACATCACCTGGGTGCCGTCCAGATCTCAGCGCGTTCTGCTGCCTTGGGACTATTCGCACAACAGACCGCTACTGACGAGGCACAGTGCAGCAAAAGCGGGAGGAAAACCGCTGAATGGCAAGTGAAACGCTAAAGGGGCGCCCCACTACAACAGACGAGCCTCCACCTGGGGAGGCCCATTCACGCCGCCTCCCCCCCACCACCCCCTCCCCGGGGCGCCCCACGCCGTTTTTCGGAGCAGCATTGTAGGATACCAAAACCAGTGCGGCACCCAGGTGACATCACCTGGGTGCCGTCCAGAACTCAGCATGTTGTGCTGCCTTGGAACTATTCGCACAACAGACCGCTACTGACCATTGTTGCTTCTGTTTTAATCAAAACATTTTTAAGGTGTTTACTGTTTTTGTTGCGATGTATATATTTATAAGTTATTAAAGTGTTATAATCCTACTACTTTGTTGGAGTGCTATATATTTTTAATGTGACACATAATTGTGAAGACTTTGATGTACAAATAGGCATCCCTGGAATCTTCCGCTTCAGGCTCGGTCCCACACACCCTCACACTGAGAATCCCCTCCCCAATCACAATACAGGATCGTTATCAGATAGTAGGAACGCGTGTGGTGTGACGGATCTCATGAGGTGGGGACCTTGATCTACTGTAACTCCTTTGAAGAGGGGTGACTCTTTACAGTTGAGGCCATAAACTACATCCGCAGGGCTACGTGATAGCCTGAAACCGGCCTGGACAATCAGACACAAAGGAAGAGGAATGTCAGAGGGTGCGGTAGTGAATAGGGTGAAAGGGAGGTGTCGGGCAGGCACAGGGTGTGATTCTCAGGGAAGAGCAGCGCAGATGGGGGGAGGTTTATGGCCCATGCATGAGAGAAAGAGCGGGGGTGACCAGTGCGTGGGGGAAATGCTTGCGAGAGTGGGGAGCCGTGCTGAGGATCGGCGGCGTGCAGAGAGTGGGTCTGGTCAAGGCATCTAAAATGGCTGCCGTGCACGACAAAAGTGTGGCATTGGAAAAAAAGCAAGATGGCGCAGACAATGTTTATCAATACGGATTAATTTATAACAATTATTTTTAACAATATATTTACTCGCAGTGTCAAAATGGCGGTCAACACTTCCTGATTTCCTTTGAATCGAACGTTAACAGACTTCAGGCAGCAAAAAAAAAAACGCTCACGTGCATTCGCTGGAAGACAAGTATCAACATATATGAGCATCCTCAGCCACCCTCAGAAAACATAGGGGGTCAGGATACGTCTCCTGTACCCCCTTATACCCATTTCTCTCATTGTTTTTCCTCCATCTTGTAATTTAATTAAAACAAAACACAAAATGGCGAATTCCCGTTTCGCGTCCCGATTCGCTAACCGGATCGCGAACCGGAAAGCGCTTCTACCGTCTCCCGTACCCCCTTATACCCATTTCTCACATTGTTTTTCCTCCATCTTGTAATTTAATTAAAACGAAACACAAAATGGCGAATTCCCGTTTCGCGTCCCGATAAGCTAACCGGTTCACGAACCCGGAAAGCGCTTCTACCGCAAAAAAACACATTTTTTTTATTTGCCCCACGGGACCCTTTAATAACCCCAACATCATTCCTAGGGGGTCAAGAAGGATCTACCTTGCTCCCTTTCATTAAAATCCCCCTTCGTTTTTCTCCTCTTCTTGTCTCTCGATCCTACCGAGAAACAAGATGGCGGCCGCTCCGGACTGTTTAGAATGTTGACAGACACCGGAGAGCCAATCAGCTTCGCTTCGCAAAGCTCCGTTACGCGAAAAGTTCGCGAACCGGAGCGCTACCTGGAGCGCTGTCACAGATATATCTGTTTTTTTAAACATTAATTTCTCAAAATCCACTGGAGCACATATATTGAGACCCAGCAAAGGCACATCGGGCAAACAGTCCCTACAATTTTGCCAAGTTTCGTGCAAATCCATTCAGCCGTTCGAGCTAAAAGTGAGGCCAAACGCCCTATGGAAAACTCAATGTTAAAAACGCGTTTTGGGACCCCCCTTTTGTCTCGGCCCCCCCTTGACGAAACCCCCCCAAATTTTCAGGGGCTGCTCAGAAAGAAAATGTGCCATTTTCCTGAAAATTTCAGCCGATTCCGTCCACGAACGCCAAAGTTATTAGACATAGAATTTTCAAAAGTCCCATAGAGAAAAAATCCTAACTATATATACCTACTGGCGACCGCCAGTAGGTAATATATATATATATATATATATATATATATATATATATATATATATATATATATATTCACTGAAAAAACCATAGGTTAGAGACCATATATAGTTAGGGATTAGCATTTACAAAACCTTATTTTACTCGCACAAAACCATTGAAATTCGCATAAATAGTTAGTTGCACTAACTATATATCGCGCACCCGCAATCCACTGCTGATGATGTCACATATTACATCACTGATGACATCTCAAATGACATCACTGATGATATCACTGATGATATCATTCATGTGACAATACAATGCATCTCCTCACACTTTATTATAACCTCTGTTACATCCAGTGTAAAATACAGAATATAGCACAGAGTCGCAATACTCTGTTTAGTCTTTGCAGATAGTGAAAAATCGTTTAAAAAAACAAAAGGAATCGAGCAAAATCAGTAGGCCACTAATGGGATCTCTTTTTGACCTCGCTAAAATAGAAACATTAACAACAACCCCTCATGAGAAATACGAAACTAGTGAGATGAACTGAGCTCCACACCATGATGGCTGCAAGACAGCTCGGCTCCGCCACCCACCCCACCCAAACCCTATGCAAATATTATAAATATATACAACACACCAGCAAAGTAACAGGGTAAAACATTTTATTAAATAACTATTTACATAACTATTTTATACTTTGTGTTGCCCGATCCGGCTAGCTCAATCGATCGAGCATGAGACTCATGCACTCTGATCTCCTTGGCCTCAGTCAAGCATCAATAGTAAGATTTTCATACATAAGTGTACGTTCATGGTTTTGGTCCCTGGGTTGCTTCGATGTCACTGCCTTGCACAAATGGCATAAGTCCTGGATGTTGGGTGCCATAGTTCAGAGTTCTGAGCAGCGCTTGTAACACTGTCTGAAGCTTATTTGCACCTGCTGCAGCTTCACTATTCTCAAAGTAAGTGGGGGCCGTTTGTGGACCTGACTGCATTTGAAAACAATGTGATGCGGTGCCTCCCTAAACCGCTTGACGGAGGCCCCCGAGGGGTGGTGTGATGGCGCGGACTCGGAGGGGGCGCTTGGCTCCGACCCCCTCCCCAAGTCTTGTTGCCCTGGTGTGGCCTGAGATCGCCCCCGACATAGGCGACCGGCTCCCGGGGTCAAGCGGAACTTTTTGCCTTTTGGTGACTCTTCCATTCTGGACCTTGTCCCACAATCCGTTCGACCTGAAGACACGTCCTGCGGTGCCCTAGTCCGACCATCACATATTCCTGCACCAGGAAACGGCGTGGGATGCACTAGAAGGGAGAGGCGGCGCAAACGAGCCTCCTCCACCTCCCCAGGTGGAGGTTTTTCAGGTACACCCCAGTGCTTTACGCAACCAGCTGAGTTGCGCCCGCTCTTGCGGCTACAGCGTCTTGCCCACCATCCACTTGAATTGCACCCACTCTTGCAGTGCAGCGATAGGCGGCTGCCACAGGACTCTCAAAATGGCGGCCGGCTCTTCGGATTTAGGCCTGGCCCACTAAAATGGCCCTGGGACACCTTGGAACTCGGACGCTTGACTGCTAGGGCATGGACCCTATTCCCAAAAGCGTCCCCTCAGCCTTGAAGATTCTACAAAAGTCACCGGGGCCCCCGACTCCCGCAGACTTCTGGTGGTGAGCGACTGCCATGATTGCTCGTGGAATGGCCACGACGTAGCCACGGGGTGCTCTCATGCTGACGCCAGCTTCAATCTGAAACATCCAGAAACACTGTAGACTACCAATTCGATCAGTTCCGGTGGAGCCCCAACGTGACCCGGTAAAAAACAACTTGCCCTCCCCTTTTTTGAGTGATGGTTCTTGTTGCCTGTCCCTTCTGTTGTCATTTTACAGAACTTTTTGGACTACTGAAAAGGGTTGTGTTCCGACCGCTGGTTGGTGGAGACATTTTGACTATATTCTGGACCTACGTTGTCGCGTAATGCGTCATATGACGCGTCGCGTTAGCGCACCCGGAAGTGCTCCGGTGCGCGAGGCGCAGCTTCCCGGAAGCGATCCAGAGCGCGGCGCGTAACGTAAGCATAACAGGTCATGTGACTTGTTAATAAAACTTTTCATTGGTTCATTTTACTTTTGTTATTCTAATGATGAAAGGCTTGGTCATATGACCTAAAAATAACGCTTTTCATTGCTTTCGAACATTTTTTTTTCCCAAATGATGAAAGCCCCACCTTTTTTTTTCTCACTCTGACTTGTAAAGCAAAGAACCCAGATGCATTTACAGTTTATCACTAACAATGTTCCAGGCTAATGTGTTTTCCCGGGAAATTTACAACTGTTCTGCAAGTAAAATATTCCTTTTTCGAGAAAAAGGGCGTTTCTTCGTCCCATGAGGGAACCGTTGAGCAAAAGAGGCTCGGCCTGCTGTCTTAGTCGCTGATAGGCATGAATATCAGATTCTTATCGATCACTTTATGTTGCAGGAGTAGAAAACACAACAGCCCTTGACCATTTATCTTTACTGCGTTCCTGCGTATTATACCTTTTAACCGTCATGTAATTGGACTGCTTTATTTCACTTGCCTTTTACTGATTCGAAAACAGTGGCTATTATTCAAAACTTTACCAATGTAAGTACTACTACCATGTTTTGTTTTAAAAACCTTTATTGTGAAAATGTAAGTATACAAATACGGGCCTATAACCACGTGGGCCGGCCACGGAGCAAACTGGAATCGTATATGATGAGGGGACATTTACACTGTAGAAGAACGTAACAGGCGGGCCATTAGGTTACAAGAACTAAGGTGTCTAACAGTTGCGGAATCGATGGACGTACATTTTATAATTAAAATACGACAAGCCAGTTACAATAAAATTATCTAGATATACATTTGCGGGCAAGTACCATGGGTGACGTTAATTTGAACTTTCAATAGTACAGTAATCAATAACAGATCAGAACTTAATATCAATAGGGATGTCGAAATGTTCAATCAATTCTCGTCCCCGCCCGCCATGTGCTTCAAAACTGCATACGTATCTCGTGATATCAAGGTTGGGCAACCAGTACACAACAAGGAGTTACAAGTCCCATTATACCGGCGCCATTTTGGGCGAGGCCAAGCAGGTCCAGGATATAGTCAAAATGTCTCCACCAACCATCGACTATGATGATGTTTATAAGCTCTATTGATTAGACTAACACTCCTCTCTCCACATGAAATTAATTTGCCGCAAGTTAAACATGTCATTTTCATTTGTCCAAAGTTCTTCTAAAGATTTAGAACCGTTTCCCTTGCCTCTGATGCTGTCACTGCCACTTCATTGGTGGATGTACTGGCAGGTCGGGGGTTATCCACCAAATCTCGAATTTGGGCAGCACTCTAATTAATCGGGTGCCACCTTTCCATATGACGATGCATGGTATAATTACCATAACTATATTTTTTTTCGGTTCCTCTGGAGAGTACATCGTGGCAGATGAGGCAGGTAACGTACCGGGCATTTACCTTTTTTGCATGTGGAGGAAAGGAAAAGAATTCGAGCGTCCGAGTTCCAAGGTGTCCTAGGGCCATTTAAGTGGACCAGGCCCAAATCTAAAGAACAGGCCGCCATTTTGAGAGTCCTGTTGCAGCCGCTTATCGCTGTAGCAGCAAGAGCGGGCGAAACTCAGCTAGACGGCGCCCCACTGCAGATGAAGTGCCTCCACCTGGAGAGGCGGGAGAGGCTCATTTGCGCCGCCTCCCCCCCGCAGCATTGTAGGATGGCCACACCAGTACGGCAACTTGCTGGACACCACCTCGGTGCCATCCAGATCTGGGCGCGTTGTGCTGCCTTCGGCCTACTGTAGCCGCAAGTGCGGACGCAACTCAGCTGGATAGCGAGTGAAACACCAAGGGGCGCCCCACTGCAGCCGAGGAGCCTCCATCTTGGGGGCGAGGCACCGCATCACATTGCTTTCCAATGCAGTCAGATCCTCAAACAGCCCCCACTGACTGACGCCACCTCAGAGGCCAACAGGGCACCCCACGGCGACTTTCGGCACAGCATTGTAGGATGGCCACACCAGTGCGGCAACTTGCTGGACACCACCTCGGTGCCATCCGGATCTCGGCGCATTGTGCTGCCTTCGGCCTATTCGCACATCGGTCCGCTACTGACGCCGCCTCACGGGCCAACTGATTTTTTGGGCTTTTTATAGCCCAAAGCCGCATAACAGGTCATGTGACTTGTTTTTAAAACTTTTCATTGGTTCATTTTACTTTTGGTTTCCTAATGATGGAAGGCTTGATCATATGACCTAAAAATAACACTTTTCATTGGATTAAAACATTTTTTTTCCCAAACGATGAAAGCCCCACCTTTCTTTTTCTCACTCGGCAATCCAAAAAGGTTCTGTTAGATGACAACAGAGGGGACAGGCAACAAGAACCATCACTCAAAAAAGGGGAGGGCAAGTTCTTCCCTACCGGGTCACGTTGGGGATCCACCGGAACTCATCAAATTGATAGTCTACAGTGTTTCTGAATGTTTCAGACTGAAGCTGGCGTCAGCATGAGAGCACAACCATGTCGTAGCTCCGTCGTGGCCATTCCGCGAGCAATCATGACAGCCGCTCCCCACCGGAAGCCTGCGGGAGTCGGGGGCCCCAAGACTTTTGTAGAATCTTCAAGGCTGAGGGGACGCTTTCGAGAATGGGGCCCAAGCCCTAGCAGACAAGCGTCCGAGTTCCAAGGTGTCCCAGGGCCATTTTAGTGGACCAGGCCCAAATCTGAAGAGCCTGCCGCCATTTTGAGAGTCCTGTGGCAGCCGCCTATCGCTGCACTGCAAGAGTGGGCGCAACTCAGCTGAATGGCGGATTTTGGCACAGTGTACCAAAAGCGGTGGAATGGCAACTGAAACGGTAAAGGGGCGCCCCACTACAGCAGACGAGCCTCCACCTGGGGAGGCCCGTTCACGCCGCCTCCCCCCCCCCTCCCCGGGGCGCCCCACGCCATTTTTCGGAGCAGCATTGTAGGATACCAAAACCAGTGCGGCAACTTACTGGACATCACCTGGATGCCATCCACATCTCAGCGCGTTCTGATGCCTTGGGACTATTCGCACAACAGACCGCTACTGACGAGGCCTCCCCCCCCCCTGGGGCGCCCCACGCCGTTTTTCGGAGCAGCATTGTAGGATACCAAAAACCAGTGCGGCACCCAGGTGACATCACCTGGGTGCCGTCCAGAACTCAGCACGTTGTGCTGCCTTGGGACTATTTGCACAAAAGACAGCTACTGACCATTGTTGCTTCTTTTTTCAAAATTTTTTTTAAATGTGTTTACTGTTTTTGTTGTATTGTATATATTTATAAGTTATTAAAGTTTTATAATCCTACTACTTTGTTGGAGTGCTATATAGTTTTAATGTGACACATAATTGTAAAAACTTTGATGTACAAAGAGGCATCCCTGGAATCTTCCGCTTCAGGCTCGGTCCCACACACCCTCACAGTGAGAATCCCCTCCCCAATCACAATACAGGATGGTTATCAGATAGTAGGAACGCGTGTGCTGTGACGGATCTCATGAGGTGGGGGCCTTGATCTACTGTAACTCCTTTGAACAGGGGTGATTCTTTAAAGTTGGGGCCATAAACTACATCCGCACGGCTAGGTGATAGCCTAGGACCGGCCTGGACAATTAGACACAGAGGAAGAGGAGTGTCAGAGGGTGCGGTAGTGAATAGGGTGAAAGGGAGGTGTCGGGCGGGCACAGGGTGTGATTCTCAGGGAAGAACAGCGCAGATGGGGGGAGGTTTATGGCCCATGCATGAGAGAGAGAGCGGGGGTGACCAGTGCGTGGGGGAGATGCTTGCAAGGGTGGGGAGCCATGCTGAGGATCGGCGACGTGCAGAGAGTGGGTCTGGTCAAGGCATCTAAAATGGCTGCCGTGCACGACAAA
The DNA here is from genome assembly GCF_964263255.1 of Lissotriton vulgaris. Classification (NCBI taxonomy): domain Eukaryota; kingdom Metazoa; phylum Chordata; class Amphibia; order Caudata; family Salamandridae; genus Lissotriton; species Lissotriton vulgaris. Next base: position 2,852,133 of record NW_028242552.1, on the reverse strand, counting down.
ATTGTGGCATTGGAAAAAAGGCAAGATGGCGCAGACAATGTTTATCAATACGGATTAATTTATAACAATTATTTTTGACAAAATATTTACTTGCAGTGACAAAATGGCGGTCAACACTTCCTGATTTCCTTCGAATCGAACGTTAACAGACTTCACGCAGCAAAAAAAAAAAAAACGCTCACGCACAGCCGCTGGAAGACATGTATCAACATATATGAGCCTCCTCAGCCACCCTCAGAAAACATAAAGGGTCAGGATACGTCTCCCGTACCCCCTTATACCCTGTAATTTAATTAAAACGAAATACAAAATGGCGAATTCCCATTTCGCTACCTGTTCGCGAACCGGGAAACGCTTCTTCCGTGAAAAATCTTTTTTTTTTTCCCACAGGACCCTTTATTAACCCCAACATCATTCCTAGTGGGTCAAGAGGGGTCTACCTTGCCCCCTTTCATTAAATTCCCCCTTCGTTTTTCTTTTCCTCTTTTCTCTTGATCCTACCGAGAGACAAGATGGCGGCCGCACCGGACTGTTTAGAATGTTGACAGACACCGGAGAGCCAATCAGCTTCGCTTCGCAAAGCTCCGTTACGCGACAAGTTCGCGAACTGGAGCGCTACCCGGGACGCTGTCACAGATATATCTGTTTTTTAAAACGTTAATTTCTCAAAATCCACTGGAGCACATATATTGAGACCCAGCAAAGGCACATCGGGCTAACAGTCCCTACAATTTTGCCAAGTTTCGTGCAAATCCATTCAGCCGTTCGAGCTAAAAGTGAGGCCAAACGCCCTATGGAAAAATGAATGGGAAAAACTAGTTTTGGGACCCCCCTTTTTTCTTGGCCCCCCTTGACGAACCCCCCCCAAATTTTTCAGGGGCTGCTCAGAAACAAAATGTGCCATTTTCCTCAAAATTTCAGCCGATTCCGTCCACAAACGCCAAAGTTATTAGACATAGAATTTTCAAAAGTCCCATAGAGAAAAAATCCTAACTATATATACCTACTGGCGACCGCCAGTAGGTAATATACATTACCTACTGGCGGTCGCCAGTAGGTAGTTATAGTTAGGATTTTTTTCAATGTTAAATCTGAAAATTCTATTTGGAATAACTTTGGCACCGGTTGACGAATCTGCCTGAAAATTTCCTGAAAATGGCCTCGTCGAGCTCCGGTCCTTCCTTGAAAGTTTGGGGGGGATTCGTCAAGCGGGGGCCGAGATAAAAGGGGGGTCCCAAAACGCGTTTTCCCCATGTTAATTTCCATAGGGCGGTCGATTTCACTTTTAGCCCGAACGGCTGAATGGATTTCCACCAAACTTGGCAAAATTGTAGGGACTGGTAGCCCGATGTGCCTTTGCTATGTCTCAAGATATGTGCTCCAGTGGATTTTGAGTAATTAACGTTCAAAAAAATATATATATCTGTAGCCGCGCTCCGGTACGCGCACCGGGCGCGACACGCGACTTGCGCGCAGAAAGCTGATTGGCTGTCAGTTGTCTGTAAACATTCTAAACAGTCCGGAGCGGCCGCCATCTTGTCTATCGGTAAAATCTAGTCATAAGAGGTGGCAAAAACAAAGGGGGGAATTGACTATAAGGGGGCAGGGTAGACCCCCCCTGACCCCCTAGGTTTGATATGGGGGCCATTAAAGGGCCCCGCGGGGCCTCAAAAAAAAATTTTTTTTTTGCGTTTTTCGCGGGGGAAGCGCCCGGTGCGCGCACCGGGAAGCGCTCCAAGGAGGGTACTATGGAAAAATAATCACTTTAAAAAATTGTATGTTTATTAATTGTTTTTTTTTATTTTATGTAAGTACCTACATGTAGGTACCAATGCAGAGACTTTCATTTAATGTACACCATCTGCTCTGTAGATATCTTGCATGTTGTTATTGTATGTTTTTGTGGTATATGGAATTCATAACATAGTCTGTCTGGAAAGGAGAAACAGATCTTTTAAGCACTCCCTGAGAATTTCTAGGGGATCATGAGTAGTCTATCCTGCTCACTTATGAAAATGAGGTGTAAAATATTCATATGAGATAATATAGTGGGAGAAAGGTAGTAACTATGAGTAAACTTACTATGTAACAGAAAAATAGTTGAACAGTATACTATAAGTCTCACTTTATATTTTAAACATTTTTGGTAATACTTTATGAATTACATATAAAAAAGAATATTGTCTGAAACAATTTGAAATTATTAAAGATAAATTTATTCCTCTGATTCTTTTTCATAATTTAATAAAATTTCTAACATAATATTGTCCGGAATTTCCTCATAATTATATGTACATGATTCCATTTCTTCCAAACATTCTATAAACTGTTCATCCAAAGAGTCATCCATGAAATCAACTTCTTTTTTTTGATCTTCTGGTTTTTCCACCTTTACTTTGATAGAAGTATCATTTGCCTGATTTTCTCCTTCCATTTTCTTTCTGAAAATTGCATACAAATTAACTATATTAGTAGAGTTAGGGTACTGTATACCAGAGAAGCCTAACTCAATCCATAACTATTACAGAGAAGTCTATCTCTATCTCTAACTATTAAAGAGGGATAGCATATCACTAACAGAATATTTTTTCAGAAATTAACTTAAAGTGTACAATATACTTCCATAATAACAACTTACCTTAGAGAAATCAGTTGAAGTTGTCAGTGAAATTTGTTTTCAAATGTACTTCTGGAAGCAGTAGTCAAAATGGCTGTGTTTCCCTCTCTTCTTTTATATATATTCTTGTACTTAACCAATCAAACGTCAGGAAATAATCGTAGAAAATGAAAGATACTTTTTAATTGGTTGTAAATTCTAACATTACAAGTGTGTTTTTGTCATGTAATTTACCTCAGGATATTTAGACAGGCCTGTAGCCTAAATGTCTCAATGGAATTTCACCAAATTTGGGCAAATGGTAGGGACTGCTATGTAGTAGGGCGTATTCTATATTTGATGAAAGTGTCTCCATTGGGTTTTCCGTTAATTACTTTCCCACCTTTTTTTATTGTGCGCTTACTGGTGCGCGCTCCGGTGCGCGCACCGGCAGCGTAACGGGAGTCCTCCATTTTGTGTTTCGGTACAATCGAGACACAAGATGGAGGGTAAACAATGTTCGGTATGGGTAGAAGGGGGCACTGTAGAGACTTCTTGACCCTCTAGGTTTTCTGAGGGGGGCTTAGGAGGCTCATAAACGTTAAAAAAAAAAAAAAAATTTAATTTTCCACGGGGGGAGCGCCCGGTGCGCGCACCCTTAAGCGTACCCGAAAGCGTACTTTGGTGAAAAATAGTGAAAAAAGTTAGAAAAAAATAAACGCTTTGAATGATCAGAGGTAGGGTAGCTCTGAGAAGAGCTTTTGGGTTCTGTGGTTGATTTAGGTACCTACAAGTAGGTTCCAATACACATTCTTAAATTCAGGAGGAATATTCTATTCCCCTCATCTGAGAAGTGCACTCCATCTCCTCTGTAGATGTCTTGCATGTTGTAACGCAAGTTATTATTGTATATTGAACCCATTCCATAGTCTCTCATGTAAGCAGAAACAGATTTATTTACATGTTTCCGTGCTTTCTCAAATTGTGGACCAAATTGGTTGGACCAGTTCCATTTCTGTCTTTGGCATATATTGGAATATACCAAGGCAGTGTGGGGAAAAAGTATCATCAATTGATGAAAGGTGTCCTTTAAAAGCATTTCCAGACCTACTCCAGTTAATGTGCCCAAATCATTACCTCCACAGTGCACAATTAACAGGTCAGGTTCTGGCAGATGCAAAAAGGTTTTCACCAATGGTATCAATTGGTGACATTTTAATCCTCTGTGGCCAATCCACTTGATTTCCACATTTGATAAATCAAGGTTATGAAAATTTCTGCTAGCTGCATACCTTTGAGCCCAGTGGATGTAGCTATGTCCAATAATCCAAACAGAGTACATGATGTGAGAAGGTTCTGGTCCAGTCAGATGAAGTGTGGGAATGAAATGGCAGTTGGAACAGTAGGAGTTTACAAAAAAATAATTGTGGAGTTTCGCTGCTCTTGAATCACAAGCAATGATTGGTGGATTCAGATAGTTGAAAACTGAAAGTTAGGGTGCATGGTTATGTTGTGTGAAAGAAGCAATTTGAATGGTTTAAAAAAAGTCACCAAAAGCAAAAATACCCTGTATAGGCTGCTGTATTGAGAGGTCAAACATCCTTGCTGAGTTAATTTGCAACATTGTAAGATAAACTTTTGAACCTTACAGTTCAGTTAGGAGGGAGTTGCTATGGTAACAGATAGAAAGGTTTGAGAGGGGGATGGGTGTTGGTTTGAAAATAGTGAGGGAAGAGTTTTCATTGGTTGAATTAAGGCATATGTGTACAAAGATAGAGATTTTCTATGCCAGTCTTGGTTTCAGTGTATTGAGAGCACACCTTTTCCTCTGCTAAAGAAAAATTGGTGTGTGTGTCTGACACTGTTTTCAATCTCCAAAAGCATTTGTAAAGGTAAGTAATGATTCATTTAATTTAGATAGAGATTTATTTGCTCTATGGAGAATATTTGGAAGCAGATAGTTATGTTTTAGAAGTGAAATTGTATGTTAGTATATAAGTCCTGCGCAGTGTTTCTTACATGTTATTCAAAAATCGATTTTGGGTGCAAATGAATTGTATTTTTATTTGGCTTTTTTTATGATTGCCATGTGCAGCTAGTGCATCACTTTAAACATGGGTAATAAGTGATGCACTGGTGGCGCAAGGCCTTTATAAATCAGACCCTGACTTTGTTTGATGATATTGAGTGGTTGTACTTAGGTTCTGCGCAGTGTTTCTTACATGTTATTCAAAAATCGATTTTTGGGTGCAATTGATTGGTATATGCATTTGGCCCTTATTTATGAATGCCATGTGCAGCTGATGCATCACTTTAAACATGGGTAATAAGTGATGCACTGGTGGCGCAAGGCCTTTATAAATCAGACCCTGACTTTGTTTGATGATATTGAGTGGTTGTACATAGGTTCTGCGCAGTGTTTCTTATATGTTATTCAAAAATCGATTTTTGGGTGCAATTGATTGGTATATGCATTTGGCCCTTATTTATGAATGCCATGTGCAGCTGATGCATCAGTTTAAACATGGGTAATAAGTGATGCACTGGTGGTGCAAGGCCTTTATAAATCAGACCCTGACTTTGTTTGATGATATTGAGTGGTTGTACATAGGTTCTGCGAAGTGTTTCTTACATGTTATTCAAAAATCGATTTTTTGGTGCAATTGATTGGTATATGCATTTGGCCCTTATTTATGAATGCCATGTGCAGCTGATGCATCAGTTTAAACATGGGTAATAAGTGATGCACTGGTGGCGCAAGGCCTTTATAAATCAGACCCTGACTTTGTTTGATGATATTGAGTGGTTGTACTTAGGTTCTGCGCAGTGTTTCTTATATGTTATTCAAAAATCGATTTTTGGGTGCAATTGATTGGTATATGCATTTGGCCCTTATTTATGAATGCCATGTGCAGCTGATGCATCACTTTAAACATGGGTAATAAGTGATGCACTGGTGGCGCAAGGCCTTTATAAATCAGACCCTGACTTTGTTTGATGATATTGAGTGGTTGTACATAGGTTCTGTGCAGTGTTTCTTACATGTTATTCAAAAATCGATTTTTGGGTGCAATTGATTGGTATATGCAGTTGTCTCTTTTTTATGATTGCCATGTGCAGCTGATGCATGACTTTAAACCTGGGTAATAAGTGACGCACTGGTGGCGCAAGGCTTTCATAAATAAGGCCCTGACTTTGTTTGATGATATTGAGTGGTTGTACATAGGTACTGCCCAGTGTTTCTTACATGTTATTCAAAAATCGATTTTTGGGTGCAATTGATTGGTATATGCATTTGGCCCTTATTTATGAATGCCATGTGCAGCTGATGCATCACTTTAAACATGGGTAATAAGTGATGCACTGGTGGCGCAAGGCCTTTATAAATCAGACCCTGACTTTGTTTGATGATATTGAGTAGTTGTACATAGGTTCTGCGCAGTGTTTCTTACATGTTATTCAAAAATCGATTTTTGGGTGCAATTGATTGGTATATGCATTTGGCCCTTATTTATGAATGCCATGTGCAGCTGATGCATCAGTTTAAACATGGGTAATAAGTGATGCACTGGTGGTGCAAGGCCTTTATAAATCAGACCCTGACTTTGTTTGATGATATTGAGTGGTTGTACACAGGTTCTGCGAAGTGTTTCTTACATGTTATTCAAAAATCGATTTTTTGGTGCAATTGATTGGTATATGCATTTGGCCCTTATTTATGAATGCCATGTGCAGCTGATGCATCAGTTTAAACATGGGTAATAAGTGATGCACTGGTGGCGCAAGGCCTTTATAAATCAGACCCTGACTTTGTTTGATGATATTGAGTGGTTGTACTTAGGTTCTGCGCAGTGTTTCTTATATGTTATTCAAAAATCGATTTTTGGGTGCAATTGATTGGTATATGCATTTGGCCCTTATTTATGAATGCCATGTGCAGCTGATGCATCACTTTAAACATGGGTAATAAGTGATGCACTGGTGGCGCAAGGCCTTTATAAATCAGACCCTGACTTTGTTTGATGATATTGAGTGGTTGTACATAGGTTCTGTGCAGTGTTTCTTACATGTTATTCAAAAATCGATTTTTGGGTGCAATTGATTGGTATATGCATTTGGCTCTTTTTTATGATTGCCATGTGCAGCTGATGCATGACTTTAAACATGGGTAATAAGTGACGCACTGGTGGCGCAAGGCTTTCATAAATAAGGCCCTGACTTTGTTTGATGATATTGAGTGGTTGTACATAGGTTCTGCCCAGTGTTTCTTACATGTTATTCAAAAATCGATTTTTGGGTGCAATTGATTGGTATATGCATTTGGCCCTTATTTATGAATGCCATGTGCAGCTGATGCATCACTTTAAACATGGGTAATAAGTGATGCACTGGTGGCGCAAGGCCTTTATAAATCAGACCCTGACTTTGTTTGATGATATTGAGTGGTTGTACATAGGTTCTGCGCAGTGTTTCTTACATGTTATTCAAAAATCGATTTTTGGGTGCAATTGATTGGTATATGCATTTGGCCCTTATTTATGAATGCCATGTGTAGCTGATGCATCACTTTAAACATGGGTAATAAGTGATGCACTGGTGGTGCAAGGCCTTTATAAATCAGACCCTGACTTTGTTTGATGATATTGAGTGGTTGTACATAGGTTCTGCCCAGTGTTTCTTACATGTTATTCAAAAATCGATTTTTTTGGTGCAATTGATTGGTATATGCATTTGGCCCTTATTTATGAATGCCATGTGCAGCTGATGCATCAGTTTAAACATGGGTAATAAGTGATGCACTGGTGGCGCAAGGCCTTTATAAATCAGACCCTGACTTTGTTTGATGATATTGAGTGGTTGTACTTAGGTTCTGCGCAGTGTTTCTTATATGTTATTCAAAAATCGATTTTTGGGTGCAATTGATTGGTATATGCATTTGGCCCTTATTTATGAATGCCATGTGCAGCTGATGCATCACTTTAAAAATGGGTAATAAGTGATGCACTGGTGGCGCAAGGCCTTTATAAATCAGACCCTGACTTTGTTTGATGATATTGAGTGGTTGTACTTAGGTTCTGCGCAGTGTTTCTTATATGTTATTCAAAAATCGATTTTTGGGTGCAATTGATTGGTATATGCATTTGGCCCTTATTTATGAATGCCATGTGCAGCTGATGCATCACTTTAAACATGGGTAATAAGTGATGCACTGGTGGTGCAAGGCCTTTATAAATCAGACCCTGACTTTGTTTGATGATATTGAGTGGTTGTACATAGGTTCTGCGCAGTGTTTCTTACATGTTATTCAAAAATCGATTTTTTGGTGCAATTGATTGGTATATGCATTTGGCCCTTATTTATGAATGCCATGTGCAGCTGATGCATCAGTTTAAACATGGGTAATAAGTGATGCACTGGTGGCGCAAGGCCTTTATAAATCAGACCCTGACTTTGTTTGATGATATTGAGTGGTTGTACTTAGGTTCTGCGCAGTGTTTCTTATATGTTATTCAAAAATCGATTTTGGGTGCAATTGATTGGTATATGCATTTGGCCCTTATTTATGAATGCCATGTGCAGCTGATGCATCACTTTAAACATGGGTAATAAGTGATGCACTGGTGGCGCAAGGCCTTTATAAATCAGACCCTGACTTTGTTTGATGATATTGAGTGGTTGTACATAGGTTCTGTGCAGTGTTTCTTACATGTTATTCAAAAATCGATTTTTGGGTGCAATTGATTGGTATATGCATTTGGCCCTTTTTTATGATTGCCATCTGCAGCTGATGCATGACTTTAAACATGGGTAATAAGTGACGCACTGGTGGCGCAAGGCTTTCATAAATAAGGCCCTGACTTTGTTTGATGATATTGAGTGGTTGTACATAGGTTCTGCGCAGTGTTTCTTACATGTTATTCAAAAATCGATTTTTGGGTGCAATTGATTGGTATTTGCATTTGGCCCTTATTTATGAATGCCATGTGCAGCTGATGCATCACTTTAAACATGGGTAATAAGTGACGCACTGGTGGCGCAAGGCCTTTAAAAATAAAGCCATGAGTTGCTATTGTATAAACTTAAATATGTTGCAATTTATTGTTTATATTGTTTGCTTTTTAACATTACTTTGTTGTTTGCTAATAGTGGTCTTTAATGTGTTTTTTTAACAGAACAACAGATTCAAATCAACTTCTGAAAAGTGCCGCTCGCAGCTGTTTGTTGCCTGCCGTGACTCTGCTTTGCATCTCCGTGAGGAAAGGAGATAAGCTGCTTCTACTGTGACCGCGTTTGGAGGCTGCTCGTCAGAGGTCGGGACTGCGAGACCCAGGGTTCTGCGCGTGAAGACCGGAGCGCACCTGGAGTCTCTTCCCGCCTCTGTCCCGCCCTGATTGCTTGGCTGCCTGCTTTGATCTGATTCGCCAGCTTCAGTATTTACAGCTCGCGGCCCCCGCTCCGCGGGTGCCGCTCGCAGCTGTTTGTTGCCTGCCGTGACTCTGCTTTGCATCTCCGTGAGGAAAGGAGATAAGCTGCTTCTACTGTGACCGCGTTTGGAGGCTGCTCGTCAGAGGTCGGGACTGCGAGACCCAGGGTTCTGCGCGTGAAGACCGGAGCGCACCTGGAGTCTCTTCCCGCCTCTGTCCCGCCCTGATTGCTTGGCTGCCTGCTTTGATCTGATTCGCCAGCTTCAGTATTTACAGCTCGCGGCCCCCGCTCCGCGGGTGCCGCTCGCAGCTGTTTGTTGCCTGCCGTGACTCTGCTTTGCATCTCCGTGAGGAAAGGAGATAAGCTGCTTCTACTGTGACCGCGTTTGGAGGCTGCTCGTCAGAGGTCGGGACTGCGAGACCCAGGGTTCTGCGCGTGAAGACCGGAGCGCACCTGGAGTCTCTTCCCGCCTCTGTTCCGCCTATTTAAGACACACCCTCCACGCTAAGCGGGACGCGTGCGGGACGCCGGGCTAAGCCCGGGCAAAGGGCGGGCCGTCTGTGGCCGTCCGTGGACGACCGAGGACGGGACGGGCCACCCTGTTCTCTTATCCGTAAATAGTCATATTTGTCTATTGTGAGTTCATCGGGAATTTCAGCTCCTCGAAAGCTCCTCTCTAGCATAACAATCCCCAACAGCACTAGAGTCGATAAAAGGGATTTATCACCCCTGTCAACAACCGGTGCACAAATGGGCTTTAAGAAACTGAGATCTCGGACAGTTTATATGAAAAGAATGGGAACCGATAATGCAGTACGAATCACCACGGATAAAGCTATTAAACAAGGTCGTTTAACCCATACACCAGCTATTACAGCTTATTTTTCTACACTCTTACCTAAAGAGATCCAAGATATACAATTGTTAAGCAACGACACTAACCCTGAAGTAAAAGTCTCCGCTGGGGAGACAAAAAAACTCATAACAACATCTACCCCAATGAAATGTAGCTCACAATCAAAGGAGGGATGTTTGGAATTAGACCTAAGTAACAAACTATCAAGCACTCCGAAAGACTTTCTTCTGTCATTTCTTGAAACGAGTGACCTGAAAACTGTAACTCCTATAAAAAACAGTGGGGGTGCAAATTTACTCAACGATTTAAACATTAGCAAACAAATTATTGCAATAGAGAATAAGGATCTAGGAATAACTAATAATACCCAGTCAAATACCTCTTCACCTATTGTTTTGCTTGATCCCTCTCTTGACTGCTTCGATCGTAATAACAAGAATAATACTGCTGATAATGTCCCTCCAATATCTAGAGCTTTATTCTCTCTACAAGAGATACTGGAATCTGTTCTTTCATTTCTCGGTAACATTCTTGCAAACTCTGATCAAACATTGGATGTCCAAATAGGTATTTTAAAGCATTTGGTAGAAGAAAAAAAGAACAAAGATTCCCACGCAGCACAAAAAATCAATACGTCACACAAAACTCATCTTGAGCCGCAGAGAACTCTGAAGGACTGCGAAAAAACTCTAGAGAAAAAAACGCGTGACCAGAATACTCAAACCGTAGACATCCAAAAGCAAGAAAAACAAATATTTGACAACTCAAATGACTCAGTAATATACTCTTTGAAAAACTTATTTAAAGAAAAACATCAGCAAAAATTAAAACACTTCCCAATATTTTCAAAGACCCTGGCAGAGAATAAGTCAGTGAATACTATCGTTCCTGAAATGCAGGAATCAAGAATAAACATTACTAATGCAATGAGTGAAGGAAATGAAGAAAAACAAACTAACAAGAACCTAGAAAAGAATATGGCATCTGGGACAAAAAATAGAAGGAAGCCTTTGAGAAGGATCCAAAAACGGAAAAATCGTAAATTAAAATTTCAAAAACCCGCAATTTTTAATGAAACCAAGGAAAAACAATGCGATATTAAAAGAGAGTCGCAAGACGATGAAAAACCAGTTGCAACCAGTAACAACAGTGAAAGGGTGATGCCTCAACTAGACCCGACAGTAAAAGAATACATCCCTACTAAAGATCTCAAGCAATCAGATCGAAGTAAAAATATCTACACAGAAGAAAACAACAGCTACTTTAGAAAGGGGGAAGGACCTTCTACCAAAACTCTACAAATTGAGGAACTCTTTCCCATTGATGCGGCACCGCTTAATAGAGGAAGGATTTTAAACCTACTACGACATATAAGGGCGCTAGATACAATGACTAGCAATGAAATCCATCTTGTGTCCTTTCCAAAAAAACAAAATAACAAATTGACACTGGTTACCTTCTGGTCAACAGTTCTCCCAGGTATAATATTAAAGGAGAAAGAAATATTACATAAACACGGTTACGATGTAGTGGAAGCAGAAGAACCAACGGACTTTAATACCCTTAATGGGTATAATGCTCAAATACAGGCTATTACCAACTCTCTAGTCAATAAACACCAGCGTACAAACAACATGACCGAAGATCGAGATATTTCAAATCTTAAAATATTGGTGAACAAAGGCCATAGGGCAGTATGGTACAAAACTGACAAGAGATCTGAAGAGCATACAACTACTGAGTCCTGGGCTTGGGTCTCTGAGACTCTAAACAGCAACAAAATTTCTAACTTCGGTCAACACTCTGTTTAGCACGGGACTAAGGATAATATCTTGGAATATCGCTGGCAGAACTACAAACAAATTATCCTTGGTCATGAGAAACCTCCCAGACATATTGCTTCTACAAGAAACATGGGATACTGCATCTTTCATACTTAAAGGGTACTTTGTATATGAAAACTTAGCACTGTCAATTAACCGAGGTCACGCAAAAGGAGGATTAGCTTTACTGCTAAGGGAAGATTATCTGTGGGACCAAGAAATAATAGACACAACCTGCAGTGCATTCAGATATCTGTAAAAAAACACAACACTGCTCCACCACAGGCAATCTTACTCTTCAATGTCTACGCTCCTCCCGGGAAAGAAAACGACAACACCTTTCTGGATATAATAGAAACGATTTCGCACATTATGGAGATCTATACTGACTCATCCTTTTTTATTGCGGGGGATTTCAACAGTAAAATCTCCGATTCTGAATTCAATAGGTGGGCAAGTTTGTATGCAGAAGTAGGTCAAGACATCATAATCCCACAATTCCCTGAAGGCATATCAACCAATAAAAGAGGTAGACTGTTACTATCGGCAATAACAAATCTCAATGGACTAATATTGAATGGAGCAATTGAGGGAGATACTCCTGCAAAGTTTACCAGGCAAGGCAATGGGTCTCCATCCATTATAGATTACATCATAAGCAGTAGGGACCTGTTTGATACTGCCTTGTTATTATCTAATCAATTTTGTCTGGAGAGTGATCACGCAATTATGCAATTAACAGTTGATTGGATACCTAAAAATTCCGAACCTAGCCATATGATTCACATCGAAAGTACTGTATTAATGGAAAGTGAACGGAGATGTATCTATTGGAATTCCTCGACTATTGAAAAAATCTTGATAAAAATTGATCACTCTAAACTTTTAGAACAAAGATTCTCCAAAAATCCTATAGAAAATTTCGAAATTATAATTAAGGATTTTAAGAAACTTATCCAAAGTATGATACCGCCAGGAGCCAAAAGCAAAATCAAAAAGAAAGAGGGAAAAAATGGATATTCCCATAAGAACTCCGAAGTAAAAAAACAATTAAACAAACTCATCCGTGCCCAATACATGAAATTTTCATTAAACGTTAAGAAAGAAATAAACAGATTAAAGAACCAACTGAGGCGGGAGAACCAAAAGGAAAGAAGAGCTATTGAGGATCGTAATTGGGTGGAAATTCAGACTGCTGCAAGTACATACAATCAACGTAAATACTGGTCCTTAATCGCGAAAATAACTGGTACAAAGAAAAAATTACAATCCATCCCGGTTCCCCCGAATGACTGGGAACTATACCTTTCAGATCTCTATAAAGCAAACCCAACAAAACTGGAAGTAAGCTGTAAAGAAATGAAATACGAAAATGCCGAGAGCTTTTTAATACGAACTACAATCATTTCGGTTGAATACAATATACGCAAAGCAAGATCTACAGGCGCATCTGGTCCAGATGAAATCCCGATAAAGGCGCTACAAGTTGCACCGAAAGAATGGAGCAAACTATTATGCCCTCTCTTCAATTACATTTTTGAGACTGGACAAATTCCAAACTCCTGGCAGGGGAGCATAATTATCCCTATTCATAAAAAGGGAAGTAGAACCCAAGCTGGAAACTATAGACAGATCGCGCTCATGGATGCAGTTGGCAAAGTGTTCGCGGCAGAGGTGCTAGATCGCCTGAAAGAATGGGCCTTTTCGTCAGGACTGATACCCATGTGTCAAGCGGGCTTTAGGCCTAAGCATTCGGTGATAGATAACATAGCAGTAATTCAGGTAATCTTCGATAAATACATTACCCTGAAATCCCAGGTAGTCTATGCCGCATTTATTGATTACTCAACGGCATTTGATCGGGTTGATCGACCTACCCTATGGAAAAAACTTAGGGGGCTTGGAATTCAAGAACAACTGTTGCAAGCAATAATAAATCTACATACAAATACCTGGTGCCAAATCCAGATGGGGGGAGAAAAAGGATTTACAAAAAGAATCCAAACGGAGAATGGATTAAAACAAGGGTGCCTTCTAGCCCCGCTCCTTTTTTCCCTCTACTTAAGTGACCTGCCTAACCAATTGCAAACTGGTTCTAATTTACCGCCAAAGATCGCCCAGCAAAGTGTAATTTCATTACTGTATGCTGACGATATAGTATTATTAGATCTAACCCCTTTCGGACTGCAGGCATCATTGGACATTCTATTTCAATATTCGAAGGAAAACTATCTCATACCAAACATAAAAAAAACCAAAGTGATAGCTTTCTCAGGAAGAAAACGTAGCGCCAAGTACCCCTGGAAGATCGGGGAAGAAAAGATAGAAGAAGTAGTTAACTATCCTTATCTCGGGAGGATTCTCTCCAAAAATCTAACAAACATAACCCAGGTAACTAACTTGCAAAAGAAAGCTGATATACATGTCTCTGCTCTTTTGAAACTATACAGTGCAACAGGGAATCGACACTTCTCTGCACTGTTGGGGACATATAGAGTAAAAATACCACCTGTGTTAACTTATGCGACGGAATACATTCCCATAAAACAATGGGCTTTCATGGATCAAAAAGAGGGGAAAATTCTAAGAAGGATCATGAAAGTTTCCGATGCTGTACCTGTGCAGGCACTGAGACTAGAACTATCAGTAACAAGCTCATACGCAATAGCTATCGCCAACGTAATAAGATGGGCCTACAACTTGATTCATGCAAAAGAGAACACTCTAAGGTCTGTCTTGAAAAAAGAGACTTTTGGTGCAGAGCCGAAAAAGCAAGTGTTTCTGGAAAATTTGGATATGGCATTTCGGCTGGCACACATTAATATTGAAATGTTGAGCACTTGGACTCCAGCGCAACTAAAATTGTTCTTAAAAACTTTTACCCCTAAACTGAGCTACGAACTGGACTGCTCACACTGTAACAAATTGACTATTTACAAGCCATTTGTGGAAAGGCTTGAATATAAGCAGCCCCAAACTTATATTGGATTCACCCTGACACATGGAGTAAGAAGAGCAATCACAATGTATCGGTTGGGCATTCTACCTGTTTTAGCATTTACTTCCAGATGGCTCCCAGGAGGATCCCCTATGTGTACCTTGTGCACAGGTGGTGATCAAACTATAGAACATTTGTTGCTTGTGTGTCCTAACCATAAAGTAACCCTAGCTCGTACTAGATATCTTAATCCAATATTTCGCTCTTGCAGAATTACTAGGGGGAGAGAACTTTTGGACATATGTGGAAAACCTTTGAATGAATTTATTTGCTATAATTTGTATAAATTTTTAAAACAATTTTTATCTTTGTACTAATTGTGCAGCATCTTCGTTTATGAAATGTAAAATTTTATTGTGGTCCTCTGTTGAGTACCAACACAAATAAATTTTTGACTTTGACTTTGACTTTGACTTTGACTTTGACTTTGACTAACTTCTGAAAAGGAAGCAAAAATGCCATCAAGGCAAAGAAATATCAAAAATACCATACGGAAAAGGAGAACATCAACAACAGACTTTATGGAATCCTCTTCAACAAGTACTTCAAAAAACACCAGAAAAGCTTCTGGTAAGCCAATTAAGTCCTTTCTTCGCAACATATGTCGTAGGAAAAAAAATGAAATTGCTAATGTGAATATACAGAAAAAGTCAACAAATGTAAAAAGGAAAGAGAAGCCCACAAAAAATGTTTCCATTGGACCAGGAGAGAAGAGAATGGTTAGCAATAGAAGGGTAAATGTTTTTAGGGACATTCGTAGGCGAATGTTTCGCAATAGGGTAGTTTTAAATTTGCTAAAAAATGATAAGAAAAGTAAACTAAAAGCTGCTTTTTACAAGAAAAAGAAAAGTGTAGAAAAGATTGTTGATCAGGCTTTTGAAGTTAAGAAAAAATTATTTATTTTAATAATCAATAGAATTAGGATACTTAATAAGGCAATGGATGTTTTCAAATCGAACAGTAGATGGAAAAGAATTATTAATCGGAGTAATTTTTGTGAAGTATTTTCTGGTGAATGGATGCATAGTTCAAGTTCTGAGCCTTTTTTTAATGAGGAGAGTTACTTTCAGGAAAATGATTTGGTGCATGCAGTTGACACCAGTGGTCGTGCATATGAGGTGAAAGATAGTTGTGTGATGGAAAAAGAGAAACTTGTATCTAGAGATGCAGAAGAGGTGTTAGCTGATGAAGTTTTAGGGAGACGTACTAAGGGTCCAGTGTACACATGGAAATGCAGTAGTATTTGTAGTGTGCGACAGGAATCAATTGATTTGCTTCGAAATTTCTTACATACATATAGTAAAAAAAGTCTCAAACAAAAAATGAAGATCCTGCAAGAGTTAGATCCTTGCAGAGTGAGAGAAAGCACAGGTTTGCAAGGGCATTCACTAGCATGTCTTTCTAGAAAAGTTTGTCGGAGTGTTTTTCATCATTTTAGGATGTTAGCCGTGCATCATAATAACGTAAGGAAATTAGTGAGGAAGTTGTATTATGCAAAAAGTCCTGCACTTAAGCTTAAACAGTTAAATAGTGCTCTTTTGCATGGATCTGAAGTGGATGTGAAGACTATTTGTGAAGAAATTGAGTTTTGTTATTTTGGGAACAAAGAGGACAGTGTAGAAATAGATATAGTAATGGATGGTAATGCAGAAGATAATGGACAAATTTCAAGTATTGAAAAGTTTGATGAGGAAATTATCAAGTTTAAGGTGAAATCAAGTGAGAGGCCTAATGTAACTTGTGTGTGTTGTCGACGGACTCATTATAAAATTCAGACTAGGTTAGTTGATTTATATGCAAAAAGTGAATTGGAAAATAATAGTGAATGGGAGGATTTTGTAAGTTATTTGTTGGTGGAGAATTCTTTTGATTTGAGTTTGGATCAGCGTATTTGCAATTATTGTTTGAAAAAATTAAATGAAAATAGAATGCCTGCAAGAGCAGTTTATAATAATCTTCAGTTGATAGATATTCCTTCTGAATTGATGGATCTAAATACTTATGAATCTATTTTGATTCAATGTGTCCATCCTTTTCAGGCTATTGTACGCATGGAGCCTAAGACAGGGAAATTGCCTCCATCAGATTTACTGAGAGGATTAAAGGGAAGAGTTGTTTATTTGCCTCTAGATGTAAAGAAAAATATTAATACAATTGGTGTAGAAAGAGTAGAAGAAGATCCTTTAGTTATTCTAGTTAATGGGGTTCCAACAAAGAGTAAGAAAATTTGGCAAGATTTAGTGGATGTTAAAAAAGTCAAGAAGGCAACGTTGTATTTAGTTAAAAACAATGAGTACTACAAAAATGTAAGTGTTGGAGTAGAGGAAACAGCTACAGAAGAAGATAGTGATTCTTCAGTTGGTCAAATTGAAAAAGTTGATGTGTCTAGAACTGAAGAAATATATGAACATTATACTGTTCATCCTTTGCATTCCAAAGAAGTAATGGGAAATGCAATTGACTTGTTTCAAATGAAAGCAGCAAAAGGAAGTCCCATTAGTGTATGGGAAGAAAGTTTGGAAGCTCGTTGTTTTCCACAATTATTTCCAACAGGTTGTGGTGGACGATATGATGATCGACCAGTTCAAATTCCTGCAGCTGAATACCGGACTCTAAGATTATATGCAGAAGATCCAAGGTTTCGTCAATGCATTCCTTATTTATTTCATCTACTGTTTGAAAGTGATTTGTCTGGGCTTTCTTATGCAGTTAATCATATATTAAAAAGTGGACCTCATTTGCAGAATGTTTGTGCAAGGGACTTTATGGAGAAAGTTAATCTGCAAGACAGTATTTTGGAATCTCAGCTAATCAATCTCATGGCATGTCAACGTGGAACCAACGAGTATTGGTTTCGTCGTCATGGAGAATTGAAATGTATGCTAAGAAACTTAGGAACTCCTACATGGTTCCTCACTCTTAGCTGTGCTGAGTATGCATGGGACGATTTACTTCAATTTCAACGAGAGGCAAATGAAAACATACCAAATATAGAATTGAAAACACCAGGAGAACTGTGTTCTTTAGATCCAGTGAATGTTTGTA
Source organism: Lissotriton vulgaris (assembly GCF_964263255.1). Taxonomy (NCBI): domain Eukaryota; kingdom Metazoa; phylum Chordata; class Amphibia; order Caudata; family Salamandridae; genus Lissotriton; species Lissotriton vulgaris. Next base: position 2,834,389 of record NW_028242552.1, on the reverse strand, counting down.
GATATTTTAATCATAGATTTGAAGCTATGATGTCTTTTATTACCAACAAAAAAAATCCTCCCCTTGGAGAGGTTTTGGATTTCTTTTGGAGGAAGGAATATCAAGCGAGAGGTGCTCCTCATATACATATGTTGTTGTGGATTAAAGATGCACCCAAATTTGGATCAGATTCAGATGAAACAGTGATGAGTTTCATTGAAGAGTATTCAACATGTGCTGTTCCAAAATCTACTGAAGAAAACAATTTAAGGCAACAAGTTTTACGTTTTCAATCTCATCGTTGTGGAAAGTACTGTCGTCGAAAATTTAAAAACAAGGAAAAGTACTACACGAAATGTCGTTTTGCATTTCCTCGACCAGTGATTTCTAAGGGAAGAGTAAATAATTTGATGTCATCTCTACGACATACTGTGACGAGAAAATCTCCCAAAAACACATATAATTTGAAAAGAAATGAAGAATCTAAGTACATCAACGATTACAACCCAGTGATTTTGTCCATGTGGAATGCTAACATGGATATTCAGTTCGTTGCTGACAACTCTATTGCTGTGGCTCGATATGTGACATCTTACATCACCAAAAAAGAAAAGACAGAACTGAAGGAAATGTGGGAGGACATTTCACATGAAAAGAGTCTAAGCAAGAAATTATACAGTTTCAGTCTGAAGATGTTGTCGCATCGAGAAATTGGAGCATATGAATGTTCTGATCGGTTATCATCAGCAAGTCTCTATGCCAAATCAAGAACAATCATTTGGGTGAGTCTTGGTCTTGCTGCAACACGAAACCGAGTTTTGAAATCTGTACAAGAAATTGAATATTTGGCGGAAAAAGAACCAAACAGTACAGATATTTTGAAGACAAATATGTTGGATACATACTATCCAAATAGAAGTACTCACCTTGAGAACACATGTTTGTATGAAGTTCTTCAAAACTACAGTTATAAGAGGAACATCACAGAAGATATCAATAATGGAAAATATGCACTCATTGGCAATGAAGGATGTCTAGTGAAGCAGAAAAAAGGCCATTTGATTAATCATCGAAAATTGAGTTGTGAAGTTCCAGACAAAAGAGAATTTTACTATTTAGCTCTTTTGCAACTCTTTAAGCCATGGCGTACAGAAGAGGAACTACTTGGAGATTTTCTGTGTTATGAAGACTCTTTTAATGCAACTAAGGATACCATAGAATGTCCTATTTTTCTAAATTATCTGCAAATGTTGAATGAAGAAATGGAGCAAGAAACCACAATTGCTGAAGAGATAGCTAGAAACAGTTCTCAAGATAGTCAGAGTTCTACTTCATTGAGCCAGGATCCACTAGGAGGACCAATTATCCAAAATGAAGCTGCCACTGCCATGGATGAGGTGGAAAGAGCTATGGAACAAGCTCAAGAAGATGGAGTTAACTTAGAAGATTTGGTAAAGCAACTAAACATTGAGCAGAAAAAGATATATGATGAAATCACAGAGCAGATTGAACATGGATTCAGACATGAGAAAAAAGAGTGCTCATGTATATTATTTGACCCTGTCCGACTGTATGTAAGTGGAGAAGCGGGGACAGGAAAAAGTTTTCTAATTAAAGCCGTTGCAAGTTATCTGCAGAAAAGGACTGATTCACCACTGTCTTGTGTTGTAACTGCTCCAACTGGTCTGGCAGCACATAATATTAAAGGGATTACTCTACATCGTTTATTGATGCTGCCAGTTGAACATGATAATAAATTGCATTACAACAAGCTATCTGGAGATGCGTGTTCTGAAGTTTCAAGAGTCTTGAAGAAAATGAAACTTCTTATCATAGATGAACTAAGCATGGTCTCAAATCTAATGCTTGCTTTTGTGCATTTGAGAATGCAAGAAATTCTTAAAACAGACTATGATGTGTTATTTGGAGGAAAACACATTATTGTTTTTGGAGATCTATTGCAGTTGACTCCAGTAAAAGGACAACCAGTGTTTAAAATGCTCACGCATGAAGATACCAGGAAGTCCCTTGGAAGCATTGGAAATGTTAATATATGGCTAAATTTTAAATATGCTGAACTGCTTCAAAATATGCGACAGGCCAAGGATGAAGATTATAAAAATATTCTACAAGATGTAAGAATTGGAAAAATGACTGAGAAAGGGAAAAAAGCTTTGCATAGTTGATTAATTTCAAATTTGTATGCAAATGAAAACATTCTTCCAGAGAATATTTTTAAAAAAATGACTGAGAAGAAATCTGGGATATGTTTGATGCCAACTCTGCAAGAATGTTCCATCTTCAACCAAAAAATGTTAGACTTAGAAAATGAAGAGATTGTGAAACTGGAAGCAATAGATAAAATAGAGCATATGGGTGCAACAATTGTTTTGTCAGAAAATTTGAAAACTAAATTGCATTCATTGGAGAAAAGTATTTCAAAAACAGCTGGTTTTGAAAAGACTCTGAATGTGTGTTTAAATTGTCGTATCATTTTGAGAAGGAATTTAAATGTTGAAAGCGGTCTGGTAAATGGAGCAATGGGTTATGTTGTTGATTTTGTGAATTACAGAAATAGAGATGGAATTGAATTTTTAAAAATAAAATTTGATGGCATTGAAGAAGTACAACAAATAAGTCGTTGTTCTGCTAGATTTTTACTTGTAAAAGACTTATATGTTCGCCGAAAACAGTTTCCTGTTTGTTTAGCGTATGCGGTGACAATTCATAAATCTCAAGGTTTAAGTGTAGATAGTGCATTGGTGAACATTGGAAGATCTGTGTTTAAAGAGGGTATGGCATATGTGGCATTATCTTGAGTCAGAACTTTATCAGGATTGTACTTGATTGCGTGTGATGAGACAAAGATTTCTGCCGATCTAGATTGTGTTAAAGAATACAATAGGTTAAGAAGAGAGTATGCTCCACATTTGCCTCAATATCCTCTGTTTGAAAAACGTGTGGTAGGCCGAAAAAGAAGAAATGAGGATAATTGTAGTGAGGTAGTTGCAAAAAGACAAAAAGTAGAGAAAACTGTAATTGAAAACAGGAAGAAAAAGAATTGTGGAGAAAATGTTGTTGGATTTCAGTTTGAAAATAGTTCTGGTGTCAACTGCTATGCTAATGTAGTGGTTAATGTTGTTTTTTTTCTTAAAAGTTTACAAGAACAGATTGTTGAAAATCGGGATCAAAGATTGTGTGGTTTATTGAATTCTGTGTTTCAGAAATGTAGCAGTGGTACACCACAAATAGAAAGTGTAACGGAAATTCGAAATATTTTAGATTTGTGTTCTGGTCAAGATAAATTTTCACAAAACATTCAGCAGGATTGTCAGGAATTTTTAATGTATATGTTTGGTGTTTTGGAAGATGAAGGAGTAGATGTAGATAATCTTTTCAGTCTTTCTTATCAATGGCAGCATGACTGCCACAATTGTAGTTTATCAAGTACTACTAGAATAGACACTGAAAGATTTATATATTTGACTTTACCAGACTGTAAATCAGTGTCTTTTAAAAATCTAGTTAAAGCAGCAGATCATAATATGGTGTGTACCCAATGTAACTGTACAATGCTGTCCACATTATTTATACAAAGGTATGGGCAGTATATCATTTTAGTTTTCCAACGATGTAGACCTGATGGAACTAAATTGACAACTTCTATCAAAAATTTTGTGGCTTCTCAGTTATCAATTTCTGGAAGGACCTTTACAACTGAAGCTATTATTTATCATGATGGACCTTCGACCACCTCAGGACATTATACATGCTACTTAAAATCTGAAAATGGATGGAGTTACTGCAATGATTCTCATTTAACTTATAAACAACGTTTGCCTTATGACTCTACAAATTCTTATCTAGTGTTTTTAAAACCAAAGTTTTAGTAAAGGGAATTGGCCTTTGAAGACGGGAATAGTTAATAAAAGTTAGTTAGTTAGTTAGTTAATCTAATATTTTAAATTATTTATCTCATGTAGATACTTTAAGTGGATCTCAAAGTAAAAAATACCGATATATCAGACACAAATTGGCCGTGAGGATTGTGTATGGTATGATGTTTTTAGATCTTTTTTCATAGGAAGTCGATGAAATGGAACTTATAAGGAACAGCAGACTTTTTTTCTACCAAAAGGACCTTCACTATCTTCTACTTGGCCTCATGGAAAAGTAAGTGAATCAAAGATTAGTGTACATATATGAGATGTATGTTTGAATGGGTTTTTTTAAACACAATCTTTTAGATTGTGTTTTTTTTTTCCCGCTGTTATATGATGAAGACTTTGAACTCACTAATTTAAGTGGAATTCAATATATTCTGAGAACAGCAAAAATAAATAATGTAACATATTGTAGAAGTTATTGTGTAGTTTGCATTATGTAATTTATATTGTGTTCACATTGTTATGCACTCATTTTCTTTTTCACCCTTATTTACCTCTCTTTACTAATTTACACTCTTTTTTCATTGCTGTTTCTTTACTGTACTTCATTCACAACTTCTTAATCTAACTACTATCTGCATTTCCTCAGTTCCTTCCACCACTTTTTATCTTTTTTATATTCTCACAGTACCACTGCTTTAGTGTCCTAACCCTCTTTCTCTTTCTCCATTTTTTTTTCTTTCACACTCATTGTACTGTAGTTCAGTTAGTTCTTCCTTTTGTCTTTCTTTTACTCTCTCTCTTCTTTCTCTCTATTACTCCCCATGTGTTGCCCTTATTCACTTATATGTACCCTCTTTCACCCCTCTTTACTTATATTCACTGATATTTACTTTCCCTCAATCACTGCTATTCTTTTCCTCTGATTCCGTCACTACCTGTCATTCTCATACTTAACTGTCCTTCTTTTTACTTTCAATATCCATTTATATTCTCCCTTAACCTCTACTTTAGTGTTCTTCCTATTTCTTCTTTCTTTTGCTCCCTTATTCATTTTTCTTTTCTTAGTTACTTCCTTTTACACTTTTTATCTGTCTTACTATCTCTTACACAGTCCCTCCTTCATTATTTTTTTTTTCTTTTTTTTTATAAGTGCGCTGACGGTACGCGCACCGGTGCGCGCACCGAAAGCGCACCAAAGTGAAATATAAAAAAAAAATATTTTAAATTAAAAATATTATCTCAATATACATTATAGTGTTCATTTTTACAAAAACATACTTTAGCAATTCACTAAAAAACACATAGGTATGAGTCTGTATAAAAAGTTAGGAATTAGCATTAAAAAAACCTATGAAATTCACTGAAAAAACCATAGGTTTCACACCAGTTATAGTTAGGAATTAGCATTAAAAAAACCTATGAAATTCACTGAAAAAACCATAGGTTTCACACCAGTTATAGTTAGGAATTAGCATTAAAAAAACCTATGAAATTCACTGAAAAAACCATAGGTTTCACACCAGTTATAGTTAGCTGGAAATTTTACTGATATAAAACCATTGAAATTCCCACGTTATAGTTAGTCGGACTCACTATAACTTGCGCGTGCAATGCACTGCTGATGACATCACATATTACATCACTCATGACATGGTCAGTGACATCACTCATGACATCACTGATGACAACATCCTTGTGACACAGTGACAGACCTCCTTTCACTGTAAAGTAACCTTTGAAACACATATTCAAAAATAGAAACTAACATTAACAAAAAAGTGGATATACCCATACCAGTTACAACAACCAATTCAGTAATTTCACCATCTATATACAAATTCACACATTCACCAACAGTTTTATGTATTCACTCATACATATACTCACTCATCATATGTAGTGATACCCCTATTCATTCTGTTACACACCGACAGTCATCAAAAACTTACTCATACATATACTCACACATGCAAATAAACTAATAAACATCCATTTATTTGCATATACAACTATACACACATTAGCACATTACTTCTAAGGAAACTTGCACATACTTACTCTCTTAAACAATCACTTATAGAAACACATACTTATTTAAACAGGAACTCTTTCAATCTCTCACTCTCACATATACTCACTTATATACATCAATTCTCATATATACAAGATTAAAACATATGTAGTTACTCATAAAGACACTAGTGAGAGAGGCATTCACTCTCTAACACACACATATACACACTCATCCACCCATACAATCCTACACAAATGCTGTCTTCAAAACACATACAAACAGTGAGTCAGTCATTGATGCATCTATGTGCTAAGTAACAGCCCCACCAAACCATACAGACACTCATACTGATACTAAAAAAGCATCTAATAACCCATATACACACACATGTAGCTACTCACCAACCCATGCAGCCACTTATACACAAAGTAAAACACTGATACATATATTTAAATATTTAAACATTACTCGCTAATATATGTATTCACTAAGATACACTTAATAAGCCAGTTAACCAATCAATTTTTTTTAAAAAAACATCCATTTAGACACTTATTTAAACATTTATTCTTCCATCGACCTTAACATATACATATATAAAATATATTTATTTTTCAGAAAGACACACATTCACTGGACGATGTCATGAGTGATGTCATTTGAGATGTCATCAGTGATGTCATGAGTGATGTCACTGACCATGTCATGAGTGATGTAATATGTGATGTCATCAGCAGTGCATTGCACGCGCAAGTTATAGTGAGTCCGACTAACTATAACGTGGGAATTTCAATGGTTTTATATCAGTAAAATTTCCAGCTAACTATAACTGGTGTGAAACCTATGGTTTTTTCAGTGAATATATATATATATATATAGTACCTACTGGCGGTCGCCAGTAGGTAGTTATAGTTAGGATTTTTTTCAATGCAAAATCTCAAACCTCTATTGTGAATAACTTTGGCGTCGGTTGACGAATCTGCCTGAAAATTTCCTCAAATTTGCCTCGCGGAGCTCCGGTCCTTCTCTGAAAGTTTGGGGGGGATTTGTCAAGAAGGGGCCGAGATAAAAGGGGGTCCCAAAACGTGTTTTCCCCATGTTAATTTCCATAGGGCGGTCGAACTCACTTTTAGCCCGAACGGCTGAATGGATTTGCACCAAACTTGGCAAAATTGTAGGGGCTGGTAGCCCGATGTGCCTTTGCTATGTCTCAAGATATGTGCTCCAGTGGTTTTTACAAAAATTAACTTTGAAAAAATATATATTGGGCTACATTGGGCTATATATATGTTAGAGCCCAAATGTAGCCCAATGTAGCCCAATGTAGCCCAAAGATGGCCACCAGAGACAAAAAAAAACAAATGTAGCCCAAATATCAGCCAGATGTAGCCCAACTATAGCCCAATGACAGAATGTCCCAGAGTGTTCTAAAGAACAACTAGCGCGCTAACAGTCTTACTTATGACAAAAGTATGGCACACCTGAAGTCATCTTGATTGGAATAAAGTGTGGCTCACTGGTTAGAGCAGGCAGACCCTGAAGCAGAGGTCAGACCCGGGACCAGGGTTCGATTCCCGACGCGGCAGGGTGTTGAGCTCAAATGTCCACGGACTCGATAATTCTCGCTCCGGTGCCTGACCTAATCATGGGTTCACACTCTGCAACTCTGGCATTAAGCTTGCTTAATCTCCACAACGGCCCCCCTGCGGCGGGAGGCCTGGCTTTCACCTTGGGGATGTCCTGTAGGGGCTATCTCACAGGGAAAAACCAGGACGGGTTCCCAAGGCAAGCGCGGAGATACCCCTTCGGGGGTCGATTCTGGCGCTATATAAGAAATACAATAATAATAACACTTAAAACATTTAATTTGCAAAGGAACAAAATGAGGGGGTTCATTTTGCCATAGAAATTTTTTATATATATATATAATTATATATATATATATTACCTACTGGCGGTCGCCAGTAGGTATATATAGTTAGGATTTTTTCTCTATGGGACTTTTGAAAATTCTATGTCAAATAACTTTGGGGTTTGTGGACGGAATCGGCTGAAATTTTTAGGAAAATGGCACATTTTGTTTCTGAGCAGCCCCTGAAAGTTTGGGGGGGATTCGTCAAGGGGGGGCCGAGAAAAAAGGGGGGTCCCAAAACGCGTTTATCCCATTCATTTTTCCATAGGGCGTTTGGCCTCACTTTTAGCTCGAACGGCTGAATGGATTTGCACGAAACTTGGCAAAATTGTAGGGACTGTTAGCCCGATGTGCCTTTGCTGGGTCTCAATATATGTGCTCCAGTGAATTTTGAGAAATTAACGTTTAAAAAAACAGATATATTTGTGACAGCGTGCCGGGTAGCGCTCCGGTTCGCGTACTTTTTCGCGTAAGGCTCTCCGGTGTCTGTCAACATTCTAAACAGTCCGGAGCGACCGCCATCTTGTCTTTCGGTAGGATCGAGAGACAAGAGGAGGCCAAAACGAAGGGGAAAATGACCATAATGGGGCTTAGTAGATCCTCCCTGAACCCCTAGGTTTGATGTGGATTTTTTTCGTGGGGTGCGCCCGGTTCGCGCACCGGAAAGCGGTCCGGGGAGCGTACTATAAGGAAACAAGAATGATTGACTTTCAAAATATTGTATGTTTATTGATTGTTCGTTTTGTTGTTTTTTTTTGTTTTTGTTTTTTTACGTAGCAACATGTAGGTACCAATGCAGAGTCTATAAATAAATAAACACTGTCTCCTTTGCAGATATCTTGCAAGTTGTTTCTCAAGTTTTTGTGGTATATGGAATTCATACCATAGTCTGTCTGGAAAGCCGAAACAATATGGAGGTAGGAGATGATAAAGAGATGTTAAATTCACATTGGAGATAATATAGTGGAAGAAAGGAAGTAACTATGAGCAAACTTACTATGTAACACAAAAAAGTTGCACAGTATATTTTAAGTCTGACTTTACATTATAATCAATTTGGTACTAGTTTACAAAATACATATAAAAATGAATAATGTCCCAAACAATTTTTGAATTATTAAATAAAAATTTCTTTTTCTGATTCTTTTTCAAAATTAAAAAGAAATTCAAATAATTCATTATCAGTTTTTTTTTCATTTTCAAGTAGGAAATCTACTGCTTCCACACATTGCAGAAGTTCAAAGTCCCGTGAATCATCATAGAATTCAGAGTCAATTTCTGTATCTGTTTTGTTTCCTGTAACAATTTCCAAGTTATTTTTCTGTTGTCCTTCCATTTTGTATGCTGTAAAATGTGAGGTAGTGTGGCTCAGTGGTTAGAGGCGGCAGACCCGAGAGCAGAGGATGGCCCGGGACCAGGGTTCGATTCTCGGCGCGGCAGGTTTCTGGACCAGGGTCAGCGGACTCGATAATTCTCTCGCCTCGGTGCCCACTCTGATCAGCGATCACACTCGGCAACTCTGGGCATTAGCTTGCCTCATCCTCACTAACGGCCCCACCAGACTGCCGGGGATGCCTGGTCTCACCCTGGAGATGCCCATTAAGGGACCATCTCTCAGGGAAGCCAGAAAAGGTTTCGCAGCGGTCGAAGCGCCTTGGGACCTTACGGGTAAGTAGTGCGCTATATAAATGCCTTATACGTTATACGTTATACGTAAAATAATTTTTAAAAAAATATATCAGTACAGATAGGGCACTGTTGGGTTTAAGTACAGACAGGTAGTTTGCTTTTTTAAACAGTGATGTTTTCGTTGGGCAGTGTATGGTATCAAACTGGAAGTAGAAATATGAAAAAAAATATGAAATAAACTCTAAGTCAATTCTTAATTATACAAGACAAGTCTAACTCCATCCATTACTAAAACAGAGAAGTCTATTTTATTCTATAAGTATTACAGAGTGATAGAATATAACTATCAGAAAATGTTTTCCTAATTAGCTTACAGTACAGAACATACTTCAGTTTTTAAAATAATATCTTACTTTTCAAATAGAACTTGAAGTTATCAGTTGAAATGTAGTTGATCTGTACTTCTTGAAGTAGTAGTCAAAATGGCTGTGCACTGTTATGAGGTCAGGGTTTGGCAAATGTAAAAAGGTTTTCACCGATGGTATCAATTGGTGACATTTCAATCCTGTTCGGCCAATCCATTTGATTTCCACATTTTGTAAATTGAGGTTGTGTAAATTTCTGTTATCAGCATACCTGTGAGCCCAGTGGTTGTAGCTATGTCCAAGAATCCAGACTGAAAACATGGCTAGAGGAGTTTTTGCTGCAGTCAGATGAAGTGTGGGAATGAAATGGCAGTTGAAATAGTGAAGTTTGTAAAGAAAAAAAACTGTGGAGTTTGAGTGCAAATGATTCATAAGTAGTGATTGGTGTATTTCCATTGATGAAAACAGAAAGTTAGGGTGCATGGATGTGTTCTTTGAAAGATGTAATTTGAATGGTTAATTAAAAATGATGTTATGAAAGATTGCAGTGGATTAGCAGGTGTACTGAGAGTTCCGAGTTCATTTGAAACATTGTTGTGTGAACTTGTAAACATGAGAGGTCTGGCAGGCGGTAGTTGCTATGGAAAAAGGGCAGAAAGGGCAGAGGGGAGAAGGGTGTTGATTTGAAAATAGTGAGGGAAGAGTTTTGATTGGCTGACATGAGAGATATGTGTGATGAATATCAGTATTTCAGTGCCTTTGTTGGTTGCAGCCTCCGGAGTGCATACCTTTTATTCTGCTAAAGAAAAAATGGTGTGTTTGTGAGACTGTTTTGAAATTCAAAAACCATTTGTAAAGGTGAGTTATCGTTTCTATATTTTAGATAAAGACTAGTATGCTTTTTTGCGTAAATAAGAAAGCCAGCTGTGTATTTAAAATGATGTTTTGAGTCAAGTGTTTGCATTATGCTTTCAAAGACTATTTTGCATTCTTTTACCAATTGTAATTGCAGATAATGTAAAGTATTAGTACTGACAATGTGTGGTTGTACATAGGAGCTGTGCTGTGTTTTCAAATTATGATCAGAAAATCGTTTTTAAGGAAAAGGAATGCTTTAAAAAATTATGAGAATTTATTTACTTGTGATGTAACTTCTGCAATGCGTCGTTTTTGCGGAACAGATGCATGATGCATCTGTGTTGTTATTGCCCCATGCTGCTCTACAGTGTACATGTAAAAAATGATGCATAAGTGTTGCACGGGCATTGTAAATACTCTCCTATGTGTGCTTAGCCATTTCAAGTCACTTCCCCCTGGTTCAAGGGCCTTGTAAATACGTCCCCATGTGTGTCTGGTCATTTGTAGTCACTTTCCCCGTGGTGCAAGGTCCTTGTAAATACGCCCCCATGTGTGCTTGAAAATTTTTGATTTTGATTGTTTGAGTTACATAGCTATGTTAAAAGTTATTGAAAAAAAGGTGCAAGGACCTTAAAAAAACGTTTTCATGTGTATTAGGGCATTTTAAGTCAGTTCCCTATGAATGTAGGTATAAAATTGTTTTACATAAAAGGTTTAAAAACGTTTTCTAAAATCAATTAGGTTTTTTGATATGTACTGCTAGTGTTTCATAGGTTGTTTGGGGCATATTTACAAGGCCTTTGAGTCCCTTTGATGTAATTTTTCCAATTTTAATTTAAGACATTTCCCCTGGAGCAAGGTCCTTGTAAATACGCTCCCATGTGTGCTTGGGTAAATTAAGTATTGATAGGGTGTGCTTCTACATAGGACGAAAACTACATCTGCATAATGAGATAAGTAAGCTGAAGAAATACAGGTGATGTGATTGTTAAATGTGCAAAAATATTTTCACGTTTTTCAATTATATCACTTGTGTTTCCTAACATTAAGAATCACATTGTGCAGATGATATTTAGTCATGTTCATGGAGATAGAGGAGGTCTGGCCTTTATTCAAGAGTGCAGTGGACATGATTCACTTCTTTGGTAGGCCTGTACATGTATTATCACCTCTGTACTCTTCAACAAGTCTAAATTTCATCTGCAACCCTGAGTAGGCCTCACCTCAAACAAACTTCTAGATAGTCCACACCTTATCGTCATCCTGAATCAATCATTTAAAGTGTAAGGGGCAGATTTATGATGGTTGTGCAACTATTTTGTGCTGCTGTTGCGTCACTTTTATAATGCAGTAGTGATTTACAAGATGCACCATGTTGCAAGATAGCAGCTGCGGGTTGTGGAGGGAGTTATGGTGGGGCAGTGAGGCGGCGAGGGGGAGGGGCAGGGTGGAGGGACCTAAACACTGGCATATGTATTATTGCAGGTAAGTAAGTACACAATTTAAAGTGCGTAAAATTTCATGTGGGCTTTTTGTTGCAGGGTGGGCAGTCATTTGCATGAAAGCCCTGTAATACTATCACTATCACAGTAAAATTAAGAACATTTCACTGAATCATCTTTATAGCATTGCTGAATCAAATCTTTACTGTTATTGATTTACTGTTTGGTAATAGTGGTTAATTCCTTTTTTTATTATATTTTACCACAGATTCAACTGCAGATTATTTAGAAATTAGACAATGCCGTCTAAGGATAGAATCCGAAAGGCTACGAAACGTCAAAGACAGCAGATTACTAAATGCTTGCAGCAGTCCTCTACATTAAAATCACCTCAACGCACGAAGAAAACTCCGGGTAAGAGAACGAAATCATTCCTTAGACACATTTGTAGAAACAAAAGTATAACTACAGAACAAGTTTTAGTCCAGAAAAGGAGAGCCAATTTAAATGGAAAGGAAAGGCCCGTCAAAAAAGTTTCTGCTAGAGCAGGAGATAACTCTGTGCATGGCAGTAGAAGGGAAAATATATTCAGGGACATTCGTAGGCGAATGTTCCGCAACAGGGTAATTGTCAATTTGCTAAAACAATTTAAGAAAGGCCAACAGAAAGTGGCATTTTATAAGAAAAAGAAAAATGTAGAGAAAATTATTGATCAGGCTTTCGAAATTAAGCGAAAGTTATTTATTTTGGTAATTGATAGAATTAGGAAACTAAACAAGGTAATTTATGTTTTCAAATCAAATAGTAGATGGAAGAGAGTAGTTAATCAAAGTAATTTTTGTGAAGTTTTCTCAGGAGAATGGATGCATAGTTCAAATAGTGAGGCATTTTTTAATGAGGAGAGTTATTTTCAGGACAATGATTTGGTGCATGCAGTTGACAGCAGTGGTCGAGCATATGAGGTAAAAGATGGTCGTCCGGTTGAAAAAGAAAAACTTGTGTCTGCAGATGCAGAAGAGGTGTTAAGTAAGGAGGTTTTAGGGAGACGTCCTAAGGGACCAGTGTACACCTGGAAGTGTAGTTCTATTTGCAGTGTGCGACAGGATTCCATCAATTTGCTTTGTGATTTTATACGGACATTTAATAAGAAAAGTTTAAAACAAAAAATAAAGTTGTTGCAAGAATTAGATCCTTGCAGAGTGAGACAAGTGACAGGTTTGCATGGTCATTCACTGGCTTGTCTTTCCAGGAGAGTATGCCAGAGTGCTTTTCATCATTTCAGGATGCTAGCAGTGCATCATAATAAAGTGAGGAAATTAGTTAGAATGTTGTATTATGCTAAGAGTCCAGCAATGATGCTTAAACAATTAAGCAGTGCTCTTTTGCATTTTCCTGAAGTAGATGTGAAGAATATTTGTCAAGAAATTGAGCTCTGTTACTTTGCTGGTAAAGAGAACAATGTTGAAATTGACCCACTAGAAGAAGGTAATGTGGAAGAGAGTGTACAGATTTTCAGTACAGATAAGTTTCACAAGGAAATTTCCACGTTTATGGTGAAATCAAGTGAGAGGCCTAATTTCACTTGTGTGTGTTGTCGACAGACTTATTATAAGAATCAGACTAAGTTAGTGGATTTATATGCAAAAAGTGATTTGGAAAACAATAGTGAATGGAAGGATTTTGGAAAGGGGCGACCAGTCGGTCCCCCCGAACGTATGGTTGGGTGCCCCGATCCCCCGGGAAGCCATTTTTGGGTGGGGGCGTGGCTCGGCTGGTATGCCCAAAGCGGCGTAGCCGGGGCGCGCCTTTTCCCGCCCAAGAGGGGTTGTCCTAGACACCTACACCGAAGACCGCGCCCAGTAGGCGTACCGGAGGAGGGTACACGCCCTCCCGCAGAGGAATAAATAGGCGGAAATCCGAAGAAGCGTTCTCTTGTTCCTGTGCTCTGAAGGCTGCACCCACTCGTTGCTCGTGAGCCCTCGACGGAACAAGCAGCAATTTTGACCCACCCACCAGCCCCTCATGGCAATGTTTGTTTTTTAATAAAGTTTTGCCGTGGATAGGCCTTTTTTCCTTTGTAGAAGGTAAAGGAATGTTTAAGTTAAGGATGTGACTTCTGCCTGTAGGATAATGTTTTTCTTGGAGTGAGCAGTTGACGACACATCAAGGCAATGTCAGAATTTTCCTTCCTTAGTAGGTACACAAACTGTCGTATTTATTTCTGGTCAGGCGGTAAGGTCATGATCGGTGAGCAGTAATTTCAAGGTCCCTAGAGGGGGGCGCCACCCAGAATGGATGGGAGCGCCTGGGGGGAGGCGGCCATTGGCCCCTACCACGGGGAGGCGGCACCCACTAAGGATGGGTCACCTTGGGGGAGACGGCCATAGGCCCCTCCCAGGGGGGGAGGTGGCTAGATGCCCCTCCTACTAATTTCCCGGGGGCCGGATATCCGCTACAGCGGATAGAGAGTGTGGGGATGGGGGGGAGTCCACGCTGTCCTTCCTACAGATACCTCACACGGGAACTCGGACGACCTTTAAGATGGCGTCGAGTGGAAAGGGGCCCCCCACCACGACAAGGGAAGTTACAGTTGGCAACGAGGGTAGAGTCCTCTGCGCATGCGCCAATCACCCCGTGAGGGCGAGAGTTTTGGTAGTAGGGATCTGACACCGGTTAAGACCTTGCCGTTGGCCCTTAATGCTAGGATGTACAATTTTAATTTAGAATGTATACATTTGCAGGATGTTAGACTCGGCTAGGAAACCTTTGTATTAGAGATCTGTTAAGGTTAGCCCAAGAACATGTCTTCATCGAAATGTAATAAATGAAAATTGTACATGATTATGAAACTTTTATTTAATGTTTTAAATTTTGTTTCATATTTTAATAAATACGGCCGGGAGGGTGACTCCCTCCCGCCTTCCAAAAGTTCAAACCTGTGTCCGACTTCTCCCATCCTTGGGGATTGTGTTGGGAAGGGGTGGCGGGCATCCCGGCCATATGCCACATACTTGATGATAGAAAATTGTTTTGATTTGGGAGCGGACCAACGTATGTGTACTTATTGTTATAACAAATTAAACCAAAACCAGATGCCTGCTCGAGCGGTTTATAATAATCTGGAATTGGTTGACATTCCTTCTGAATTGAAGGATTTAAATACTTATGAATCTATTTTGATTCAAAGTGTCCATCCCTTCTAGGCTATTGTACGAATGGAGCCAAAGACAGGGAAATTGCCTCCATCAGATTTACAGAGAGGATTAAAGGGAAGAGTTGTTTATTTGCCTTTAGATTTGAAGAAAAACATTAATACAATTGGAGTAGAGAAAGTGGAAGAGGAACCTCTGGTTATCATAGTTAATGGTGTTCCGACAAAGAGTAAGAAAATCTGGCAAGATTTAGTGGATGTTAGGAAAGTCAAAAAGGCAACATTGTATTTGATAAAAAATAATGAGTACTACAAGAATGTATGTGTTGCAGAAGAGGAAGTAAGTGAAGAAGAGGACAGCGATTTGTGTGCTGGACAAATTGAGAAAGTAGAAGCCTCTAAAAAGGAAGAAATATATCAACATTATAGTGTTCATCCTTTGCATTCCAAGGAAGTCATGGGGAATGCTATTGAGTTGTTTCAAATGAAACAGGCCAAAGGGAGTCCCATTAGTGTTTGGGAGGAAAGTTTGGAAGCTCGATGTTTCCCACAGTTATTTCCCACAGGTCGAGGAGGACGATATGATGAGCGACCTGTTCAAATTCCTGCTTCAGAATACCGGACTGTACGACTGTATGCAGAAGATCCTAGGTTTCGTCAATGCATTCCCTATTTATTTCATCTACTGTTTGAAAGTGATCTCTCTGGATTGTCTTACGCAGTGAACCACATCTTGAAAAGTGGTGTACAAGTGCGAAATATCTCGGCAAGGGACTTTATGGATAAAGTCAATGTGCAAGACAGTATTTTGGATTCTCACCTGATTAATCTCATGGCTTGTCAGCGTGGTACTAATGAGTATTGGTATCGCCGTCATGGTGATTTAAAATGTATGCTGAGGAACTTAGGAACTCCCACATGGTTCCTCACTCTCAGCTGTGCTGAGTATGGCTGGGAAGACTTACTTGAATTTCTACGTGAGGCAAATGGAAACATTGAAAATATCGAATTCAAGACACCCAGAGAACTGTGCTCTTTGGATCCAGTAAATGTATGCAGGTACTTCAATCATAGATTTGAAGCTATGATGTCTTTCATCATGAACAAGAAAAATCCACCTCTTGGAGAGGTGTTGGATTTCTTCTGGAGAAAGGAGTATCAAGCAAGAGGAGATCCTCATATACATATGCTGCTATGGATCAAAGATGCACCCAAATTTGGAACAGATCCGGATGACTTAGTGATGAGTTTTATAGAACAGTATGCTACATGTGCTGTTCCAAAGACAAACGAAGACAAAAGTCTAAGAGAAAAAGTTTTACGGTTTGAAAGCCATCGTTGTGGAAAGTACTGTCGTCGTAAATTCAGAAACAAGGACAAGTACTACACCAAATGTCGTTTTGCATTTCCACGGTCGGTGATATCAAAAGGAAGAGTTAACAATTTTATGTCTTCGCTGTGACATAATGTGACGAGGAAATCACCCAAAAACACATACAATTTGAAAAGAAACGAAGATTCCAAGTACATTAATGACTACAACCCAGTGATTTTGTCTATGTGGAATGCTAACATGGATATACAGTTTGTGGCTGACAACTGTATGGCTGTGGCTCGGTATGTGACGTCTTATATCACCAAAAAAGAAAAGACAGAACTGAAAGATATGTGGGAGGATATTTCCCATGAAAAGAGCCTCAGTAAGAAGTTGTACAGTTTCAGTCTGAAAATGTTGTCGCATCTAGAAATCGGAGCTTACGAATGTTCTGACCGGTTATCTTCAGCAAGTCTCTATGCCAAATCTAGGAGTATAATTTGGGCGAGTCTTGGTCTTGCTGCAACGCGTAATCGAGTTCTGAAACCTGTATGGGAAATTGAGTATTTGGCGGAGAAGGAGCCAAGCAGTACAGATATTTTGAAGACCAACATGTTGGATACATATTATCCAAATAGAAGCAGTCACCTGGAGAATGTTTGTCTGTATGATGTTCTACAAAATTATGTTTTCAAGAGGAACATCAAAGAAGATATTGATAAAGGAGTGTATGCTGTAATTGGAAGTGCGGGATGTCTGGTCAAGCAAAGAAAATGTCAATTGGTAAATCATCGAAAATTGAATTGCGAATCTCCAGAAAGAAAAGAGTTTTTCTATTTAGCTCTTTTGCAACTTTTCAAGCCTTGGAGTGCAGAAGAGGAACTGCTTGGAGATTTCCTCTGTTACGAAGACTCTTTCAATGCAGCCAAGGAGTCCATAGAATGTCCTGTTTTTCCAAAATATCTAGAAATGTTGAATGCAGAAATCGAGCAGGAAGCAACAATTGCAGCTGAGATTGCTAGAAACAGTTCTCAGGACAGTCAGAGTTCTGTTTCATTGAGTCAGGATCCACTAGGAGAATCAGTTATCGAAAATGAAGCTGCCACTGCCATGATTGAAGTGGAAAGAGCCATGGCACATGCTCAGGAGGATGTGGTTAACTTAGAAGATTTGGAAAGACAACTCAACGTTGAGCAGAGGAAAATATATGACGAAGTTACCAACCAAATTGAGCATGGATTAAGTCATGAGAAGAAAGAGTGTTCATGTACGTCGTTGAAGCCTGTCCGACTATACGTGAGTGGAGAAGCAGGAACTGGAAAAAGTTTCCTCATTAAAGCAATTTCATGTTATCTGCAGAAAAGGACTGAGTCATCGCTGTCTTGTGTTGTGACCGCTCCAACTGGACTGGCAGCTCATAACAATAAAGGGATTACTTTGCATCGGCTACTGATGCTGCCAGTGGAGCATGATAACAAATTACATTACCACAAGTTATCTGGGGATGCTTGTTGTGAAGTATCTAGAGTGTTGAAGAAGATGAAACTTCTTATCATTGATGAAGTAAGCATGGTTTCCAATGTCATGCTTGCCTTTGTGCATTTGAGAATGCAGGAAGTTCTTAAAACAGAGTATGATGTGTTATTCGGTGGCAAACACATCATTGTTTTTGGTGATCTTCTGCAGCTGACACCAGTGAAAGGACAACCAGTGTTTAAACTGCTTACACATCAAGATACCAGAAGTGCCTAGGGAGCATTGGCAACGTTAACATATGGTTAAACTTCAATTATGCTGAGCTGCGTGAAAATATGCGTCAGGCGAAGGACGAAGATTACAAGAATATTCTACAAGATGTTAGAATCGGGAAAGTGACTGAGCATGGGAAAGAAGCTTTACATGCACGATTAATTTCAAATTTATATCCAGAAGAAGACGTTTTGCCAGAGGATATTTTTCTGAAAATTACTGAGAAGAAATCTGGAATATGTTTGATGCCAACTCTTGCAGAATGTTCCATCTTCAACAACAAAATGTTGAATTTAGAAAAACAAGAGATTGTGAAACTGGAAGCTATTGACAGAATAGAGCATATGGGAGCAACAATTATTTTGTCTGAGAATTTGAAATCTAAATTGGATTTATTAGAGAAGACTATATCTAAAACGGCGGGTTTTGAAAAGACTCTGAATGTGTGCTTAAATTGCCGTATCATTTTGAGAAGGAATTTACATGTTGAAAGAGGTCTGGTAAATGGATCAATGGGTAATGTTGTTGATTTTGAGAAATACAGAAGTAGAGATGGAATTGAATTTTTAAAAATTAAATTTGATGGCATTGAGGAAGTACAGCTAATTGGTCGTTGCACAGCTAGGTTTTTGCTTGTAAAAGACCTATATGTTCGCCGTAAGCAGTTTCCTGTTTGCTTGGCATATGCGGTGACAATTCATAAATCGCAAGGTTTAAGTGTAGACACTGCTTTAGTGAATATTCGCAGTTCTGTGTTCAAAGAGGGTATGGCTTATGTAGCATTGTCACGAGTCAGAACTTTATCGGGATTGTACTTGATTGACTGTGATGTCACAAACATTTGTGCGGATCTAGATTGTGTTAAGGAATACAATAGGTTAAGAAAAGAGTATGCGCCACATTTGCCTCAATATCCTTTGTTTGAGAAACGTGTGGTAGGCCGGAAACGAAGAAATGTCAGTAATAGTAGGGAGGTTGAAGCAAAAAGACCAAAAGTCGATGAACCAAAAACTGTAAGCAGGAATAAAATGAATTCTGTGGAAAATGTTGTTGGTTTTGAATTTGAAAATAGTTCTGGTGTCAACTGCTATGCTAATGTAGTTGTTAATGTTCTCTTTTCACTAGAGACTTTAAAAGAACAGATTGTGATCAATTCGGAACAAAGTTTATGCTGTTTGTTGAATTCTGTGTTAGAGAAATGTAGCGCTGATAGAACAAGAGTAGAAAGTGTGTCTGAAATTCGTTATCTGTTAGACGAATGTTCAGGTCAAACACAATTCTCTGAAAATATTCAGCAGGATTGTCAGGAGTTTTTAATGTATATGCTTGAAGTATTGCAAGATGAAGGTGTAGATGTAGATTATCTGTTTGGCCTTTCTTATCAATGGCAGCATGATTGCGAGAACTGTAGGCTATCAAGTACTACTAGTGTAGACTCAGAAAGATTTATATATTTAACTTTGCCTGACAGTAAATCAGTATCGTTCAATAAGCTAGTAAAGGCAGCCTATCAAAATATGGAGTGTAGCCAATGTAAGTCTGCAATGCTGTCCACGTTAATTTTACGAAGTTATGGCCAGTATGTCATTTTAATGTTCCAACGATGTAGGCCTGATGGAACTAAATTGACAACTTTAATTAATAATTTTGTGGCTTCGCAGTTGTCAATATCAGGAAGGACTTTTGTAACTACTGCAATTATATATCATGACGGTCCTTCAACTACTTCAGGACATTACACAGCTTATTTAAAATCTGGAAACGGCTGGTCATTCTGCAATGATTCTGTTTTAACTTTCAAAAAAAGATTGCCTTTCCACCTTCAAAATTCTTACCTGGTGTTCTTACAACCAAAATTTTAGGAAAGGAATCTTGGGATTTGTTCAGAGGAATTTCAAGAGGTTCTAATGGCTCCTACTTTATATGGCCTTGTGGATAATTGTAGTACAGAGCGAAAACTGTTTGTGTTTATAAGCTAAGTCAAGCAGCAGATCAAAATACGGAGTAGAGGAAATGTAAGTCTGCAATGCTGTCCATATTATTTATGGAAACTTATGGGTGAAATGTCATTTTACAATTTCAACTACATAAACTGGATGAAAAAAAGTTGTTAAGTCTAATTAAAAATGTTTTGGCTACACAGTCATCGATTTCAGGAAGAATATTTGCAACTGCAGCTATTATATATTATGATGTTCCTTTGATAACATCAGGATATTACACAGCTTATTTGAAATGTAAAAAAGGCTAGTCTTTCGGCAATGGTTATCATTTTAGTATGAAGCAATGTTGCCTTTTGACTTGTTTTCTGAAAAGAGAATTTAGGGTAGGTAACTGGATTATAATGATTCGAGGTGTGGATGTAATTTAGTATGCTGTTTTAAATTGCTTTGTATGTCTCATTTTTCTTAAATCGATGGAGTTTATCTTTCAGAAAGTGGCGGGCAGAAAATAGTAACAGCACAACAGAGTACGTCATAGAAAGTAAGTTACTTTTGAGGAGTTCTGATTTCTGATTAGTTATATTATTTGGGTTTTTTAAACACAATCATTTTGATTGTGTTTTTTTTCCCCGCTGTTATATGATGAATACCTTCAACTCACTGTTTTCAGTGAAATTTGATATATTCTGATAACAGCAAAAATAAACCATTAAATATGTATAATTAATTTTGTACTTTGAATTGTGATTTATAATATGTATTCATCTTGTCTCATGCTCACTCTTTTTTTACTACCTTCTATTAATTTAAAATTTTTTGTTCTTTCTTACACAGATTAAAAGTATAAAAATGACAATTGACTACGTTAATGACAGTTATAAGGTAAGTGTTTAGTACTCTTTACGTTATATCTCTATCACATTTAACTTTTATTAGTTCCACTGCTTCATTTCTTTAACCCTTAGTTTCCTGCCTTTGCTACTTCCTTCATTTCTTTTTCTATTACTTATTTATACTACTTTTTCACTCCTTTTCTCAGTCCCTCTTTCAACAGTAACTGTGTGTTACTCCCTCTATTTGTCTTTCTTTTCACATTACTCTCTGTTTACTTACTCGTCTTTTTAAAAAAAAAAAAAAAATTTGTTTGCTTCCGGTTCGCGTACCAGAACGTGAACCGGGAAGCGAATCAAAAGAAATAGAGGATGCTAGAGTGCTAAACATTCTAGCAATTTTTCTTAAAGGGAAGGTAGTTCTGAAAAGAACTTTTTTTAATTATTTTTGTTGTTTTATATATTTTTTGTGTTTTTTTGGAGGGAGGGGAAACAAGAATGATTCATTACAGAGCTCAACAGGAGCAACAAAAAAAATGTAAATTTAGTTTCTGGGACGTTTTGAACATTGATGATGTTCATATGCTCTATTAATTATGGTAACACTCCTCTCTCCACATGAAATTAATTAGCCACAAGTTAAACATGTCATTTTCATTTGTCCAAAGTTCTTCTGAAGATTTGGGACCGTTTCCCTTGCCTCTGATTCTGTCACTGCCACTTCATTGGTGGATGTACTGGCAGGTCGGGGGTTATCCACCAAATCTCGAATTTGGGCAGCACTGTAATTAATCGGGTGCCACCTCTCCATATGACGATGCATGGTATAATTACCATAACTATATTTTTTTTCGGTTCCTCTGGAGAGTACATCATGGCAGATGAGGCAGGTAACGTATCTGGCATTTACTTTTTTTTCATGTGGAGGAAATGAAAAAAATTGCCAAATAAAATTTTCTTTAATATGGGACCTCCTTGGCTGTTCTTTTAAAAAAACCCTTGTCCCTTGCTCCTGTTCCTCGTCTTCCTCTTCTTCCTCCTCTTGTTGGAGGATGACCTGTGGAGTTGGTCCTCTCTTCCTTGGAGGTGGTGGGGATCCACCAGCTGCAGCTACTACAGATGCCATGACTGAACAAGCAGAAAAAGGTCTTTCTCTCATAAAAATGAAAGTCAGAGTGAGGAAAAAAGGTGGGACTTTCATCATTTGGGAAAAAAAATGTTCTAAACCAATGAAAAGTGTTTATTTTACGTCATATGATCAAGCGTTCCATCATTAGGAAACTAAAAGTAAAATGAACCAATGAAAAGTTTTATGAACTAGTCACATGACCTGGTATGCTTACGTTACGCGCTCCGCGCCGCGCCTCGGATCGTTTCCGGGGCTCTGCGTTTCGCGCCTTGGTTCGCGTTCCAGAGCGCTTCCGGGTGCGCTAACGCGGTGCGTCGTAAGGCGCATTACGCAGTAACGCGATACATTGCGATTACGCGACGCGTCACGATTTGGCTTTCTAACGCTGTACTTGCACTAACGGAACGTTTACCGGTTCGCGTACCGGCAGCGAAACAATAAAAAATAATTTAAATTATAATATAAATTAAATTAAAAAAATATAATACAAAAATATATAAAATATATTTTTGCATTAAAAGAAGAATACATTTTACTGCTTTCGATATTTGCTATTAAAAAACCATTGAAATTCACTGAAAAAACCATAGGTTATAGACCATATAAGTTAGGAATTGCCATTTACAAAACCTTGAAAATTCACTGAAAAAAACCATAGGTTATAGACCATATATTGTTAGGAATTACCATTTACAAAACCTTATTTTACTCGCACAAAACCATTGAAATTCGCATATATAGTTAGTTGCACTAACTATATATTGCGCACCCGCAATCCACTGCTGATGATGTCACATATTACATCATTCATGACATGGTCAGTGACATCACTGATGACATCACTGATGACATCTCAAATGACATCACTGATGACATCACTGATGACAACACCCAGTGACTGTATGTTTCTGTAAAGTTAAAATATGTCTTACATATTGAAGAATGAGTGGATGTATAAGTGTCTGGATGAAGGATTTAGTAGGTGCATGACTGACTGTATGAGTGAGTGATTTAATGTGTCTCACTGAGTGCATGGGTTAGTGACTAACCGTCTTAATTTGTGCTTCATTATG
Source organism: Lissotriton vulgaris (assembly GCF_964263255.1). Lineage (NCBI taxonomy): Eukaryota > Metazoa > Chordata > Amphibia > Caudata > Salamandridae > Lissotriton > Lissotriton vulgaris. The sequence continues at coordinate 2,811,110 of NW_028242552.1, read as the reverse complement.
TCTGTTGTTCTGTAAACTGCTGCATGTGTTGATCAGTAGCTATGTGAGTAACTATATGGGTTATTGATTGATTGTCGAAGTATTTGTATGGGAGACTGAGTGTGTGTGTGGCTGGCTGGGAGATGTGTAACTCTGTGCAGATCAATGTGTTCTTTTATCAATGATAGTATAAGAGCGTAAGTATGTGTTAGTATAGGTTTGAAAATGTAAGGTACTCTATGTTTAACTGTATTGATTAGAAAATGGAAGTGTGATTGATTCTTTACAGGACTGACTAGGTGTGTGAGTAACTCCATGGATGAGTGGCAGAGTGTGAGTGTTTGTATAGGTGTATGAGTGCATATGATAGTGTTGTAAAGATTAGTGATTGTATGTATGAATGATTGTATGGGTGAATTAGTGAATCTGTGAGTCAGTGAGTGCGTATGTAGTAACTAGTATTGGTGTGTCAATGGTTTAAAAAATTATGGGGCATATTACCAAGCAATAGCGATAATTATCGCTATTGCTTGGTTAGCGGTAAAAAATTTACCGCTGAGCTGCGGCGATTTTTACCGCAAATAAACCTTGGTATTACCAAGGTTTAACGCAAATGCGATAAAAATCGCCGCAAAGCATGAATATCGCTGAAAAGTCAGCGATATTCATGCATTAGCGAGCTAATGCTCTTAGCCATGTTATCCACCTCCTATTGGATAACATGGCTAAGAACTGCTCAGGGCAGGTGTTAGCTTTTGGAGATATTCGCGCTTAGCGCGAATATCTCCAAAAGTTGGTAATAGGAGATAGCGATGTTAGCAACTGTTTTCAGTCGCTAACATCTTGGCACGCCCACTTTGCATCTCATTAGTGATAAATATCACTGACATGCAAAGCGGGGCCCAAGATGGTCGCTATCTCCTACTAGCTGTCGCTAACTGGTGTTAGCGACAGCTAAGTAATAGGGAGATAATTTTATCTCCGCTTTCTTGGCTTTTAAAGCCAAAAAAGCGGAGATAAACCCCCTTGATAATATGCCCCTATATTCTGTATTTTACACTGGATGTAACAGAGGTTATATTAAAGTGTGAGGAGATGCATTGTATTGTCACATGAATGATATCATCAGTGATATCATCAGTGATGTCATTTGAGATGTCATCAGTGATGTCATCAGTGATATCATCAGTGATGTGATCAGTAATGTCAAATGAAATGTCATCAGTGATGTCTTCAGTGATGTCATTTGAGATGTCATCAGTGATGTCATCAGTGATGTCATTTGAGATGTCATCAGTGATGTCATCAGTGATGTCACTGACCATGTCATGAATGATGTAATATGTGACATCATCAGCAGTGGATTGCGGGTGCGCGATATATAGTTAGTGCAACTAACTATATATGCGAATTTCAATGGTTTTGTGCGAGTAAAATAAGGTTTTGTAAATGCTAATTCCTAACTATATATGGTCTATAACCTATGGTTTTTCAATGAATTTTCAAGGTTTTGTAAATGCTAATTCCTAACTATATATGGTCTATAACCTATGGTTTTTTCAGTGAATATATATATATATATTACCTACTGGCAGTCGCCAGTAGGTATATATAGTTAGGATTTTTGCTCTATGGGACTTTTGAAAATTCTATGTCTAATAACTTTGGCGTTTGTGGACGGAATCGGCTGAAATTTTCAGGAAAATGGCACATTTTGTTTCTGAGCAGCCCCTGAAAATTTGGGGGGGTTTCGTTAAGGGGGGGCCAAGAAAAAAGGGGGGTCCCAAAACGCGTTTTTCCCATTCATTTTTCCACAGGGCGTTTGGCCTCACTTTTAGCTCAAATTGTAGGGACTGTTAGCCCGATGTGCCTTTGCTGGGTCTCAATATATGTGCTCCAGTGGATTTTGAGAAATTAACGTTTAAAAAAACAGATATATTTGTGACAGAGCTCCGGGTAGCGCTCCGGTTCACGAACTTTTCGCGTAACGGAGATTTGCGAAGCGAAGCGAAGCTGATTGGCTCTCCGGTGTCTGTCAATATTCTAAACAGTCCGGAGCGGCCGTCATCTTGTCTCTTGGTAGGATCAAGAGAAGAGAGAGAAAAACGAAGGGGGATTTTAATGAAAGGGGGCAAGGTAGATCCTTCTTGACCCCCTAGGAATGATGTTGGGGTTATTAAAGGATCCCGTCGGGCAAATAAAAAAAATTTGATTTTTTGCGGTGGAAGCGCTTTCCGGTTCGCGAACCGGGTTGCGAATCGGGCCGCAAAACGGGAATTCGCCATTTTGTGTTTCGGTTTAGTTAAATTACAAGATGGAGGAAAAACAATGTGAGAAATGGGTATAAGGGGGTACGGGAGACGTATCCTGACCCCCTATGTTTTCTGAGGGTAGCTGAGGATGCTCATATATGTTGATACTTGTCTTCCATCGGCTGCGCGTGAGCGTTTTTTTTGTTGCTGCGTGACGTCTGTTAACGTTCGATTCGAAGGAAATCAGGAAGTGTTGACCGCCATTTTGACACTGCGAGTAAATATATTGTTAAAAATAATTGTTATAAATTAATCCGTATTGATAAACATTGTCTGCGCCATCTTGCTTTTTTTCCAATGCCACACTTTTGTCGTGCACGGCAGCCATAGATGTCTTGACCAGACCCACTCTCTGCACGCCGCCGATCCTCAGCACGGCTCCCTACTTTTGCAAGCATCTCCCCCACGCACTGGTCACCCCCGCTCTCTCTCTCATGCATGGGCCATAAACCTCCCCCCATCTGCGCTGCTCTTCCCTGAGAATCACACCCTGTGCCCGCCCGACACCTCCCTTTCACCCTATTCACTACCGCACACTCTGACACTCCTCTTCCTTTGTGTCTGATTGTCCAGGCCGGTCCCAGGCTATCACCTAGCCCTGCGGATGTAGTTTATGGCCTCAACTGTAAAGAATCACCCCTCTTCAAAGGAGTTACAGTAGATCAAGGCCCCCACCTCATGAGATCCGTCACACCACACGCGTTCCTACTATCTGATATCGATCCTGTATTGTGATTGGGGAGGGGATTCTCACTGTGAGGGTGTGTGGGACCGAGCCTGAAGCGGAAGATTCCAGGGATGCCTTTTTGTACATCAAAGTCTTCACAATTATGTGTCACATTAAAAATATATAGCACTCAAACAAAGTAGTGGGATTATAACACTTTAATAACTTATAAATATATACAAAGCACCAAAAACAGTAAACACGTTAAAAAAAAAAAATTTAAACACAGCAACAATGGTCAGTAGCGGTCTGTTGTGCGAATAGTCCGAAGGCAGCACAACGCGCCGAGATCTGGACGGCACCCAGGTGATGTCCTTTACTTGCCGCACTAGTCTTGGCATCCTACAATGCTGCACCGAAAAACGGCGTGGGGTGCCCCGGGGGGGGGGGAGGCGGCGTGAACGGGCCTCCCCAGGTGGAGGCTCGTTTGCTGTAGTGGGGCGCCCCTTTAGCGTTTCACTTGCCATTCAGCGGTTTTCCGCCCGCTTTTGCTGCACTGTGTCTCGTCAGTAGTGGTCGGTTGTGCGAATAGTCAGAAGGCAGCACAACGTGCCGAGATCTGGACGGCACCCAGGTGATGTTCTTTACTTGCCGCACTGGTCTTGGCATCCTACAATGTTGCACCGAAAAACGGCGTGGGGCGCCTCTGGGGGGGGGGGGAGGCGGTGTGAACGGGCCTCCCCAGGTGGAGGCTCGTCTGCTGTAGTGGGGCGCCCTTTTACCGTTTCAGTCACCAATCAGCAGTTTTCCGCCCGCTTTTGCTGCGCTGTGCCTCATCCGCCATTCAGCTATTTACCGCCCGCTCTTGCGGCTACAGCGTCTCGTCCACCATCCAGTAGAATTGCGCCCACTCTTGCGGTGCAGCGATAGGCGGCTGCCATAGGACTCTTAAAATGGCGGCCGGCTCTTCGGATTTGGGCCTGGTCCACTAAAATGGCCCTGGGACACCTTGGAACTCGGACGCTTGTCTGCTAGGGCTTGGGCCCCATTCTTGAAAGCGTCCCCTCAGCCATGAAGATTCTACAAAAGTCATCGGGCCCCCGACTCCCGCAGGCTTCCGGTGGGGAGCGGCTGCCATGATTACTTGCCGAATGGCCACGACAGAGCTACGAGATGGTGGTGCTCTCATGCTGTCGCCAGCTTCAGTCTGAAACATCCAGAAACACTGTAGACTATCAATTCGATGACTTCCGGTGGAGCCTCAACGTGACCCGGTAGGGAAGAACTTGCCCTCCCCTCTTTTGACTGATGGTTCTTGTTGCCTGTCCCCTCTGTTGTCATCTAACGGAACCTTTTTGGATTGCCGAGTGAGAAAAAAAAAGGTGGGGCTTTCATCGTTTGGGAAAAAAAAATGTTTCAATCCAATGAAAAGTGTTATTTTTAGGTCATATGATCGAGCATTTCATCATTAGGAAACCAAAAGTAAAATGAACCAATGAAAAGTTTTATAAACAAGTCACATGACCTGTTATGCGGCTTTGGGCTATAAAAAGCCTACAAAATCCTTGGCCTGTGAGGGGGCGTCAGTAGCGGACCGATGTGCGAATAGGCTGAAGGCAGCACAACGCATCGAGATCCGGATGGCACCGAGGTGGTGTCCAGCAAGTTGTCGCACTGGTGTGGCTATCCTACAATGCTGCGCCGAAAGATGGCGTGGGGTGCCTGGGGGGGGAGGCGGCGCAAACGGCCCTCTCCCTCCTCCCCAGGTGGAGGCACCTCATGTGCAGTGCGGCGCCCTTTGCCGTTTCACTCGCCGTTCAGCAGAGTTGCGGCCGCACTTGCGGTACAGTGACTCACCCGCCATCCAACAGTTCTCCTCCCACTCTTGCGGTACAACGACTCGAACGCGCCGAGATCCGGATGGCACCGAGGTGGTGTCCAGCAAGTTGCCGCACTGGTGTGGCTATCCTACAATGCTGCGCCGAAAGACGGCGTGGGGTGCCCGGGGGAGGCGGCGCAAACGGCCCTCTCCCGCCTCCCCAGGTGGAGGCACCTCATCTGCAGTGGGGCGCCTCTTAGCGTTTCAATTGCCTTGCAGCTGAGTTCCGCCCGCTCTTGCGGCACAGTGCCTCACCCCCCATCCAGCTGAGTTCCGCCCGCTCTTGCGGTACAGTGACTCACCCGCCATCTAGCTGAATTGCGGTTAATCTTGTGGTGCAGCGATAGCCGGCTGCAACAGGACTCAAAATGGTGGCCAGCTCTTTGGATTTGGGCCTGGTCCACTAAAATGGCCCTGGGACACCTTGGAACTCGGACGCTTGCCTGCTAAGGCATGGGCCCCATTCACGAAAGCGTCCCCTCTTTTGACTGATTGTTCTTGTTGCCTATTTCTTCTGTTGTCATTTAACGGAACCTTTTTGGACTGCCGAAAGGTGTTCAGTCCGACCGCTGGTTGGTGGAGACATTTTGACTATATCCTGGACCTGCCCAGCCTCGCACAAAATGGCGCCGGTATAAATGGGACTCGTAACTCCTTGTTGTGTACTGGTTGCCCAACCTTGATATCACAAGATACGTATGCAGTTTTGAAGCACATGGCGGGCGGGGACGAGAATTGATTGAACATTTGGACATCCCTATTGATATTAAGTTCTGATGTGTTATTGATTACTGTACTATTGAAAGTTCGAATTAACGTCACCCATGGTACTTGCCCGCAAATTAATATCTAGATAATTTTATTGTAACTGGTCCTGTCGTTCTGTAATTATAAAACGTACGTTCCCCGATTCCGCAACTGTTAGACACCTTAGTTCTTGCAACCTAATGGCCCGCTCGTTACGTTCTTCTACAGTGTAAATGTCTCCTCATCATATACGATTCCAGTTTGCTCCGTGGCCGGCCCACGTGGTTATAGGCCCGTATTTGTATACTGACATTTTTACAATTAAGGTTTTTAAAACAAAACATGGTAGTAGTACCTTTTTTGGTATAGTTTTGAATAATAGCCACTGTTTTCGAATGAGTAAAAGGCAAGTGAAATAAAGCAGCCCGATTACATGACGGTTGAAAGGTATAATACGCAGGAACGGAGTAAAGATAAATGGTCAAGGGCTGTTGTGTTTTCCACTCCTGTAACATAAAGTGATCGATAAGAATCCGATATTCATGCCTATCAGCGACTAAGACAGCAGGCCGAGCCTCTTTTGCTCAACTGCTCCCTCATGGGACGAAGAAATGCCCTTTTTCTCGAAATAGGAATATTTTACTTGCAGGACCGTTGTAAATTTCCCGGGAAAATACATTAGCCTGGAACATTGTTTGTGATAAACTGTAAATGCATCTGGGTCCTTTGCTTTACAAGTCAGAGCGAGAAAAAAAAGGTGGGGCTTTCATCATTTAGGAAAAAAAAATGTTCGAAAGCAATGAAAAGCGTTATTTTTAGGTCATATGACCAAGCCTTTGATTATTAGAATAACAAAAGTAAAATGAACCAATGAAAAGTTTTATTAACAAGTCACATGACCTGTTATGCTTACGTTACGCGCTGCGCGCCGCGCTCTGGATCGTTTCCGGGAAGCTGCGCCTCGCGCACCGGAGCACTTCCGGGTGCGCTAACGCGGCGCGTCATATGACGCATTACGCGACAACGCAGGTCCAGAATATAGTCAAAATGTCTCCACCAACCAGCGGTCGGAACACAACCCCTTTCAGCAGTCCAAAAAGTTCTGTTAAATGACAAGAGAAGGGACAGGCAACAAGAACCATCAGTGAAAGAGGGGAGGGCAAGTTCTTCTCTACCGGGTCACGTTGGGGCTCCACCGGAACTGATCGAATTGGTAGTCTACAGTGTTTCTGAATGTTTCAGACTGAAGCTGGCGTCAACATGAGAGCCTTTAGTAGCAACCGCACCTAACTCGGTGTGGTTGTCCCTCCGGGCACCGAGTTGTGCTGACTCAGCTCTGAGTTTTCTGTTATTTAAGTATTGAGTTCATTTGAGGTCGAAATAAAAATAATTATTCCTTGATTCTGGTATGTTTCATTTATTTTTCATGAAATTATTTTACGCAAAAAACGTATTCCATATATTTCACATGAATTCCAATGCATTTCGGCAGTATCATTCTGCCTTCATCAGGGAAATAGTAAATCTACAAATTGAAATTAAAAAAACACAGTTTTAATCTATTGTACTGTCTGTTTAAACTAAACATTTCTTGTTAACTAACATTTGCTATTCACTGAATTCACAGGCTATAAGTGTACTTTTATTTGAGTTTCATCTTAACGTTATGGGAATCATTCTAATTTAATGCATTCTTTGTAAAGCGATATTCAATTCAATGATGACGCATGTTACTAGCTCTTTGTTATAAAGTATCTAGTTTAGCCGGCTGTTGCGTTGTGCCGTCTGTACTGCGCTTGGTTACAATGTATCATAAAGCCTCGCGTTACGCGCTGGTAGTGTCTCATCACTCCGTTCAGAAGTTTATACTCCGTCAAAGAACTACTGCTAAGCTGTATATAAAAAGCGCAAATACTGAAAGATTTACGCGCTTAATCGCCTGGGATCTAGGTTAACTTACTTTCTCGGCGTTTCTGTTGCTTGCGCCATTCCTTCACGGACTGTTTAAAGTTACTTCCGGTATTGCGCTCCTGGCGCCTGCGCTCTAATATGCTCGCTTTAACTCGGGTTTTTTTCAAATGCTGGTTTGAATGCTCTAGCTTTATTAACGTTACAGGTTTAGGAGGTCTACGCCAGAGTTCGGTGCCACTATGTACAGTTTGCCGCAAATGCGCTTGCAAGCGTGTGAACATACTAAACAGATGCTTCTAATATAAGGATAAGTAATCATGTATTGATCTTTCATACATTCATAAATAACACAAAAATTCAGTTCTTTCATTGAGACCTCCGGGCTTCAAGCTGCCCAGATTGTAAATCCAGTAATTCTCCTGTTTTAGTAGTCTGGTTTTATTCATGGATCCCTCCAATTTGGGCAGTATTTCAAGTACACATACTCTTAGTTGACTGACATTATGCTGCTTTTGTGTGAAATGTTCTGCTACACTAGTTTTCTAAGTTTTGAGTCTGATGGTACTCTTGTGTTCATTTATGCGGACTTTAAGTTTTCTTTCAGTGTGTCCTACGTACACGTCTCCGCAAGGACATTTGATCATGTAAATCAGATTGCTTGAATCACATGTTGCGTTCACTTTTAGAGCTATGGGGTATCCCCTTTGTGGGTGTGTTATACTTGCTCCTTTAATTATGTTGTTACATGTGTTGCAGTTATAGCACGGGACAGTGCCCCGAAATGTTTTTGCCGTCTGCTGTTCTTCTTGTGGTTTTAAAAAATCTGCTAGATTTTTAGCACGAGTATGTGCAAAGATGGGCTCTTCTGAAAAAATTCCTTTAAAGTCTGGTTCCATTGTGAGTATTGGCCAATGCTTCTTGATAATTTGTTTAAATTGATTGCTAACAGTGGAAAATTTACTGACGCATGTAATGCGATTGGAGGATGTAGATGTTTTGCGCACTAGTAAGTCTTGTCTGGATTTCTGCTGGGCTCGTATAGCTGTCAACATGAGAGCACCACCATCTCGTGGCTACGTCGTGGCCATTCCGCGAGCAATCATGGCAGACGCTCCTCACCGGAAGTCTACGGGAGTCGGGGGTCCCGGTGACTGTTGTAGAATCTTCAAGGTTGAGGGGACTCTTCTGGGTATGGGGCCCATGCCCTAGCAGTCAAGCGTCCGAGTTCCACGGTTGCCTAGAGCTATCTTTGCAGGCCAGGCCCAAGTCTGTGGAGCCGACCGCCATTTCGTGAGCTCCGTAGCAGCCGCCTGTCACTGTATCGCAAGATTGGGTGCAATTCCGTTGGATGGCGGGTGAGACGTTGTAATAGCAAGAGCAGGCGCAATTCAGCTGGCCGAGCGAGGCACTGTGTCGCAAGAGCGGGCGCAAGTCAGCTGGTCGAGTGAAGCGCTGGGGTGTAGCTGAGAAACCTCCACCTGGGGAGGTGGGGGAGGCTCGTTCGCCCCGCCTCTCCCTTCCACTGCACCCCATGCCGTCTCCTGGCGCAGGTATATGTGATGGTCGGACCAGGGCACCGCAGGACGTGTCTTCAGGTCAAACGGATTGTGGGACAAGGTGTGGAGCAGGCGCAATTATCTCGGGGGCCACTGAAGGACTGGGTTCTGTAAGACCCAGCGGTGCCAGGGCACAACACCTGAAACCTTCGTGGGTAACCTGCTCCGGCGTACAAGTCACAGAGACACGGGACACTTCCTTCGGCGTCAAAGATTCAAGGTTTATTTGCTGCAGGGAACACAGAGATCACGACAAGTACACAGCGTGCAACTTGGGGAGACTGCTTCAAATTGGTTCTGTGGATCGCTCCTTTTATACAGTTTTTACCCATAGGATAACATTGAACACAAAAGTTTACAACCCGGTTCTCACAATTATCCCCCAGAGGGGTCGCTTTGGTCACTTTGAAACACATACGATCCGAAACATAAGTGCGGAAACATTTGGCGGTTCCCAACTGTAAAAACCCATCTTCCCACCATTAGCAAATTCCAATCAGCAGTAAAACAGATCGAAATAGGAACAAGGACAGGTGTAGAGGAAGACGGAGACAGTGGGGAGATCGGAAAGGGTGTAAAAGGGGAGGTAACGGGAAACACGAGATGCAGGCATCAAAGGGACGTGCCTAATGAGATGCACGGCTGAGACAATAAGCCCGTGCGGCAAGATGAGCCTCATGCGGCGTCATCTGCCTTACAGTAGCATCCCCCTCGTCATAAAGACACTTACAAAGAACATGTGTCTTCCGCAAATATCTTGGGAGTCCCAGGGTCGCGAAGCGGACAACGTCCGTTCGCTGGCTACTTGAGGGCAAGAGACAAAATGGATGCCGTATCTAAGATGGAACCCGTGGGTACAGATGAAAAACCCATATAACAAATGAACGGTTTAAGCTAGCACAGCGAAACTGCGCACACTTACTAAACTCGTCATTTGCAGTTCATAGATACCAGACTCGACTATATTCGTGCGAGTCGAAAGCACCACTTACAATTGTCACGGAACCTCAGACGCTCCTTTTGCCCTCATGTAGGCAAGCACTAGTCGGAATCATATTCGATATTCATCAGACCATCGAGATGTTGCTGTAGCATAGCTCTGTCCAACTGAGTCCCCTTGGTAACAGATGGTTGTCTCATACACGTTGTAGCACAAAGGCCACATAAGGCAGGACCACACTGCACACAAAGGCAACACGTGAACAGGAACACTACCACAACTCCGATGATCATCAGAATTTTCCAACCCCAAGTCGACATCAGGCCCCAAAACCACCCTAGCAGCGTCCAATCCCCTACATCCACGTGTATGGATTCGGAGATCTTATGCAACCTCGAGATGGCTTGATAGACAGTTGGAGCATTATCTGGAATGAAAATGCAGCAGCTCGAATGGATCACCTTACATACCCCACCGCGATCTGCTAAGATGACATCCAAAACCATACGGTTTTGTAACGTCATAAGTCTCTCCGCCTGAAGTTCTGTGGTGATATTACCAAGGGCACTGGCAGTAATATTAGCTGTCGATTCTACCACTCGAGTCAACTGTCTCAGGTTCCTACTGTTAACCATAGGTCCCCAAAACGGGAGGAAACCCTTGAAAAAGTCTCCTGCCTCTTGACCGGCAGTATCCTCTTCGCTAACTACGCCTCGCACAACTCTAGTCTTGTGATAATCGGCGTCTACAGTGAACGTCGGAGGCAACAGATTTGCAATGAAGCATGAGCCCATGAAGTCAGCGGGCAACCATGCATATGCACGATCATAACAGATAAAGTATGTACCCTTGGCAGCCAGAAACACTGGGGAAGAGGACATCGGCAAAATGTAATTTTCAGTGCAAGCACTTGCTCCAAGTCGGGCTTGCGATCTTCGACCACGACCCATAAGACAGAAATTACCAGTGTGGGGTACGACCCATATTGGAGGCGAGCTTTTAAGCTGCTTTTCGCTAGTGAACACACTATATTCACCTCTACTTAGGACTCTATAGGCTTGTACCTCTTCTTCAGGGATAAGCGAGGGATCATAGATATCGCTATCTAAATCCTCTATGGCTATCGACAAAGGCTTCTGATACGAGGTAGGACCAGAGTAGGGGGAACGTGGTTCTCGAATGGGGTGGAAACCCAGTGCGCTTCGAAACATTGTTTGGAATGCTCGAGCTGACCCTTGGGAACTATACGGTAACACCAGATATGGAATTCCCTTATCCGTAGTATGTGGCATCAACCCACACACCCAACAATTAGTAGTGTTAACCACTAACTGATGCTGATGGAGGAGCTGAATAAAGGAATTGTTGCGGAATTCTACACGTCTAGCCTGCTCGTGTTCCGGTAACATGTGAAAGGAATGGGGAGAAGCAGTAGAGGTAAGATTAGGGTAAGGAGTAGGAGTAGGTGTAGCAGGTAAGAAGTAAGACATCGTATAGTACACTCCACCGGCCAATAATGCAGAAGCAGTCAAAAATAACACAAACAGTTGGAATATAAAACATTTGGTACGACTGAGTTGCTGCAGCTTGAGTCTGTGCGCCTTAGCTCCCTCCAAATCATTCAGCTTCGAGAATGCCATTCCCTACGACCGTCCGCAACGTTTCTTGACGCACTTCGTTCTGTGTAGCAATAGTCAATCCCTAGGAGTTCCCAGGGACCGACGGCCTTTAACCTAGCGTCAAGACCTACTATCCAGAAGGAAGTACGCGCGCGGCCCTACGGCCTTCAATACACAATATGTATATACAAACACAAAGTCTCTTGGCTGTAGAAGTAAAAGATACAAGGGAGGAAGCTCAATATACATATATATATATACAAAAATTATAGTGATACGTATGTTCAAAACTGATCACGGGAAACGGGGATAATGCAGTCGTTAATTCAGCAAAACAAAATATTTTTATTTGTCCTTAGTGCGAGATCGCAAAGAATATCGGTGTTTCCCGGGACGTGTCTGCTCGTCGAACAAAGGATCCGTTGAAGAGACAGCGTCCTGCTGATCAGTCGATTGTTCTGGTCTTGAGTCTTTTGCTGACAATTGTTCAACAGTGTCTTTCTGCTGCGCTGAGGATTCTCCAACAAGCTGTGCGTCGCTGAAAGGTACAAACGCCGGCAATGTTTCTGTTTCTGTTGACGCAATGCCTTTCCTTACCCACGGGTCTGCCGGTAAAGGGATAGGGACTCGCTTCGTATGGGTGGCATGCACCCAATTTTTACGCCCCTCAAGACGAACGGCAGTCCTCGTGGCCAGGAGCACCTGGTAAGGTCCGGTGAACCTCGGGTCCAGATTATTCTTACGTGAAAAGTTGCGTGTCACCACCCAGTCTCCAGGCTGGAGCTGGTGGCCTGGACCCTCCGTCTGCGTCGGCAATGCGTTGTAAACCTGTTGGTGAATTAACCTCAGTTTAGCAGTCAAGTCATGTAAATAGTCAATCAACATTGGATACTCAAGATCAGAAAACATTCCTGGCCTAGGAACCCCCCACACATTCGCAGGACGGCCGAACACTATTTCGTAGGGACTAAGCCCTATTCGGGAGTGTACAGTCGCCCTAGTTGACAGTAATGCTAAGGGCAAAGCGTCAGGCCACGAAAGACCAGTCGTAGCCTGAATCTTCGCTAGCTTTAGTTTAAGGGTGCCGTTGTACCCTTCAACCAATCCAGCTGACTGGGGATGATTGGCGCTGTGGAATTTTTGATTTATTCCAAGGCCCTTACACACACTCTTCATCACACTTCCAACAAACTCACTTCCGTTATCTGACCACACGACTCTAGGCATTCCATACCGAGGAAAATATTCCTTCAGTAGGATTTTCGCAGTAGACAAAGCAGTATTGTCTTTGAGAGGATAGGCCTCAATCCATCGGGAGAATGCGCAAACCACAACTAAAACGTATTTCAGGTTGTTGCATCGCTCCATATGGATGAAGTCCAATTGAATCACCTCAAAGGGATACGAAGGGGGAGCAAAACTGCCAGGAGGAGTTGGGGTTCCTTTGCCAGGATTGTACATCATACACACCATACAATTCTTCACCAACCGTTCAGCACATTTCGTAATTCCATCATTCTTCCACACAGGCGACAACAATTTACAAATGCCTTTCACGCTAATATGTGCTAACCCATGTGCCATTGTCACAACGGCCAGTACATACGCATCAGGCAACAACCATCTTTTCTGATCCGACAAATCAATCCAACAACCACTCGCATCCAACTTTCCCGTACTTTCTTTCCACTTCGCCTTTTCAGTCTCGGTGGCCTCATTCTGAATTTCTTTCACACTTTCAATGGTGTCTTCACACATACTCGATTCCGTAGGCCACCTAACCGAACTCGTCACATACATTCGAGTACTAAGGTTCCGGGCAGTCTCCTTAGCAATCTCATCCGCAAACGCATTACCACGACCAACATCATCCGTCACTTTACGATGCGCGCTACATTTAACAATCGCGACTTGCGTAGGCAAAGTCAATGCATCCAGAAGATCATTCACAAGCTGGCCATGCTGAATCTTCGTACCGTGCGACGTCAAGAAACCTCTCTCTCGCCATAATCGTCCAAAACTATGCGCTACACCAAAAGCGTATTGGCTGTCGGTGTACACATTCACACGTTTACCTTTTGCTAACACACATGCTCTAGTGAGAGCAATCAATTCCGCAGCTTGGGCAGAATTCTGATTCAATCTTGCAGTCTCAACAACAGTATTCAACGTTACCACAGCATAAGCAGTAGTCACATCACCATTCGGCAACTTAAAACATGACCCATCCACATACAGAGTGCCATCCGGATCTTCCAATGGGGTGTTTTTAAGGTCCACTCGACCTTTCGTTTCCTCTTCAGTCCTCAAGTAGCAGTCATGCTCTACTACTTCATCTGACTCTGCACTAATTGGTAACAAAGTTGCCGGATTTAAGACATTACAACGTTTTATCTGAATATGGCTTGCCAATAACGTCAACTCGTACCGCGACAACCTCGCACTCGTCAAGTGCTGAGTTTTCGTACGATTTAAAAGAGTATCGACTGCATGCGGAACCATCACCGTAAGCATATTATCCATGACCAATCCTGCTGATTGTCGGATGGAGACCGCAGCTGCCGCTGTTGCTTGTAAACAACTCGGCAATGCTCTAGCTACTGGGTCCAAGGTCGAGGAAAAATATGCACATGGACGCTGTTTACCACCAAAAGGTTGCGTTAAGACACTCAAAGCACAACCTTCCCTCTCGTGAACATATAGCGTAAACGGCTTGCTATAGTCAGGAGTACCTAACACAGGAGCCGAACACAATGAATCACGTAGTTCAGAAAAACTTTTCTGACATTCTTCCGTCCATGGTAAAGGAGTCGAAACATCCTTGCACGTAAGAGCCACCAATGGTTTCGCTAGCAATGAAAAATTAGGAATCCATTGCCTGCAGTACGACGTGATACCTAGAAAGGCACGCACATCTCTTTGGGTTTTTGGCACAGCCATTCGCGCAATCGCTGCAATTCTCTCTGGGGTCAATCTCCTTCCCTCCTTTGACAATAAGTGACCTAGATAGGTTACTTCTTGACAACAATATTGGAGTTTAGAAGGGGACACCTTATGATTTAGCTCACAGAGATGTTGCAGCAATGACACCGTAGCTATTTTACAAATGTCCTGAGTATCGGCAGCCACCAATAAGTCATCGACGTATTGGATCAAGGCCGCACCAACCGGCAACCGAAACGCATCCAGTTGACCCTTCAAGGCTTGACTGTAAATCGATGGACTTTCACAGTAGCCCTGAGGAGCGCGTTTGAACCGGAAGCTTCGTCCACCGAGAGAGAAACCGAAAAGGTCCCTGCTCTCTTCGGCAATCGGGATGCTGAAAAACGCATTTTTCAAATCAATCACCGAAAACCATGATGCAGTAGCTGGAATCAGAGTCAGGAGCGCCGTGATGTCAGGCACAACAGGGAATTGAGGAACCACAATTTTATTCACCTCCCGTAAATCGATAACAAAACGATAAACAGGCGGTTTTGTAGGATCTGTGCGTTTAAGAATAGGCAGTACAGGGCTATTGCACACGTTTCCCCGAGTCTCTTCGATAACATCTTTCTCGATCAAATCATAGATGATCGCCAACAGCGCTCGTTCACCATCAAGGGAGATACGATACTGGGGAATACGTGGCAATCGCACATTAGATTTCAACTGAACAACATAAGGGGAGATATCAAGTAGGCCCACGTCATTTGGACCCGTCGCCCACAAAGACGCAGGAAGAGAACTCAATTCCGGTGGAAGCTTATCAAAAGACAAGTACATAGGAGAGACAACCCTCTCTCCTAACGTAAGCTTTACACCCGCAGGAGAACAATACAAAGTTGCGTACAAACGTTTAAGCAAATCCAGGCCCAAAAGATTTTCGCCACATCCCGTGGTTAAAATCAACGGAGCTTCTAGCTCACGTGGCCCAATTTGAAGGGGCAAAGGGCGCGAAACTGGATTGCTAACGGGGGCGCCAGAGAATCCAACGGAAACATTTGTTAAGCCAGACAAAGGTGCGCCAGGGAGTTTTGAATGCATAATAGAACTTTTCGCTGCACCAGTGTCCAACAGAAAAGGCTCAACGACGCCCGATGTAGCAACTGCGACGTAAGGCCCTCTCTGATCAACCGGAACTGATACCACTCCCTCTCCTTGTCTTTGGCTGTCCTAGTAATTAGTGTCGTCAGTTCCCTGATCGACGTAATAATCGTCTACATTGTACTGCGCAGATCGTCCTTGCGACGATCCACGTTGATCGAAACAATTATTAGAATTAGATGAGTTATCTGAGCGATCATTCTGAGCACCACGACCTCTACCACATGACGCCTGTTGCGAACCACCACGACCTCCTTTAGAAGAGTTACCACTATTACGTTCATTCAAAACAGGGCAGTTAAATTTAATGTGTCCCTCTTGTCTACAATAAGCACATTGATTGTACCCTAACGATGATCTTTGGGAGGAGGAATCATTACGCGGCTGTGACCGATTCGATTGCGACTGCGATCGATTCTGTTGTGAATTGTTCTGATTTGACCGCGGAGGATTCGCTTGTTGCAACAACACTTTAGTTTTCAGCTCTTTCGTCTTTTTGTCAGCACGGTCATTCTCTTCTTTCTCTCTATTCTCATAATATTGTGCCGTAGCCAATATCTGAGCTGAGGTGGAAACGGCCCATGCACTCTCCGAATTTCTCAATTTATTGCTCAAGTCGGGCAATAAATTTGAAACAAATTTATCCACAAACAACCTTTGACCACCCTCCGTACCCATATCCTGACCACTATGGTCGATGAATGCTTCCTCAAACCTCGTAAAGAAGTCGGAAACACTCTCATCTTTCTTTTGCTTACAAGCTGACAATTTGTCCCAGTTTACCTTCATAGCTGGCATAAGAGTTTTCATTAACGTAATAATCCTTTGGGGAAGGTCAAGAATCAACTGGTCGGGTTTAGTAGCAGCTACTTGTCCGGCGTCTGCCGCTACAATGGCAGCCCAAGCACCACCTAATTCAGCCGGGTGATTTTCATGTCGAATCTTAGCCCATACCGGTTGCGGTACTACATTGCCAAACAACATGTCGATATCGGCAAGGTTCATTATCGTAGCATCTACGAGCTGCGATAATTCTTTGTAATACCCTGTAGGATTTTTGCGAGGGTCAGGCAAAGATTGCTTCACCTGTAACACTTCCGAGCGTTTCCATGGAAGATGTATCCATATTCTCTGGAAATGCGCCAATGTCGGAGGATGAGCATTAGGATCAGCTGGTACCCAAACCGGCGGAACTTCGCGCATAGGATATTGGCCAGATTCATCTGGTTGTTTCTCAATATCCTCAACAAACAATGCATGAGGTATCGGAGCGGGGCGAAAAGATAGCAACCGCTCAATAGCACGTCGAACATTAGTATCTACTATCAGTCCATGTGAAAACTGGAGCTGAAGCTCAGACAGGGCGGTCAGTACCTCGTCAGGCGCATCAGCCGCTATCTGATCATGAAGGAACTTACACATTTCATCAAACACGTATCTTTGGGTTGGTATATTGAATTGACAAAACGTTTCGAGGACAACACGTGGTGGATTTCTCTGCGGGTTTACCATCCAACCCATCGCCATATTATATAGCGCAACGCGTTCTCTGTTTCCAGGAAGCTGACTTGGTCTCTGAGGACCATCGAAACCAGCGGACCCATGAACAGGTCCGAGCGAATGAAAGAAGCTAGCCGCAAGAGGAGAATTGCGGCTACGGGTGGAGGGAGAAGAATAAGACACAGGGCTAACAAGAGAAGGAGTAGAAACAGTAGCAACAACAGGAGTCAACAAAACAGGAGCAGCAGCGGGAGCAGGAGTATGTGGAAGCGGAGGAGCAGTAGGGATAGAAGCAGGCAAAGGAGCAGGAACAGTCGGAAGAACGGGTGCAGGTTGAGGAACAGGTGGAGGAGGAATAGGTGGAAGAACAGGTACGGCAGGGACCACAGGAGCTGCGGTACCCTGTACGTACGGAGGTGGCGACTTCATAAGATAGGACATTAAAGGATCCTCAACTACCTCTTCCTTCTTATCCGACTCCGTAGGCAAAGCAGGATAACATTTATCTATGGTCATACGCTGTAGTCTCTCAAACACTTCCTTATCCTTATCCTCCTTATCACGCTGGAACTGCTCAGCTTTCTTCACTATGGTAGCAACATTATCTCGCTGACTACGTTTATTCTGTCTGATTTCTTTCTGTCGGGCTTCTTTGCGCCACAACCGAAAGGCATCAAACATGGCCGGCCTTGATTTTCGTTCGAACAACTTCATTTCTAGATTATCTAAGATTGACGCCTCGAAGCTACCATGAGGTGGCCAACGAAGATCGCCGTCCTTCTTTGTATATTTAATCCAATAATCGTTAAAGGTAATTGGGCCTAGCCCATGTTTGCTATATAGATCATAAGTAGGAGTTCCAACCGGAGGTATCGGACAAGAGTCCTCCAGTCGGGAATCCGCACCACAAGGTCTGAAACAACTAAACAAAGTACTGCGACCAGGCATCTTGCACACTAGCCGAGTTTCACAAACTTCAAGGGTTACGGGATTTACCAAGTCCCAGCAACGAACAAAACCCTCGGTCTTTGGCGGCTGCAGTCGTCAAACAACACAACAAAGTACGCTAGCAAAGTGTCACCGACAAAAACACTCACACAGCGTGTACAACAAAAACACTCGCTAAAGTGTCAACAACCAAAAGCTATGGGAGCGACCCACAAATACTTAACTCAAAAATCGATGGCGTCACCAGGAAGGCCCGTCAATCGTCTCGCTATACCAAGGTCTACGCCAGGCGCCAAAACAGGTCTACAGTCAGGGCAGCAGTCCGTCGCAGCCGTCCGGAGGCGGGAATCTTCGCGGGAAAAGTCTTCGGGCCACTTATTTCGACAACAGGATCGATGAAGCGGAGTGCACCTTCCCTCGGAGATTTCACACGAAGTTCCTCACGATCGTCGGGCTTGGACCGGTACCACTGATGCAGCCCCACGTTGGGCGCCAACTGAAGGACTGGGTTCTGTAAGACCCAGCGGTGCCAGGGCACAACACCTGAAACCTTCGTGGGTAACCTGCTCCGGCGTACAAGTCACAGAGACACGGGACACTTCCTTCGGCGTCAAAGATTCAAGGTTTATTTGCTGCAGGGAACACAGAGATCACGACAAGTACACAGCGTGCAACTTGGGGAGACTGCTTCAAATTGGTTCTGTGGATCGCTCCTTTTATACAGTTTTTACCCATAGGATAACATTGAACACAAAAGTTTACAACCCGGTTCTCACAATTATCCCCCAGAGGGGTCGCTTTGGTCACTTTGAAACACATACGATCCGAAACATAAGTGCGGAAACATTTGGCGGTTCCCAACTGTAAAAACCCATCTTCCCACCATTAGCAAATTCCAATCAGCAGTAAAACAGATCGAAATAGGAACAAGGACAGGTGTAGAGGAAGACGGAGACAGTGGGGAGATCGGAAAGGGTGTAAAAGGGGAGGTAACGGGAAACACGAGATGCAGGCATCAAAGGGACGTGCCTAATGAGATGCACGGCTGAGACAATAAGCCCGTGCGGCAAGATGAGCCTCATGCGGCGTCATCTGCCTTACAGTAGCATCCCCCTCGTCATAAAGACACTTACAAAGAACATGTGTCTTCCGCAAATATCTTGGGAGTCCCAGGGTCGCGAAGCGGACAACGTCCGTTCGCTGGCTACTTGAGGGCAAGAGACAAAATGGATGCCGTATCTAAGATGGAACCCGTGGGTACAGATGAAAAACCCATATAACAAATTAACGGTTTAAGCTAGCACAGCGAAACTGCGCACACTTACTAAACTCGTCATTTGCAGTTCATAGATACCAGACTCGACTATATTCGTGCGAGTCGAAAGCACCACTTACAATTGTCACGGAACCTCACCTCCGTCAAGTGGTTCAGGGAGGCACCGCATCACATTGTTTTCCAATGCAGTCAGGTCCACAAACAGCCCCCATTCACTTTGAGAATAGTGAAGCTGCAGCAGGTGCAAATAAGCTTCAGACAGTGTTATAAGCGTTGCTCGGAACCCTTAACTATTGCACCCAACATCCAGGACTTATGCCATTTGTGCAAGGCAGTGACATCGAAGCATCTCAGGGACCAAGCAACATACCATATCCAGAGTCCTTCCCACAACCTATGCCTTCCTTCTTACCTAGTTATTGTTCTTTCACTCCCACTCCAGGCTTTTAGTCTGTGGATGGAAAACCATGAACCTACACTCACCTATGAAAATCTTACTATTGATGCTTGACTGAGGCCAAGGAGATCAGAGTGCATGAGTCTCATGCTCGATCGATTGAGCTAGCCGGATCAGGCAATAAGAAGGTGGTGGTGGGGGTGGCGGCATCAGCAAGGCATCCCCCCACACAAGTTGTCGGACATCACCTCTGGATGTACTGGGGACGAGCCTAGGCGCATGGTGTCGTCCCTGGGCAATTTGCACAATGGTCCTCCACCCCTAGGCCGCCAGCTATGCTAACTCGACAGGAACAGTGATGGATGTTGCAGCAGGCTGCCATGTAAATAGTTATTTAATAAAACGTTATACCCTGTTACTTTGCTGGTGTGTTGTACATATTTATAATATTTGCATAGGGTTTGTCGTTGTTTTGGGCGGGGTGGGCGGCGGAGCCGAGCTGTCTTGCAGCCATCATGGCGTCGAGCTCAGTTCCTCTCACTAGTTTCGTATTTCTCATGAGGTGTTGTTCCTAATGTTTCTATTTTAGCGAGGTCAAGAAGAGATCTCATTAGTGGCCTACTGATTTTGCTTGATTCATTTTGTTTTTTTAACGATTTTTCACTATCTGCAAAGACTAAACAGAGTATTGCGACTCTGTGCTTGTTTGTAAATAGAGAATGAACCAAAGAGAACCAATTCCAAAACAATAAATGCTAGGATAACAATCAATCAAATGGAGAGGGAAGCAGGCACGACGGATTACAACGGGGGCAAAGGCCTGAGTTACCTACCCTTCACTATCTGCAAAGAGAGAATACTCCTAAAAGAAAAAGAGGGGGGGGAGCGTTCAAAGCACATCAGCGTGCATAAACACGAAAATGTTTTTACCTACCACGTACTTCACATTTGACAGCTTTTGATATTTGCTATTAAAAAACCATTGCAATTCACTGAAAAAACCATAGGTTATAGACCATATATAGTTAGGAATTAGCATTTACAAAACCTTGAAAATTCACTGAAAAAGCCATGGGTTATAGACCATATATAGTTAGGGATTAGCATTTACAAAACCTTATTTTACTCGCACAAAACCATTGAAATTCGCATATATAGTTAGTTGCACTAACTATATATCGCGCACCCGCAATCCACTGCTGATGATGTCACATATTACATCATTCATGACATGGTCAGTGGCATCACTGATGACATCACTGAAGACATCACTGATGACATTTCATTTGACATTACTGATCACATCACTGATGATATCACTGATGACATCACTGATGACATTTCATTTGACATTACTGATCACATCACTGATGATATCACTGATGACATCACTGATGACATCTCAAATGACATCACTGATGATATCACTGATGATATCATTCATGTGACAATACAATGCATCTCCTCACACTTTAATATAACCTCTGTTACATCCAGTGTAAAATACAGAATATAGGGGCATATTATCAAGGGGGTTTATCTCCGCTTTTTTGGCTTTAAAAGCCAAGAAAGCGGAGATAAAATTATCTCCCTATTACTTAGCTGTCGCTAACACCAGTTAGCGACAGCTAGTAGGAGATAGCGACCATCTTGGGCCCCGCTTTGCATGTCAGTGATATTTATCACTAATGAGATGCAAAGTGGGCGTGCCAAGATGTTAGCGACTGAAAACAGTTGCTAACATCGCTATCTCCTATTACCAACTTTTGGAGATATTCGCGCTAAGCGCGAATATCTCCAAAAGCTAACACCTGCCCTGAGCAGTTCTTAGCCATGTTATCCAATAGGAGGTGGATAACATGGCTAAGAGCATTAGCTCGCTAATGCATGAATATCGCTGACTTTTCAGCGATATTCATGCTTTGCAGCGATTTTTATCGCATTTGCGTTAAACCTTGGTAATACCAAGGTTTATTTGCGGTAAAAATCGCCGCAGCTCAGCGGTAAATTTTTCCCGCTAACCAAGCAATAGCGATAATTATCGCTATTGCTTGGTAATATGCCCCATAATTTTTTTAACCATTGACACACCAATACTAGTTACTACATACGCACTCACTGATTCCTATGTCTACACACAGATTCACTCATTCACCCATACAATCATTCATACATACAATCACTCATCTTTACAACACTATCATATGCACTCATACACCTATACTGACACTCACACTCTGCCACTCATCCATGGAGTTACTCACACACCTAATCAGTCCTGTAAAGAATCAATCACACTTCCATTTTCTAATCAATACAGTTAAACATAGAGTACCTTACAGTTTCAAACCTATACTAACACATACTTACTCTCTTATACCATCATTGATACAAGAACACATTGATCTGCACAGAGTTACACATCTCCCAGCCAGCCACACACACACTCAGTCTCCCATACAAATACTTCGACAATCAATCAATAACCCATATAGTTACTCACATAGCTACTGATGAACACATGCAGCAGTTTACAGAACAACAGACATAATGAAGCACAAATTAAGACAGTTTAGTCACTAACCCATGCACTCAGTGAGACACATTAAATCACTCACTCATACAGTCAGTCATGCACCTACTAAAACCTTCATCCAGACACTTATACATCCACTCATTCTTCAATATGTAAGACATATTTTAACTTTACAGAAACATACAGTCACTGGGTGTTGTCATCAGTGATGTCATCAGTGATGTCATTTGAGATGTCATCAGTGATGTCACTGACCATGTCATGAATGATGTAATATGTGACATCATCAGCAGTGGATTGCGGGTGCGCGATATATAGTTAGTGCAACTAACTATATATGCGAATTTCAATGGTTTTGTGCGAGTAAAATAAGGTTTTGTAAATGCTAATCCCTAACTATATATGGTCTATAACCCATGGTTTTTTCAGTGAATTTTCAAGGTTTTGTAAATGCTAATTCCTAACTATATATGGTCTATAACCTATGGTTTTTTCAGTGAAATATATATATATATATATATTCACTGAAAAAACCATAGGTTTTACACACTTTAGCTAGTTTTACTTGTAAATGGGGTTGGAAATGCTTTTCGGGCTCAGTACTGGGCTCAAAAGATGCAGCCCTGAGGTCTCTCATAATAGCAGGTGGTTAAGTAGAAATTTGCCACTTGGCTGACCCAGCAGGAGCAAACGTATGCCAAAAATGTACACAGAAGTAGCTTTTCAGTGAATAGCAGCCAGGCACATTTTAGCTAGTTTTACTTGTAAGTGGGGTTGGAAACGCTTTTCAGGATCAGTACTGGGCTCAAAACATGCAGCCCTGAGGTCTCTCATGATAGCAGGTGGTTAAATAGAAATTCGCTGCTCAGCTGACCCGGCAGGAGCAAACGTATGCCAAAAATGTATGCAGAATGAGATTTTCAGTGAGTAGCAGCCAGGCACATTTTAGCTAGTTTTACTTGTAAGTGGGGTTGGAAATGCTTTTCGGGCTCAGTACTGGGCTCAAACATGCAGCCCTGAGGTCTCTCATGATAACAGGTGGTTAAATAGAAATTCGCTGCTCAGCTGACCCAGTAGGAGCAAACGTATGCCAAAAATGTAAGCAGAATGAGCTTTTCAGTGAATAGCAGCAAGCACATTTTAGCTAGTTTTACTTGTAAGTGGGGTTGGAAATGCTTTTCAGGCTCAGTACTGGGCTCAAACATGCAGCCCTGAGGTCTCTCATGATAGCAGGTGGTTAAAGAAATTCGCTGCTCAGCTGACCCAGCCGGAGCAAACGTATGCCAAAAATGTATGCAGAATGAACTTTTCAGTGAAGAGCAGCCAGGCACATTTTAGCTAGTTTTACTTGTAAGTGGGGTTGGAAATGCTTTTCGGGCTCAGTACTGGGCTCAGACATGCAGCCCTGAGGTCTCTCATGATAACAGGTGGTTAAATAGAAATTCGCTGCTCAGCTGACCCGGTAGGAGCAAACGTATGCCAAAAATGTAAGCAGAATGAGCTTTTCAGTGAATAGCAGCAAGCACATTTTAGCTAGTTTTACTTGTAAGTGGGGTTGGAAATGCTTTTCAGGCTCAGTACTGGGCTCAAAAGATGCAGCTCTGAGGTCTCTCCTGATAGGAGGTAGTTAAGTAGAACTTCGCTGCTCAGCTGACCCGGCAGGAGCAAATATATGCCAAAAATGTACGCAGAATGAGCTTTTCAGTGAATAGCAGCCAGGCACATTTTAGCTAGTTTTACTTGTAAGTGGGGTTGGAAACACTTTTCAGGCTCAGTACTGCACTCAAAACATGCAGCCCTAAGGTCTCTCATGATAGCAGGTGGTTAAGTAGAAATTTGCCACTTGGCTGACCCAGCAGGAGCAAACGTATGCCAAAAATGTACAAAGAATGAGCTTTTCAGTGAATAGCAGCCGGGCACATTCTAGCAAGTTTTACTTGTAAGTGGGGTTGGAAACGCTTTTCAGGCTCAGTACTGCGCTCAAAAGATGCAGCCCTGAGGTCTCTCATGATATCAGGTGGTTAAATAGAAATTCGCTGCTCAGCTGACCCGGCAGGAGCAAACGTATGCCAAAAATGTACGCAGAATGAGCTTTTCAGTGAATAGCAGCCAGGCACATTTTAGCTAGTTTTACTTGTAAGTGGGGTTGGAAACGCTTTTCGGGATCAGTACTGGGCTCAAAACGTGCAGCCCTGAGGTCTCTCATGATAGCAGGTGGTTAAGTAGAAATTTGCCACTTGGCTGACCCAGCAGGAGCAAACGTATGCCAAAAATGTACACAGAATGAGCTTTTCAGTGAATAGCAGCCAGGCACATTTTAGCTAGTTTTACTTGTAAGTGGGGTTGGAAACGCTTTTCAGGATCAGTACTGGGCTCAAAACATGCAGCCCTGAGGTCTCTCATGATAGCAGGTGGTTAAATAGAAATTCGCTGCTCAGCTGACCCGGCAGGAGCAAACGTATGCCAAAAATGTATGCAGAATGAGATTTTCAGTGAATAGCAGCCAGGCACATTTTAGCTAGTTTTACTTGTAAGTGGGGTTGGAAATGCTTTTAGGGCTCAGTACTGGGCTCAAACATGCAGCCCTGAGGTCTCTCATGATAACAGGTGGTTAAATAGAAATTCGCTGCTCAGCTGACCCGGTAGGAGCAAACGTATGCCAAAAATGTAAGCAGAATGAGCTTTTCAGTGAATAGCAGCAAGCACATTTTAGCTAGTTTTACTTGTAAGTGGGGTTGGAAATGCTTTTCAGGCTCAGTACTGGGCTCAAACATGCATCCCTGAGGTCTCTCATGATAGCAGGTGGTTAAAGAAATTCGCTGCTCAGCTGACCCAGCCGGAGCAAACGTATGCCAAAAATGTATGCAGAATGAACTTTTCAGTGAAGAGCAGCCAGGCACATTTTAGCTAGTTTTACTTGTAAGTGGGGTTGGAAATGCTTTTCGGGCTCAGTACTGGGCTCAGACATGCAGCCCTGAGGTCTCTCATGATAACAGGTGGTTAAATAGAAATTCGCTGCTCAGCTGACCCGGTAGGAGCAAACGTATGCCAAAAATGTAAGCAGAATGAGCTTTTCAGTGAATAGCAGCAAGCACATTTTAGCTAGTTTTACTTGTAAGTGGGGTTGGAAATGCTTTTCAGGCTCAGTACTGGGCTCAAAAGATGCAGCTCTGAGGTCTCTCCTGATAGGAGGTAGTTAAGTAGAACTTCGCTGCTCAGCTGACCCGGCAGGAGCAAATATATGCCAAAAATGTACGCAGAATGAGCTTTTCAGTGAACAGCAGCCAGGCACATTTTAGCTAGTTTTACTTGTAAGTGGGGTTGGAAACACTTTTCAGGCTCAGTACTGCACTCAAAACATGCAGCCCTAAGGTCTCTCATGATAGCAGGTGGTTAAGTAGAAATTTGCCACTTGGCTGACCCAGCAGGAGCAAACGTATGCCAAAAATGTACACAGAATGAGCTTTTCAGTGAATAGCAGCCAGGCACATTTTAGCTAGTTTTACTTGTAAGTGGGGTTGGAAACGCTTTTCAGGATCAGTACTGGCCTCAAAACATGCAGCCCTGAGGTCTCTCATGATAGCAGGTGGTTAAATAGAAATTCGCTGCTCAGCTGACCCAGCAGGAGCAAACGTATGCCAAAAATGTATGCAGAATGAACTTTTCAGTGAAGAGCAGCCAGGCACATTTTAGCTAGTTTTACTTGTAAGTGGGGTTGGAAACGCTTTTCAGGATCAGTACTGGGCTCAAAACATGCAGCCCTGAGGTCTCTCATGATAGCAGGTGGTTAAGTAGAACTTCGCTGCTCAGCTGACCCGGCAGGAGCAAATGTGTGCCAAAAATGTACGCAGAATCAGCTTTTCAGTGAAGAGCAGCCGGGCACATTCTAGCAAGTTTTACTTGTAAGTGGGGTTGGAAACGCTTTTCAGGCTCAGTACTGCGCTCAAAAGATGCAGCCCTGAGGTCTCTCATGATATCAGGTGGTTAAATAGAAATTCGCTGCTCAGCTGACCCGGCAGGAGCAAACGTATGCCAAAAATGTACGCAGAATGAGCTTTTCAGTGAATAGCAGCCAGGCACATTTTAGCTAGTTTTACTTGTAAGTGGGGTTGGAAACGCTTTTCGGGATCAGTACTGGGCTCAAAACGTGCAGCCCTGAGGTCTCTCATGATAGCAGGTGGTTAAATAGAAATTCACTGCTCAGCTGACCCGGCAGGAGCAAACGTATGCCAAAAATGTACACAGAATGAGCTTTTCAGTGAATAGCAGCCAGGCACATTTTAGCAAAATTTACTTGTAAGTGGGGTTGGAAACGCTTATCAGGATCAGTACTGGGCTCAAAAGATGCAGCCCTGAGGTCTCTCATGATAGCAGGTGGTTAAGTAGAAATTCGCTGCTCAGCTGACCCGGCAGGAGCAAACGTATGCCAAAAATGTACACAGAATGAGCTTTTCAGTGAATAGCAGCCAGGCACATTTTAGCTAGTTTTACTTGTAAGTGGGGTTGGAAACGCTTTTCAGGATCAGTACTGGGCTCAAAACATGCAGCCCTGACGTCTCTCCATGATAGCAGGTGGTTAAAATAGAAATTCGCTGCTCAGCTGACCCGGCAGGAGCAAACGTATGCCAAAAATGTACGCAGAATGAGCTTTTCAGTGAAGAGCAGCCAGGCACATTTTAGCTAGTTTTACTTATAAGAGGGGTTGGAAACACTTTTCAGGTTCAGTACTGGGCTCAAAACATGCAGCCCTGAGGTCTCTCCTGATAGGAGGTAGTTAAGTAGAACTTCGCTGCTCAGCTGACCCGGCAGGAGCAAATATATGCCAAAAATGTACGCAGAATGAGCTTTTCAGTGAATAGCAGCCAGGCACATTTTAGCTAGTTTTACTTGTAAGTGGGGTTGGAAACGCTTTTCAGGCTCAGTACTGGGCTCAAACATGCAGCCCTGAGGTCTCTCATGATAGCAGGTGGTTAAATAGAAATTCGCTGCTCAGCTGACCCGGCAGGACCAAATATATGCCAAAAATGTATGCAGAATGAGCTTTTCAGTGAATAGCAGCCAGGCACATTTTAGCTAGTTTTACTTGTAAGTGGGGTTGGAAACACTTTTCAGCCTCAGTACTGCACTCAAAACATGCAGCCCTAAGGTCTCTCATGATAGCAGGTGGTTAAGTAGAAATTTGCCACTTGGCTGACCCAGCAGGAGCAAACGTATGCCAAAAATGTACGCAGAATGAGCTTTTCAGTGACTAGCAGCCAGGCACATTTTAGCTCGTTTTACTTGTAAGTGGGGTTGGAAACGCTTTTCAGGCTCAGTACTGCGCTCAAAAGATGCAGCCCTGAGGTCTCTCATGATAGCAGGTGGTTAAGTAGAAATTCGCTGCTTCGCTGACCCGGCAGGAGCAAACGTATGCCAAAAATGTACGTGGAATGAGCTTTTCAGTGAAGAGCAGCCAGGCATATTTTAGCTAGTTTTACTTGTAAGTGGGGTTGGAAACGCTTTTCAGGCTGAGTACGGGGCTCAAAACATGCAGCCCAGTCTCTCCTGATAGGAGGTATTTAAGTAGAACTTCGCTGCTCAGCTGACCCGGCAGGAGCAAATGTATGCCAAAAATGTACGCAGAATCAGCTTTTCAGTGAAGAGCAGCCAGGCACATTCTAGCAAGTTTTACTTGTAAGTGGGGTTGGAAACGCTTTTCAGGCTCAGTACTACGCTCAAAAGATGCAGCCCTGAGGTCTCTCATGATATCAGGTGGTTAAATAGAAATTCGCTGCTCAGCTGACCCGGCAGGAGCAAACGTGTGCCAAAAATGTACGCAGAATGAGCTTTCAGTGAAGAGCAGCCAGGCACATTCTAGCAAGTTTTACTTGTAAGTGGGGTTGGAAACGCTTTTCAGGCTCAGTACTGCGCTAAAAAGATGCAGCCCTGAGGTCTCTCTTGATAGCAGGTGGTTAAGTAGAAATTTGCCACCTCGCTGACCCAGCAGGAGCAAACGTATGCCAAAAATGTACACAGAATAAGCTTTTCAGTGAATAGCAGCCAGGCACATTTTAGCTAGTTTTACTTGTAAGTGGGGTTGGAAACGCTTTTCAGGATCAGTACTGGGCTCAAAACATGCAGCCCTGAGGTCTCTCCTGATAGCAGGTGGTTAAATAGAAATTCACTGCTCAGCTGACCCGGCAGGAGCAAACGTATGCCAAAAATGTACACAGAATGAGCTTTTCAGTGAATAGCAGCCAGGCACATTTTAGCTAGTTTTACTTGTAAGTGGGGTTGGAAACGCTTATCAGGATCAGTACTGGGCTCAAAAGATGCAGCCCTGAGGTCTCTCATGATAGCAGGTGGTTAAGTAAAAATTTGCTGCTCAGCTGACCCGGCAGGAGCAAACGTATGCCAAAAATGTACACAGAATGAGCTTTTCAGTGAATAGCAGCCAGGCACATTTTAGCTAGTTTTACTTGTAAGTGGGGTTGGAAACGCTTTTCAGGATCAGTACTGGGCTCCAAACATGCAGCCCTGACGTCTCTCCATGATAGCAGGTGGTTAAATAGAAATTCGCTGCTCAGCTGACCCGGCAGGAGCAAACGTATGCCAAAAATGTACGCAGAATGAGCTTTTCAGTGAAGAGCAGCCAGGCACATTTTAGCTAGTTTTACTTATAAGAGGGGTTGGAAACACTTTTCAGGTCCAGTACTGGGCTCAAAACATGCAGCCCTGAGGTCTCTCCTGATAGGAGGTAGTTAAGTAGAACTTCGCTGCTCAGCTGACCCGGCAGGAGCAAATATATGCCAAAAATGTACGCAGAATGAGCTTTTCAGTGAATAGCAGCCAGGCACATTTTAGCTAGTTTTACTTGTAAGTGGGGTTGGAAACGCTTTTCAGGCTCAGTACTGGGCTCAAACATGCAGCCCTGAGGTCTCTCATGATAGCAGGTGGTTAAATAGAAATTCGCTGCTCAGCTGACCGGCAGGACAAAATATATGCCAAAAATGTACGCAGAATGAGCTTTTCAGTGAATAGCAGCCAGGCACATTTTAGCTAGTTTTACTTGTAAGTGGGGTTGGAAACACTTTTCAGCCTCAGTACTGCACTCAAAACATGCAGCCCTAAGGTCTCTCATGATAGCAGGTGGTTAAGTAGAAATTTGCCACTTGGCTGACCCAGCAGGAGCAAACGTATGCCAAAAATGTACACAGAATGAGCTTTTTTTTTAGTGAATAGCAGCCAGGCACATTTTAGCTAGTTTTACTTGTAAGTGGGGTTGGAAACGCTTTTCAGGATCAGTACTGGGCTCAAAACATGCAGCCCTGAGGTCTCTCATGATAGCAGGTGGTTAAATAGAAATTCGCTGCTCAGCTGACCCAGCAGGAGCAAACGTATGCCAAAAATGTATGCAGAATGAACTTTTCAGTGAAGAGCAGCCAGGCGCATTTTAGCTAGTTTTACTTGTAAGTGGGGTTGGAAATGCTTTTCGGGCTCAGTACTGGGCTCAAACATGCAGCCCTGAGGTCTCTCATGATAGCAGTTGGTTAAATAGAAATTCGCTGCTCAGCTGACCCGGCAGGAGCAAATGTATGCCAAAAATGTACGCAGAATCAGCTTTTCAGTGAAGAGCAGCCAGGCACATTCTAGCAAGTTTTACTTGTAAGTGGGGTTGGAAACGCTTTTCAGGCTCAGTACTACGCTCAAAAGATGCAGCCCTGAGGTCTCTCATGATATCAGGTGGTTAAATAGAAATTCGCTGCTCAGCTGACCCGGCAGGAG
This sequence comes from Lissotriton vulgaris, assembly GCF_964263255.1. NCBI lineage: Eukaryota > Metazoa > Chordata > Amphibia > Caudata > Salamandridae > Lissotriton > Lissotriton vulgaris. Next base: position 2,780,993 of record NW_028242552.1, on the reverse strand, counting down.
CAAACGTGTGCCAAAAATGTACGCAGAATGAGCTTTCAGTGAGCAGCCAGGCACATTCTAGCAAGTTTTACTTGTAAGTGGGGTTGGAAACGCTTTTCAGGCTCAGTACTGCGCTAAAAAGATGCAGCCCTGAGGTCTCTCTTGATAGCAGGTGGTTAAGTAGAAATTTTCCACTTGGCTGACCCAGCAGGAGCAAACGTATGCCAAAAATGTACACAGAATAAGCTTTTCAGTGAATAGCAGCCAGGCACATTTTAGCTAGTTTTACTTGTAAGTGGGGTTGGAAACGCTTTTCAGGATCAGTACTGGGCTCAAAACATGCAGCCCTGAGGTCTCTCATGATAGCAGGTGGTTAAATAGAAATTCACTGCTCAGCTGACCCGGCAGGAGCAAACGTATGCCAAAAATGTACACAGAATGAGCTTTTCAGTGAATAGCAGCCAGGCACATTTTAGCTAGTTTTACTTGTAAGTGGGGTTGGAAACGCTTATCAGGATCAGTACTGGGCTCAAAAGATGCAGCCCTGAGGTCTCTCATGATAGCAGGTGGTTAAGTAGAAATTCGCTGCTCAGCTGACCCGGCAGGAGCAAACGTATGCCAAAAATGTACACAGAATGAGCTTTTCAGTGAATAGCAGCCAGGCACATTTTAGCTAGTTTTACTTGTAAGTGGGGTCGGAAACGCTTTTCAGGATCAGTACTGGGCTCAAAACATGCAGCCCTGACGTCTCTCCATGATAGCAGGTGGTTAAATAGAAATTCGCTGCTCAGCTGACCCGGCAGGAGCAAACGTATGCCAAAAATGTACGCAGATTGAGCTTTTCAGTGAAGAGCAGCCAGGCACATTTTAGCTGGTTTTACTTGTAAGTGGGGTTGGAAACACTTTTCAGCCTCAGTACTGCACTCAAAACATGCAGCCCTAAGGTCTCTCATGATAGCAGGTGGTTAAGTAGAAATTTGCCACTTGGCTGACCCAGCAGGAGCAAACGTATGCCAAAAATGTACACAGAATGAGCTTTTCAGTGAATAGCAGCCAGGCACATTTTAGCTAGTTTTACTTGTAAGTGGGGTTGGAAACGCTTTTCAGGATCAGTACTGGGCTCAAAACATGCAGCCCTGAGGTCTCTCATGATAGCAGGTGGTTAAATAGAAATTCGCTGCTCAGCTGACCCAGCAGGAGCAAACGTATGCCAAAAATGTATGCAGAATGAACTTTTCAGTGAAGAGCAGGCAGGCACATTTTAGCTAGTTTTACTTGTAAGTGGGGTTGGAAACGCTTTTCAGGATCAGTACTGGGCTCAAAACATGCAGCCCTGAGGTCTCTCATGATAGCAGGTGGTTAAGTAGAACTTCGCTGCTCAGCTGACCCGGCAGGAGCAAAAGTATGCCAAAAATGTACGCAGAATCAGCTTTTCAGTGAAGTGCAGCCGGGCACATTCTAGCAAGTTTTACTTGTAAGTGGGGTTGGAAACGCTTTTCAGGCTCAGTACTGCGCTCAAAAGATGCAGCCCTGAGGTCTCTCATGATATCAGGTGGTTAAATAGAAATTCGCTGCTCAGCTGACCCGGCAGGAGCAAACGTATGCCAAAAATGTACACAGAATGAGCTTTTCAGTGAATAGCAGCCAGGCACATTTTAGCTAGTTTTACTTGTAATTGGGGTTGGAAACGCTTTTCAGGATCAGTACTGGGCTCAAAACATGCAGCCCTGACGTCTCTCCATGATAGCAGGTGGTTAAATAGAAATTCGCTGCTCAGCTGACCCGGCAGGAGCAAACGTATGCCAAAAATGTACGCAGAATGAGCTTTTCAGTGAAGAGCAGCCAGGCACATTTTAGCTAGTTTTACTTATAAGAGGGGTTGGAAACACTTTTCAGGTTCAGTACTGGGCTCAAAACATGCAGCCCTGAGGTCTCTCCTGATAGGAGGTAGTTAAGTAGAACTTCGCTGCTCAGCTGACCCGGCAGGAGCAAATATATGCCAAAAATGTACGCAGAATGAGCTTTTCAGTGAATAGCAGCCAGGCACATTTTAGCTAGTTTTACTTGTAAGTGGGGTTGGAAACGCTTTTCAGGCTCAGTACTGGGCTCAAACATGCAGCCCTGAGGTCTCTCATGATAGCAGGTGGTTAAATAGAAATTTGCTGCTCAGCTGACCCGGCAGGACCAAATATATGCCAAAAATGTACGCAGAATGAGCTTTTCAGTGAATAGCAGCCAGGCACATTTTAGCTAGTTTTACTTGTAAGTGGGGTTGGAAACGCTTTTCATGCTCAGTACTGGGCTCAAAACATGCAGCCCTAAGGTCTCTCATGATAGCAGGTGGTTAAGTAGAAATTTTCCACTTGGCTGACCCAGCAGGAGCAAACGTATGCCAAAAATGTACACAGAATGAGCTTTTTTTTTAGTGAATAGCAGCCAGGCACATTTTAGCTAGTTTTACTTGTAAGTGGGGTTGGAAACGCTTTTCAGGATCAGTACTGGGCTCAAAACATGCAGCTCTGAGGTCTCTCCTGATAGGAGGTAGTTAAGTAGAACTTCGCTGCTCAGCTGACCCGGCAGGAGCAAATGTATGCCAAAAATGTACGAGCTTTTCAGTGACTAGCAGCCAGGCACATTTTAGCTCGTTTTACTTGTAAGTGGGGTTGGAAACGCTTTTCAGGCTCAGTACTGCGCTCAAAAGATGCAGCCCTGAGGTCTCTCCTGATAGGAGGTATATAAGTAGAACTTCGCTGCTCAGCTGACCCGGCAGGAGCAAATGTATGCCAAAAATGTACGCAGAATCAGCTTTTCAGTGAAGAGCAGCCAGGCACATTCTAGCAAGTTTTACTTGTAAGTGGGGTTGGAAACGCTTTTCAGGCTCAGTACTACGCTCAAAAGATGCAGCCCTGAGGTCTCTCATGATATCAGGTGGTTAAATAGAAATTCGCTGCTCAGATGACCCGGCAGGAGCAAACGTGTGCCAAAAATGTACGCAGAATGAGCTTTCAGTGAAGAGCAGCCAGGCACATTCTAGCAAGTTTTACTTGTAAGTGGGGTTGGAAACGCTTTTCAGGCTCAGTACTGCGCTAAAAAGATGCAGCCCTGAGGTCTCTCTTGATAGCAGGTGGTTAAGTAGAAATTTGCCACTTGGCTGACCCAGCAGGAGCAAACGTATGCCAAAAATGTACACAGAATAAGCTTTTCAGTGAATAGCAGCCAGGCACATTTTAGCTAGTTTTACTTGTAAGTGGGGTTGGAAACGCTTATCAGGATCAGTACTGGGCTCAAAAGATGCAGCCCTGAGGTCTCTCATGATAGCAGGTGGTTAAGTAGAAATTCGCTGCTCAGCTGACCCGGCAGGAGCAAATATATGCCAAAAATGTACGCAGAATGAGCTTTTCAGTGAATAGCAGCCAGGCACATTTTAGCTAGTTTTACTTGTAAGTGGGGTTGGAAACGCTTTTCAGGATCAGTACTGGGCTCAAAACATGCAGCCCTGAGGTTTCTCATGATAGCAGGTGGTTAAATAGAAATTCGCTGCTCAGCTGACCCAGCAGGAGCAAACGTATGCCAAAAATGTATGCAGAATGAACTTTTCAGTGAAGAGCAGCCAGGCACATTTTAGCTAGTTTTACTTGTAAGTGGGGTTGGAAATGCTTTTCAGGCTCAGTACTGCGCTAAAAAGATGCAGCCCTGAGGTCTCTCTTGATAGCAGGTGGTTAAGTAGAAATTTGCTGCTCAGCTGACCCGGCAGGAGCAAATATATGCCAAAAATGTACGCAGAATGAGCTTTTTAGTGAATAGCAGCCAGGCACATTTTAGCTAGTTTTACTTGTAAGTGGGGTTGGAAACGCTTTTCAGGCTCAGTACTGCGCTAAAAAGATGCAGCCCTGAGGTCTCTCTTGATAGCAGGTGGTTAAGTAGAAATTTGCCACTTGGCTGACCCAGCAGGAGCAAACGTATGCCAAAAATGTACACAGAATAAGCTTTTCAGTGAATAGCAGCCAGGCACATTTTAGCTAGTTTTACTTGTAAGTGGGGTTGGAAACGCTTTTCAGGATCAGTACTGGGCTCAAAACATGCAGCCCTGAGGTCTCTCATGATAGCAGGTGGTTAAATAGAAATTCACTGCTCAGCTGACCCGGCAGGAGCAAACGTATGCCAAAAATGTACACAGAATGAGCTTTTCAGTGAATAGCAGCCAGGCACATTTTAGCTAGTTTTACTTGTAAGTGGGGTTGGAAACGCTTTTCCGGATCAGTACTGGGCTCAAAACATGCAGCCCTGACGTCTCTCCATGATAGCAGGTGGTTAAATAGAAATTCGCTGCTCAGCTGACCCGGCAGGAGCAAACATATGCCAAAAATGTACGCAGAATGAGCTTTTCAGTGAAGAGCAGCCAGGCACATTTTAGCTAGTTTTACTTATAAGAGGGGTTGGAAATACTTTTCAGGTTCAGTACTGGGCTCAAAACATGCAGCCCTGAGGTCTCTCCTGATAGGAGGTAGTTAAGTAGAACTTCGCTGCTCAGCTGACCCGGCAGGAGCAAATATATGCCAAAAATGTACGCAGAATGAGCTTTTTAGTGAATAGCAGCCAGGCACATTTTAGCTAGTTTTACTTGTAAGTGGGGTTGGAAACGCTTTTCAGGCTCAGTACTGGGCTCAAACATGCAGCCCTGAGGTCTCTCATGATAGCAGGTGGTTAAATAGAAATTCGCTGCTCAGCTGACCCGGCAGGACCAAATATATGCCAAAAATGTACGCAGAATGAGCTTTTCAGTGAATAGCAGCCAGGCACATTTTAGCTGGTTTTACTTGTAAGTGGGGTTGGAAACACTTTTCAGCCTCAGTACTGCACTCAAAACATGCAGCCCTGAGGTCTCTCTTGATAGCAGGTGGTTAAGTAGAAATTTGCCACTTGGCTGACCCAGCAGGAGCAAACGTATGCCAAAAATGTACACAGAATGAGCTTTTCAGTGAATAGCAGCCAGGCACATTTTAGCTAGTTTTACTTGTAAGTGGGGTTGGAAACGCTTTTCAGGATCAGTACTGGGCTCAAAACATGCAGCCCTGAGGTCTCTCATGATAGCAGGTGGTTAAATAGAAATTCGCTGCTCAGCTGACCCAGCTGGAGAAAACGTATGCCAAAAATGTATGCAGAATGAACTTTTCAGTGAAGAGCAGCCAGGCACATTTTAGCTAGTTTTACTTGTAAGTGGGGTTGGAAATGCTTTTCGGGCTCAGTACTGGGCTCAAACATGCAGCCCTGAGGTCTCTCATGATAGCAGGTGGTTAAAGAAATTTGCTGCTCAGCTGACCCAGCCGGAGCAAACATATGCCAAAAATGTATGCAGAATGAACTTTTCAGTGAGGAGCAGCCAGGCACATTTTAGCTAGTTTTACTTGTAAGTGGGGTTGGAAACGCTTTTCAGGATCAGTACTGGGCTCAAAAGATGCAGCCCTGAGGTCTCTCATGATATCAGGTGGTTAAATAGAAATTCGCTGCTCAGCTGACCCGGCAGGAGCAAACGTATGCCAAAAATTTACGCAGAATGAGCTTTTCAGTGAATAGCAGCCAGGCACATTTTAGCTAGTTTTACTTGTAAGTGGGGTTGGAAACGCTTTTCGGGATCAGTACTGGGCTCAAAACGTGCAGCCCTGAGGTCTCTCATGATAGCAGGTGGTTAAATAGAAATTCACTGCTCAGCTGACCCGGCAGGAGCAAACGTATGCCAAAAATGTACACAGAATGAGCTTTTCAGTGAATAGCAGCCAGGCACATTTTAGCTAAATTTACTTGTAAGTGGGGTTGGAAACGCTTATCAGGATCAGTACTGGGCTCAAAAGATGCAGCCCTGAGGTCTCTCATGATAGCAGGTGGTTAAGTAGAAATTCGCTGCTCAGCTGACCCGGCAGGAGCAAACGTATGCCAAAAATGTACGCAGAATGAGCTTTTCAGTGAATAGCAGCCAGGCACATTTTAGCTAGTTTTACTTGTAAGTGGGGTTGGAAACGCTTTTCGGGATCAGTACTGGGCTCAAAACGTGCAGCCCTGAGGTCTCTCATGATAGCAGGTGGTTAAATAGAAATTCACTGCTCAGCTGACCCGGCAGGAGCAAACGTATGCCAAAAATGTACACAGAATGAGCTTTTCAGTGAATAGCAGCCAGGCACATTTTAGCTAAATTTACTTGTAAGTGGGGTTGGAAACGCTTATCAGGATCAGTACTGGGCTCAAAAGATGCAGCCCTGAGGTCTCTCATGATAGCAGGTGGTTAAGTAGAAATTCGCTGCTCAGCTGACCCGGCAGGAGCAAACGTATGCCAAAAATGTACACAGAATGAGCTTTTCAGTGAATAGCAGCCAGGCACATTTTAGCTAGTTTTACTTGTAATTGGGGTTGGAAACGCTTTTCAGGATCAGTACTGGGCTCAAAACATGCAGCCCTGACGTCTCTCCATGATAGCAGGTGGTTAAATAGAAATTCGCTGCTCAGCTGACCCGGCAGGAGCAAACGTATGCCAAAAATGTACGCAGAATGAGCTTTTCAGTGAAGAGCAGCCAGGCACATTTTAGCTAGTTTTACTTATAAGAGGGGTTGGAAACACTTTTCAGGTTCAGTACTGGGCTCAAAACATGCAGCCCTGAGGTCTCTCCTGATAGGAGGTAGTTAAGTAGAACTTCGCTGCTCAGCTGACCCGGCAGGAGCAAATATATGCCAAAAATGTACGCAGAATGAGCTTTTCAGTGAATAGCAGCCAGGCACATTTTAGCTAGTTTTACTTGTAAGTGGGGTTGGAAACGCTTTTCAGGCTCAGTACTGGGCTCAAACATGCAGCCCTGAGGTCTCTCATGATAGCAGGTGGTTAAATAGAAATTTGCTGCTCAGCTGACCCGGCAGGACCAAATATATGCCAAAAATGTACGCAGAATGAGCTTTTCAGTGAATAGCAGCCAGGCACATTTTAGCTAGTTTTACTTGTAAGTGGGGTTGGAAACACTTTTCAGCCTCAGTACTGCACTCAAAACATGCAGCCCTAAGGTCTCTCATGATAGCAGGTGGTTAAGTAGAAATTTTCCACTTGGCTGACCCAGCAGGAGCAAACGTATGCCAAAAATGTACACAGAATGAGCTTTTTTTTTAGTGAATAGCAGCCAGGCACATTTTAGCTAGTTTTACTTGTAAGTGGGGTTGGAAACGCTTTTCAGGATCAGTACTGGGCTCAAAACATGCAGCTCTGAGGTCTCTCCTGATAGGAGGTAGTTAAGTAGAACTTCGCTGCTCAGCTGACCCGGCAGGAGCAAATGTATGCCAAAAATGTACGAGCTTTTCAGTGACTAGCAGCCAGGCACATTTTAGCTCGTTTTACTTGTAAGTGGGGTTGGAAACGCTTTTCAGGCTCAGTACTGCGCTCAAAAGATGCAGCCATGAGGTCTCTCCTGATAGGAGGTATATAAGTAGAACTTCGCTGCTCAGCTGACCCGGCAGGAGCAAATGTATGCCAAAAATGTACGCAGAATCAGCTTTTCAGTGAAGAGCAGCCAGGCACATTCTAGCAAGTTTTACTTGTAAGTGGGGTTGGAAACGCTTTTCAGGCTCAGTACTACGCTCAAAAGATGCAGCCCTGAGGTCTCTCATGATATCAGGTGGTTAAATAGAAATTCGCTGCTCAGATGACCCGGCAGGAGCAAACGTGTGCCAAAAATGTACGCAGAATGAGCTTTCAGTGAAGAGCAGCCAGGCACATTCTAGCAAGTTTTACTTGTAAGTGGGGTTGGAAACGCTTTTCAGGCTCAGTACTGCGCTAAAAAGATGCAGCCCTGAGGTCTCTCTTGATAGCAGGTGGTTAAGTAGAAATTTGCCACTTGGCTGACCCAGCAGGAGCAAACGTATGCCAAAAATGTACACAGAATAAGCTTTTCAGTGAATAGCAGCCAGGCACATTTTAGCTAGTTTTACTTGTAAGTGGGGTTGGAAACGCTTATCAGGATCAGTACTGGGCTCAAAAGATGCAGCCCTGAGGTCTCTCATGATAGCAGGTGGTTAAGTAGAAATTCGCTGCTCAGCTGACCCGGCAGGAGCAAATATATGCCAAAAATGTACGCAGAATGAGCTTTTCAGTGAATAGCAGCCAGGCACATTTTAGCTAGTTTTACTTGTAAGTGGGGTTGGAAACGCTTTTCAGGATCAGTACTGGGCTCAAAACATGCAGCCCTGAGGTTTCTCATGATAGCAGGTGGTTAAATAGAAATTCGCTGCTCAGCTGACCCAGCAGGAGCAAACGTATGCCAAAAATGTATGCAGAATGAACTTTTCAGTGAAGAGCAGCCAGGCACATTTTAGCTAGTTTTACTTGTAAGTGGGGTTGGAAATGCTTTTCAGGCTCAGTACTGCGCTAAAAAGATGCAGCCCTGAGGTCTCTCTTGATAGCAGGTGGTTAAGTAGAAATTTGCTGCTCAGCTGACCCGGCAGGAGCAAATATATGCCAAAAATGTACGCAGAATGAGCTTTTTAGTGAATAGCAGCCAGGCACATTTTAGCTAGTTTTACTTGTAAGTGGGGTTGGAAACGCTTTTCAGGCTCAGTACTGCGCTAAAAAGATGCAGCCCTGAGGTCTCTCTTGATAGCAGGTGGTTAAGTAGAAATTTGCCACTTGGCTGACCCAGCAGGAGCAAACGTATGCCAAAAATGTACACAGAATAAGCTTTTCAGTGAATAGCAGCCAGGCACATTTTAGCTAGTTTTACTTGTAAGTGGGGTTGGAAACGCTTTTCAGGATCAGTACTGGGCTCAAAACATGCAGCCCTGAGGTCTCTCATGATAGCAGGTGGTTAAATAGAAATTCACTGCTCAGCTGACCCGGCAGGAGCAAACGTATGCCAAAAATGTACACAGAATGAGCTTTTCAGTGAATAGCAGCCAGGCACATTTTAGCTAGTTTTACTTGTAAGTGGGGTTGGAAACGCTTTTCAGGATCAGTACTGGGCTCAAAACATGCAGCCCTGACGTCTCTCCATGATAGCAGGTGGTTAAATAGAAATTCGCTGCTCAGCTGACCCGGCAGGAGCAAACGTATGCCAAAAATGTACGCAGAATGAGCTTTTCAGTGAAGAGCAGCCAGGCACATTTTAGCTAGTTTTACTTATAAGAGGGGTTGGAAATACTTTTCAGGTTCAGTACTGGGCTCAAAACATGCAGCCCTGAGGTCTCTCCTGATAGGAGGTAGTTAAGTAGAACTTCGCTGCTCAGCTGACCCGGCAGGAGCAAATATATGCCAAAAATGTACGCAGAATGAGCTTTTTAGTGAATAGCAGCCAGGCACATTTTAGCTAGTTTTACTTGTAAGTGGGGTTGGAAACGCTTTTCAGGCTCAGTACTGGGCTCAAACATGCAGCCCTGAGGTCTCTCATGATAGCAGGTGGTTAAATAGAAATTCGCTGCTCAGCTGACCCGGCAGGACCAAATATATGCCAAAAATGTACGCAGAATGAGCTTTTCAGTGAATAGCAGCCAGGCACATTTTAGCTGGTTTTACTTGTAAGTGGGGTTGGAAACACTTTTCAGCCTCAGTACTGCACTCAAAACATGCAGCCCTGAGGTCTCTCTTGATAGCAGGTGGTTAAGTAGAAATTTGCCACTTGGCTGACCCAGCAGGAGCAAACGTATGCCAAAAATGTACACAGAATGAGCTTTTCAGTGAATAGCAGCCAGGCACATTTTAGCTAGTTTTACTTGTAAGTGGGGTTGGAAACGCTTTTCAGGATCAGTACTGGGCTCAAAACATGCAGCCCTGAGGTCTCTCATGATAGCAGGTGGTTAAATAGAAATTCGCTGCTCAGCTGACCCAGCTGGAGAAAACGTATGCCAAAAATGTATGCAGAATGAACTTTTCAGTGAAGAGCAGCCAGGCACATTTTAGCTAGTTTTACTTGTAAGTGGGGTTGGAAATGCTTTTCGGGCTCAGTACTGGGCTCAAACATGCAGCCCTGAGGTCTCTCATGATAGCAGGTGGTTAAAGAAATTTGCTGCTCAGCTGACCCAGCCGGAGCAAACATATGCCAAAAATGTATGCAGAATGAACTTTTCAGTGAGGAGCAGCCAGGCACATTTTAGCTAGTTTTACTTGTAAGTGGGGTTGAAAACGCTTTTCAGGATCAGTACTGGGCTCAAAAGATGCAGCCCTGAGGTCTCTCATGATATCAGGTGGTTAAATAGAAATTCGCTGCTCAGCTGACCCGGCAGGAGCAAACGTATGCCAAAAATGTACGCAGAATGAGCTTTTCAGTGAATAGCAGCCAGGCACATTTTAGCTAGTTTTACTTGTAAGTGGGGTTGGAAACGCTTTTCGGGATCAGTACTGGGCTCAAAACGTGCAGCCCTGAGGTCTCTCATGATAGCAGGTGGTTAAATAGAAATTCGCTGCTCAGCTGACCCAGCAGGAGCAAACGTATGCCAAAAATGTATGCAGAATGAACTTTTCAGTGAAGAGCAGCCAGGCACATTTTAGCTAGTTTTACTTGTAAGTGGGGTTGGAAATGCTTTTCGGGCTCAGTACTGGGCTCAAACATTCAGCCCTGAGGTCTCTCATGATAGCAGGTGGTTAAAGAAATTCGCTGCTCAGCTGACCCAGCCGGAGCAAACGTATGCCAAAAATGTATGCAGAATGAACTTTTCAGTGAAGAGCAGCCAGGCACATTTTAGCTAGTTTTACTTGTAAGTGGGGTTGGAAACGCTTTTCAGGCTCAGTACTGCGCTAAAAAGATGCAGCCCTGAGGTCTCTCTTGATAGCAGGTGGTTAAGTAGAAATTTGCCACTTGGCTGACCCAGCAGGAGCAAACGTATGCCAAAAATGTACACAGAATAAGCTTTTCAGTGAATAGCAGCCAGGCACATTTTAGCTAGTTTTACTTGTAAGTGGGGTTGGAAACGCTTTTCAGGATCAGTACTGGGCTCAAAACATGCAGCCCTGAGGTCTCTCATGATAGCAGGTGGTTAAATAGAAATTCACTGCTCAGCTGACCCGGCAGGAGCAAACGTATGCCAAAAATGTACACAGAATGAGCTTTTCAGTGAATAGCAGCCAGGCACATTTTAGCTAGTTTTACTTGTAAGTGGGGTTGGAAGCGCTTATCAGGATCAGTACTGGGCTCAAAAGATGCAGCCCTGAGGTCTCTCATGATATCAGGTGGTTAAATAGAAATTCGCTGCTCAGCTGACCCGGCAGGAGCAAACGTATGCCCAAAATGTACGCAGAATGAGCTTTTCAGTGAATAGCAGCCAGGCACATTTTAGCTAGTTTTACTTGTAAGTGGGGTTGGAAACGCTTTTCGGGATCATTACTGGGCTCAAAACGTGCAGCCCTGAGGTCTCTCATGATAGCAGGTGGTTAAATAGAAATTCACTGCTCAGCTGACCCGCCAGGAGCAAACGTATGCCAAAAATGTACACAGAATGAGCTTTTCAGTGAATAGCAGCCAGGCACATTTTAGCTAAATTTACTTGTAAGTGGGGTTGGAAACGCTTATCAGGATCAGTACTGGGCTCAAAAGATGCAGCCCTGAGGTCTCTCATGATAGCAGGTGGTTAAGTAGAAATTCACTGCTCAGCTGACCCGGCAGGAGCAAACGTATGCCAAAAATGTACACAGAATGAGCTTTTCAGTGAATAGCAGCCAGGCACATTTTAGCTAGTTTTACTTGTAATTGGGGTTGGAAACGCTTTTCAGGATCAGTACTGGGCTCAAAACATGCAGCCCTGACGTCTCTCCATGATAGCAGGTGGTTAAATAGAAATTTGCTGCTCAGCTGACCCGGCAGGAGCAAACGTATGCCAAAAATGTACGCAGAATGAGCTTTTCAGTGAAGAGCAGCCAGGCACATTTTAGCTAGTTTTACTTATAAGAGGGGTTGGAAACACTTTTCAGGTTCAGTACTGGGCTCAAAACATGCAGCCCTGAGGTCTCTCCTGATAGGAGGTAGTTAAGTAGAACTTCGCTGCTCAGCTGACCCGGCAGGAGCAAATATATGCCAAAAATGTACGCAGAATGAGCTTTTCAGTGAATAGCAGCCAGGCACATTTTAGCTAGTTTTACTTGTAAGTGGGGTTGGAAACGCTTTTCAGGCTCAGTACTGGGCTCAAACATGCAGCCCTGAGGTCTCTCATGATAGCAGGTGGTTAAGTAGAAATTCGCTGCTCAGCTGACCCGGCAGGAGCAAATATATGCCAAAAATGTACGCAGAATGAGCTTTTCAGTGAATAGCAGCCAGGCACATTTTAGCTAGTTTTACTTGTAAGTGGGGTTGGAAACGCTTTTCAGGATCAGTACTGGGCTCAAAACATGCAGCCCTGAGGTCTCTCATGATAGCAGGTGGTTAAATAGAAATTCGCTGCTCAGCTGACCCAGCAGGAGCAAACGTATGCCAAAAATGTATGCAGAATGAACTTTTCAGTGAAGAGCAGCCAGGCACATTTTAGCTAGTTTTACTTGTAAGTGGGGTTGGAAATGCTTTTCAGGCTCAGTACTGGGCTCAAACATGCAGCCCTGAGGTCTCTCATGATAGCAGGTGGTTAAAGAAATTCGCTGCTCAGCTGACCCAGCCGGAGCAAACGTATGCCAAAAATGTATGCAGAATGAACTTTTCAGTGAAGAGCAGCCAGGCACATTTTAGCTAGTTTTACTTGTAAGTGGGGTTGGAAACGCTTTTCAGGCTCAGTACTGCGCTAAAAAGATGCAGCCCTGAGGTATCTCTTGATAGCAGGTGGTTAAATAGAAATTTGCCACTTGGCTGACCCAGCAGGAGCAAACGTATGCCAAAAATGTACACAGAATAAGCTTTTCAGTGAATAGCAGCCAGGCACATTTTAGCTAGTTTTACTTGTAAGTGGGGTTGGAAACGCTTTTCAGGATCAGTACTGGGCTCAAAACATGCAGCCCTGAGGTCTCTCATGATAGCAGGTGGTTAAATAGAAATTCACTGCTCAGCTGACCCGGCAGGAGCAAACGTATGCCAAAAATGTACACAGAATGAGCTTTTCAGTGAATAGCAGCCAGGCACATTTTAGGTAGTTTTACTTGTAAGTGGGGTTGGAAACGCTTATCAGGATCAGTACTGGGCTCAAAAGATGCAGCCCTGAGGTCTCTCATGATAGCAGGTGGTTAAGTAGAAATTCGCTGCTCAGCTGACCCGGCAGGAGCAAACGTATGCCAAAAATGTACACAGAATGAGCTTTTCAGTGAATAGCAGCCAGGCACATTTTAGCTAGTTTTACTTGTAAGTGGGGTTGGAAACGCTTTTCAGGATCAGTACTAGGCTCAAAACATGCAGCCCTGACGTCTCTCCATGATAGCAGGTGGTTAAATAGAAATTCGCTGCTTAGCTGACCCGGCAGGAGCAAACGTATGCCAAAAATGTACGCAGAATGAGCTTTTCAGTGAAGAGCAGCCAGGCACATTTTAGCTAGTTTTACTTATAAGAGGGGTTGGAAACACTTTTCAGGTTCAGTACTGGGCTCAAAACATGCAGCCCTGAGGTCTCTCCTGATAGGAGGTAGTTAAGTAGAACTTCGCTGCTCAGCTGACCCGGCAGGAGCAAATATATGCCAAAAATGTACGCAGAATGAGCTTTTTAGTGAATAGCAGCCAGGCACATTTTAGCTAGTTTTACTTGTAAGTGGGGTTGGAAACGCTTTTCAGGCTCAGTACTGGGCTCAAACATGCAGCCCTGAGGTCTCTCATGATAGCAGGTGGTTAAATAGAAATTCGCTGCTCAGCTGACCCGGCAGGACCAAATATATGCCAAAAATGTACGCAGAATGAGCTTTTCAGTGAATAGCAGCCAGGCACATTTTAGCTGGTTTTACTTGTAAGTGGGGTTGGAAACACTTTTCAGCCTCAGTACTGCACTCAAAACATGCAGCCCTAAGGTCTCTCATGATAGCAGGTGGTTAAGTAGAAATTTGCCACTTGGCTGACCCAGCAGGAGCAAACGCATGCCAAAAATGTACACAGAATGAGCTTTTCAGTGAATAGTAGCCAGGCACATTTTAGCTAGTTTTACTTGTAAGTGGGGTTGGAAACGCTTTTCAGGATCAGTACTGGGCTCAAAACATGCAGCCCTGAGGTCTCTCATGATAGCAGGTGGTTAAATAGAAATTCGCTGCTCAGCTGACCCAGCAGGAGAAAACGTATGCCAAAAATGTATGCAGAATGAACTTTTCAGTGAAGAGCAGCCAGGCACATTTTAGCTAGTTTTACTTGTAAGTGGGGTTGGAAATGCTTTTCGGGCTCAGTACTGGGCTCAAACATGCAGCCCTGAGGTCTCTCATGATAGCAGGTGGTTAAAGAAATTTGCTGCTCAGCTGACCCAGCCGGAGCAAACATATGCCAAAAATGTATGCAGAATGAACTTTTCAGTGAGGAGCAGCCAGGCACATTTTAGCTAGTTTTACTAGTAAGTGGGGTTGGAAACGCTTTTCAGGATCAGTACTGGGCTCAAAAGATGCAGCCCTGAGGTCTCTCATGATATCAGGTGGTTAAATAGAAATTCGCTGCTCAGCTGACCCGGCAGGAGCAAACGTATGCCAAAAATGTACGCAGAATGAGCTTTTCAGTGAATAGCAGCCAGGCACATTTTAGCTAGTTTTACTTGTAAGTGGGGTTGGAAACGCTTTTCGGGATCAGTACTGGGCTCAAAACGTGCAGCCCTGAGGTCTCTCATGATAGCAGGTGGTTAAATAGAAATTCACTGCTCAGCTGACCCGGCAGGAGCAAACGTATGCCAAAAATGTACACAGAATGAGCTTTTCAGTGAATAGCAGCCAGTCACATTTTAGCTAAATTTACTTGTAAGTGGGGTTGGAAACGCTTATCAGGATCAGTACTGGGCTCAAAAGATGCAGCCCTGAGGTCTCTCATGATAGCAGGTGGTTAAGTAGAAATTCGCTGCTCAGCTGACCCGGCAGGAGCAAACGTATGCCAAAAATGTACACAGAATGAGCTTTTCAGTGAATAGCAGCCAGGCACATTTTAGCTAGTTTTACTTGTAATTGGGGTTGGAAACGCTTTTCAGGATCAGTACTGAGCTCAAAACATGCAGCCCTGACGTCTCTCCATGATAGCAGGTGGTTAAATAGAAATTCGCTGCTCAGCTGACCCGGCAGGAGCAAACGTATGCCAAAAATGTACGCAGAATGAGCTTTTCAGTGAAGAGCAGCCAGGCACATTTTAGCTAGTTTTACTTATAAGAGGGGTTGGAAACACTTTTCAGGTTCAGTACTGGGCTCAAAACATGCAGCCCTGAGGTCTCTCCTGATAGGAGGTAGTTAAGTAGAACTTCGCTGCTCAGCTGACCCGGCAGGAGCAAATATATGCCAAAAATGTACGCAGAATGAGCTTTTCAGTGAATAGCAGCCAGGCACATTTTAGCTAGTTTTACTTGTAAGTGGGGTTGGAAACGCTTTTCAGGCTCAGTACTGGGCTCAAACATGCAGCCCTGAGGTCTCTCATGGTAGCAGGTGGTTAAATAGAAATTTGCTGCTCAGCTGACCCGGCAGGACCAAATATATGCCAAAAATGTACGCAGAATGAGCTTTTCAGTGAATAGCAGCCAGGCACATTTTAGCTAGTTTTACTTGTAAGTGGGGTTGGAAACACTTTTCAGCCTCAGTACTGCACTCAAAACATGCAGCCCTAAGGTCTCTCATGATAGCAGGTGGTTAAGTAGAAATTTGCAACTTGGCTGACCCAGCAGGAGCAAACGTATGCCAAAAATGTACACAGAATGAGCTTTTTTTTTAGTGAATAGCAGCCAGGCACATTTTAGCTAAATTTACTTGTAAGTGGGGTTGGAAACGCTTTTCAGGATCAGTACTGGGCTCAAAAGATGCAGCCCTGAGGTCTCTCATGATAGCAGGTGGTTGAGTAGAAATTCGCTGCTCAGCTGACCCGGCAGGAGCAAACGTATGCCAAAAATGTACACAGAATGAGCTTTTCAGTGAATAGCAGCCAGGCACATTTTAGCTAGTTTTACTTGTAAGTGGGGTTGGAAACTCTTTTCAGGATCAGTACTGGGCTCAAAACATGCAGCCCTGACGTCTCTTCATGATAGCAGGTGGTTAAATAGAAATTCGCTGCTGATAGCAGGTGGTTAAGTAGAAATTTGCCACTTGGCTGACCCAGCAGGAGCAAACGTATGCCAAAAATGTACACAGAATGAGCTTTTTTTTTAGTGAATAGCAGCCAGGCACATTTTAGCTAGTTTTACTTGTAAGTGGGGTTGGAAACGCTTTTCAGGATCAGTACTGGGCTCAAAACATGCAGCTCTGAGGTCTCTCCTGATAGGAGGTAGTTAAGTAGAACTTCGCTGCTCAGCTGACCCGGCAGGAGCAAATGTATGCCAAAAATGTACGCAGAATGAGCTTTTCAGTGAATAGCAGCCAGGCACATTTTAGCTCGTTTTACTTGTAAGTGGGGTTGGAAACGCTTTTCAGGCTCAGTACTGCGCTCAAAAGATGCAGCCCTGAGGTCTCTCATGATAGCAGGTGGTTAAGTAGAAATTCGCTGCTCAGCTGACCCGGCAGGAGCAAACGTATGCCAAAAATGTACGCAGAATGAGCTTTTCAGTGATGAGCAGCCAGGCATATTTTAGCTAGTTTTACTTGTAAGTGGGGTTGGAAACGCTTTTCAGGCTCAGTACGGGGCTCAAAACATGCAGCCCTGAGGTCTCTCCTGATAGGAGGTATTTAAGTAGAACTTCGCTGCTCAGCTGACCCGGCAGGAGCAAATGTATGCCAAAAATGTACGCAGAATCAGCTTTTCAGTGAAGAGCAGCCAGGCACATTCTAGCAAGTTTTACTTGTAAGTGGGGTTGGAAACGCTTTTCAGGCTCAGTACTACGCTCAAAAGATGCAGCCCTGAGGTCTCTCATGATATCAGGTGGTTAAATAGAAATTCGCTGCTCAGCTGACCCGGCAGGAGCAAACGTGTACCAAAAATGTACGCAGAATGAGCTTTCAGTGAAGAGCAGCCAGGCACATTCTAGCAAGTTTTACTTGTAAGTGGGGTTGGAAACGCTTTTCAGGCTCAGTACTGCGCTAAAAAGATGCAGCCCTGAGGTCTCTCTTGATAGCAGGTGGTTAAGTAGAAATTTGCCACTTGGCTGACCCAGCAGGAGCAAACGTATGCCAAAAATGTACACAGAATGAGCTGTTTTTTTTAGTGAATAGCAGCCAGGCACATTTTAGCTAGTTTTACTTGTGAGTGGGGTTGGAAACGCTTTTCAGGATCAGTACTGGGCTCAAAACATGCAGCTCTGAGGTCTCTCCTGATAGGAGGTAGTTAAGTAGAACTTCGCTGCTCAGCTGACCCGGCAGGAGCAAATGTATGCCAAAAATGTACGCAGAATGAGCTTTTCAGTGACTAGCAGCCAGGCACATTTTAGCTCGTTTTACTTGTAAGTGGGGTTGGAAACGCTTTTCAGGCTCAGTACTGCGCTCAAAAGATGCAGCCCTGAGGTCTCTCATGATAGCAGGTGGTTAAGTAGAAATTCGCTGCTCAGCTGACCCGGCAGGAGCAAACGTATGCCAAAAATGTACGCAGAATGAGCTTTTCAGTGAAGAGCAGCCAGGCATATTTTAGCTAGTTTTACTTGTAAGTGGGGTTGGAAACGCTTTTCAGGCTCAGTACGGGGCTCAAAACATGCAGCCCTGAGGTCTCTCCTGATAGGAGGTATTTAAGTAGAACTTCGCTGCTCAGCTTAAGTAGAACTTCGCTGCTCAGCTGACCCGGCAGGATCAAATGTATGCCAAAAATGTACGCAGAATCAGCTTTTCAGTGAAGAGCAGCCAGGCACATTCTAGCAAGTTTTACTTGTAAGTGGGGTTGGAAACGCTTTTCAGGCTCAGTACTACGCTCAAAAGATGCAGCCCTGAGGTCTTTCATGATATCAGGTGGTTAAATAGAAATTCGCTGCTCAGCTGACCCGGCAGGAGCAAACGTATGCCAAAAATGTACGCAGAATGAGCTTTCAGTGAAGAGCAGCCAGGCACATTCTAGCAAGTTTTACTTGTAAGTGGGGTTGGAAACGCTTTTCAGGCTCAGTACTGCGCTAAAAAGATGCAGCCCTGAGGTCTCTCTTGATAGCAGGTGGTTAAGTAGCAATTTGCCACTTGGCTGACCCAGCAGGAGCAAACGTATGCCAAAAATGTACACAGAATGAGCTTTTCAGTGAATAGCAGCCAGGCATATTTTAGCTAGTTTTACTTGTAAGTGGGGTTGGAAACGCTTTTCAGGATCAGTACTGGGCTCAAAACATGCAGCCCTGAGGTCTCTCATGATAGCAGGTGGTTAAATAGAAATTCGCTGCTCAGCTGACCCGGTAGGAGCAAACGTATGCCAAAAATGTAAGCAGAATGAGCTTTTCAGTGAATAGCAGCCAGGCACATTTTAGCTAGTTTTACTTGTAAGTGGGGTTGGAAATGCTTTTCAGGCTCAGTACTGGGCTCAAAAGATGCAGCTCTGAGGTCTCTCCTGATAGGAGGTAGTTAAGTAGAACTTCGCTGCTCAGCTGACCCGGCAGGAGCAAATATATGCCAAAAATGTACGCAGAATGAGCTTTTCAGTGAATAGCAGCCAGGCACATTTTAGCTAGTTTTACTTGTAAGTGGGGTTGGAAACACTTTTCAGGCCCAGTACTGCACTCAAAAAATGCAGCCCTAAGGTCTCTCATGATAGCAGGTGGTTAAGTAGAAATGTGCCACTTGCCTGACCCAGCAGGAGCAAACGTATGCCAAAAATGTACACAGAATGAGCTTTTCAGTGAATAGCAGCCAGGCACATTTTGGCTAGTTTTACTTGTAAGTGGGGTTGGAAACGCTTTTCAGGATCAGTACTGGGCTCAAAACATGCAGCCCTGACGTCTCTCCAAGATAGCAGGTGGTTAAATAGAAATTCGCTGCTCAGCTGACCCGGCAGGAGCAAACGTTTGCCAAAAATGTACGCAGAATGAGCTTTTCAGTGAAGAGCAGCCAGGCAGATTTTAGCTAGTTTTACTCATAAGAGGGGTTGGAAACACTTTTCAGGTTCAGTACTGGGCTCAAAACATGCAGCTCTGAGGTCTCTCCTGATAGGAGGTAGTTAAGTAGAACTTCGCTGCTCAGTTGACCCGGCAGGAGCAAATGTATGCCAAAAATGTACGCAGAATGAGCTTTTCAGTGACTAGCAGCCAGGCACATTTTAGCTCGTTTTACTTGTAAGTGGGGTTGGAAACGCTTTTCAGGCTCAGTACTGCGCTCAAAAGATGCAGCCCTGAGGTCTCTCATGATAGCAGGTGGTTAAGTAGAAATTCGCTGCTCAGCTGACTCGGCAGGAGCAAACGTATGCCAAAAATGTACTCAGAATGAGCTTTTCAGTGAAGAGCAGCCAGGCATATTTTAGCTAGTTTTACTTGTAAGTGGGGTTGGAAACGCTTTTCAGGCTCAGTACGGGGCTCAAAACATGCAGCCCTGAGGTCTCTCCTGATAGGAGGTATTTAAGTAGAACTTCGCTGCTCAGCTGACCCGGCAGGAGCAAATGTATGCCAAAAATGTACGCAGAATCAGCTTTTCAGTGAAGAGCAGCCAGGCACATTCTAGCAAGTTTTACTTGTAAGTGGGGTTGGAAACGCTTTTCAGGCTCAGTACTATGCTCAAAAGATGCAGCCCTGAGGTCTCTCATGATATCAGGTGGTTAAATAGAAATTCGCTGCTCAGCTGACCCGGCAGGAGCAAACGTATGCCAAAAATGTACGCAGAATGAGCTTTCAGTGAAGAGCAGCCAGGCACATTCTAGCAAGTTTTACTTGTAAGTGGGGTTGGAAACGCTTTTCAGGCTCAGTACTGCGCTAAAAAGATGCAGCCCTGAGGTCTCTCTTGATAGCAGGTGGTTAAGTAGAAATTTGCCACTTGGCTGACCCAGCAGGAGCAAACGTATGCCAAAAATGTACACAGAATGAGCTTTTCAGTGAATAGCAGCCAGGCACATTTTAGCTAGTTTTACTTGTAAGTGGGGTTGGAAACGCTTTTCAGGATCAGTACTGGGCTCAAAACATTCAGCCCTGAGGTCTCTCATGATAGCAGGTGGTTAAATAGAAATTCGCTGCTCAGCTGACCCGGTAGGAGCAAACGTATGCCAAAAATGTAAGCAGAATGAGCTTTTCAGTGAATAGCAGCCAGGCACATTTTAGCTAGTTTTACTTGTAAGTGGGGTTGGAAATGCTTTTCAGGCTCAGTACTGGGCTCAAAAGATGCAGCTCTGAGGTCTCTCCTGATAGGAGGTAGTTAAGTAGAACTTCGCTGCTCAGCTGACCCGGCAGGAGCAAATATATGCCAAAAATGTACGCAGAATGAGCTTTTCAGTGAATAGCAGCCAGGCACATTTTAGCTAGTTTTACTTGTAAGTGGGGTTGGAAACACTTTTCAGGCCCAGTACTGGACTCAAAAAATGCAGCCCTAAGGTCTCTCATGATAGCAGGTGGTTAAGTAGAAATGTGCCACTTGCCTGACCCAGCAGGAGCAAACGTATGCCAAAAATGTACACAGAATGAGCTTTTCAGTGAATAGCAGCCAGGCACATTTTGGCTAGTTTTACTTGTAAGTGGGGTTGGAAACGCTTTTCAGGATCAGTACAGGGCTCAAAACATGCAGCCCTGACGTCTCTCCAAGATAGCAGGTGGTTAAATAGAAATTCGCTGCTCAGCTGACCCGGCAGGAGCAAACGTATGCCAAAAATGTACGCAGAATGAGCTTTTCAGTGAAGAGCAGCCAGGCACATTTTAGCTAGTTTTACTTATAAGAGGGGTTGGAAACACTTTTCAGGTTCAGTACTGGGCTCAAAACATGCAGCCCTGAGGTCTCTCCTGATAGGAGGTAGTTAAGTAGAACTTCGCTGCTCAGCTGACCCGGCAGGAGCAAATATATGCCAAAAATGTACGCAGAATGAGCTTTTCAGTGAATAGCAGCCAGGCACATTTTAGCTAGTTTTACTTGTAAGTGGGGTTGGAAACGCTTTTCAGGCTCAGTACTGGGCTCAAACATGCAGCCCTGAGGTCTCTCATGATAGCAGGTGGTTAAATAGAAATTCGCTGCTCAGCTGACCCGGTAGGAGCAAACGTATGCCAAAAATGTAAGCAGAATGAGCTTTTCAGTGAATAGCAGCCAGGCACATTTTAGCTAGTTTTATTTGTAAGTGGGGTTGGAAATGCTTTTCAGGCTCAGTACTGGGCTCAAAAGATGCAGCTCTGAGGTCTCTCCTGATAGGAGGTAGTTAAGTAGAGCTTCGCTGCTCAGCTGACCCGGCAGGAACAAATATATGCCAAAAATGTACGCAGAATTAGCTTTTCCGTGAATAGCAGCCAGGCACATTTTAGCTAGTTTTACTTGTAAGTGGGGTTGGAAACACTTTTCAGCCTCAGTACTGCACTCAAAACATGCAGCCCTAAGGTCTCTCATGATAGCAGGTGGTTAAGTAGAAATTTGCCACTTGGCTGACCCAGCAGGAGCAAACGTATGCCAAAAATGTACACAGAATGAGCTTTTTTTTTAGTGAATAGCAGCCAGGCACATTTTAGCTAGTTTTACTTGTAAGTGGGGTTGGAAACGCTTTTCAGGATCAGTACTGGGCTCAAAACATGCAGCTCTGAGGTCTCTCCTGATAGGAGGTAGTTAAGTAGAACTTCGCTGCTCAGCTGACCCGGCAGGAGCAAACGTATGCCAAAAATGTACGCAGAATGAGCTTTTCAGTGAAGAGCAGCCAGGCATATTTTAGCTAGTTTTACTTGTAAGTGGGGTTGGAAACGCTTTTCAGGCTCAGTACGGGGCTCAAAACATGCAGCCCTGAGGTCTCTCCTGATAGGAGGTATTTAAGTAGAACTTCGCTGCTCAGCTTAAGTAGAACTTCGCTGCTCAGCTGACCCGGCAGGATCAAATGTACGCCAAAAATGTACGCAGAATCAGCTTTTCAGTGAAGAGCAGCCAGGCACATTCTAGCAAGTTTTACTTGTAAGTGGGGTTGGAAACGCTTTTCAGGCTCAGTACTACGCTCAAAAGATGCAGCCCTGAGGTCTTTCATGATATCAGGTGGTTAAATAGAAATTCGCTGCTCAGCTGACCCGGCAGGAGCAAACGTATGCCAAAAATGTACGCAGAATGAGCTTTCAGTGAAGAGCAGCCAGGCACATTCTAGCAAGTTTTACTTGTAAGTGGGGTTGGAAACGCTTTTCAGGCTCAGTACTGCGCTAAAAAGATGCAGCCCTGAGGTCTCTCTTGATAGCAGGTGGTTAAGTAGCAATTTGCCACTTGGCTGACCCAGCAGGAGCAAACGTATGCCAAAAATGTACACAGAATGAGCTTTTCAGTGAATAGCAGCCAGGCATATTTTAGCTAGTTTTACTTGTAAGTGGGGTTGGAAACGCTTTTCAGGATCAGTACTGGGCTCAAAACATGCAGCCCTGAGGTCTCTCATGATAGCAGGTGGTTAAATAGAAATTCGCTGCTCAGCTGACCCGGTAGGAGCAAACGTATGCCAAAAATGTAAGCAGAATGAGCTTTTCAGTGAATAGCAGCCAGGCACATTTTAGCTAGTTTTACTTGTAAGTGGGGTTGGAAATGCTTTTCAGGCTCAGTACTGGGCTCAAAAGATGCAGCTCTGAGGTCTCTCCTGATAGGAGGTAGTTAAGTAGAACTTCGCTGCTCAGCTGACCCGGCAGGAGCAAATATATGCCAAAAATGTACGCAGAATGAGCTTTTCAGTGAATAGCAGCCAGGCACATTTTAGCTAGTTTTACTTGTAAGTGGGGTTGGAAACACTTTTCAGGCCCAGTACTGCACTCAAAAAATGCAGCCCTAAGGTCTCTCATGATAGCAGGTGGTTAAGTAGAAATGTGTCACTTGCCTGACCCAGCAGGAGCAAACGTATGCCAAAAATGTACACAGAATGAGCTTTTCAGTGAATAGCAGCCAGGCACATTTTGGCTAGTTTTACTTGTAAGTGGGGTTGGAAACGCTTTTCAGGATCAGTACTGGGCTCAAAACATGCAGCCCTGACGTCTCTCCAAGATAGCAGGTGGTTAAATAGAAATTCGCTGCTCAGCTGACCCGGCAGGAGCAAACGTTTGCCAAAAATGTACGCAGAATGAGCTTTTCAGTGAAGAGCAGCCAGGCACATTTTAGCTAGTTTTACTTATAAGAGGGGTTGGAAACACTTTTCAGGTTCAGTACTGGGCTCAAAACATGCAGCTCTGAGGTCTCTCCTGATAGGAGGTAGTTAAGTAGAACTTCGCTGCTCAGTTGACCCGGCAGGAGCAAATGTATGCCAAAAATGTACGCAGAATGAGCTTTTCAGTGACTAGCAGCCAGGCACATTTTAGCTCGTTTTACTTGTAAGTGGGGTTGGAAACGCTTTTCAGGCTCAGTACTGCGCTCAAAAGATGCAGCCCTGAGGTCTCTCATGATAGCAGGTGGTTAAGTAGAAATTCGCTGCTCAGCTGACTCGGCAGGAGCAAACGTATGCCAAAAATGTACGCAGAATGAGCTTTTCAGTGAAGAGCAGCCAGGCATATTTTAGCTAGTTTTACTTGTAAGTGGGGTTGGAAACGCTTTTCAGGCTCAGTACGGGGCTCAAAACATGCAGCCCTGAGGTCTCTCCTGATAGGAGGTATTTAAGTAGAACTTCGCTGCTCAGCTGACCCGGCAGGAGCAAATGTATGCCAAAAATGTACGCAGAATCAGCTTTTCAGTGAAGAGCAGCCAGGCACATTCTAGCAAGTTTTACTTGTAAGTGGGGTTGGAAACGCTTTTCAGGCTCAGTACTATGCTCAAAAGATGCAGCCCTGAGGTCTCTCATGATATCAGGTGGTTAAATAGAAATTCGCTGCTCAGCTGACCCGGCAGGAGCAAACGTATGCCAAAAATGTACGCAGAATGAGCTTTCAGTGAAGAGCAGCCAGGCACATTCTAGCAAGTTTTACTTGTAAGTGGGGTTGGAAACGCTTTTCAGGCTCAGTACTGCGCTAAAAAGATGCAGCCCTGAGGTCTCTCTTGATAGCAGGTGGTTAAGTAGAAATTTGCCACTTGGCTGACCCAGCAGGAGCAAACGTATGCCAAAAATGTACACAGAATGAGCTTTTCAGTGAATAGCAGCCAGGCACATTTTAGCTAGTTTTACTTGTAAGTGGGGTTGGAAACGCTTTTCAGGATCAGTACTGGGCTCAAAACATTCAGCCCTGAGGTCTCTCATGATAGCAGGTGGTTAAATAGAAATTCGCTGCTCAGCTGACCCGGTAGGAGCAAACGTATGCCAAAAATGTAAGCAGAATGAGCTTTTCAGTGAATTGCAGCCAGGCACATTTTAGCTAGTTTTACTTGTAAGTGGGGTTGGAAATGCTTTTCAGGCTCAGTACTGGTCTCAAAAGATGCAGCTCTGAGGTCTCTCCTGATAGGAGGTAGTTAAGTAGAACTTCGCTGCTCAGCTGACCCGGCAGGAGCAAATATATGCCAAAAATGTACGCAGAATGAGCTTTTCAGTGAATAGCAGCCAGGCACATTTTAGCTAGTTTTACTTGTAAGTGGGGTTGGAAACACTTTTCAGGCCCAGTACTGGACTCAAAAAATGCAGCCCTAAGGTCTCTCATGATAGCAGGTGGTTAAGTAGAAATGTGCCACTTGCCTGACCCAGCAGGAGCAAACGTATGCCAAAAATGTACACAGAATGAGCTTTTCAGTGAATAGCAGCCAGGCACATTTTGGCTAGTTTTACTTGTAAGTGGGGTTGGAAACGCTTTTCAGGATCAGTACAGGGCTCAAAACATGCAGCCCTGACGTCTCTCCAAGATAGCAGGTGGTTAAATAGAAATTCGCTGCTCAGCTGACCCGGCAGGAGCAAACGTATGCCAAAAATGTACGCAGAATGAGCTTTTCAGTGAAGAGCAGCCAGGCACATTTTAGCTAGTTTTACTTATAAGAGGGGTTGGAAACACTTTTCAGGTTCAGTACTGGGCTCAAAACATGCAGCCCTGAGGTCTCTCCTGATAGGAGGTAGTTAAGTAGAACTTCGCTGCTCAGCTGACCCGGCAGGAGCAAATATATGCCAAAAATGTACGCAGAATGAGCTTTTCAGTGAATAGCAGCCAGGCACATTTTAGCTAGTTTTACTTGTAAGTGGGGTTGGAAACGCTTTTCAGGCTCAGTACTGGGCTCAAACATGCAGCCCTGAGGTCTCTCATGATAGCAGGTGGTTAAATAGAAATTCGCTGCTCAGCTGACCCGGTAGGAGCAAACGTATGCCAAAAATGTAAGCAGAATGAGCTTTTCAGTGAATAGCAGCCAGGCACATTTTAGCTAGTTTTATTTGTAAGTGGGGTTGGAAATGCTTTTCAGGCTCAGTACTGGGCTCAAAAGATGCAGCTCTGAGGTCTCTCCTGATAGGAGGTAGTTAAGTAGAGCTTCGCTGCTCAGCTGACCCGGCAGGAACAAATATATGCCAAAAATGTACGCAGAATTAGCTTTTCCGTGAATAGCAGCCAGGCACATTTTAGCTAGTTTTACTTGTAAGTGGGGTTGGAAACACTTTTCAGCCTCAGTACTGCACTCAAAACATGCAGCCCTAAGGTCTCTCATGATAGCAGGTGGTTAAGTAGAAATTTGCCACTTGGCTGACCCAGCAGGAGCAAACGTATGCCAAAAATGTACACAGAATGAGCTTTTTTTTTAGTGAATAGCAGCCAGGCACATTTTAGCTAGTTTTACTTGTAAGTGGGGTTGGAAACGCTTTTCAGGATCAGTACTGGGCTCAAAACATGCAGCTCTGAGGTCTCTCCTGATAGGAGGTAGTTAAGTAGAACTTCGCTGCTCAGCTGACCCGGCAGGAGCAAATGTATGCCAAAAATGTACGCAGAATGAGCTTTTCAGTGACTAGCAGCCAGGCACATTTTAGCTCGTTTTACTTGTAAGTGGGGTTGGAAACGCTTTTCAGGCTCAGTACTGCGCTCAAAAGATGCAGCCCTGAGGTCTCTCATGATAGCAGGTGGTTAAGTAGAAATTCCCTGCTCAGCTGACCCGGCAGGAGCAAACGTATCCCAAAAATGTACGCAGAATGAGCTTTTCAGTGAAGAGCAGCCAGGCATATTTTAGCTAGTTTTACTTGTAAGTGGGGTTGGAAACGCTTTTCAGGCTCAGTACGGGGCTCAAAACATGCAGCCCTGAGGTCTCTCATGATAGCAGGTGGTTAAATAGAAATTCGCTGCTCAGCTGACCCGGTAGGAGCAAACGTATGCCAAAAATGTAAGCAGAATGACCTTTTCAGTGAATAGCAGCCAGGCACATTTTAGCTAGTTTTATTTGTAAGTGGGGTTGGAAATGCTTTTCAGGCTCAGTACTGGGCTCAAAAGATGCAGCTCTGAGGTCTCTCCTGATAGGAGGTAGTTAAGTAGAACTTCGCTGCTCAGCTGACCCGGCAGGAACAAATATATGCCAAAAATGTACGCAGAATGAGCTTTTCAGTGAATAGCAGCCAGGCACATTTTAGCTAGTTTTACTTGTAATTGGGGTTGGAAACGCTTTTCAGGATCAGTACTGGGCTCAAAACATGCAGCCCTGACGTCTCTCCATGATAGCAGGTGGTTAAATAGAAATTTGCTGCTCAGCTGACCCGGCAGGAGCAAACGTATGCCAAAAATGTACGCAGAATGAGCTTTTCAGTGAAGAGCAGCCAGGCACATTTTAGCTAGTTTTACTTATAAGAGGGGTTGGAAACACTTTTCAGGTTCAGTACTGGGCTCAAAACATGCAGCCCTGAGGTCTCTCCTGATAGGAGGTAGTTAAGTAGAACTTCGCTGCTCAGCTGACCCGGCAGGAGCAAATATATGCCAAAAATGTACGCAGAATGAGCTTTTCAGTGAATAGCAGCCAGGCACATTTTAGCTAGTTTTACTTGTAAGTGGGGTTGGAAACGCTTTTCAGGCTCAGTACTGGGCTCAAACATGCAGCCCTGAGGTCTCTCATGATAGCAGGTGGTTAAGTAGAAATTCGCTGCTCAGCTGACCCGGCAGGAGCAAATATATGCCAAAAATGTACGCAGAATGAGCTTTTCAGTGAATAGCAGCCAGGCACATTTTAGCTAGTTTTACTTGTAAGTGGGGTTGGAAACGCTTTTCAGGATCAGTACTGGGCTCAAAACATGCAGCCCTGAGGTCTCTCATGATAGCAGGTGGTTAAATAGAAATTCGCTGCTCAGCTGACCCAGCAGGAGCAAACGTATGCCAAAAATGTATGCAGAATGAACTTTTCAGTGAAGAGCAGCCAGGCACATTTTAGCTAGTTTTACTTGTAAGTGGGGTTGGAAATGCTTTTCAGGCTCAGTACTGGGCTCAAACATGCAGCCCTGAGGTCTCTCATGATAGCAGGTGGTTAAAGAAATTCGCTGCTCAGCTGACCCAGCCGGAGCAAACGTATGCCAAAAATGTATGCAGAATGAACTTTTCAGTGAAGAGCAGCCAGGCACATTTTAGCTAGTTTTACTTGTAAGTGGGGTTGGAAACGCTTTTCAGGCTCAGTACTGCGCTAAAAAGATGCAGCCCTGAGGTATCTCTTGATAGCAGGTGGTTAAATAGAAATTTGCCACTTGGCTGACCCAGCAGGAGCAAACGTATGCCAAAAATGTACACAGAATAAGCTTTTCAGTGAATAGCAGCCAGGCACATTTTAGCTAGTTTTACTTGTAAGTGGGGTTGGAAACGCTTTTCAGGATCAGTACTGGGCTCAAAAGATGCAGCCCTGAGGTCTCTCATGATAGCAGGTGGTTAAATAGAAATTCACTGCTCAGCTGACCCGGCAGGAGCAAACGTATGCCAAAAATGTACACAGAATGAGCTTTTCAGTGAATAGCAGCCAGGCACATTTTAGGTAGTTTTACTTGTAAGTGGGGTTGGAAACGCTTATCAGGATCAGTACTGGGCTCAAAAGATGCAGCCCTGAGGTCTCTCATGATAGCAGGTGGTTAAGTAGAAATTCGCTGCTCAGCTGACCCGGCAGGAGCAAACGTATGCCAAAAATGTACACAGAATGAGCTTTTCAGTGAATAGCAGCCAGGCACATTTTAGCTAGTTTTACTTGTAAGTGGGGTTGGAAACGCTTTTCAGGATCAGTACTAGGCTCAAAACATGCAGCCCTGACGTCTCTCCATGATAGCAGGTGGTTAAATAGAAATTCGCTGCTTAGCTGACCCGGCAGGAGCAAACGTATGCCAAAAATGTACGCAGAATGAGCTTTTCAGTGAAGAGCAGCCAGGCACATTTTAGCTAGTTTTACTTATAAGAGGGGTTGGAAACACTTTTCAGGTTCAGTACTGGGCTCAAAACATGCAGCCCTGAGGTCTCTCCTGATAGGAGGTAGTTAAGTAGAACTTCGCTGCTCAGCTGACCCGGCAGGAGCAAATATATGCCAAAAATGTACGCAGAATGAGCTTTTTAGTGAATAGCAGCCAGGCACATTTTAGCTAGTTTTACTTGTAAGTGGGGTTGGAAACGCTTTTCAGGCTCAGTACTGGGCTCAAACATGCAGCCCTGAGGTCTCTCATGATAGCAGGTGGTTAAATAGAAATTCGCTGCTCAGCTGACCCGGCAGGACCAAATATATGCCAAAAATGTACGCAGAATGAGCTTTTCAGTGAATAGCAGCCAGGCACATTTTAGCTGGTTTTACTTGTAAGTGGGGTTGGAAACACTTTTCAGCCTCAGTACTGCACTCAAAACATGCAGCCCTAAGGTCTCTCATGATAGCAGGTGGTTAAGTAGAAATTTGCCACTTGGCTGACCCAGCAGGAGCAAACGCATGCCAAAAATGTACACAGAATAAGCTTTTCAGTGAATAGTAGCCAGGCACATTTTAGCTAGTTTTACTTGTAAGTGGGGTTGGAAACGCTTTTCAGGATCAGTACTGGGCTCAAAACATGCAGCCCTGAGGTCTCTCATGATAGCAGGTGGTTAAATAGAAATTCGCTGCTCAGCTGACCCAGCAGGAGAAAACGTATGCCAAAAATGTATGCAGAATGAACTTTTCAGTGAAGAGCAGCCAGGCACATTTTAGCTAGTTTTACTTGTAAGTGGGGTTGGAAATGCTTTTCGGGCTCAGTACTGGGCTCAAACATGCAGCCCTGAGGTCTCTCATGATAGCAGGTGGTTAAAGAAATTTGCTGCTCAGCTGACCCAGCCGGAGCAAACATATGCCAAAAATGTATGCAGAATGAACTTTTCAGTGAGGAGCAGCCAGGCACATTTTAGCTAGTTTTACTAGTAAGTGGGGTTGGAAACGCTTTTCAGGATCAGTACTGGGCTCAAAAGATGCAGCCCTGAGGTCTCTCATGATATCAGGTGGTTAAATAGAAATTCGCTGCTCAGCTGACCCGGCAGGAGCAAACGTATGCCAAAAATGTACGCAGAATGAGCTTTTCAGTGAATAGCAGCCAGGCACATTTTAGCTAGTTTTACTTGTAAGTGGGGTTGGAAACGCTTTTCGGGATCAGTACTGGGCTCAAAACGTGCAGCCCTGAGGTCTCTCATGATAGCAGGTGGTTAAATAGAAATTCACTGCTCAGCTGACCCGGCAGGAGCAAACGTATGCCAAAAATGT
This sequence comes from Lissotriton vulgaris, assembly GCF_964263255.1. Classification (NCBI taxonomy): domain Eukaryota; kingdom Metazoa; phylum Chordata; class Amphibia; order Caudata; family Salamandridae; genus Lissotriton; species Lissotriton vulgaris. The sequence continues at coordinate 2,751,356 of NW_028242552.1, read as the reverse complement.
ACACAGAATGAGCTTTTCAGTGAATAGCAGCCAGTCACATTTTAGCTAAATTTACTTGTAAGTGGGGTTGGAAACGCTTATCAGGATCAGTACTGGGCTCAAAAGATGCAGCCCTGAGGTCTCTCATGATAGCAGGTGGTTAAGTAGAAATTCGCTGCTCAGCTGACCCGGCAGGAGCAAACGTATGCCAAAAATGTACACAGAATGAGCTTTTCAGTGAATAGCAGCCAGGCACATTTTAGCTAGTTTTACTTGTAATTGGGGTTGGAAACGCTTTTCAGGATCAGTACTGGGCTCAAAACATGCAGCCCTGACGTCTCTCCATGATAGCAGGTGGTTAAATAGAAATTCGCTGCTCAGCTGACCCGGCAGGAGCAAACGTATGCCAAAAATGTACGCAGAATGAGCTTTTCAGTGAAGAGCAGCCAGGCACATTTTAGCTAGTTTTACTTATAAGAGGGGTTGGAAACACTTTTCAGGTTCAGTACTGGGCTCAAAACATGCAGCCCTGAGGTCTCTCCTGATAGGAGGTAGTTAAGTAGAACTTCGCTGCTCAGCTGACCCGGCAGGAGCAAATATATGCCAAAAATGTACGCAGAATGAGCTTTTCAGTGAATAGCAGCCAGGCACATTTTAGCTAGTTTTACTTGTAAGTGGGGTTGGAAACGCTTTTCAGGCTCAGTACTGGGCTCAAACATGCAGCCCTGAGGTCTCTCATGGTAGCAGGTGGTTAAATAGAAATTTGCTGCTCAGCTGACCCGGCAGGACCAAATATATGCCAAAAATGTACGCAGAATGAGCTTTTCAGTGAATAGCAGCCAGGCACATTTTAGCTAGTTTTACTTGTAAGTGGGGTTGGAAACACTTTTCAGCCTCAGTACTGCACTCAAAACATGCAGCCCTAAGGTCTCTCATGATAGCAGGTGGTTAAGTAGAAATTTGCCACTTGGCTGACCCAGCAGGAGCAAACGTATGCCAAAAATGTACACAGAATGAGCTTTTTTTTTAGTGAATAGCAGCCAGGCACATTTTAGCTAAATTTACTTGTAAGTGGGGTTGGAAACGCTTTTCAGGATCAGTACTGGGCTCAAAAGATGCAGCCCTGAGGTCTCTCATGATAGCAGGTGGTTGAGTAGAAATTCGCTGCTCAGCTGACCCGGCAGGAGCAAACGTATGCCAAAAATGTACACAGAATGAGCTTTTCAGTGAATAGCAGCCAGGCACATTTTAGCTAGTTTTACTTGTAAGTGGGGTTGGAAACTCTTTTCAGGATCAGTACTGGGCTCAAAACATGCAGCCCTGACGTCTCTTCATGATAGCAGGTGGTTAAATAGAAATTCGCTGCTGATAGCAGGTGGTTAAGTAGAAATTTGCCACTTGGCTGACCCAGCAGGAGCAAACGGATGCCAAAAATGTACACAGAATGAGCTTTTTTTTTAGTGAATAGCAGCCAGGCACATTTTAGCTAGTTTTACTTGTAAGTGGGGTTGGAAACGCTTTTCAGGATCAGTACTGGGCTCAAAACATGCAGCTCTGAGGTCTCTCCTGATAGGAGGTAGTTAAGTAGAACTTCGCTGCTCAGCTGACCCGGCAGGAGCAAATGTATGCCAAAAATGTACGCAGAATGAGCTTTTCAGTGAATAGCAGCCAGGCACATTTTAGCTCGTTTTACTTGTAAGTGGGGTTGGAAACGCTTTTCAGGCTCAGTACTGCGCTCAAAAGATGCAGCCCTGAGGTCTCTCATGATAGCAGGTGGTTAAGTAGAAATTCGCTGCTCAGCTGACCCGGCAGGAGCAAACGTATGCCAAAAATGTACGCAGAATGAGCTTTTCAGTGATGAGCAGCCAGGCATATTTTAGCTAGTTTTACTTGTAAGTGGGGTTGGAAACGCTTTTCAGGCTCAGTACGGGGCTCAAAACATGCAGCCCTGAGGTCTCTCCTGATAGGAGGTATTTAAGTAGAACTTCGCTGCTCAGCTGACCCGGCAGGAGCAAATGTATGCCAAAAATGTACGCAGAATCAGCTTTTCAGTGAAGAGCAGCCAGGCACATTCTAGCAAGTTTTACTTGTAAGTGGGGTTGGAAACGCTTTTCAGGCTCAGTACTACGCTCAAAAGATGCAGCCCTGAGGTCTCTCATGATATCAGGTGGTTAAATAGAAATTCGCTGCTCAGCTGACCCGGCAGGAGCAAACGTGTACCAAAAATGTACGCAGAATGAGCTTTCAGTGAAGAGCAGCCAGGCACATTCTAGCAAGTTTTACTTGTAAGTGGGGTTGGAAACGCTTTTCAGGCTCAGTACTGCGCTAAAAAGATGCAGCCCTGAGGTCTCTCTTGATAGCAGGTGGTTAAGTAGAAATTTGCCACTTGGCTGACCCAGCAGGAGCAAACGTATGCCAAAAATGTACACAGAATGAGCTGTTTTTTTTAGTGAATAGCAGCCAGGCACATTTTAGCTAGTTTTACTTGTGAGTGGGGTTGGAAACGCTTTTCAGGATCAGTACTGGGCTCAAAACATGCAGCTCTGAGGTCTCTCCTGATAGGAGGTAGTTAAGTAGAACTTCGCTGCTCAGCTGACCCGGCAGGAGCAAATGTATGCCAAAAATGTACGCAGAATGAGCTTTTCAGTGACTAGCAGCCAGGCACATTTTAGCTCGTTTTACTTGTAAGTGGGGTTGGAAACGCTTTTCAGGCTCAGTACTGCGCTCAAAAGATGCAGCCCTGAGGTCTCTCATGATAGCAGGTGGTTAAGTAGAAATTCGCTGCTCAGCTGACCCGGCAGGAGCAAACGTATGCCAAAAATGTACGCAGAATGAGCTTTTCAGTGAAGAGCAGCCAGGCATATTTTAGCTAGTTTTACTTGTAAGTGGGGTTGGAAACGCTTTTCAGGCTCAGTACGGGGCTCAAAACATGCAGCCCTGAGGTCTCTCCTGATAGGAGGTATTTAAGTAGAACTTCGCTGCTCAGCTTAAGTAGAACTTCGCTGCTCAGCTGACCCGGCAGGATCAAATGTATGCCAAAAATGTACGCAGAATCAGCTTTTCAGTGAAGAGCAGCCAGGCACATTCTAGCAAGTTTTACTTGTAAGTGGGGTTGGAAACGCTTTTCAGGCTCAGTACTACGCTCAAAAGATGCAGCCCTGAGGTCTTTCATGATATCAGGTGGTTAAATAGAAATTCGCTGCTCAGCTGACCCGGCAGGAGCAAACGTATGCCAAAAATGTACGCAGAATGAGCTTTCAGTGAAGAGCAGCCAGGCACATTCTAGCAAGTTTTACTTGTAAGTGGGGTTGGAAACGCTTTTCAGGCTCAGTACTGCGCTAAAAAGATGCAGCCCTGAGGTCTCTCTTGATAGCAGGTGGTTAAGTAGCAATTTGCCACTTGGCTGACCCAGCAGGAGCAAACGTATGCCAAAAATGTACACAGAATGAGCTTTTCAGTGAATAGCAGCCAGGCATATTTTAGCTAGTTTTACTTGTAAGTGGGGTTGGAAACGCTTTTCAGGATCAGTACTGGGCTCAAAACATGCAGCCCTGAGGTCTCTCATGATAGCAGGTGGTTAAATAGAAATTCGCTGCTCAGCTGACCCGGTAGGAGCAAACGTATGCCAAAAATGTAAGCAGAATGAGCTTTTCAGTGAATAGCAGCCAGGCACATTTTAGCTAGTTTTACTTGTAAGTGGGGTTGGAAATGCTTTTCAGGCTCAGTACTGGGCTCAAAAGATGCAGCTCTGAGGTCTCTCCTGATAGGAGGTAGTTAAGTAGAACTTCGCTGCTCAGCTGACCCGGCAGGAGCAAATATATGCCAAAAATGTACGCAGAATGAGCTTTTCAGTGAATAGCAGCCAGGCACATTTTAGCTAGTTTTACTTGTAAGTGGGGTTGGAAACACTTTTCAGGCCCAGTACTGCACTCAAAAAATGCAGCCCTAAGGTCTCTCATGATAGCAGGTGGTTAAGTAGAAATGTGCCACTTGCCTGACCCAGCAGGAGCAAACGTATGCCAAAAATGTACACAGAATGAGCTTTTCAGTGAATAGCAGCCAGGCACATTTTGGCTAGTTTTACTTGTAAGTGGGGTTGGAAACGCTTTTCAGGATCAGTACTGGGCTCAAAACATGCAGCCCTGACGTCTCTCCAAGATAGCAGGTGGTTAAATAGAAATTCGCTGCTCAGCTGACCCGGCAGGAGCAAACGTTTGCCAAAAATGTACGCAGAATGAGCTTTTCAGTGAAGAGCAGCCAGGCAGATTTTAGCTAGTTTTACTCATAAGAGGGGTTGGAAACACTTTTCAGGTTCAGTACTGGGCTCAAAACATGCAGCTCTGAGGTCTCTCCTGATAGGAGGTAGTTAAGTAGAACTTCGCTGCTCAGTTGACCCGGCAGGAGCAAATGTATGCCAAAAATGTACGCAGAATGAGCTTTTCAGTGACTAGCAGCCAGGCACATTTTAGCTCGTTTTACTTGTAAGTGGGGTTGGAAACGCTTTTCAGGCTCAGTACTGCGCTCAAAAGATGCAGCCCTGAGGTCTCTCATGATAGCAGGTGGTTAAGTAGAAATTCGCTGCTCAGCTGACTCGGCAGGAGCAAACGTATGCCAAAAATGTACGCAGAATGAGCTTTTCAGTGAAGAGCAGCCAGGCATATTTTAGCTAGTTTTACTTGTAAGTGGGGTTGGAAACGCTTTTCAGGCTCAGTACGGGGCTCAAAACATGCAGCCCTGAGGTCTCTCCTGATAGGAGGTATTTAAGTAGAACTTCGCTGCTCAGCTGACCCGGCAGGAGCAAATGTATGCCAAAAATGTACGCAGAATCAGCTTTTCAGTGAAGAGCAGCCAGGCACATTCTAGCAAGTTTTACTTGTAAGTGGGGTTGGAAACGCTTTTCAGGCTCAGTACTATGCTCAAAAGATGCAGCCCTGAGGTCTCTCATGATATCAGGTGGTTAAATAGAAATTCGCTGCTCAGCTGACCCGGCAGGAGCAAACGTATGCCAAAAATGTACGCAGAATGAGCTTTCAGTGAAGAGCAGCCAGGCACATTCTAGCAAGTTTTACTTGTAAGTGGGGTTGGAAACGCTTTTCAGGCTCAGTACTGCGCTAAAAAGATGCAGCCCTGAGGTCTCTCTTGATAGCAGGTGGTTAAGTAGAAATTTGCCACTTGGCTGACCCAGCAGGAGCAAACGTATGCCAAAAATGTACACAGAATGAGCTTTTCAGTGAATAGCAGCCAGGCACATTTTAGCTAGTTTTACTTGTAAGTGGGGTTGGAAACGCTTTTCAGGATCAGTACTGGGCTCAAAACATTCAGCCCTGAGGTCTCTCATGATAGCAGGTGGTTAAATAGAAATTCGCTGCTCAGCTGACCCGGTAGGAGCAAACGTATGCCAAAAATGTAAGCAGAATGAGCTTTTCAGTGAATAGCAGCCAGGCACATTTTAGCTAGTTTTACTTGTAAGTGGGGTTGGAAATGCTTTTCAGGCTCAGTACTGGGCTCAAAAGATGCAGCTCTGAGGTCTCTCCTGATAGGAGGTAGTTAAGTAGAACTTCGCTGCTCAGCTGACCCGGCAGGAGCAAATATATGCCAAAAATGTACGCAGAATGAGCTTTTCAGTGAATAGCAGCCAGGCACATTTTAGCTAGTTTTACTTGTAAGTGGGGTTGGAAACACTTTTCAGGCCCAGTACTGGACTCAAAAAATGCAGCCCTAAGGTCTCTCATGATAGCAGGTGGTTAAGTAGAAATGTGCCACTTGCCTGACCCAGCAGGAGCAAACGTATGCCAAAAATGTACACAGAATGAGCTTTTCAGTGAATAGCAGCCAGGCACATTTTGGCTAGTTTTACTTGTAAGTGGGGTTGGAAACGCTTTTCAGGATCAGTACAGGGCTCAAAACATGCAGCCCTGACGTCTCTCCAAGATAGCAGGTGGTTAAATAGAAATTCGCTGCTCAGCTGACCCGGCAGGAGCAAACGTATGCCAAAAATGTACGCAGAATGAGCTTTTCAGTGAAGAGCAGCCAGGCACATTTTAGCTAGTTTTACTTATAAGAGGGGTTGGAAACACTTTTCAGGTTCAGTACTGGGCTCAAAACATGCAGCCCTGAGGTCTCTCCTGATAGGAGGTAGTTAAGTAGAACTTCGCTGCTCAGCTGACCCGGCAGGAGCAAATATATGCCAAAAATGTACGCAGAATGAGCTTTTCAGTGAATAGCAGCCAGGCACATTTTAGCTAGTTTTACTTGTAAGTGGGGTTGGAAACGCTTTTCAGGCTCAGTACTGGGCTCAAACATGCAGCCCTGAGGTCTCTCATGATAGCAGGTGGTTAAATAGAAATTCGCTGCTCAGCTGACCCGGTAGGAGCAAACGTATGCCAAAAATGTAAGCAGAATGAGCTTTTCAGTGAATAGCAGCCAGGCACATTTTAGCTAGTTTTATTTGTAAGTGGGGTTGGAAATGCTTTTCAGGCTCAGTACTGGGCTCAAAAGATGCAGCTCTGAGGTCTCTCCTGATAGGAGGTAGTTAAGTAGAGCTTCGCTGCTCAGCTGACCCGGCAGGAACAAATATATGCCAAAAATGTACGCAGAATTAGCTTTTCCGTGAATAGCAGCCAGGCACATTTTAGCTAGTTTTACTTGTAAGTGGGGTTGGAAACACTTTTCAGCCTCAGTACTGCACTCAAAACATGCAGCCCTAAGGTCTCTCATGATAGCAGGTGGTTAAGTAGAAATTTGCCACTTGGCTGACCCAGCAGGAGCAAACGTATGCCAAAAATGTACACAGAATGAGCTTTTTTTTTAGTGAATAGCAGCCAGGCACATTTTAGCTAGTTTTACTTGTAAGTGGGGTTGGAAACGCTTTTCAGGATCAGTACTGGGCTCAAAACATGCAGCTCTGAGGTCTCTCCTGATAGGAGGTAGTTAAGTAGAACTTCGCTGCTCAGCTGACCCGGCAGGAGCAAACGTATGCCAAAAATGTACGCAGAATGAGCTTTTCAGTGAAGAGCAGCCAGGCATATTTTAGCTAGTTTTACTTGTAAGTGGGGTTGGAAACGCTTTTCAGGCTCAGTACGGGGCTCAAAACATGCAGCCCTGAGGTCTCTCCTGATAGGAGGTATTTAAGTAGAACTTCGCTGCTCAGCTTAAGTAGAACTTCGCTGCTCAGCTGACCCGGCAGGATCAAATGTACGCCAAAAATGTACGCAGAATCAGCTTTTCAGTGAAGAGCAGCCAGGCACATTCTAGCAAGTTTTACTTGTAAGTGGGGTTGGAAACGCTTTTCAGGCTCAGTACTACGCTCAAAAGATGCAGCCCTGAGGTCTTTCATGCTATCAGGTGGTTAAATAGAAATTCGCTGCTCAGCTGACCCGGCAGGAGCAAACGTATGCCAAAAATGTACGCAGAATGAGCTTTCAGTGAAGAGCAGCCAGGCACATTCTAGCAAGTTTTACTTGTAAGTGGGGTTGGAAACGCTTTTCAGGCTCAGTACTGCGCTAAAAAGATGCAGCCCTGAGGTCTCTCTTGATAGCAGGTGGTTAAGTAGCAATTTGCCACTTGGCTGACCCAGCAGGAGCAAACGTATGCCAAAAATGTACACAGAATGAGCTTTTCAGTGAATAGCAGCCAGGCATATTTTAGCTAGTTTTACTTGTAAGTGGGGTTGGAAACGCTTTTCAGGATCAGTACTGGGCTCAAAACATGCAGCCCTGAGGTCTCTCATGATAGCAGGTGGTTAAATAGAAATTCGCTGCTCAGCTGACCCGGTAGGAGCAAACGTATGCCAAAAATGTAAGCAGAATGAGCTTTTCAGTGAATAGCAGCCAGGCACATTTTAGCTAGTTTTACTTGTAAGTGGGGTTGGAAATGCTTTTCAGGCTCAGTACTGGGCTCAAAAGATGCAGCTCTGAGGTCTCTCCTGATAGGAGGTAGTTAAGTAGAACTTCGCTGCTCAGCTGACCCGGCAGGAGCAAATATATGCCAAAAATGTACGCAGAATGAGCTTTTCAGTGAATAGCAGCCAGGCACATTTTAGCTAGTTTTACTTGTAAGTGGGGTTGGAAACACTTTTCAGGCCCAGTACTGCACTCAAAAAATGCAGCCCTAAGGTCTCTCATGATAGCAGGTGGTTAAGTAGAAATGTGTCACTTGCCTGACCCAGCAGGAGCAAACGTATGCCAAAAATGTACACAGAATGAGCTTTTCAGTGAATAGCAGCCAGGCACATTTTGGCTAGTTTTACTTGTAAGTGGGGTTGGAAACGCTTTTCAGGATCAGTACTGGGCTCAAAACATGCAGCCCTGACGTCTCTCCAAGATAGCAGGTGGTTAAATAGAAATTCGCTGCTCAGCTGACCCGGCAGGAGCAAACGTTTGCCAAAAATGTACGCAGAATGAGCTTTTCAGTGAAGAGCAGCCAGGCACATTTTAGCTAGTTTTACTTATAAGAGGGGTTGGAAACACTTTTCAGGTTCAGTACTGGGCTCAAAACATGCAGCTCTGAGGTCTCTCCTGATAGGAGGTAGTTAAGTAGAACTTCGCTGCTCAGTTGACCCGGCAGGAGCAAATGTATGCCAAAAATGTACGCAGAATGAGCTTTTCAGTGACTAGCAGCCAGGCACATTTTAGCTCGTTTTACTTGTAAGTGGGGTTGGAAACGCTTTTCAGGCTCAGTACTGCGCTCAAAAGATGCAGCCCTGAGGTCTCTCATGATAGCAGGTGGTTAAGTAGAAATTCGCTGCTCAGCTGACTCGGCAGGAGCAAACGTATGCCAAAAATGTACGCAGAATGAGCTTTTCAGTGAAGAGCAGCCAGGCATATTTTAGCTAGTTTTACTTGTAAGTGGGGTTGGAAACGCTTTTCAGGATCAGTACTGGGCTCAAAAGATGCAGCCCTGAGGTCTCTCATGATATCAGGTGGTTAAATAGAAATTCGCTGCTCAGCTGACCCGGCAGGAGCAAACGTATGCCAAAAATGTACGCAGAATGAGCTTTTCAGTGAATAGCAGCCAGGCACATTTTAGCTAGTTTTACTTGTAAGTGGGGTTGGAAACGCTTTTCGGGATCAGTACTGGGCTCAAAACGTGCAGCCCTGAGGTCTCTCATGATAGCAGGTGGTTAAATAGAAATTCACTGCTCAGCTGACCCGGCAGGAGCAAACGTATGCCAAAAATGTACACAGAATGAGCTTTTCAGTGAATAGCAGCCAGTCACATTTTAGCTAAATTTACTTGTAAGTGGGGTTGGAAACGCTTATCAGGATCAGTACTGGGCTCAAAAGATGCAGCCCTGAGGTCTCTCATGATAGCAGGTGGTTAAGTAGAAATTCGCTGCTCAGCTGACCCGGCAGGAGCAAACGTATGCCAAAAATGTACACAGAATGAGCTTTTCAGTGAATAGCAGCCAGGCACATTTTAGCTAGTTTTACTTGTAATTGGGGTTGGAAACGCTTTTCAGGATCAGTACTGGGCTCAAAACATGCAGCCCTGACGTCTCTCCATGATAGCAGGTGGTTAAATAGAAATTCGCTGCTCAGCTGACCCGGCAGGAGCAAACGTATGCCAAAAATGTACGCAGAATGAGCTTTTCAGTGAAGAGCAGCCAGGCACATTTTAGCTAGTTTTACTTATAAGAGGGGTTGGAAACACTTTTCAGGTTCAGTACTGGGCTCAAAACATGCAGCCCTGAGGTCTCTCCTGATAGGAGGTAGTTAAGTAGAACTTCGCTGCTCAGCTGACCCGGCAGGAGCAAATATATGCCAAAAATGTACGCAGAATGAGCTTTTCAGTGAATAGCAGCCAGGCACATTTTAGCTAGTTTTACTTGTAAGTGGGGTTGGAAACGCTTTTCAGGCTCAGTACTGGGCTCAAACATGCAGCCCTGAGGTCTCTCATGGTAGCAGGTGGTTAAATAGAAATTTGCTGCTCAGCTGACCCGGCAGGACCAAATATATGCCAAAAATGTACGCAGAATGAGCTTTTCAGTGAATAGCAGCCAGGCACATTTTAGCTAGTTTTACTTGTAAGTGGGGTTGGAAACACTTTTCAGCCTCAGTACTGCACTCAAAACATGCAGCCCTAAGGTCTCTCATGATAGCAGGTGGTTAAGTAGAAATTTGCCACTTGGCTGACCCAGCAGGAGCAAACGTATGCCAAAAATGTACACAGAATGAGCTTTTTTTTTAGTGAATAGCAGCCAGGCACATTTTAGCTAAATTTACTTGTAAGTGGGGTTGGAAACGCTTTTCAGGATCAGTACTGGGCTCAAAAGATGCAGCCCTGAGGTCTCTCATGATAGCAGGTGGTTGAGTAGAAATTCGCTGCTCAGCTGACCCGGCAGGAGCAAACGTATGCCAAAAATGTACACAGAATGAGCTTTTCAGTGAATAGCAGCCAGGCACATTTTAGCTAGTTTTACTTGTAAGTGGGGTTGGAAACTCTTTTCAGGATCAGTACTGGGCTCAAAACATGCAGCCCTGACGTCTCTTCATGATAGCAGGTGGTTAAATAGAAATTCGCTGCTGATAGCAGGTGGTTAAGTAGAAATTTGCCACTTGGCTGACCCAGCAGGAGCAAACGTATGCCAAAAATGTACACAGAATGAGCTTTTTTTTTAGTGAATAGCAGCCAGGCACATTTTAGCTAGTTTTACTTGTAAGTGGGGTTGGAAACGCTTTTCAGGATCAGTACTGGGCTCAAAACATGCAGCTCTGAGGTCTCTCCTGATAGGAGGTAGTTAAGTAGAACTTCGCTGCTCAGCTGACCCGGCAGGAGCAAATGTATGCCAAAAATGTACGCAGAATGAGCTTTTCAGTGAATAGCAGCCAGGCACATTTTAGCTCGTTTTACTTGTAAGTGGGGTTGGAAACGCTTTTCAGGCTCAGTACTGCGCTCAAAAGATGCAGCCCTGAGGTCTCTCATGATAGCAGGTGGTTAAGTAGAAATTCGCTGCTCAGCTGACCCGGCAGGAGCAAACGTATGCCAAAAATGTACGCAGAATGAGCTTTTCAGTGATGAGCAGCCAGGCATATTTTAGCTAGTTTTACTTGTAAGTGGGGTTGGAAACGCTTTTCAGGCTCAGTACGGGGCTCAAAACATGCAGCCCTGAGGTCTCTCCTGATAGGAGGTATTTAAGTAGAACTTCGCTGCTCAGCTGACCCGGCAGGAGCAAATGTATGCCAAAAATGTACGCAGAATCAGCTTTTCAGTGAAGAGCAGCCAGGCACATTCTAGCAAGTTTTACTTGTAAGTGGGGTTGGAAACGCTTTTCAGGCTCAGTACTACGCTCAAAAGATGCAGCCCTGAGGTCTCTCATGATATCAGGTGGTTAAATAGAAATTCGCTGCTCAGCTGACCCGGCAGGAGCAAACGTGTACCAAAAATGTACGCAGAATGAGCTTTCAGTGAAGAGCAGCCAGGCACATTCTAGCAAGTTTTACTTGTAAGTGGGGTTGGAAACGCTTTTCAGGCTCAGTACTGCGCTAAAAAGATGCAGCCCTGAGGTCTCTCTTGATAGCAGGTGGTTAAGTAGAAATTTGCCACTTGGCTGACCCAGCAGGAGCAAACGTATGCCAAAAATGTACACAGAATGAGCTGTTTTTTTTAGTGAATAGCAGCCAGGCACATTTTAGCTAGTTTTACTTGTGAGTGGGGTTGGAAACGCTTTTCAGGATCAGTACTGGGCTCAAAACATGCAGCTCTGAGGTCTCTCCTGATAGGAGGTAGTTAAGTAGAACTTCGCTGCTCAGCTGACCCGGCAGGAGCAAATGTATGCCAAAAATGTACGCAGAATGAGCTTTTCAGTGACTAGCAGCCAGGCACATTTTAGCTCGTTTTACTTGTAAGTGGGGTTGGAAACGCTTTTCAGGCTCAGTACTGCGCTCAAAAGATGCAGCCCTGAGGTCTCTCATGATAGCAGGTGGTTAAGTAGAAATTCGCTGCTCAGCTGACCCGGCAGGAGCAAACGTATGCCAAAAATGTACGCAGAATGAGCTTTTCAGTGAAGAGCAGCCAGGCATATTTTAGCTAGTTTTACTTGTAAGTGGGGTTGGAAACGCTTTTCAGGCTCAGTACGGGGCTCAAAACATGCAGCCCTGAGGTCTCTCCTGATAGGAGGTATTTAAGTAGAACTTCGCTGCTCAGCTTAAGTAGAACTTCGCTGCTCAGCTGACCCGGCAGGATCAAATGTATGCCAAAAATGTACGCAGAATCAGCTTTTCAGTGAAGAGCAGCCAGGCACATTCTAGCAAGTTTTACTTGTAAGTGGGGTTGGAAACGCTTTTCAGGCTCAGTACTACGCTCAAAAGATGCAGCCCTGAGGTCTTTCATGATATCAGGTGGTTAAATAGAAATTCGCTGCTCAGCTGACCCGGCAGGAGCAAACGTATGCCAAAAATGTACGCAGAATGAGCTTTCAGTGAAGAGCAGCCAGGCACATTCTAGCAAGTTTTACTTGTAAGTGGGGTTGGAAACGCTTTTCAGGCTCAGTACTGCGCTAAAAAGATGCAGCCCTGAGGTCTCTCTTGATAGCAGGTGGTTAAGTAGCAATTTGCCACTTGGCTGACCCAGCAGGAGCAAACGTATGCCAAAAATGTACACAGAATGAGCTTTTCAGTGAATAGCAGCCAGGCATATTTTAGCTAGTTTTACTTGTAAGTGGGGTTGGAAACGCTTTTCAGGATCAGTACTGGGCTCAAAACATGCAGCCCTGAGGTCTCTCATGATAGCAGGTGGTTAAATAGAAATTCGCTGCTCAGCTGACCCGGTAGGAGCAAACGTATGCCAAAAATGTAAGCAGAATGAGCTTTTCAGTGAATAGCAGCCAGGCACATTTTAGCTAGTTTTACTTGTAAGTGGGGTTGGAAATGCTTTTCAGGCTCAGTACTGGGCTCAAAAGATGCAGCTCTGAGGTCTCTCCTGATAGGAGGTAGTTAAGTAGAACTTCGCTGCTCAGCTGACCCGGCAGGAGCAAATATATGCCAAAAATGTACGCAGAATGAGCTTTTCAGTGAATAGCAGCCAGGCACATTTTAGCTAGTTTTACTTGTAAGTGGGGTTGGAAACACTTTTCAGGCCCAGTACTGCACTCAAAAAATGCAGCCCTAAGGTCTCTCATGATAGCAGGTGGTTAAGTAGAAATGTGCCACTTGCCTGACCCAGCAGGAGCAAACGTATGCCAAAAATGTACACAGAATGAGCTTTTCAGTGAATAGCAGCCAGGCACATTTTGGCTAGTTTTACTTGTAAGTGGGGTTGGAAACGCTTTTCAGGATCAGTACTGGGCTCAAAACATGCAGCCCTGACGTCTCTCCAAGATAGCAGGTGGTTAAATAGAAATTCGCTGCTCAGCTGACCCGGCAGGAGCAAACGTTTGCCAAAAATGTACGCAGAATGAGCTTTTCAGTGAAGAGCAGCCAGGCAGATTTTAGCTAGTTTTACTCATAAGAGGGGTTGGAAACACTTTTCAGGTTCAGTACTGGGCTCAAAACATGCAGCTCTGAGGTCTCTCCTGATAGGAGGTAGTTAAGTAGAACTTCGCTGCTCAGTTGACCCGGCAGGAGCAAATGTATGCCAAAAATGTACGCAGAATGAGCTTTTCAGTGACTAGCAGCCAGGCACATTTTAGCTCGTTTTACTTGTAAGTGGGGTTGGAAACGCTTTTCAGGCTCAGTACTGCGCTCAAAAGATGCAGCCCTGAGGTCTCTCATGATAGCAGGTGGTTAAGTAGAAATTCGCTGCTCAGCTGACTCGGCAGGAGCAAACGTATGCCAAAAATGTACGCAGAATGAGCTTTTCAGTGAAGAGCAGCCAGGCATATTTTAGCTAGTTTTACTTGTAAGTGGGGTTGGAAACGCTTTTCAGGCTCAGTACGGGGCTCAAAACATGCAGCCCTGAGGTCTCTCCTGATAGGAGGTATTTAAGTAGAACTTCGCTGCTCAGCTGACCCGGCAGGAGCAAATGTATGCCAAAAATGTACGCAGAATCAGCTTTTCAGTGAAGAGCAGCCAGGCACATTCTAGCAAGTTTTACTTGTAAGTGGGGTTGGAAACGCTTTTCAGGCTCAGTACTATGCTCAAAAGATGCAGCCCTGAGGTCTCTCATGATATCAGGTGGTTAAATAGAAATTCGCTGCTCAGCTGACCCGGCAGGAGCAAACGTATGCCAAAAATGTACGCAGAATGAGCTTTCAGTGAAGAGCAGCCAGGCACATTCTAGCAAGTTTTACTTGTAAGTGGGGTTGGAAACGCTTTTCAGGCTCAGTACTGCGCTAAAAAGATGCAGCCCTGAGGTCTCTCTTGATAGCAGGTGGTTAAGTAGAAATTTGCCACTTGGCTGACCCAGCAGGAGCAAACGTATGCCAAAAATGTACACAGAATGAGCTTTTCAGTGAATAGCAGCCAGGCACATTTTAGCTAGTTTTACTTGTAAGTGGGGTTGGAAACGCTTTTCAGGATCAGTACTGGGCTCAAAACATTCAGCCCTGAGGTCTCTCATGATAGCAGGTGGTTAAATAGAAATTCGCTGCTCAGCTGACCCGGTAGGAGCAAACGTATGCCAAAAATGTAAGCAGAATGAGCTTTTCAGTGAATAGCAGCCAGGCACATTTTAGCTAGTTTTACTTGTAAGTGGGGTTGGAAATGCTTTTCAGGCTCAGTACTGGGCTCAAAAGATGCAGCTCTGAGGTCTCTCCTGATAGGAGGTAGTTAAGTAGAACTTCGCTGCTCAGCTGACCCGGCAGGAGCAAATATATGCCAAAAATGTACGCAGAATGAGCTTTTCAGTGAATAGCAGCCAGGCACATTTTAGCTAGTTTTACTTGTAAGTGGGGTTGGAAACACTTTTCAGGCCCAGTACTGGACTCAAAAAATGCAGCCCTAAGGTCTCTCATGATAGCAGGTGGTTAAGTAGAAATGTGCCACTTGCCTGACCCAGCAGGAGCAAACGTATGCCAAAAATGTACACAGAATGAGCTTTTCAGTGAATAGCAGCCAGGCACATTTTGGCTAGTTTTACTTGTAAGTGGGGTTGGAAACGCTTTTCAGGATCAGTACAGGGCTCAAAACATGCAGCCCTGACGTCTCTCCAAGATAGCAGGTGGTTAAATAGAAATTCGCTGCTCAGCTGACCCGGCAGGAGCAAACGTATGCCAAAAATGTACGCAGAATGAGCTTTTCAGTGAAGAGCAGCCAGGCACATTTTAGCTAGTTTTACTTATAAGAGGGGTTGGAAACACTTTTCAGGTTCAGTACTGGGCTCAAAACATGCAGCCCTGAGGTCTCTCCTGATAGGAGGTAGTTAAGTAGAACTTCGCTGCTCAGCTGACCCGGCAGGAGCAAATATATGCCAAAAATGTACGCAGAATGAGCTTTTCAGTGAATAGCAGCCAGGCACATTTTAGCTAGTTTTACTTGTAAGTGGGGTTGGAAACGCTTTTCAGGCTCAGTACTGGGCTCAAACATGCAGCCCTGAGGTCTCTCATGATAGCAGGTGGTTAAATAGAAATTCGCTGCTCAGCTGACCCGGTAGGAGCAAACGTATGCCAAAAATGTAAGCAGAATGAGCTTTTCAGTGAATAGCAGCCAGGCACATTTTAGCTAGTTTTATTTGTAAGTGGGGTTGGAAATGCTTTTCAGGCTCAGTACTGGGCTCAAAAGATGCAGCTCTGAGGTCTCTCCTGATAGGAGGTAGTTAAGTAGAGCTTCGCTGCTCAGCTGACCCGGCAGGAACAAATATATGCCAAAAATGTACGCAGAATTAGCTTTTCCGTGAATAGCAGCCAGGCACATTTTAGCTAGTTTTACTTGTAAGTGGGGTTGGAAACACTTTTCAGCCTCAGTACTGCACTCAAAACATGCAGCCCTAAGGTCTCTCATGATAGCAGGTGGTTAAGTAGAAATTTGCCACTTGGCTGACCCAGCAGGAGCAAACGTATGCCAAAAATGTACACAGAATGAGCTTTTTTTTTAGTGAATAGCAGCCAGGCACATTTTAGCTAGTTTTACTTGTAAGTGGGGTTGGAAACGCTTTTCAGGATCAGTACTGGGCTCAAAACATGCAGCTCTGAGGTCTCTCCTGATAGGAGGTAGTTAAGTAGAACTTCGCTGCTCAGCTGACCCGGCAGGAGCAAACGTATGCCAAAAATGTACGCAGAATGAGCTTTTCAGTGAAGAGCAGCCAGGCATATTTTAGCTAGTTTTACTTGTAAGTGGGGTTGGAAACGCTTTTCAGGCTCAGTACGGGGCTCAAAACATGCAGCCCTGAGGTCTCTCCTGATAGGAGGTATTTAAGTAGAACTTCGCTGCTCAGCTTAAGTAGAACTTCGCTGCTCAGCTGACCCGGCAGGATCAAATGTACGCCAAAAATGTACGCAGAATCAGCTTTTCAGTGAAGAGCAGCCAGGCACATTCTAGCAAGTTTTACTTGTAAGTGGGGTTGGAAACGCTTTTCAGGCTCAGTACTACGCTCAAAAGATGCAGCCCTGAGGTCTTTCATGATATCAGGTGGTTAAATAGAAATTCGCTGCTCAGCTGACCCGGCAGGAGCAAACGTATGCCAAAAATGTACGCAGAATGAGCTTTCAGTGAAGAGCAGCCAGGCACATTCTAGCAAGTTTTACTTGTAAGTGGGGTTGGAAACGCTTTTCAGGCTCAGTACTGCGCTAAAAAGATGCAGCCCTGAGGTCTCTCTTGATAGCAGGTGGTTAAGTAGCAATTTGCCACTTGGCTGACCCAGCAGGAGCAAACGTATGCCAAAAATGTACACAGAATGAGCTTTTCAGTGAATAGCAGCCAGGCATATTTTAGCTAGTTTTACTTGTAAGTGGGGTTGGAAACGCTTTTCAGGATCAGTACTGGGCTCAAAACATGCAGCCCTGAGGTCTCTCATGATAGCAGGTGGTTAAATAGAAATTCGCTGCTCAGCTGACCCGGTAGGAGCAAACGTATGCCAAAAATGTAAGCAGAATGAGCTTTTCAGTGAATAGCAGCCAGGCACATTTTAGCTAGTTTTACTTGTAAGTGGGGTTGGAAATGCTTTTCAGGCTCAGTACTGGGCTCAAAAGATGCAGCTCTGAGGTCTCTCCTGATAGGAGGTAGTTAAGTAGAACTTCGCTGCTCAGCTGACCCGGCAGGAGCAAATATATGCCAAAAATGTACGCAGAATGAGCTTTTCAGTGAATAGCAGCCAGGCACATTTTAGCTAGTTTTACTTGTAAGTGGGGTTGGAAACACTTTTCAGGCCCAGTACTGCACTCAAAAAATGCAGCCCTAAGGTCTCTCATGATAGCAGGTGGTTAAGTAGAAATGTGTCACTTGCCTGACCCAGCAGGAGCAAACGTATGCCAAAAATGTACACAGAATGAGCTTTTCAGTGAATAGCAGCCAGGCACATTTTGGCTAGTTTTACTTGTAAGTGGGGTTGGAAACGGTTTTCAGGATCAGTACTGGGCTCAAAACATGCAGCCCTGACGTCTCTCCAAGATAGCAGGTGGTTAAATAGAAATTCGCTGCTCAGCTGACCCGGCAGGAGCAAACGTTTGCCAAAAATGTACGCAGAATGAGCTTTTCAGTGAAGAGCAGCCAGGCACATTTTAGCTAGTTTTACTTATAAGAGGGGTTGGAAACACTTTTCAGGTTCAGTACTGGGCTCAAAACATGCAGCTCTGAGGTCTCTCCTGATAGGAGGTAGTTAAGTAGAACTTCGCTGCTCAGTTGACCCGGCAGGAGCAAATGTATGCCAAAAATGTACGCAGAATGAGCTTTTCAGTGACTAGCAGCCAGGCACATTTTAGCTCGTTTTACTTGTAAGTGGGGTTGGAAACGCTTTTCAGGCTCAGTACTGCGCTCAAAAGATGCAGCCCTGAGGTCTCTCATGATAGCAGGTGGTTAAGTAGAAATTCGCTGCTCAGCTGACTCGGCAGGAGCAAACGTATGCCAAAAATGTACGCAGAATGAGCTTTTCAGTGAAGAGCAGCCAGGCATATTTTAGCTAGTTTTACTTGTAAGTGGGGTTGGAAACGCTTTTCAGGCTCAGTACGGGGCTCAAAACATGCAGCCCTGAGGTCTCTCCTGATAGGAGGTATTTAAGTAGAACTTCGCTGCTCAGCTGACCCGGCAGGAGCAAATGTATGCCAAAAATGTACGCAGAATCAGCTTTTCAGTGAAGAGCAGCCAGGCACATTCTAGCAAGTTTTACTTGTAAGTGGGGTTGGAAACGCTTTTCAGGCTCAGTACTATGCTCAAAAGATGCAGCCCTGAGGTCTCTCATGATATCAGGTGGTTAAATAGAAATTCGCTGCTCAGCTGACCCGGCAGGAGCAAACGTATGCCAAAAATGTACGCAGAATGAGCTTTCAGTGAAGAGCAGCCAGGCACATTCTAGCAAGTTTTACTTGTAAGTGGGGTTGGAAACGCTTTTCAGGCTCAGTACTGCGCTAAAAAGATGCAGCCCTGAGGTCTCTCTTGATAGCAGGTGGTTAAGTAGAAATTTGCCACTTGGCTGACCCAGCAGGAGCAAACGTATGCCAAAAATGTACACAGAATGAGCTTTTCAGTGAATAGCAGCCAGGCACATTTTAGCTAGTTTTACTTGTAAGTGGGGTTGGAAACGCTTTTCAGGATCAGTACTGGGCTCAAAACATTCAGCCCTGAGGTCTCTCATGATAGCAGGTGGTTAAATAGAAATTCGCTGCTCAGCTGACCCGGTAGGAGCAAACGTATGCCAAAAATGTAAGCAGAATGAGCTTTTCAGTGAATAGCAGCCAGGCACATTTTAGCTAGTTTTACTTGTAAGTGGGGTTGGAAATGCTTTTCAGGCTCAGTACTGGTCTCAAAAGATGCAGCTCTGAGGTCTCTCCTGATAGGAGGTAGTTAAGTAGAACTTCGCTGCTCAGCTGACCCGGCAGGAGCAAATATATGCCAAAAATGTACGCAGAATGAGCTTTTCAGTGAATAGCAGCCAGGCACATTTTAGCTAGTTTTACTTGTAAGTGGGGTTGGAAACACTTTTCAGGCCCAGTACTGGACTCAAAAAATGCAGCCCTAAGGTCTCTCATGATAGCAGGTGGTTAAGTAGAAATGTGCCACTTGCCTGACCCAGCAGGAGCAAACGTATGCCAAAAATGTACACAGAATGAGCTTTTCAGTGAATAGCAGCCAGGCACATTTTGGCTAGTTTTACTTGTAAGTGGGGTTGGAAACGCTTTTCAGGATCAGTACAGGGCTCAAAACATGCAGCCCTGACGTCTCTCCAAGATAGCAGGTGGTTAAATAGAAATTCGCTGCTCAGCTGACCCGGCAGGAGCAAACGTATGCCAAAAATGTACGCAGAATGAGCTTTTCAGTGAAGAGCAGCCAGGCACATTTTAGCTAGTTTTACTTATAAGAGGGGTTGGAAACACTTTTCAGGTTCAGTACTGGGCTCAAAACATGCAGCCCTGAGGTCTCTCCTGATAGGAGGTAGTTAAGTAGAACTTCGCTGCTCAGCTGACCCGGCAGGAGCAAATATATGCCAAAAATGTACGCAGAATGAGCTTTTCAGTGAATAGCAGCCAGGCACATTTTAGCTAGTTTTACTTGTAAGTGGGGTTGGAAACGCTTTTCAGGCTCAGTACTGGGCTCAAACATGCAGCCCTGAGGTCTCTCATGATAGCAGGTGGTTAAATAGAAATTCGCTGCTCAGCTGACCCGGTAGGAGCAAACGTATGCCAAAAATGTAAGCAGAATGAGCTTTTCAGTGAATAGCAGCCAGGCACATTTTAGCTAGTTTTATTTGTAAGTGGGGTTGGAAATGCTTTTCAGGCTCAGTACTGGGCTCAAAAGATGCAGCTCTGAGGTCTCTCCTGATAGGAGGTAGTTAAGTAGAGCTTCGCTGCTCAGCTGACCCGGCAGGAACAAATATATGCCAAAAATGTACGCAGAATTAGCTTTTCCGTGAATAGCAGCCAGGCACATTTTAGCTAGTTTTACTTGTAAGTGGGGTTGGAAACACTTTTCAGCCTCAGTACTGCACTCAAAACATGCAGCCCTAAGGTCTCTCATGATAGCAGGTGGTTAAGTAGAAATTTGCCACTTGGCTGACCCAGCAGGAGCAAACGTATGCCAAAAATGTACACAGAATGAGCTTTTTTTTTAGTGAATAGCAGCCAGGCACATTTTAGCTAGTTTTACTTGTAAGTGGGGTTGGAAACGCTTTTCAGGATCAGTACTGGGCTCAAAACATGCAGCTCTGAGGTCTCTCCTGATAGGAGGTAGTTAAGTAGAACTTCGCTGCTCAGCTGACCCGGCAGGAGCAAATGTATGCCAAAAATGTACGCAGAATGAGCTTTTCAGTGACTAGCAGCCAGGCACATTTTAGCTCGTTTTACTTGTAAGTGGGGTTGGAAACGCTTTTCAGGCTCAGTACTGCGCTCAAAAGATGCAGCCCTGAGGTCTCTCATGATAGCAGGTGGTTAAGTAGAAATTCCCTGCTCAGCTGACCCGGCAGGAGCAAACGTATCCCAAAAATGTACGCAGAATGAGCTTTTCAGTGAAGAGCAGCCAGGCATATTTTAGCTAGTTTTACTTGTAAGTGGGGTTGGAAACGCTTTTCAGGCTCAGTACGGGGCTCAAAACATGCAGCCCTGAGGTCTCTCATGATAGCAGGTGGTTAAATAGAAATTCGCTGCTCAGCTGACCCGGTAGGAGCAAACGTATGCCAAAAATGTAAGCAGAATGACCTTTTCAGTGAATAGCAGCCAGGCACATTTTAGCTAGTTTTATTTGTAAGTGGGGTTGGAAATGCTTTTCAGGCTCAGTACTGGGCTCAAAAGATGCAGCTCTGAGGTCTCTCCTGATAGGAGGTAGTTAAGTAGAACTTCGCTGCTCAGCTGACCCGGCAGGAACAAATATATGCCAAAAATGTACGCAGAATGAGCTTTTCAGTGAATAGCAGCCAGGCACATTTTAGCTAGTTTTACTTGTAAGTGGGGTTGGAAACACTTTTCAGCCTCAGTACTGCACTCAAAACATGCAGCCCTAAGGTCTCTCATGATAGCAGGCGGTTAAGTAGAAATTTGCCACTTGGCTGACCCGATTTACAAAAGGGGGGTGGTGATGAACAGAGTGTCTGAATTGAGCAGACCACTCTTACCCAGTCCAAAGATCAGGGCTTGATCCATCGCCGTTATTGATCTCACTGCCCCATCCCGGCTCAGAACCTGGCTATATGCAAATCAGTCTGTCCCTGGCCCAGTGCATCATGGGAACAGGGCAGACTAAACTACCAAGCCAATTCTTTACCAGAAAGGAGACAAGCTACCGGGGACCGGTTTCTGGCATTTCAGCCTCTTCGGCCCGGCTTGCTTGAATCCTGATGGAGCAGTGAGAAAGGGACTCATGTCTGAGTATACCCTGCCACACCTATAGTGGCCAAAATCGATTTACAAAAGGGGGTGGTGATGAACAGAGTGTCTGAATTGAGCAGACCACTCTTACCCAGTCCAAAGATCAGGGCTTGATCCATCGCCGTTATTGATCTCACTGCCCCATCCCAGCTCAGAACCTGGCTATATGCAAATCAGTCTGTCCCTGGCCCAGTGCATCATGGGAACAGGGCAGACTAAACTACCAAGCCAATTCTTTACCAGAAAGGAGACAAGCTACCGGGGACCGGTTTCTGGCATTTCAGCCTCTTCGGCCCGGCTTGCTTGAATCCTGATGGAGCAGTGAGAAAGGGACTCATGTCTGAGTATACCCTGCCACACCTATAGTGGCCAAAATCGATTTACAAAAGGGGGTGGTGATGAACAGAGTGTCTGAATTGAGCAGACCACTCTTACCCAGTCCAAAGATCAGGGCTTGATCCATCGCCGTTATTTATCTCACTGCCCCATCCCAGCTCAGAACCTGGCTATATGCAAATCAGTCTGTCCCCGGCCCAGTGCATCATGGGAACAGGGCAGACTAAACTACCAAGCCAATTCTTTACCAGAAAGGAGACAAGCTACCGGGGACCGGTTTCTGGCATTTCAGCCTCTTCGGCCCGGCTTGCTTGAATCCTGATGGAGCAGTGAGAAAGGGACTCATGTCTGAGTATACCCTGCCACACCTATAGTGGCCAAAATCGATTTACAAAAGGGGGTGGTGATGAACAGAGTGTCTGAATTGAGCAGACCACTCTTACCCAGTCCAAAGATCAGGGCTTGATCCATCGCCGTTATTTATCTCACTGCCCCATCCCAGCTCAGAACCTGGCTATATGCAAATCAGTCTGTCCCTGGCCCAGTGCATCATGGGAACAGGGCAGACTAAACTACCAAGCCAATTCTTTACCAGAAAGGAGACAAGCTACCGGGGACCGGTTTCTGGCATTTCAGCCTCTTCGGCCCGGCTTGCTTGAATCCTGATGGAGCAGTGAGAAAGGGACTCATGTCTGAGTATACCCTGCCACACCTATAGTGGCCAAAATCGATTTACAAAAGGGGGTGGTGATGAACAGAGTGTCTGAATTGAGCAGACCACTCTTACCCAGTCCAAAGATCAGGGCTTGATCCATCGCCGTTATTTATCTCACTGCCCCATCCCAGCTCAGAACCTGGCTATATGCAAATCAGTCTGTCCCTGGCCCAGTGCATCATGGGAACAGGGCAGACTAAACTACCAAGCCAATTCTTTACCAGAAAGGAGACAAGCTACCGGGGACCGGTTTCTGGCATTTCAGCCTCTTCGGCCCGGCTTGCTTGAATCCTGATGGAGCAGTGAGAAAGGGACTCATGTCTGAGTATACCCTGCCACACCTATAGTGGCCAAAATCGATTTACAAAAGGCAGGAGCAAACGTATGCCAAAAATGTACACAGAATGAGCTTTTTTTTTAGTGAATAGCAGCCAGGCACATTTTAGCTAGTTTTACTTGTAAGTGGGGTTGGAAACGCTTTTCAGGATCAGTACTGGGCTCAAAACATGCAGCTCTGAGGTCTCTCCTGATAGGAGGTAGATAAGTAGAACTTGGCTGCTCAGCTGACCCGGCAGGAGCAAATGTATGCCAAAAATGTACGCAGAATGAGCTTTTCAGTGACTAGCAGCCAGGCACATTTTAGCTTGTTTTACTTGTAAGTGGGGTAAGAAACGCTTTTCAGGCTCAGTACTGCTCTCAAAAGATGCATCCCTGAGGTCTCTCATGATAGCAGGTGGTTAATTAGAAATTCGCTGCTCAGCTGACCCGGCAGGAGCAAACGTATGTCAAAAATGTACGCAGAATGAGCTTTTCAGTGAAGAGCAGGCAGGCACATTTTAGCTAGTTTTACTTGTAAGTGGGGTTGGAAATTCTTTTCAGGGTCAGTACGGGGCTCAAAACATGCAGCCCTGAGGTCTCTCCTGATAGGAGGTAGTTAAGTAGAACTTCGCTGCTCAGCTGACCCGGCAGGAGCAAATATATGCCAAAAATGTACGCAGAATGAGCTTTTCAATGAATAGCAGCCAGGCACATTTTAGCTAGTTTTACTTGTAAGTGGGGTTGGAAACGCTTTTCAGGCTCAGTACTGGGCTCAAACATGCAGCCCTGAGGTCTCTCATGATAGCAGGTGGTTAAATAGAAATTCGCTGCTCAGCTGACCCGGTAGGAGCAAACGTATGCCAAAAATGTAAGCAGAATGAGCTTTTCAGTGAATAGCAGCCAGGCACATTTTAGCTAATTTTATTTGTAAGTGGGGTTGGAAATGCTTTTCAGGCTCAGTACTGGGCTCAAAAGATGCAGCTCTGAGGTCTCTCCTGATAGGAGGTACTTAAGTAGAACTTCGCTGCTCAGCTGACCCGGCAGGACCAAATATATGCCAAAAATGTACGCAGAATGAGCTTTTCAGTGAATAGCAGCCAGGCACATTTTAGCTAGTTTTACTTGTAAGTGGGGTTGGAAACACTTTTCAGCCTCAGTACTGCACTCAAAACATGCAGCCCTAAGGTCTCTCATGATAGCAGGTGGTTAAGTAGAAATTTGCCACTTGGCTGACCCAGCAGGAGCAAACGTATGCCAAAAATGTACACAGAATGAGCTTTTTTTTTAGTGGATAGCAGCCAGGCACATTTTAGCTAGTTTTCCTTGTAAGTGGGGTTGGAAACGCTTTTCAGGATCAGTACTGGGCTCAAAACATGCAGCTCTGAGGTGTCTCCTGATAGGAGGTAGTTAAGTAGAACTTCGCTGCTCAGCTGACCCGGCAGGAGCAAATGTATGCCAAAAATGTACGCAGAATGAGCTTTTCAGTGACTAGCAGCCAGGCACATTTTAGCTCGTTTTACTTGTAAGTGGGGTTGGAAACGCTTTTCAGGCTCAGTACTGCGCTCAAAAGATGCAGCCCTGAGGTCTCTCTTGATAGCAGGTGGTTAAGTAGAAATTCGCTGCTCAGCTGACCCGGCAGGAGCAAACGTATCCCAAAAATGTACGCAGAATGAGCTTTTCAGTGAAGAGCAGCCAGGCATATTTTAGCTAGTTTTACTTGTAAGTGGGGTTGGAAACGATTTTCAGGCTCAGTACGGGGCTCAAAACATGCAGCCCTGAGGTCTCTCATGATAGCAGGTGGTTAAATAGAAATTCGCAGCTCAGCTGACCCGGTAGGAGCAAACGTATGCCAAAAATGTAAGCAGAATGAGCTTTTCAGTGAATAGCAGCCAGGCACATTTTAGCTAGTTTTACTTGTAAGTGGGGTTGGAAATGCTTTTCAGGCTCAGTACTGGGCTCAAAAGATGCAGCTCTGAGGTCTCTCCTGATAGGAGGTAGTTAAGTAGAACTTCACTGCTCAGCTGACCCGGCAGGAGCAAATATATGCCAAAAATGTACGCAGAATGAGCTTTTCAGTGAATAGCAGCCAGGCACATTTTAGCTAGTTTTACTTGTAAGTGGGGTTGGAAACACTTTTCAGGCTCAGTACTGCACTCAAAAAATGCAGCCCTAAGGTCTCTCATGATAGCAGGTGGTTAAGTAGAAATGTGCCACTTGGCTGACCCAGCAGGAGCAAACGTATGCCAAAAATGTACACAGAATGAGCTTTTCAGTGAATAGCAGCCAGGCACATTTTGGCTAGTTTTACTTGTAAGTGGGGTTGGAAACGCTTTTCAGGATCAGTACTGGGCTCAAAACATGCAGCTCTGAGGTCTCTCCAGATAGGAGGTAGTTAAGTAGAACTTCGCTGCTCAGCTGACCCGGCAGAAGCAAATGTATGCCAAAAATGTACGCAGAATCAGCTTTTCAGTGAAGAGCAGCCAGGCACATTCTAGCAAGTTTTACTTGTAAGTGGGGTTGGAAACGCTTTTCAGGCTCAGTACTACGCTCAAAAGATGCAGCCCTGAGGTCTCTCATGATATCAGGTGGTTAAATAGAAATTCGCTGCTCAGCTGACCCGGCAGGAGCAAACGTATGCCAAAAATGTACGCGGAATGAGCTTTCAGTGAAGAGCAGCCAGGCACATTCTAGCAAGTTTTACTTGTAAGTGGGGTTGGAAATGCTTTTCAGGCTCAGTACTGGGCTCAAAAGATGCAGCTCTGAGGTCTCTCCTGATAGGAGGTATTTAAGTAGAACTTCGCTGCTCAGCTGACCCGGCAGGACCAAATATATGCCAAAAATGTACGCAGAATGAGCTTTTCAGTGAATAGCAGCCAGGCACATTTTAGCTAGTTTTACTTGTAAGTGGGGTTGGAAACACTTTTCAGCCTCAGTACTGCACTCAAAACATGCAGCCCCAAGGTCTCTCATGATAGCAGGTGGTTAAGTAGAAATTTGCCACTTGGCTGACCCAGCAGGAGCAAACGTATGCCAAAAATGTACACAGAATGAGCTTTTTTTTAGTGAAGAGCAGCCAGGCACATTTTAGCTAGTTTTACTTGTAAGTGGGGTTGGAAACGCTTTTCAGGCTCAGTACTGGGCTCAAAACATGCAGCCCTGAGGTCTCTCCTGATAGGAGGTAGTTAAGTAGAACTTCGCTGCTCAGCTGACCCGGCAGGAGCAAATATATGCCAAAAATGTACGCAGAATGAGCTTTTCAATGAATAGCAGCCAGGCACATTTTAGCTAGTTTTACTTGTAAGTGGGGTTGGAAACGCTTTTCAGGCTCAGTACTGGGCTCAAACATGCAGCCCTGAGGTCTCTCATGATAGCAGGTGGTTAAATAGAAATTCGCTGCTCAGCTGACCCGGTAGGAGCAAACGTATGCCAAAAATGTAAGCAGAATGAGCTTTTCAGTGAATAGCAGCCAGGCACATTTTAGCTAATTTTATTTGTAAGTGGGGTTGGAAATGATTTTCAGGCTCAGTACTGGGCTCAAAAGATGCAGCTCTGAGGTCTCTCCTGATAGGAGGTACTTAAGTAGAACTTCGCTGCTCAGCTGACCCGGCAGGACCAAATATATGCCAAAAATGTACGCAGAATGAGCTTTTCAGTGAATAGCAGCCAGGCACATTTTAGCTAGTTTTACTTGTAAGTGGGGTTGGAAACACTTTTCAGCCTCAGTACTGCACTCAAAACATGCAGCCCTAAGGTCTCTCATGATAGCAGGTGGTTAAGTAGAAATTTGCCACTTGGCTGACCCAGCAGGAGCAAACGTATGCCAAAAATGTACACAGAATGAGCTTTTTTTTTAGTGAATAGCAGCCAGGCACATTTTAGCTAGTTTTCCTTGTAAGTGGGGTTGGAAACGCTTTTCAGGATCAGTACTGGGCTCAAAACATGCAGCTCTGAGGTCTCTCCTGATAGGAGGTAGTTAAGTAGAACTTCGCTGCTCAGCTGACCCGGCAGGAGGAAATGTATGCCAAAAATGTACGCAGAATGAGCTTTTCAGTGACTAGCAGCCAGGCACATTTTAGCTCGTTTTACTTGTAAGTGGGGTTGGAAACGCTTTTCAGGCTCCGTACTGCGCTCAAAAGATGCAGCCCTGAGGTCTCTCTTGATAGCAGGTGGTTAAGTAGAAATTCGCTGCTCAGCTGACCCGGCAGGAGCAAACGTATCCCAAAAATGTACGCAGAATGAGCTTTTCAGTGAAGAGCAGCCAGGCATATTTTAGCTAGTTTTACTTGTAAGTGGGGTTGGAAACGCTTTTCAGGCTCAGTACGGGGCTCAAAACATGCAGCCCTGAGGTCTCTCATGATAGCAGGTGGTTAAATAGAAATTCGCTGCTCAGCTGACCCGGTAGGAGCAAACGTATGCCAAAAATGTAAGCAGAATGAGCTTTTCAGTGAATAGCAGCCAGGCACATTTTAGCTAGTTTTACTTGTAAGTGGGGTTGGAAATGCTTTTCAGGCTCAGTACTGGGCTCAAAAGATGCAGCTCTGAGGTCTCTCCTGATAGGAGGTAGTTAAGTGGAACTTCACTGCTCAGCTGACCCGGCAGGAGCAAATATATGCCAAAAATGTACGCAGAATGAGCTTTTCAGTGAATAGCAGCCAGGCACATTTTAGCTAGTTTTACTTGTAAGTGGGGTTGGAAACACTTTTCAGGCTCAGTACTGCACTCAAAAAATGCAGCCCTAAGGTCTCTCATGATAGCAGGTGGTTAAGTAGAAATGTGCCACTTGGCTGACCCAGCAGGAGCAAACGTATGCCAAAAATGTACACAGAATGAGCTTTTCAGTGAATAGAAGCAAGGCACATTTTGGCTAGTTTTACTTGTAAGTGGGGTTGGAAACGCTTTTCAGGATCAGTACTGGGCTCAAAACATGCAGCTCTGAGGTCTCTCCAGATAGGAGGTAGTTAATTAGAACTTCGCTGCTCAGCTGACCCCTCAGTAGCAAATGTATGCCAAAAATGTACGCAGAATCAGCTTTTCAGTGAAGAGCAGCCAGGCACATTCTAGCAAGTTTTACTTGTAAGTGGTGTTGGAAACGCTTTTCAGGCTCAGTACTACGCTCAAAAGATGCAGCCCTGAGGTCTCTCATGATATCAGGTGGTTAAATAGAAATTCGCTGCTCAGCTGACCCGGCAGGAGCAAACGTATGCCAAAAATGTACGCAGAATGAGCTTTCAGTGAAGAGCAGCCAGGCACATTCTAGCAAGTTTTACTTGTAAGTGGGGTTGGAAACGCTTTTCAGGCTCAGTACTGCGCTAAAAAGATGCAGCCCTTAGGTCTCTCTTGTTAGGAGGTGGTTAAGTAGAAATTTGCCACTTGGCTGACCCAGCAGGAGCAAACGTATGCCAAAAATGTACACAGAATGAGCTTTTCAGTGAATAGCAGCCAGGCACATTTTAGCTAGTTTTACTTGTAAGTGGGGTTGGAAACGCTTTTCAGGATCAGTACTGGGCTCAAAACATGCAGCCCTGAGGTCTCTCATGATAGCAGGTGGTTAAATAGAAATTCGCTGCTCAGCTGACCCAGCAGGAGCAAACGTATGCCAAAAATGTATGCAGAATGAACTTTTCAGTGAAGAGCAGCCAGGCACATTTTAGCTAGTTTTACTTGTAAGTGGGGTTGGAAATGCTTTTCGGGCTCAGTACTGGGCTCAAACATGCAGCCCTGAGGTCTCTCATGATAGCAGGTGGTTAAATAGAAATTCGCTGCTCAGCTGACCCGGTAGGAGCAAACGTATGCCAAAAATGTAAGCAGAATGAGCTTTTCAGTGAATAGCAGCCAGGCACATTTAGCTAGTTTTACTTGTAAGTGGGGTTGGGAACGCTTTTCAGGCTCAGTACTGGGCTCAAAAGATGCAGCTCTGAGGTCTCTCCTGATAGGAGGTAGTTAAGTAGAAATGTGCCACTTGGCTGACCCAGCAGGAGCAAACGTATGCCAAAAATGTACACAGAATGAGCTTTTCAGTGAATAGCAGCCAGGCACATTTTGGCTAGTTTTACTTGTAAGTGGGGTTGGAAACGCTTTTCAGGATCAGTACTGGGCTCAAAACATGCAGCTCTGAGGTCTCTCCTGATAGGAGGTAGTTAAGTAGAACTTCGCTGCTCAGCTGACCCGGCAGGAGCAAATGTATGCCAAAAATATACGCAGAATCAGCTTTTCAGTGAAAAGCAGCCAGGCACATTCTAGCAAGTTTTACTTGTAAGTGGGGTTGGAAACGCTTTTCAGGCTCAGTACTGCGCTCAAAAGATGCAGCCCTGAGGTCTCTCAGGATAGGAGGTAGTTAAGTAGAACTTCGCTGCTCAGCTGACCCGGCAGGAGCAAATGTATGCCAAAAATGTACGCAGAATGAGCTTTTCAGTGACTAGCAGCCAGGCACATTCTAGCAAGTTTTACTTGTAAGTGGGGTTGGAAACGCTTTTCAGGCTCAGTACTGCGCTCAAAAGATGCAGCCCTGAGGTCTCTCATGATAGCAGGTGGTTAAGTAGAAATTCGCTGCTCAGCTGACCCGGCAGGAGCAAACGTATGCCAAAAATGTACGCAGAATGAGCTTTTCAGTGAAGAGCAGGCAGGCATATTTTAGCTAGTTTTACTTGTAAGTGGGGTTGGAAACGCTTTTCAGGCTCAGTACTGCGCTCAAAAGATGCAGCCCTGAGGTCTCTCATGATAGCAGGTGGTTAAGTAGAAGTTTGCCACTTGGCTGACCCAGCAGGAGCAAACGTATGCCAAAAATGTACACAGAATGAGCTTTTCAGTGAATAGCAGCCAGGCACATTTTAGCTAGTTTTACTTGTAAGTGGGGTTGGAAACGCTTTTCAGGATCAGTATTGGGCTCAAAACATGCAGCCCTGAGGTCTGTCATGATAGCAGGTGGTTAAGTAGAAATTTGCCACTTGGCTGACCCAGCAGGAGCAAACGTATGCCAAAAATGTACACAGAATGAGCTTTTCAGTGAATAGCAGCCAGGCACATTTTAGCTAGTTTTACTTGTAAAAGTGGGGTTGGAAATGCTTTTCAGGGTCAGTACGGGGCTCAAAACATGCAGCCCTGAGGTCTCTCCTGATAGGAGGTAGTTAGTAGAACTTCGCTGCTCAGCTGACCCAGCAGGAGCAAATGTATGCCAAAAATGTACGCAGAATCAGCTTTTCAGTGAAGAGCAGCCGGGCACATTCTAGCAAGTTTTACTTGTAAGTGGGGTTGGAAACGCTTTTCAGGCTCAGTACTGCGCTCAAAAGATGCAGCCCTGAGGTCTCTCATGATATCAGGTGGTTAAATAGAAATTCGCTGCTCAGCTGACCCGGCAGGAGCAAACGTATGTCAAAAATGTATGCTGAATGAGCTTTTCAGTGAATAGCAGCCAGGCACATTTTAGCTAGTTTTACTTGTAAGTGGGGTTGGAAACGCTTTTCAGGATCAGTACTGGGCTCAAAACATGCAGCCCTGAGGTCTCTCATGATAGCAGGTGGTTAGAAATTCGCTGCTCAGCTGACCCGGTAGGAGCAAACGTATGCCAAAAATGTAAGCAGAATGAGCTTTTCAGTGAATAGCAGCCAGGCACATTTTAGCTAGTTTTACTTGTAAGTGGGGTTGGAAATGCTTTTCAGGCTCAGTACTGGGCTCAAAAGATGCAGCTCTGAGGTCTCTCCTGATAGGAGGTAGTTAAGTAGAACTTCGCTGCTCAGCTGACCCGGCAGGACCAAATATATGCCAAAAATGTACGCAGAATGAGCTTTTCAGGGAATAGCAGCCAGGCACATTTTAGCTAGTTTTACTTGTAAGTGGGGTTGGAAACACTTTTCAGCCTCAGTACTGCACTCAAAACATGCAGCCCCAAGGTCTCTCATGATAGCAGGTGGTTAAGTAGAAATTTGCCACTTGGCTGACCCAGCAGGAGCAAACGTATGCCAAAAATGTACACAGAATGAGCTTTTTTTTAGTGAAGAGCAGCCAGGCACATTTTAGCTAGTTTTACTTGTAAGTGGGGTTGGAAACGCTTTTCAGGCTCAGTACGGGGCTCAAAACATGCAGCCCTGAGGTCTCTCCTGATAGGAGGTAGTTAAGTAGAACTTCGCTGCTCAGCTGACCCGGCAGGAGCAAATATATGCCAAAAATGTACGCAGAATGAGCTTTTCAGTGAATAGCAGCCAGGCACATTTTAGCTAGTTTTATTTGTAAGTGGGGTTGGAATCGCTTTTCAGGTTCAGTACTGGGCTCAAAACATGCAGCCCTGAGGTCTCTCCTGATAGGAGGTAGTTAAGTAGAACTTCGCTGCTCAGCTGACCCGGCAGGAGCAAATATATGCCAAAAATGTACGCAGAATGAGCTTTTCAATGAATAGCAGCCAGGCACATTTTAGCTAGTTTTACTTGTAAGTGGGGTTGGAAACGCTTTTCAGGCTCAGTACTGGGCTCAAACATGCAGCCCTGAGGTCTCTCATGATAGCAGGTGGTTAAATAGAAATTCGCTGCTCAGCTGACCCGGTAGGAGCAAACGTATGCCAAAAATGTAAGCAGAATGAGCTTTTCAGTGAATAGCAGCCAGGCACATTTTAGCTAATTTTATTTGTAAGTGGGGTTGGAAATGCTTTTCAGGCTCAGTACTGGGCTCAGAAGATGCAGCTCTGAGGTCTCTCCTGATAGGAGGTACTTAAGTAGAACTTCGCTGCTCAGCTGACCCGGCAGGACCAAATATATGCCAAAAATGTACGCAGAATGAGCTTTTCAGTGAATAGCAGCCAGGCACATTTTAGCTAGTTTTACTTGTAAGTGGGGTTGGAAACACTTTTCAGCCTCAGTACTGCACTCAAAACATGCAGCCCTAAGGTCTCTCATGATAGCAGGTGGTTAAGTAGAAATTTGCCACTTGGCTGACCCAGCAGGAGCAAACGTATGCCAAAAATGTACACAGAATGAGCTTTTTTTTTAGTGAATAGCAGCCAGGCACATTTTAGCTAGTTTTCCTTGTAAGTGGGGTTGGAAACGCTTTTCAGGATCAGTACTGGGCTCAAAACATGCAGCTCTGAGGTCTCTCCTGATAGGAGGTAGTTAGGTAGAACTTCGCTGCTCAGCTAACCCGGCAGGAGGAAATGTATGCCAAAAATGTACGCAGAATGAGCTTTTCAGTGACTAGCATCCAGGCACATTTTAGATCGTTTTACTTGTAAGTGGGGTTGGAAACGCTTTTCAGGCTCCGTACTGCGCTCAAAAGATGCAGCCCTGAGGTCTCTCTTGATAGCAGGTGGTTAAGTAGAAATTCGCTGCTCAGCTGACCCGGCAGGAGCAAACGTATCCCAAAAATGTACGCAGAATGAGCTTTTCAGTGAAGAGCAGCCAGGCATATTTTAGCTAGTTTTACTTGTAAGTGGGGTTGGAAACGCTTTTCAGGCTCAGTACGGGGCTCAAAACATGCAGCCCTGGGGTCTCTCATGATAGCAGGTGGTTAAGTAGAACTTCGCTGCTCAGCTGACCCGGTAGGAGCAAACGTATGCCAAAAATGTAAGCAGAATGAGCTTTTCAGTGAATAGCAGCCAGGCACATTTTAGCTAGTTTTACTTGTAAGTGGGGTTGGAAATGCTTTTCAGGCTCAGTACTGGGCTCAAAAGATGCAGCTCTGAGGTCTCTCCTGATAGGAGGTAATTAATTGGAACTTCACTGCTCAGCTGACCCGGCAGGAGCAAATATATGCCAAAAATGTACGCAGAATGAGCTTTTCAGTGAATAGCAGCCAGGCACATTTTAGCTAGTTTTACTTGTAAGTGGGGTTGGAAACACTTTTCAGGCTCAGTACTGCACTCAAAAAATGCAGCCCTAAGGTCTCTCATGATAGCAGGTGGTTAAGTAGAAATGTGCCACTTGGCTGACCCCGCAGGAGCAAACGTATGCCACAAATGTACACAGAATGAGCTTTTCAGTGAATAGAAGCCAGGCACATTTTGGCTAGTTTTACTTGTAAGTGGGGTTGGAAACGCTTTTCAGGATCAGTACTGGGCTCAAAACATGCAGCTCTGAGGTCTCTCCAGACAGGAGGTAGTTAATTAGAACTTCGCTGCTCAGCTGACCCCTCAGGAGCAAATGTATGCCAAAAATGTACGCAGAATCAGCTTTTCAGTGAAGAGCAGCCAGGCACATTCTAGCAAGTTTTTACTTGTAAGTGGTGTTGGAAACGCTTTTCAGGCTCAGTACTACGCTCAAAAGATGCAGCCCTGAGGTCTCTCATGATATCAGGTGGTTAAATAGAAATTCGCTGCTCAGCTGACCCGGCAGGAGCAAACGTATGCCAAAAATGTACGCAGAATGAGCTTTCAGCGAAGAGCAGCCAGGCACATTCTAGCAAGTTTTACTTGTAAGTGGGGTTGGAAACGCTTTTCAGGCTCAGTACTGCGCTAAAAAGATGCAGCCCTTAGGTCTCTCTTGATAGGAGGTGGTTAAGTAGAAATTTGCCACTTGGCTGACCCAGCAGGAGCAAACGTATGCCAAAAATGTACACAGAATGAGCTTTTCAGTGAATAGCAGCCAGGCACATTTTAGCTAGTTTTACTTGTAAGTGGGGTTGGAAACGCTTTTCAGGATCAGTACTGGGCTCAAAACATGCAGCCCTGAGGTCTCTCATGATAGCAGGTGGTTAAATAGAAATTCGCTGCTCAGCTGACCCAGCAGGAGCAAACGTATGCCAAAAATGTATGCAGAATGAACTTTTCAGTGAAGAGCAGCCAGGCACATTTTAGCTAGTTTTACTTGTAAGTGGGGTTGGAAATGCTTTTCGGGCTCAGTACTGGGCTCAAACATGCAGCCCTGAGGTCTCTCATGATAGCAGGTGGTTAAATAGAAATTCGCTGCTCAGCTGACCCGGTAGGAGCAAACGTATGCCAAAAATGTAAGCAGAATGAGCTTTTCAGTGAATAGCAGCCAGGCACATTTAGCTAGTTTTACTTGTAAGTGGGGTTGGAAACGCTTTTCAGGCTCAGTACTGGGCTCAAAAGATGCAGCTCTGAGGTCTCTCCTGATAGGAGGTAGTTAAGTAGAAATGTGCCACTTGGCTGACCCAGCAGGAGCAAACGTATGCCAAAAATGTACACAGAATGAGCTTTTCAGTGAATAGCAGCCAGGCACATTTTGGCTAGTTTTACTTGTAAGTGGGGTTGGAAACGCTTTTCAGGATCAGTACTGGGCTCAAAACATGCAGCTCTGAGGTCTCTCCTGATAGGAGGTAGTTAAGTAGAACTTCGCTGCTCAGCTGACCCGGCAGGAGCAAATGTATGCCAAAAATATACGCAGAATCAGCTTTTCAGTGAAAAGCAGCCAGGCACATTCTAGCAAGTTTTACTTGTAAGTGGGGTTGGAAACGCTTTTCAGGCTCAGTACTGCGCTCAAAAGATGCAGCCCTGAGGTCTCTCAGGATAGGAGGTAGTTAAGTAGAACTTCGCTGCTCAGCTGACCCGGCAGGAGCAAATGTATGCCAAAAATGTACGCAGAATGAGCTTTTCAGTGACTAGCAGCCAGGCACATTCTAGCAAGTTTTACTTGTAAGTGGGGTTGGAAACGCTTTTCAGGCTCAGTACTGCGCTCAAAAGATGCAGCCCTGAGGTCTCTCATGATAGCAGGTGGTTAAGTAGAAATTCGCTGCTCAGCTGACCCGGCAGGAGCAAACGTATGCCAAAAATGTACGCAGAATGAGCTTTTCAGTGAAGAGCAGGCAGGCATATTTTAGCTAGTTTTACTTGTAAGTGGGGTTGGAAACGCTTTTCAGGCTCAGTACTGCGCTCAAAAGATGCAGCCCTGAGGTCTCTCATGATAGCAGGTGGTTAAGTAGAAGTTTGCCACTTGGCTGACCCAGCAGGAGCAAACGTATGCCAAAAATGTACACAGAATGAGCTTTTCAGTGAATAGCAGCCAGGCACATTTTAGCTAGTTTTACTTGTAAGTGGGGTTGGAAACGCTTTTCAGGATCAGTATTGGGCTCAAAACATGCAGCCCTGAGGTCTGTCATGATAGCAGGTGGTTAAGTAGAAATTTGCCACTTGGCTGACCCAGCAGGAGCAAACGTATGCCAAAAATGTACACAGAATGAGCTTTTCAGTGAATAGCAGCCAGGCACATTTTAGCTAGTTTTACTTGTAAAAGTGGGGTTGGAAATGCTTTTCAGGGTCAGTACGGGGCTCAAAACATGCAGCCCTGAGGTCTCTCCTGATAGGAGGTAGTTAGTAGAACTTCGCTGCTCAGCTGACCCAGCAGGAGCAAATGTATGCCAAAAATGTACGCAGAATCAGCTTTTCAGTGAAGAGCAGCCGGGCACATTCTAGCAAGTTTTACTTGTAAGTGGGGTTGGAAACGCTTTTCAGGCTCAGTACTGCGCTCAAAAGATGCAGCCCTGAGGTCTCTCATGATATCAGGTGGTTAAATAGAAATTCGCTGCTCAGCTGACCCGGCAGGAGCAAACGTATGTCAAAAATGTATGCTGAATGAGCTTTTCAGTGAATAGCAGCCAGGCACATTTTAGCTAGTTTTACTTGTAAGTGGGGTTGGAAACGCTTTTCAGGATCAGTACTGGGCTCAAAACATGCAGCCCTGAGGTCTCTCATGATAGCAGGTGGTTAGAAATTCGCTGCTCAGCTGACCCGGTAGGAGCAAACGTATGCCAAAAATGTAAGCAGAATGAGCTTTTCAGTGAATAGCAGCCAGGCACATTTTAGCTAGTTTTACTTGTAAGTGGGGTTGGAAATGCTTTTCAGGCTCAGTACTGGGCTCAAAAGATGCAGCTCTGAGGTCTCTCCTGATAGGAGGTAGTTAAGTAGAACTTCGCTGCTCAGCTGACCCGGCAGGACCAAATATATGCCAAAAATGTACGCAGAATGAGCTTTTCAGGGAATAGCAGCCAGGCACATTTTAGCTAGTTTTACTTGTAAGTGGGGTTGGAAACACTTTTCAGCCTCAGTACTGCACTCAAAACATGCAGCCCCAAGGTCTCTCATGATAGCAGGTGGTTAAGTAGAAATTTGCCACTTGGCTGACCCAGCAGGAGCAAACGTATGCCAAAAATGTACACAGAATGAGCTTTTTTTTAGTGAAGAGCAGCCAGGCACATTTTAGCTAGTTTTACTTGTAAGTGGGGTTGGAAACGCTTTTCAGGCTCAGTACGGGGCTCAAAACATGCAGCCCTGAGGTCTCTCCTGATAGGAGGTAGTTAAGTAGAACTTCGCTGCTCAGCTGACCCGGCAGGAGCAAATATATGCCAAAAATGTACGCAGAATGAGCTTTTCAGTGAATAGCAGCCAGGCACATTTTAGCTAGTTTTATTTGTAAGTGGGGTTGGAATCGCTTTTCAGGTTCAGTACTGGGCTCAAAACATGCAGCCCTGAGGTCTCTCCTGATAGGAGGTAGTTAAGTAGAACTTCGCTGCTCAGCTGACCCGGCAGGAGCAAATATATGCCAAAAATGTACGCAGAATGAGCTTTTCAATGAATAGCAGCCAGGCACATTTTAGCTAGTTTTACTTGTAAGTGGGGTTGGAAACGCTTTTCAGGCTCAGTACTGGGCTCAAACATGCAGCCCTGAGGTCTCTCATGATAGCAGGTGGTTAAATAGAAATTCGCTGCTCAGCTGACCCGGTAGGAGCAAACGTATGCCAAAAATGTAAGCAGAATGAGCTTTTCAGTGAATAGCAGCCAGGCACATTTTAGCTAATTTTATTTGTAAGTGGGGTTGGAAATGCTTTTCAGGCTCAGTACTGGGCTCAGAAGATGCAGCTCTGAGGTCTCTCCTGATAGGAGGTACTTAAGTAGAACTTCGCTGCTCAGCTGACCCGGCAGGACCAAATATATGCCAAAAATGTACGCAGAATGAGCTTTTCAGTGAATAGCAGCCAGGCACATTTTAGCTAGTTTTACTTGTAAGTGGGGTTGGAAACACTTTTCAGCCTCAGTACTGCACTCAAAACATGCAGCCCTAAGGTCTCTCATGATAGCAGGTGGTTAAGTAGAAATTTGCCACTTGGCTGACCCAGCAGGAGCAAACGTATGCCAAAAATGTACACAGAATGAGCTTTTTTTTTAGTGAATAGCAGCCAGGCACATTTTAGCTAGTTTTCCTTGTAAGTGGGGTTGGAAACGCTT
This sequence comes from Lissotriton vulgaris, assembly GCF_964263255.1. NCBI lineage: Eukaryota > Metazoa > Chordata > Amphibia > Caudata > Salamandridae > Lissotriton > Lissotriton vulgaris. Next base: position 2,714,468 of record NW_028242552.1, on the reverse strand, counting down.
TTCAGGATCAGTACTGGGCTCAAAACATGCAGCTCTGAGGTCTCTCCTGATAGGAGGTAGTTAGGTAGAACTTCGCTGCTCAGCTAACCCGGCAGGAGGAAATGTATGCCAAAAATGTACGCAGAATGAGCTTTTCAGTGACTAGCATCCAGGCACATTTTAGATCGTTTTACTTGTAAGTGGGGTTGGAAACGCTTTTCAGGCTCCGTACTGCGCTCAAAAGATGCAGCCCTGAGGTCTCTCTTGATAGCAGGTGGTTAAGTAGAAATTCGCTGCTCAGCTGACCCGGCAGGAGCAAACGTATCCCAAAAATGTACGCAGAATGAGCTTTTCAGTGAAGAGCAGCCAGGCATATTTTAGCTAGTTTTACTTGTAAGTGGGGTTGGAAACGCTTTTCAGGCTCAGTACGGGGCTCAAAACATGCAGCCCTGGGGTCTCTCATGATAGCAGGTGGTTAAGTAGAACTTCGCTGCTCAGCTGACCCGGTAGGAGCAAACGTATGCCAAAAATGTAAGCAGAATGAGCTTTTCAGTGAATAGCAGCCAGGCACATTTTAGCTAGTTTTACTTGTAAGTGGGGTTGGAAATGCTTTTCAGGCTCAGTACTGGGCTCAAAAGATGCAGCTCTGAGGTCTCTCCTGATAGGAGGTAATTAATTGGAACTTCACTGCTCAGCTGACCCGGCAGGAGCAAATATATGCCAAAAATGTACGCAGAATGAGCTTTTCAGTGAATAGCAGCCAGGCACATTTTAGCTAGTTTTACTTGTAAGTGGGGTTGGAAACACTTTTCAGGCTCAGTACTGCACTCAAAAAATGCAGCCCTAAGGTCTCTCATGATAGCAGGTGGTTAAGTAGAAATGTGCCACTTGGCTGACCCCGCAGGAGCAAACGTATGCCACAAATGTACACAGAATGAGCTTTTCAGTGAATAGAAGCCAGGCACATTTTGGCTAGTTTTACTTGTAAGTGGGGTTGGAAACGCTTTTCAGGATCAGTACTGGGCTCAAAACATGCAGCTCTGAGGTCTCTCCAGACAGGAGGTAGTTAATTAGAACTTCGCTGCTCAGCTGACCCCTCAGGAGCAAATGTATGCCAAAAATGTACGCAGAATCAGCTTTTCAGTGAAGAGCAGCCAGGCACATTCTAGCAAGTTTTTACTTGTAAGTGGTGTTGGAAACGCTTTTCAGGCTCAGTACTACGCTCAAAAGATGCAGCCCTGAGGTCTCTCATGATATCAGGTGGTTAAATAGAAATTCGCTGCTCAGCTGACCCGGCAGGAGCAAACGTATGCCAAAAATGTACGCAGAATGAGCTTTCAGCGAAGAGCAGCCAGGCACATTCTAGCAAGTTTTACTTGTAAGTGGGGTTGGAAACGCTTTTCAGGCTCAGTACTGCGCTAAAAAGATGCAGCCCTTAGGTCTCTCTTGATAGGAGGTGGTTAAGTAGAAATTTGCCACTTGGCTGACCCAGCAGGAGCAAACGTATGCCAAAAATGTACACAGAATGAGCTTTTCAGTGAATAGCAGCCAGGCACATTTTAGCTAGTTTTACTTGTAAGTGGGGTTGGAAACGCTTTTCAGGATCAGTACTGGGCTCAAAACATGCAGCCCTGAGGTCTCTCATGATAGCAGGTGGTTAAATAGAAATTCGCTGCTCAGCTGACCCAGCAGGAGCAAACGTATGCCAAAAATGTATGCAGAATGAACTTTTCAGTGAAGAGCAGCCAGGCACATTTTAGCTAGTTTTACTTGTAAGTGGGGTTGGAAATGCTTTTCGGGCTCAGTACTGGGCTCAAACATGCAGCCCTGAGGTCTCTCATGATAGCAGGTGGTTAAATAGAAATTCGCTGCTCAGCTGACCCGGTAGGAGCAAACGTATGCCAAAAATGTAAGCAGAATGAGCTTTTCAGTGAATAGCAGCCAGGCACATTTAGCTAGTTTTACTTGTAAGTGGGGTTGGAAACGCTTTTCAGGCTCAGTACTGGGCTCAAAAGATGCAGCTCTGAGGTCTCACCTGATAGGAGGTAGTTAAGTAGAAATGTGCCACTTGGCTGACCCAGCAGGAGCAAACGTATGCCAAAAATGTACACAGAATGAGCTTTTCAGTGAATAGCAGCCAGGCACATTTTGGCTAGTTTTACTTGTAAGTGGGGTTGGAAACGCTTTTCAGGATCAGTACTGGGCTCAAAACATGCAGCTCTGAGGTCTCTCCTGATAGGAGGTAGTTAAGTAGAACTTCGCTGCTCAGCTGACCCGGCAGGAGCAAATGTATGCCAAAAATGTACGCAGAATCAGCTTTTCAGTGAAAAGCAGCCAGGCACATTCTAGCAAGTTTTACTTGTAAGTGGGGTTGGAAACGCTTTTCAGGCTCAGTACTGCGCTCAAAAGATGCAGCCCTGAGGTCTCTCAGGATAGGAGGTAGTTAAGTAGAACTTCGCTGCTCAGCTGACCCGGCAGGAGCAAATGTATGCCAAAAATGTACGCAGAATGAGCTTTTCAGTGACTAGCAGCCAGGCACATTCTAGCAAGTTTTACTTGTAAGTGGGGTTGGAAACGCTTTTCAGGCTCAGTACTGCGCTCAAAAGATGCAGCCCTGAGGTCTCTCATGATAGCAGGTGGTTAAGTAGAAATTCGCTGCTCAGCTGACCCGGCAGGAGCAAACGTATGCCAAAAATGTACGCAGAATGAGCTTTTCAGTGAAGAGCAAGCAGGCATATTTTAGCTAGTTTTACTTGTAAGTGGGGTTGGAAACGCTTTTCAGGCTCAGTACGGGGCTCAAAACATGCAGCCCTGAGGTCTCTCCTGATATCAGGTGGTTAAGTAGAACTTCGCTGCTCAGCTGACCCGGCAGGAGCAAATGTATGCCAAAAATGTACGCAGAATCAGCTTTTCAGTGAAGAGCAGCCAGGCACATTCTAGCAAGTTTTACTTGTAAGTGGGGTTGGAAACGCTTTTCAGGCTCAGTACTGCGCTCAAAAGATGCAGCCCTGAGGTCTCTCGTGATAGCAGGTGGTTAAGTAGAAGTTTGCCACTTGGCTGACCCAGCAGGAGCAAACGTATGCCAAAAATGTACACAGAATGAGCTTTTCAGTGAATAGCAGCCAGGCACATTTTAGCTAGTTTTACTTGTAAGTGGGGTTGGAAACGCTTTTCAGGATCAGTATTGGGCTCAAAACATGCAGCCCTGAGGTCTGTCATGATAGCAGGTGGTTAAGTAGAAATGTGCCACTTGGCTGACCCAGCAGGAGCAAACGTATGCCAAAAATGTACACAGAATGAGCTTTTCAGTGAATAGCAGCCAGGCACATTTTAGCTAGTTTTACTTGTAAAAGTGGGGTTGGAAATGCTTTTCAGGGTCAGTACGGGGCTCAAAACATGCAGCCCTGAGGTCTCTCCTGATAGGAGGTAGTTAGTAGAACTTCGCTGCTCAGCTGACCCGGCAGGAGCAAATGTATGCCAAAAATGTACGCAGAATCAGCTTTTCAGTGAAGAGCAGCCGGGCACATTCTAGCAAGTTTTACTTGTAAGTGGGGTTGGAAACGCTTTTCAGGCTCAGTACTGCGCTCAAAAGATGCAGCCCTGAGGTCTCTCATGATATCAGGTGGTTAAATAGAAATTCGCTGCTCAGCTGACCCGGCAGGAGCAAACGTATGTCAAAAATGTATGCTGAATGAGCTTTTCAGTGAATAGCAGCCAGGCACATTTTAGCTAGTTTTACTTGTAAGTGGGGTTGGAAACGCTTTTCAGGATCAGTACTGGGCTCAAAACATGCAGCCCTGAGGTCTCTCATGATAGCAGGTGGTTAGAAATTCGCTGCTCAGCTGACCCGGTAGGAGCAAACGTATGCCAAAAATGTAAGCAGAATGAGCTTTTCAGTGAATAGCAGCCAGGCACATTTTAGCTAGTTTTACTTGTAAGTGGGGTTGGAAATGCTTTTCAGGCTCAGTACTGGGCTCAAAAGATGCAGCTCTGAGGTCTCTCCTGATAGGAGGTAGTTAAGTAGAACTTCGCTGCTCAGCTGACCCGGCAGGAGCAAATATATGCCAAAAATGTACGCAGAATGAGCTTTTCAGTGAATAGCAGCCAGGCACATTTTAGCTAGTTTTACTTGTAAGTGGGGTTGGAAACGCTTTTCAGGCTTAGTACTGCACTCAAAACATGCAGCCCTAAGGTCTCTCATGATAGCAGGTGGTTAAGTAGAAATTTGCCACTTGGCTGACCCAGCAGGAGCAAACGTATGCCAAAAATGTACACAGAATGAGCTTTTCAGTGAATAGCAGCCAGGCACATTTTAGCTAGTTTTACTTGTAAGTGGGGTTGGAAACGCTTTTCGGGCTCAGTACTGGGCTCAAACATGCAGCCCTGAGGTCTCTCATGATAGCAGGTGGTTAAATAGAAATTCGCTGCTCAGCTGACCCGGTAGGAGCAAACGTATGCCAAAAATGTAAGCAGAATGAGCTTTTCAGTGAATAGCAGCCAGGCACATTTTAGCTAGTTTTATTTGTAAGTGGGGTTGGAAATGCTTTTCAGGCTCAGTACTGGGCTCAAAAGATGCAGCTCTGAGGTCTCTCCTGATAGGAGGTATTTAAGTAGAACTTCGCTGCTCAGCTGACCCGGCATATATGCCAAAAATGTACGCAGAATGAGCTTTTCAGTGAATAGCAGCCAGGCACATTTTAGCTAGTTTTACTTGTAAGTGGGGTTGGAAACACTTTTCAGCCTCAGTACTGCACTCAAAACATGCAGCCCTAAGGTCTCTCATGATAGCAGGTGGTTAAGTAGAAATTTGCCACTTGGCTGACCCAGCAGGAGCAAACGTATGCCAAAAATGTACACAGAATGAGATTTTTTTTAGTGAAGAGCAGCCAGGCACATTTTAGCTAGTTTTACTTGTAAGTGGGGTTGAAAACGCTTTTCAGGCTCAGTACGGGGCTCAAAACATGCAGCCCTGAGGTCTCTCCTGATAGGAGGTATTTAAGTAGAACTTCGCTGCTCAGCTGACCCGGCAGGAGCAAATGTATGCCAAAAATGTACGCAGAATCAGCTTTTCAGTGAAGAGCAGCCAGGCACATTCTAGCAAGTTTTACTTGTAAGTGGGGTTGGAAACGCTTTTCAGGCTCAGTACTACGCTCAAAAGATGCAGCCCTGAGGTCTCTCATGATATCAGGTGGTTAAATAGAAATTCGCTGCTCAGCTGACCCGGCAGGAGCAAACGTATGCCAAAAATGTACGCAGAATGAGCTTTTCAGTGAATAGCAGCCAGGCACATTTTAGCTAGTTTTACTTGTAAGTGGGGTTGGAAACGCTTTTCGGGATCAGCACTGGGCTCAAAACGTGCAGAACTGAGGTCTCTCATGATAGCAGGTGGTTAAATAGAAATTCGCTGCTCAGCTGACCCGGCAGGAGCAAATGTATGCCAAAAATGTACACAGAATGAGCTTTTCAGTGAAGAGCAGCCAGGCACATTCTAGCAAGTTTTACTTGTAAGTGGGGTTGGAAACGCTTTTCAGGCTCAGTACTACGCTCAAAAGATGCAGCCCTGAGGTCTCTCATGATATCAGGTGGTTAAATAGAAATTCGCTGCTCAGCTGACCCGGCAGGAGCAAACGTATGCCAAAAATGTACACAGAATGAGCTTTTCAGTGAATAGCAGCCAGGCACATTTTAGCTAGTTTTACTTGTAAGTGGGGTTGGAAACGCTTATCAGGATCAGTACTGGGCTCAAACGATGCAGCCCTGAGGTCTCTCATGATAGCAGGTGGTTAAGTAGAAATTCGCTGCTCAGCTGACCCGGCAGGAGCAAACGTATGCCAAAAATGTACACAGAATGAGCTTTTCAGTGAATAGCAGCCAGGCACATTTTAGCTAGTTTTACTTGTAAGTGGGGTTGGAAACGCTTTTCAGGATCAGTACTGGGCTCAAAACATGCAGCCCTGACGTCTCTCCATGATAGCAGGTGGTTAAATAGAAATTCGCTGCTCAGCTGACCCGGCAGGAGCAAACGTATGCCAAAAATGTACGCAGAATGAGCTTTTCAGTGAATAGCAGCCAGGCACATTTTAGCTAATTTTATTTGTAAGTGGGGTTGGAAATGCTTTTCAGGCTCAGTACTGGGCTCAAAAGATGCAGCTCTGAGGTCTCTCCTGATAGGAGGTACTTAAGTAGAACTTCGCTGCTCAGCTGACCCGGCAGGACCAAATATATGCCAAAAATGTACGCAGAATGAGCTTTTCAGTGAATAGCAGCCAGGCACATTTTAGCTAGTTTTACTTGTAAGTGGGGTTGGAAACACTTTTCAGCCTCAGTACTGCACTCAAAACATGCAGCCCTAAGAAAAAAGAAAAAAAAACTTCCTACCTCGTAGCGCTCGCTCTCCCTCTTCGCGCACAGCTGACGTCAATAGCTGTTGGCGCCATTCTTTGATCTATCAGCCTGCCGCCGCCATCACCACCGGCGTGCACGCTGACTCCGCCCCCTTCTTAGGCCACGCCCCCCGACCCTGCTATAAATACCGCTGATCCAATTGCGGTGGTTAGAAACCTTTGACCCAGTTCCTGAGGCGGAAGCCGGGGACTGGAGGTACTCTGCTATTTGTAAAATTTACTTTTCGTGTGGTGTCTCATTATTGCTCCTGTGTTTTTAAACAAAACAAAAAACTTCCTACCTCGTAGCGCTCGCTCTCCCTCTTCGCGCACAGCTGATGTCAATAGCTGTTGGCGCCATTCTTTGATCTATCAGCCTGCCGCCGCCATCACCACCGGCGTGCACGCTGACTCCGCCCCCTTCTTAGGCCACGCCCCCCGACCCTGCTATAAATACCGCTGATCCAATTGCGGTGGTTAGAAACCTTTGACCCAGTTCCTGAGGCGGAAGCCGGGGACTGGAGGTACTCTGCTATTTTTAAAATTTACTTTTCGTGTGGTGTCACATTATTGCTCCTGTGTTTTTAAACAAAACAAAAAACTTCCTACCTCGTAGCGCTCGCTCTCCCTCTTCGCGCACAGCTGATGTCAATAGCTGTTGTCGCCATTCTTTGATCTATCAGCCTGCCGCCGCCATCACCACCGGCGTGCACGCTGACTCCGCCCCCTTCTTAGGCCACGCCCCCCGACCCTGCTATAAATACCGCTGATCCAATTGCGGTGGTTAGAAACCTTTGACCCAGTTCCTGAGGCGGAAGCCGGGGACTGGAGGTACTCTGCTATTTTTAAAATTTACTTTTCGTGTGGTGTCACATTATTGCTCCTGTGTTTTTAAACAAAACAAAAAACTTCCTACCTCGTAGCGCTCGCTCTCCCTCTTCGCGCACAGCTGATGTCAATAGCTGTTGGCGCCATTCTTTGATCTATCAGCCTGCCGCCGCCATCACCACCGGCGTGCACGCTGACTCCGCCCCCTTCTTAGGCCACGCCCCCCGACCCTGCTATAAATACCGCTGATCCAATTGCGGTGGTTAGAAACCTTTGACCCAGTTCCTGAGGCGGAAGCCGGGGACTGGAGGTACTCTGCTATTTTTAAAATTTACTTTTCGTGTGGTGTCACATTATTGCTCCTGTGTTTTTAAACAAAACAAAAAACTTCCTACCTCGTAGCGCTCGCTCTCCCTCTTCGCGCACAGCTGATATCAATAGCTGCTGGCGCCATTCTTTGATCTATCAGCCTGCTGCCGCCATCACCACCGGCGTGCACGCTGACTCCGCCCCCTTCTTAGGCCACGCCCCCGACCCTGCTATAAATACCGCTGATCCAATTGCGGTGGTTAGAATCCTTTGACCCAGTTCCTGAGGCGGAAGCCGGGGACTGGAGGTACTCTGCTATTTTTAAAATTTACTTTTCGTGTGGTGTCACATTATTGCTCCTGTGTTTTTAAACAAAACAAAAAACTTCCTACCTCGTAGCGCTCGCTCTCCCTCTTCGCGCACAGCTGATGTCAATAGCTGTTGGCGCCATTCTTTGATCTATCAGCCTGCCGCCGCCATCACCACCGGCGTGCACGCTGACTCCGCCCCCTTCTTAGGCCACACCCCCCTCTGTCTCCCATAAATGTGCCTGCACAGGACGCGCAGCGGACGAGCGCAGCGGGAGCGCCGTTTGCGCGCCGAAGGCGCGCCTAAGGCAAGCCCGTCTGTGCCCGTCCGGGCCCAGACGGCCTTAGGCCTAGCTACTATGCCCAATCCGCAAAATCGCATCTCATACTCCAGAGGCTCACTGCTTGCCTGGAACCCGGAAAAACACCCCCAGTGCAAATACATCCTCAAGGAGGACACCCCCTATGTAGGATGTATCCTCTGCGATAAACTTGAGGAAACAGAACGCCACCAAGGACTCCGGCTTGCCCTTCTTAATTGCAGATCCTTAGTAAAGCATGCGCACGAAATCAACATCCTCGTTCAGGACTCGCTCCTAGATCTATTGTTTCTGACGGAAACTTGGCTGACCCCACATAGCGACTTCGATGTGGCTAATGCAACCCCCCCCGGTTACCAAATATGTTGCCTGAATAGATCAATTGGTAGAGGTGGCGGCTTAGCCATACTCTACAAAGATCACCTTAAATGTAGAATCGAGACCGGAACTGTTAAAGACTGCGAGAACTGCCACTTCACAATCCAGATCTCACCATCTACCTCCCTTTCGGGACTGCTTGTGTATCGACCTCCAGGCTCCCTAGGCGAATTCACCAGCACTTTGATGGACTACATCTTACTCAGGACCATCTCAGTCTCTAACTTTCTCCTTTTAGGGGATTTTAATATGCACTTCCTGGACCCCACGGACAATGCCGCAGCAAACTTGCTCGCAGATCTCACCACAGCTGACCTCCTCCTCCAAAACCCCAAAGCCACCCATGAGAAAGGTCAACTCCTGGACCCCATCTTCTCCAACATCGGGAACCTGTACGCCCAGGACCCCACCCCTCTGCCTTGGACAGACCATATTCTAATTCCTATGCACTGGTCACTCGAAACGAAACCCGTGCCCAAACAAAAAACAAGGGTTCAAGCCAGAAGATGGCACAAGCTAGTACCAGAGGAATGGGAGGCCAAATTACGCGACACCATCGCCCCTTTGTCCACAGACCCAAACACCGCGGACAGAGAATTCATGGATTGGCTAGTCCGACCCCTAGATAGCTCCATTCCACTGACTAGCACGCTCAAACACGTGAAAAGAATCTGCCCCTCTCCCTGGTACACACCCGCCCTTACCACTCTTAAAAAACAATGCAAAAAGACAGAACGCACGTGGAGAAAAAACAAGTCAGCAGAAGAGAAAAGCGTCTATCACCACTCCATGAAAGCTTACAAACTAGCCTTATAAGACGCCAAAAGGTCCTACTATGAGGAAAAAATAAAAAACTCCTCCTGCTCTTCCAAGGAGACCTTTTCCATTCTCAAAGATCTCCTCCATGTCCCGGACCCCCCACAGAAACCTATGGACCCCAAAGAAGCGGGGGAAAAATGCGTCAAGTTAGCCACCTTCTTCGACGAAAAGATTAAAAAAATTCTAATCTCCCTCCCACCCGCCAACTCCGATGCCTTAGAGAGAGACAAGGAGCAGATACCCAACGTCGACAAACCCTCCCTGGAGTCACTTGGCCCAGTTACAGAAGAAGAAGTAAGAGTCATACTTACCTCAATCAAGAGCGGAGCCCCGAGTGACCCAGTCCCCATACGTTTCGCCAAAAACATCACGCAGACGATAGTTCCCCAACTGACAGCCCTGATTAATATCTCACTGGAACAGGGAGAAGTCCCTTCTAATTGGAAGGAAGCTGTCGTCAAAGCGCTCCTCAAGAAACCGTCGCTCGACCCCACAGACCTCTCCAACTATAGACCTATCTCACTCCTTCCTTGGATAGGGAAAGTCGCCGAAAAACTAGCAAATAAAAAGTTGTCATACTACCTTGAGTCAAGCTACGCTGACGATACACAACTGGTGGTGACACTCTCCCACCCCAAGCTTGCGCCCTCTAACCTCCACGACTGCCTTTCCAACGTATATCAGTGGATGAGTGACTCTGCTTTAAAGCTAAATGGCTCTAAAACAGAGATCCTGCTCTTAGGACAAAAAACCATGAACCTCCCCTCTAACATCTGGCCCGCCTGCATGGGTGAACCCCCCACTCCCAAGAAGGAGGTCAAGAGTCTCGGAGTGTGGCTGGAGACCGACCTGACTTTCAGGACTCAGGCAAGAAAGACGGCCGGCACTTGCTACGGTCTACTTAAATCTTGCAGGAAGGTAATTCCACTTCTACCTTTCCAGTCGCGCCTCATGCTGATCCAGGGCCTAATTCTATCGAGGCTGGATTACAGCAATGCCATCTACCTGGGCGCCCCAGAATCCACCCTGCAAACGCTGCAAAAAGCTCAAAACGCCGCAGCTCGTCTCCTGACAAACACCCCGGCCAGATCATCTGCCAAGCCCGCCCTGAGGAAGCTGCACTGGCTTCCGATCAGGGAAAGGGTCATTTTCAAGGCCCTCTGTCTTGCCCACAAGGTTCTCCATAACACTGGCCCTCCCATACTAAACAACTGGATCACCCCCTATAGACCCACGAGAGCGCTCCGCTCGGAGCACGGAAACCTCATTACGATCCCCAAGGTGAAAAAGGCCCGCATAGGTGGCCGCCGCTTCTCGGTAAACACTGGAAACAAGTGGAATGCACTCCCTCTGAGCCTCAGAACAGAACCCAACCTCCTCCGGTTCAGAAAAGCCCTCAAAACTCTACTCTTCCCTTAAACTGACACTCTCCCGAATTTCACCTTTCGTGAGTAAAAAGGTTTTAGCGCTGGGATACCCACTGGGTGACTACGCGCTCTACAAAACAATAAATAAATAAATAAATAAATAAATAAGGTCTCTCATGATAGCAGGTGGTTAAGTAGAAATTTGCCACTTGGCTGACCCAGCAGGAGCAAACGTATGCCAAAAATGTACACAGAATGAGCTTTTTTTTTAGTGAATAGCAGCCAGGCACATTTTAGCTAGTTTTACTTGTAAGTGGGGTTGGAAACGCTTTTCAGGATCAGTACTGGGCTCAAAACATGCAGCTCTGAGGTCTCTCCTGATAGGAGGTAGTTAAGTAGAACTTCGCTGCTCAGCTGACCCGGCAGGAGCAAATGTATGCCAAAAATGTACGCAGAATGAGCTTTTCAGTGACTAGCAGCCAGGCACATTTTAGCTCGTTTTACTTGTAAGTGGGGTTGGAAACGCTTTTCAGGCTCAGTACTGCGCTCAAAAGATGCAGCCCTGAGGTCTCTCATGATATCAGGTGGTTAAATAGAAATTCGCTGCTCAGCTGACCCGGCAGGAGCAAACGTATGCCAAAAATGTACACAGAATGAGCTTTTCAGTGAATAGCAGCCAGGCACATTTTAGCTAGTTTTACTTGTAAGTGGGGTTGGAAACGCTTATCAGGATCAGTACTGGGCTCAAAAGATGCAGCCCTGAGGTCTCTCATGATAGCAGGTGGTTAAGTAGAAATTCGCTGCTCAGCTGACCCGGCAGGAGCAAACGTATGCCAAAAATGTACACAGAATGAGCTTTTCAGTGAATAGCAGCCAGGCACATTTTAGCTAGTTTTACTTGTAAGTGGGGTTGGAAACGCTTTTCAGGATCAGTACTGGGCTCAAAACATGCAGCCCTGACGTCTCTCCATGATAGCAGGTGGTTAAATAGAAATTCGCTGCTCAGCTGACCCGGCAGGAGCAAACGTATGTCAAAAATGTACGCAGAATGAGCTTTTCAGTGAAGAGCAGCCAGGCACATTTTAGCTAGTTTTACTTATAAGAGGGGTTGGAAACACTTTTCAGGTTCAGTACTGGGCTCAAAACATGCAGCCCTGAGGTCTCTCCTGATAGGAGGTAGTTAAGTAGAACTTCGCTGCTCAGCTGACCCGGCAGGAGCAAATATATGCCAAAAATGTACGCAGAATGAGCTTTTCAATGAATAGCAGCCAGGCACATTTTAGCTAGTTTTACTTGTAAGTGGGGTTGGAAACGCTTTTCAGGATCAGTACTGGGCTCAAAACATGCAGCCCTGACGTCTCTCCAAGATAGCAGGTGGTTAAATAGAAATTCGCTGCTCAGCTGACCCGGCAGGAGCAAACGTATGCCAAAAATGTAAGCAGAATGAGCTTTTCAGTGAATAGCAGCCAGGCACATTTTAGCTAGTTTTATTTGTAAGTGGGGTTGGAAATGCTTTTCAGGCTCAGTACTGGGCTCAAAAGATGCAGCTCTGAGGTCTCTCCTGATAGGAGGTAGTTAAGTAGAACTTCGCTGCTCAGCTGACCCGGCAGGACCAAATATATGCCAAAAATGTACGCAGAATGAGCTTTTCAGTGAATAGCAGCCAGGCACATTTTAGCTAGTTTTACTTGTAAGTGGGGTTGGAAACACTTTTCAGCCTCAGTACTGCACTCAAAACATGCAGCCCTAAGGTCTCTCATGATAGCAGGTGGTTAAGTAGAAATTTGCCACTTGGCTGACCCAGCAGGAGCAAACGTATGCCAAAAATGTACACAGAATGAGCTTTTTTTTTAGTGAATAGCAGCCAGGCACATTTTAGCTAGTTTTACTTGTAAGTGGGGTTGGAAACGCTTTTCAGGATCAGTACTGGGCTCAAAACATGCAGCTCTGAGGTCTCTCCTGATAGGAGGTAGTTAAGTAGAACTTCGCTGCTCAGCTGACCCGGCAGGAGCAAATGTATGCCAAAAATGTACGCAGAATGAGCTTTTCAGTGACTAGCAGCCAGGCACATTTTAGCTCGTTTTACTTGTAAGTGGGGTTGGAAACGCTTTTCAGGCTCAGTACTGCGCTAAAAAGATGCAGCCCTGAGGTCTCTCTTGATAGCAGGTGGTTAAAGTAGAAATTTGCCACTTGGCTGACCCAGCAGGAGCAAACGTATGCCAAAAATGTACACAGAATGAGCTTTTCAGTGAATAGCAGCCAGGCACATTTTAGCTAGTTTTACTTGTAAGTGGGGTTGGAAACGCTTCTCAGGATCAGTACTGGGCTCAAAACATGCAGCCCTGAGGTCTCTCATGATAGCAGGTGGTTAAGTAGAAATTCGCTGCTCAGCTGACCCGGCAGGACCAAATATATGCCAAAAATGTACGCAGAATGAGCTTTTCAGTGAATAGCAGCCAGGCACATTTTAGCTAGTTTTACTTGTAAGTGGGGTTGGAAACACTTTTCAGCCTTAGTACTGCACTCAAAACATGCAGCCCTAAGGTCTCTCATGATAGCCGCATAAGTCCATCCATGGCGCAGGACCGCCGATTCTGGATCCCCTCTTCTGTCGCCATCGATCAGTGAGATCTCTCAGATCCAACCAGCGGAACTTGTTGGTAGTTCCCAGGATAAAGCTGGCGCGGATGGGTGGCCGCCGGCTCTCTGTGCATGCAGCTAAAGAATGGAACGCACTCCCAGATAACATCAGGCATGAGTCTAATCATCTCGCTTTCAGGAAGCGTTTAAAGACACACTTGTTTCAATAGTGTCTTCCTGATCCCTTGGTCTTACAGCGCTGGGATGCTCAAGAGTAGCCATGCGCTATAGAAGAAGGTATTCATTCATTCATTCATTCATAGCAGGTGGTTAAGTAGAAATTTGCCACTTGGCTGACCCAGCAGGAGCAAACGTATGCCAAAAATGGACACAGAATGAGCTTTTTTTTTAGTGAATAGCAGCCAGGAACATTTTAGCTAGTTTTACTTGTAAGTGGGGTTGGAAACGCTTTTCAGGATCAGTACTGGGCTCAAAACATGCAGCTCTGAGGTCTCTCCTGATAGGAGGTAGTTAAGTAGAAATTCGCTGCTCAGCTGACCCGGCAGGAGCAAACGTATGCCAAAAATGTACACAGAATGAGCTTTTCAGTGAATAGCAGCCAGGCACATTTTAGCTAGTTTTACTTGTAAGTGGGGTTGGAAACGCTTTTCAGGATCAGTACTGGGCTCAAAACATGCAGCCCTGACGTCTCTCCATGATAGCAGGTGGTTAAATAGAAATTCGCTGCTCAGCTGACCCGGCAGGAGCAAACGTATGCCAAAAATGTACGCAGAATGAGCTTTTCAGTGAAGAGCAGCCAGGCACATTTTAGCTAGTTTTACTTATAAGAGGGGTTGGAAACACTTTTCAGGTTCAGTACTGGGCTCAAAACATGCAGCCCTGAGGTCTCTCCTGATAGGAGGTAGTTAAGTAGAACTTCGCTGCTCAGCTGACCCGGCAGGAGCAAATATATGCCAAAAATGTACGCAGAATGAGCTTTTCAGTGAATAGCAGCCAGGCACATTTTAGCTAGTTTTACTTGTAAGTGGGGTTGGAAACGCTTTTCAGGCTCAGTACTGGGCTCAAACATGCAGCCCTGAGGTCTCTCATGATAGCAGGTGGTTAAATAGAAATTCGCTGCTCAGCTGACCCGGTAGGAGCAAACGTATGCCAAAAATGTAAGCAGAATGAGCTTTTCAGTGAATAGCAGCCAGGCACATTTTAGCTAGTTTTATTTGTAAGTGGGGTTGGAAATGCTTTTCAGGCTCAGTACTGGGCTCAAAAGATGCAGCTCTGAGGTCTCTCCTGATAGGAGGTAGTTAAGTAGAACTTCGCTGCTCAGCTGACCCGGCAGGACCAAATATATGCCAAAAATGTACGCAGAATGAGCTTTTCAGTGAATAGCAGCCAGGCACATTTTAGCTAGTTTTACTTGTAAGTGGGGTTGGAAACACTTTTCAGCCTCAGTACTGCACTCAAAACATGCAGCCCTAAGGTCTCTCATGATAGCAGGTGGTTAAGTAGAAATTTGCCACTTGGCTGACCCAGCAGGAGCAAACGTATGCCAAAAATGTACACAGAATGAGCTTTTTTTTTAGTGAATAGCAGCCAGGCACATTTTAGCTAGTTTTACTTGTAAGTGGGGTTGGAAACGCTTTTCAGGATCAGTACTGGGCTCAAAACATGCAGCTCTGAGGTCTCTCCTGATAGGAGGTAGTTAAGTAGAACTTCGCTGCTCAGCTGACCCGGCAGGAGCAAATGTATGCCAAAAATGTACGCAGAATGAGCTTTTCAATGACTAGCAGCCAGGCACATTTTAGCTCGTTTTACTTGTAAGTGGGGTTGGAAACGCTTTTCAGGCTCAGTACTGCGCTCAAAAGATGCAGCCCTGAGGTCTCTCATGATAGCAGGTTGTTAAGTAGAAATTCGCTGCTCAGCTGACCCGGCAGGAGCAAACGTATGCCAAAAATGTACGCAGAATGAGCTTTTCAGTGAAGAGCAGCCAGGCATATTTTAGTTAGTTTTACTTGTAAGTGGGGTTGGAAACGCTTTTCAGGCTCAGTACGGGGCTCAAAACATGCAGCCCTGAGGTGTCTCCTGATAGGAGGTATTTAAGTAGAACTTCGCTGCTCAGCTGACCCGGCAGGAGCAAATGTATGCCAAAAATGTACGCAGAATCAGCTTTTCAGTGAAGAGCAGCCAGGCACATTCTAGCAAGTTTTACTTGTAAGTGGGGTTGGAAACGCTTTTCAGGCTCAGTACTACGCTCAAAAGATGCAGCCCTGAGGTCTCTCATGATATCAGGTGGTTAAATAGAAATTTGCTGCTCAGCTGACCCGGCAGGAGCAAACGTATGCCAAAAATGTACGCAGAATGAGCTTTCAGTGAAGAGCAGCCAGGCACATTCTAGCAAGTTTTACTTGTAAGTGGGGTTGGAAACGCTTTTCAGGCTCAGTACTGCGCTACAAAGATGCAGCCCTGAGGTCTCTCTTGATAGCAGGTGGTTAAGTAGAAATTTGCCACTTGGCTGACCCAGCAGGAGCAAACGTATGCCAAAAATGTACACAGAATGAGCTTTTCAGTGAATAGCAGCCAGGCACATTTTAGCTAGTTTTACTTGTAAGTGGGGTTGGAAACGCTTTTCAGGATCAGTACTGGGCTCAAATAATGCAGCCCTGAGGTCTCCCATGATAGGTGGTTAAATAGAAATTCGCTGCTCAGCTGACCCGGTAGGAGCAAACGTATGCCAAAAATGTAAGCAGAATGAGCTTTTCAGTGATAGCAGCCAGGCACATTTTAGCTAGTTTTACTTGTAAGTGGGGTTGGAAATGCTTTTCAGGCTCAGTACTGGGCTCAAAAGATGCAGCTCTGAGGTCTCTCCTGATAGGAGGTAGTTAAGTAGAACTTCGCTGCTCAGCTGACCCGGCAGGAGCAAATATATGCCAAAAATGTACGCAGAATGAGCTTTTCAGTGAATAGCAGCCAGGCACATTTTAGCTAGTTTTACTTGTAAGTGGGGTTGGAAACACTTTTCAGGCCCAGTACTGCACTCAAAAAATGCAGCCCTAAGGTCTCTCATGATAGCAGGTGGTTAAGTAGAAATGTGCCACTTGGCTGACCCAGCAGGAGCAAACGTATGCCAAAAATGTACACAGAATGAGCTTTTCAGTGAATAGCAGCCAGGCACATTTTGGCTAGTTTTACTTGTTAAGTGGGGTTGGAAACGCTTTTCAGGATCAGTACTGGGCTCAAAACATGCAGCCCTGACGTCTCTCCAAGATAGCAGGTGGTTAAATAGAAATTCGCTGCTCAGCTGACCCGGCAGGAGCAAACGTATGCCAAAAATGTACGCAGAATGAGCTTTTCAGTGAAGAGCAGCCAGGCACATTTTAGCTAGTTTTACTTATAAGAGGGGTTGGAAACACTTTTCAGGTTCAGTACTGGGCTCAAAACATGCAGCCCTGAAGTCTCTCCTGATAGGAGGTAGTTAAGTAGAACTTCGCTGCTCAGCTGACCCGGCAGGAGCAAATATATGCCAAAAATGTACGCAGAATGAGCTTTTCAGTGAATAGCAGCCAGGCACATTTTAGCTAGTTTTACTTGTAAGTGGGGTTGGAAACGCTTTTCAGGCTCAGTTCTGGGCTCAAACATGCAGCCCTGAGGTCTCTCATGATAGCAGGTGGTTAATTAGAAATTCGCTGCTCAGCTGACCCAGCAGGAGCAAACGTATGCCAAAAATGTACACAGAATGAGCTTTTCAGTGAATAGCAGCCAGGCACATTTTGGCTAGTTTTACTTGTAAGTGGGGTTGGAAACGCTTTTCAGGATCAGTACTGGGCTCAAAACATGCAGCCCTGACGTCTCTCCAAGATAGCAGGTGGTTAAATAGAAATTCGCTGCTCAGCTGACCCGGCAGGAGCAAACGTATGCCAAAAATGTACGCAGAATGAGCTTTTCAGTGAAGAGCAGCCAGGCACATTTTAGCTAGTTTTATTTGTAAGTGGGGTTGGAAATGCTTTTCAGGCTCAGTACTGGGCTCAAAAGATGCAGTTCTGAGGTCTCTCCTGATAGGAGGTAGTTAAGTAGAACTTCGCTGCTCAGCTGACCCGGCAGGACCAAATATATGCCAAAAATGTACGCAGAATGAGCTTTTCAGTGAATAGCAGCCAGGCACATTTTAGCTAGTTTTACTTGTAAGTGGGGTTGGAAACACTTTTCAGCCTCAGTACTGTACTCAAAACATGCAGCCCTAAGGTCTCTCATGATAGCAGGTGGTTAAGTAGAAATTTGCCACTTGGCTGACCCAGCAGGAGCAAACGTATGCCAAAAATGTACACAGAATGAGCTTTTTTTTAGTGAATAGCAGCCAGGCACATTTTAGCTAGTTTTACTTGTAAGTGGGGTTGGAAACGCTTTTCAGGATCAGTACTGGGCTCAAAACATGCAGCTCTGAGGTCTCTCCTGATAGGAGGTAGTTAAGTAGAACTTCGCTGCTCAGCTGACCCGGCAGGAGCAAATGTATGCCAAAAATGTACGCAGAATGAGCTTTTCAGTGACTAGCAGCCAGGCACATTTTAGCTCGTTTTACTTGTAAGTGGGGTTGGAAACGCTTTTCAGGCTCAGTACGGGGCTCAAAACATGCAGCCCTGAGGTCTCTCCTGATAGCAGGTGGTTAAGTAGAACTTCGCTGCTCAGCTGACCCGGCAGGAGCAAATGTATGCCAAAAATGTACGCAGAATCAGCTTTTCAGTGAAGAGCAGCCAGGCACATTCTAGCAAGTTTTACTTGTAAGTGGGGTTGGAAACGCTTTTCAGGCTCAGTACTGCGCTAAAAAGATGCAGCCCTGAGGTCTCTCTTGATAGCAGGTGGTTAAATAGAAATTTGCCACTTGGCTGACCCAGCAGGAGCAAACGTATGCCAAAAATGTACACAGAATGAGCTTTTCAGTGAATAGCAGCCAGGCACATTTTAGCTAGTTTTACTTGTAAGTGGGGTTGGAAACGCTTTTCAGGATCAGTACTGGGCTCAAAACATGCAGCCCTGAGGTCTCTCATGATAGCAGGTGGTTAAATAGAAATTCGCTGCTCAGCTGACCCGGTAGGAGCAAACGTATGCCAAAAATGTAAGCAGAAATGACCTTTTCAGTGAATAGCAGCCAGGCACATTTTAGCTAGTTTTACTTGTAAGTGGGGTTGGAAATGCTTTTCAGGCTCAGTACTGGGCTCAAAAGATGCAGCTCTGAGGTCTCTCCTGATAGGAGGTAGTTAAGTAGAACTTCGCTGCTCAGCTGACCCGGCAGGAGTAAATATATGCCAAAAATGTACGCAGAATGAGCTTTTCAGTGAATAGCAGCCAGGCACATTTTAGCTAGTTTTACTTGTAAGCGGGGTTGGAAACACTTTTCAGGCTCAGTACTGCACTCAAAAAATGCAGCCCTAAGGTCTCTTATGATAGCAGGTGGTTAAGTAGAAATGTGTGACTTGGCTGACCCAGCAGGAGCAAACGTATTTGGCTAGTTTTACTTGTAAGTGGGGTTGGAAACGCTTTTCAGGATCAGTACTGGGCTCAAAACATGCAGCTCTGAGGTCTCTCCTGATAGGAGGTAGTTAAGTAGAACTTCGCTGCTCAGCTGACCCGGCAGGAGCAAATGTATGCCAAAAATGTACGCAGAATCAGCTTTTCAGTGAAGAGCAGCCAGGCACATTCTAGCAAGTTTTACTTGTAAGTGGGGTTGGAAACGCTTTTCAGGCTCAGTACTACGCTCAAAAGATGCAGCCCTGAGGTCTCTCATGATATCAGGTGGTTAAATAGAAATTCGCTGCTCAGCTGACCCGGCAGGAGCAAAAGTATGCCAAAAATGTACCCAGAATGAGCTTTCAGTGAAGAGCAGCCAGGCACATTCTAGCAAGTTTTACTTGTAAGTGGGGTTGGAAACGCTTTTCAGGCTCAGTACTGCGCTAAAAAGATGCAGCCCTGAGGTCTCTCTTGATAGGAGGTGGTTAAGTAGAAATTTGCCACTTGGCTGACCCAGCAGGAGCAAACGTATGACAAAAATGTACACAGAATGAACTTTTCAGTGAATAGCAGCCAGGCACATTTTAGCTAGTTTTACTTGTAAGTGGGGTTGGAAACGCTTTTCAGGATCAGTACTGGGCTCAAAACATGCAGCCCTGAGGTCTCTCATGATAGCAGGTGGTTAAATAGAAATTCGCTGCTCAGCTGACCCAGCAGGAGCAAACGTATGCCAAAAATGTTATGCAGAATGAACTTTTCAGTGAAGAGCAGCCAGGCACATTTTAGCTAGTTTTACTTGTAAGTGGGGTTGGAAATGCTTTTCGGGCTCAGTACTGGGCTAGAACATGCAGCCCTGAGGTCTCTCATGATAGCAGGTGGTTAAATAGAAATTCGCTGCTCAGCTGACCCGGTAGGTGCAAACGTATGCCAAAAATGTAAGCAGAATTAGCTTTTCAGTGAATAGCAGCCAGGCACATTTAGCTAGTTTTACTTGTAAGTGGGGTTGGAAACGCTTTTTAGGCTCAGTACTGGGCTCAAAACATGCAGCCCTGAGGTCTCTCCTGATATCAGGTGGTTAAGTAGAACTTCGCTGCTCAGCTGACCCGGCAGGAGCAAATGTATGCCACAAATGTATGCAGAATCAGCTTTTCAGTGAAGAGCAGCCAGGCACATTTTAGCTAGTTTTACTTGTAAGTGGGGTTGGAAACGCTTTTCAGGATCAGTACTGGGCTCAAAACATGCAGCCCTGAGGTCTCTCATGATAGCAGGTGGTTAAATAGAAATTCGCTGCTCAGCTGACCCGGCAGGAGCAAATGTATGCCAAAAATGTACGCAGAATGAGCTTTTCAGTGAAGAGCAGCCAGGCACATTCTAGCAAGTTTTACTTGTAAGTGGGGTTGGAAACGCTTTTCAGGCTCAGTACTGCGCTCAAAAGATGCAGCCCTGAGGTCTCTCATGATAGCAGGTGGTTAAGTAGAAGTTTGCCACTTGGCTGACCCAGCAGGAGCAAACGTATGCCAAAAATGTACACAGAATGAGCTTTTCAGTGAATAGCAGCCAGGCACATTTTGGCTAGTTTTACTTGTAAGTGGGGTTGGAAACGCTTTTCAGGATCAGTACTGGGCTCAAAACATGCAGCTCTGATGTCTCTCCTGATAGGAGATAGTTAAGTAGAACTTCGCTGCTCAGCTGACCCGGCAGGAGCAAATGTATGCCAAAAATGTACGCAGAATCAGCTTTTCAGTGAAAAGCAGCCAGGCACATTCTAGCAAGTTTTACTTGTAAGTGGGGTTGGAAACGCTTTTCAGGCTCAGTACTGCGCTCAAAAGATGCAGCCCTGAGGTCTCTCAGGATAGGAGGTAGTTAAGTAGAACTTCGCTGCTCAGCTGACCCGGCAGGAGCAAATGTATGCCAAAAATGTACGCAGAATGAGCTTTTCAGTGAATAGCAGCCAGGCACATTCTAGCAAGTTTTACTTGTAAGTGGGGTTGGAAACGCTTTTCAGGCTCAGTACTGCGCTCAAAAGATGCAGCCCTGAGGTCTCTCATGATAGCAGGTGGTTAAGTAGAACTTCGCTGCTCAGCTGACCCGGCAGGAGCAAATGTATGCCAAAAATGTACGCAGAATGAGCTTTTCAGTGACTAGCAGCCAGGCACATTCTAGCAAGTTTTACTTGTAAGTGGGGTTGGAAACGCTTTTCAGGCTCAGTACTGCGCTCAAAAGATGCAGCCCTGAGGTCTCTCATGATAGCAGGTGGTTAAGTAGAAATTCGCTGCTCAGCTGACCCGGCAGGAGCAAACGTATGCCAAAAATGTACGCAGAATGAGCTTTTCAGTGAAGAGCAGGCAGGCATATTTTAGCTAGTTTTACTTGTAAGTGGGGTTGGAAACGCGTTTCAGGCTCAGTACGGGGCTCAAAACATGCAGCCCTGAGGTCTCTCCTGATATCAGGTGGTTAAGTAGAACTTCGCTGCTCAGCTGACCCGGCAGGAGCAAATGTATGCCAAAAATGTATGCAGAATCAGCTTTTTAGTGAAGAGCAGCCAGGCACATTTTAGCTAGTTTTACTTGTAAGTGGGGTTGGAAACGCTTTTCAGGATCAGTACTGGGCTCAAAACATGCAGCCCTGAGGTCTCTCATGATAGCAGGTGGTTAAATAGAAATTCGCTGCTCAGCTGACCCGGCAGGAGCAAATGTATGCCAAAAATGTACGCAGAATGAGCTTTTCAGTGAAGAGCAGCCAGGCACATTCTAGCAAGTTTTACTTGTAAGTGGGGTTGGAAACGCTTTTCAGGCTCAGTACTGCGCTCAAAAGATGCAGCCCTGAGGTCTCTCATGATAGCAGGTGGTTAAGTAGAAGTTTGCCACTTGGCTGACCCAGCAGGAGCAAACGTATGCCAAAAATGTACACAGAATGAGCTTTTCAGTGAATAGCAGCCAGGCACATTTTACCTAGTTTTACTTGTAAGTGGGGTTGGAAACGCTTTTCAGGATCAGTACTGGGCTCAAAACATGCAGCCCTGAGGTCTGTCATGATAGCAGGTGGTTAAGTAGAAATTTGCCACTTGGCTGACCCAGCAGGAGCAAACGTATGCCAAAAATGTACACAGAATGAGCTTTTCAGTGAATTGCAGCCAGGCACATTTTAGCTAGTTTTACTTGTAAGTGGGGTTGGAAACACTTTTCAGGATCAGTACTGGGCTCAAAACATGCAGCTCAGAGGTCTCTCCTGATAGGAGGTAGTTAAGTAGAACTTCGCTGCTCAGCTGACCCGGCAGGAGCAAATGTATGCCAAAAATGTACGCAGAATGAGCTTTTCAGTGACTAGCAGCCAGGCACATTTTAGCTCGTTTTACTTGTAAGTGGGGTTGGAAACGCTTTTCAAGCTCCGTACTGCTCTCAAAAGATGCAGCCCTGAGGTCTCTCATGATAGCAGGTGGTTAATTAGAAATTCGCTGCTCAGCTGACCCGGCATGAGCAAACGTATGCCAAAAATGCACGCAGAATGAGCTTTTCAGTGAATAGCAGCCAGGCACATTTTAGCTAGTTTTATTTGTAAGTGGGGTTGGAAATGCTTTTCAGGCTCAGTACTGGGCTCAAAAGATGCAGCTCTGAGGTCTCTCCTGATAGGAGGTAGTTAAGTAGAACTTCGCTGCTCAGCTGACCCGGCAGGACCAAATATATGCCAAAAATGAACGCAGAATGAGCTTTTCAGTGAATAGCAGCCAGGCACATTTAGCTAGTTTTACTTGTAAGTGGGGTTGGAAACGCTTTTCAGGATCAGTACTGGGCTCAAAAGATGCAGCTCTGTGGTCTCTCCTGATAGGAGGTAGTTAAGTAGAAATGTGCCACTTGGCTGACCCAGCAGGAGCAAACGTATGCCAAAAATGTACACAGAATGAGCTTTTCAGTGAATAGCAGCCAGGCACATTTTGGCTAGTTTTACTTGTAAGTGGGGTTGGAAACGCTTTTCAGGATCAGTACTGGGCTCAAAACATGCAGCTCTGAGGTCTCTCCTGATAGGAGGTAGTTAAGTAGAACTTCGCTGCTCAGCTGACCCGGCAGGAGCAAATGTATGCCAAAAATGTACGCAGAATCAGCTTTTCAGTGAAAAGCAGCCAGGCACATTCTAGCAAGTTTTACTTGTAAGTGGGGTTGGAAACGCTTTTCAGGCTCAGTACTGCGCTCAAAAGATGCAGCCCTGAGGTCTCTCAGGATAGGAGGTAGTTAAGTAGAACTTCGCTGCTCAGCTGACCCGGCAGGAGCAAATGTATGACAAAAATGTACGCAGAATGAGCTTTTCAGTGACTAGCAGCCAGGCACATTCTAGCAAGTTTTACTTGTAAGTGGGGTTGGAAACGCTTTTCAGGCTCAGTACTGCGCTCAAAAGATGCAGCCCTGAGGTCTCTCATGATAGCAGGTGGTTAAGTAGAACTTCGCTGCTCAGCTGACCCGGCAGGAGCAAACGTATGCCAAAAATGTACGCAGAATGAGCTTTTCAGTGAAGAGCAGGCAGGCATATTTTAGCTAGTTTTACTTGTAAGTGGGGTTGGAAACGCTTTTCAGGCTCAGTACGGGGCTCAAAACATGCAGCCCTGAGGTCTCTCCTGATATCAGGTGGTTAAGTAGAACTTCGCTGCTCAGCTGACCCGGCAGGAGCAAATGTATGCCAAAAATGTACGCAGAATCAGCTTTTCAGTGAAGAGCAGCCAGGCACATTTTAGCTAGTTTTACTTGTAAGTGGGGTTGGAAACGCTTTTCAGGATCAGTACTGGGCTCAAAACATGCAGCCCTGAGGTCTCTCATGATAGCAGGTGGTTAAATAGAAATTCGCTGCTCAGCTGACCCGGCAGGAGCAAATGTATGCCAAAAATGTACGCAGAATGAGCTTTTCAGTGAAGAGCAGCCAGGCACATTCTAGCAAGTTTTACTTGTAAGTGGGGTTGGAAACGCTTTTCAGGCTCAGTACTGCGCTCAAAAGATGCAGCCCTGAGGTCTCTCATGATAGCAGGTGGTTAAGTAGAAGTTTGCCACTTGGCTGACCCAGCAGGAGCAAACGTATGCCAAAAATGTACACAGAATGAGCTTTTCAGTGAATAGCAGCCAGGCACATTTTAGCTAGTTTTACTTGTAAGTGGGGTTGGAAACGCTTTTCACGATCAGTATTGGGCTCAAAACATGCAGCCCTGAGGTCTGTCATGATAGCAAGTGGTTAAGTAGAAATTTGCCACTTGGCTGACCCAGCAGGAGCAAACGTATGCCAAAAATGTACACAGAATGAGCTTTTCAGTGAATAGCAGCCAGGCACATTTTAGCTAGTTTTACTTGTAAAAGTGGGGTTGGAAATGCTTTTCAGGGTCAGTACGGGGCTCAAAACATGCAGCCCTGAGGTCTCTCCTGATAGGAGGTAGTTAGTAGAACTTCGCTGCTCAGCTGACCCGGCAGGAGCAAATGTATGCCAAAAATGTACGCAGAATCAGCTTTTCAGTGAAGAGCAGCCGGGCACATTCTAGCAAGTTTTACTTGTAAGTGGGGTTGGAAACGCTTTTCAGGCTCAGTACTGCGCTCAAAAGATGCAGCCCTGAGGTCTCTCATGATATCAGGTGGTTAAATAGAAATTCGCTGCTCAGCTGACCCGGCAGGAGCAAACGTATGTCAAAAATGTACGCTGAATGAGCTTTTCAGTGAATAGCAGCCAGGCACATTTTAGCTAGTTTTACTTGTAAGTGGGGTTGGAAACGCTTTTCAGGATCAGTACTGGGCTCAAAACATGCAGCCCTGAGGTCTCTCATGATAGCAGGTGGTTAGAAATTCGCTGCTCAGCTGACCCGGTAGGAGCAAATGTATGCCAAAAATGTAAGCAGAATGAGCTTTTCAGTGAATAGCAGCCAGGCACATTTTAGCTAGTTTTACTTGTAAGTGGGGTTGGAAATGCTTTTCAGGCTCAGTACTGGGCTCAAAAGATGCAGCTCTGAGGTCTCTCCTGATAGGAGGTAGTTAAGTAGAACTTCGCTGCTCAGCTGACCCGCAGGAGCAAATATATGCCAAAAATGTACGCAGAATGAGCTTTTCAGTGAATAGCAGCCAGGCACATTTTAGCTAGTTTTACTTGTAAGTGGGGTTGGAAACGCTTTTCAGGCTTAGTACTGCACTCAAAACATGCAGCCCTAAGGTCTCTCATGATAGCAGGTGGTTAAGTAGAAATTTGCCACTTGGCTGACCCAGCAGGAGCAAACGTATGCCAAAAATGTACACAGAATGAGCTTTTCAGTGAATAGCAGCCAGGCACATTTTAGCTAGTTTTACTTGTAAGTGGGGTTGGAAACGCTTTTCGGGCTCAGTACTGGGCTCAAACATGCAGCCCTGAGGTCTCTCATGATAGCAGGTGGTTAAATAGAAATTCGCTGCTCAGCTGACCCGGTAGGAGCAAACGTATGCCAAAAATGTAAGCAGAATGAGCTTTTCAGTGAATAGCAGCCAGGCACATTTTAGCTAGTTTTATTTGTAAGTGGGGTTGGAAATGCTTTTCAGGCTCAGTACTGGGCTCAAAAGATGCAGCTCTGAGGTCTCTCCTGATAGGAGGTATTTAAGTAGAACTTCGCTGCTCAGCTGACCCGGCAGGACCAAATATATGCCAAAAATGTACGCAGAATGAGCTTTTCAGTGAATAGCAGCCAGGCACATTTTAGCTAGTTTTACTTGTAAGTGGGGTTGGAAACACTTTTCATCTTCAGTACTGCACTCAAAACATGCAGCCCTAAGGTCTCTCATGATATCAGGTGGTTAAGTAGAAATTTGCCACTTGGCTGACCCAGCAGGAGCAAACGTATGCCAAAAATGTACACAGAATGAGATTTTTTTTAGTGAAGAGCAGCCAGGCACATTTTAGCTAGTTTTACTTGTAAGTTGGGTTGAAAACGCTTTTCAGGCTCAGTACGGGGCTCAAAACATGCAGCCCTGAGGTCTCTCCTGATAGGAGGTATTTAAGTAGAACTTCGCTGCTCAGCTGACCCGGCAGGAGCAAATGTATGCCAAAAATGTACGCAGAATCAGCTTTTCAGTGAAGAGCAGCCAGGCACATTCTAGCAAGTTTTACTTGTAAGTGGGGTTGGAAACGCTTTTCAGGCTCAGTACTACGCTCAAAAGATGCAGCCCTGAGGTCTCTCATGATATCAGGTGGTTAAATAGAAATTCGCTGCTCAGCTGACCCGGCAGGAGCAAACGTATGCCAAAAATGTACGCAGAATGAGCTTTTCAGTGAATAGCAGCCAGGCACATTTTAGCTAGTTTTACTTGTAAGTGGGGTTGGAAACGCTTTTCGGGATCAGTACTGGGCTCAAAACGTGCAGAACTGAGGTCTCTCATGATAGCAGGTGGTTAAATAGAAATTCGCTGCTCAGCTGACCCGGCAGGAGCAAACGTATGCCAAAAATGTACACAGAATGAGCTTTTCAGTGAATAGCAGCCAGGCACATTTTAGCTAGTTTTACTTGTAAGTGGGGTTGGAAACGCTTTTCAGGATCAGTACTGGGCTCAAAACATGCAGCCCTGACGTCTCTCCATGATAGCAGGTGGTTAAATAGAAATTTGCTGCTCAGCTGACCCGGCAGGAGCAAACGTATGCCAAAAATGTACGCAGAATGAGCTTTTCAGTGAAGAGCAGCCAGGCACATTTTAGCTAGTTTTACTTATAAGAGGGGTTGGAAACACTTTTCAGGTTCAGTACTGGGCTCAAAACATGCAGCCCTGAGGTCTCTCCTGATAGGAGGTAGTTAAGTAGAACTTCGCTGCTCAGCTGACCCGGCAGGAGCAAATATATGCCAAAAATGTACGCAGAATGAGCTTTTCAATGAATAGCAGCCAGGCACATTTTAGCTAGTTTTACTTGTAAGTGGGGTTGGAAACGCTTTTCAGGCTCAGTACTGGGCTCAAACATGCAGCCATGAGGTCTCTCATGATAGCAGGTGGTTAAATAGAAATTCGCTGCTCAGCTGACCCGGTAGGAGCAAACGTATGCCAAAAATGTAAGCAGAATGAGCTTTTCAGTGAATAGCAGCCAGGCACATTTTAGCTAGTTTTATTTGTAAGTGGGGTTGGAAATGCTTTTCAGGCTCAGTACTGGGCTCAAAAGATGCAGCTCTGAGGTCTCTCCTGATAGGAGGTAGTTAAGTAGAACTTCGCTGCTCAGCTGACCCGGCAGGACCAAATATATGCCAAAAATGTACGCAGAGTGAGCTTTTCAGTGAATAGCAGCCAGGCACATTTTAGCTAGTTTTACTTGTAAGTGGGGTTGGAAACACTTTTCAGCCTCAGTACTGCACTCAAAACATGCAGCCCTAAGGTCTCTCATGATAGCAGGTGGTTAAGTAGAAATTTGCCACTTGGCTGACCCAGCAGGAGCAAACGTATGCCAAAAATGTACACAGAATGAGCTTTTTTTTTAGTGAATAGCAGCCAGGCACATTTTAGCTAGTTTTACTTGTAAGTGGGGTTGGAAACGCTTTTCAGGATCAGTACTGGGCTCAAAACATGCAGCTCTGAGGTCTCTCCTGATAGGAGGTAGTTAAGTAGAACTTCGCTGCTCAGCTGACCCGGCAGGAGCAAATGTATGCCAAAAATGTACGCAGAATGAGCTTTTCAGTGACTAGCAGCCAGGCACATTTTAGCTCGTTTTACTTGTAAGTGGGGTTGGAAACGCTTTTCAGGCTCAGTACTGCGCTCAAAAGATGCAGCCCTGAGGTCTCTCATGATATCAGGTGGTTAAATAGAAATTCGCAGCTCAGCTGACCCGGCAGGAGCAAACGTATGCCAAAAATGTACACAGAATGAGCTTTTCAGTGAATAGCAGCCAGGCACATTTTAGCTAGTTTTACTTGTAAGTGGGGTTGGAAACGCTTATCAGGATCAGTACTGGGCTCAAAAGATGCAGCCCTGAGGTCTCTCATGATAGCAGGTGGTTAAGTAGAAATTCGCTGCTCAGCTGACCCGGCAGGAGCAAACGTATGCCAAAAATGGACACAGAATGAGCTTTTCAGTGAATAGCAGCCAGGCACATTTTAGCTAGTTTTACTTGTAAGTGGGGTTGGAAACGCTTTTCAGGATCAGTACTGGGCTCAAAACATGCAGCCCTGACGTCTCTCCATGATAGCAGGTGGTTAAATAGAAATTCGCTGCTCAGCTGACCCGGCAGGAGCAAACGTATGCCAAAAATGTACGCAGAATGAGCTTTTCAGTGAATAGCAGCCAGGCACATTTTAGCTAGTTTTACTTGTAAGTGGGGTTGGAAACGCTTTTCAGGATCAGTACTGGGCTCAAAACATGCAGCCCTGAGGTCTCTCATGATAGCAGGTGGTTAAGTAGAAATTCGCTGCTCAGCTGACCCGGCAGGACCAAATATATGCCAAAAATGTACGCAGAATGAGCTTTTCAGTGAATAGCAGCCAGGCACATTTTAGCTAGTTTTACTTGTAAGTGGGGTTGGAAACACTTTTCAGCCTCAGTACTGCACTCAAAACATGCAGCCCTAAGGTCTCTCATGATAGCAGGTGGTTAAGTAGAAATTTGCCACTTGGCTGACCCAGCACGAGCAAACGTATGCCAAAAATGTACACAGAATGAGCTTTTTTTTTAGTGAATAGCAGCCAGGCACATTTTAGCTAGTTTTACTTGTAAGTGGGGTTGGAAACGCTTTTCAGGATCAGTACTGGGCTCAAAACATGCAGCTCTGAGGTCTCTCCTGATAGGAGGTAGTTAAGTAGAACTTCGCTGCTCAGCTGACCCGGCAGGAGCAAATGTATGCCAAAAATGTACGCAGAATGAGCTTTTCAGTGACTAGCAGCCAGGCACATTTTAGCTCGTTTTACTTGTAAGTGGGGTTGGAAACGCTTTTCAGGCTCAGTACTGCGCTAAAAAGATGCAGCCCTAAGGTCTCTCTTGATAGCAGGTGGTTAAAGTAGAAATTTGCCACTTGGCTGACCCAGCAGGAGCAAACGTATGCCAAAAATGTACACAGAATGAGCTTTTCAGTGAATAGCAGCCAGGCACATTTTAGCTAGTTTTACTTGTAAGTGGGGTTGGAAACGCTTTTCAGGATCAGTTCTGGGCTCAAAACATGCAGCCCTGAGGTCTCTCATGATAGCAGGTGGTTAAGTAGAAATTCGCTGCTCAGCTGACCCGGCAGGAGCAAACGTATGCCAAAAATGTACACAGAATGAGCTTTTCAGTGAATAGCAGCCAGGCACATTTTAGCTAGTTTTACTTGTAAGTGGGGTTGGAAACGCTTTTCAGGATCAGTACTGGGCTCAAAACATGCAGCCCTGACGTCTCTCCATGATAGCAGGTGGTTAAATAGAAATTCGCTGCTCAGCTGACCCGGCAGGAGCAAACGTATGCCAAAAATGTACGCAGAATGAGCTTTTCAGTGAAGAGCAGCCAGGCACATTTTAGCTAGTTTTACTTATAAGAGGGGTTGGAAACACTTTTCAGGTTCAGTACTGGGCTCAAAACATGCAGCCCTGAGGTCTCTCCTGATAGGAGGTAGTTAAGTAGAACTTCGCTGCTCAGCTGACCCGGCAGGAGCAAATATATGCCAAAAATGTACGCAGAATGAGCTTTTCAGTGAATAGCAGCCAGGCACATTTTAGCTAGTTTTACTTGTAAGTGGGGTTGGAAACGCTTTTCAGGCTCAGTACTGGGCTCAAACATGCAGCCCTGAGGTCTCTCATGATAGCAGGTGGTTAAATAGAAATTCGCTGCTCAGCTGACCCGGTAGGAGCAAACGTATGCCAAAAATGTAAGCAGAATGAGCTTTTCAGTGAATAGCAGCCAGGCACATTTTAGCTAGTTTTATTTGTAAGTGGGGTTGGAAATGCTTTTCAGGCTCAGTACTGGGCTCAAAAGATGCAGCTCTGAGGTTTTTCCTGATAGGAGGTAGTTAAGTAGAACTTCGCTGCTCAGCTGACCCGGCAGGACCAAATATATGCCAAAAATGTACGCAGAATGAGCTTTTCAGTGAATAGCAGCCAGGCACATTTTAGCTAGTTTTACTTGTAAGTGGGGTTGGAAACACTTTTCAGCCTCAGTACTGCACTCAAAACATGCAGCCCTAAGGTCTCTCATGATAGCAGGTGGTTAAGTAGAAATTTGCCACTTGGCTGACCCAGCAGGAGCAAACGTATGCCAAAAATGTACACAGAATGAGCTTTTTTTTAATGAATAGCAGCCAGGCACATTTTAGCTAGTTTTACTTGTAAGTGGGGTTGGAAACGCTTTTCAGGATCAGTACTGGGCTCAAAACATGCAGCTCTGAGGTCTCTCCTGATAGGAGGTAGTTAAGTAGAACTTCGCTGCTCAGCTGACCCGGCAGGAGCAAATGTATGCAAAAAATGTACGCAGAATGAGCTTTTCCATGACTAGCAGCCAGGCACATTTTAGCTCGTTTTACTTGTAAGTGGGGTTGGAAACGCTTTTCAGGCTCAGTACTGCGCTCAAAAGATGCAGCCCTGAGGTCTCTCATGATAGCAGGTTGTTAAGTAGAAATTCGCTGCTCAGCTGACCCGGCAGGAGCAAACGTATGCCAAAAATGTACGCAGAATGAGCTTTTCAGTGAAGAGCAGCCAGGCATATTTTAGCTAGTTTTACTTGTAAGTGGGGTTGGAAACGCTTTTCAGGCTCAGTACGGGGCTCAAAACATGCAGCCCTGAGGTCTCTCCTGATAGGAGGTATTTAAGTAGAACTTCGCTGCTCAGCTGACCCGGCAGGAGCAAATGTATGCCAAAAATGTACGCAGAATCAGCTTTTCAGTGAAGAGCAGCCAGGCACATTCTAGCAAGTTTTACTTGTAAGTGGGGTTGGAAACGCTTTTCAGGCTCAGTACTACGCTCAAAAGATGCAGCCCTGAGGTCTCTCATGATATCAGGTGGTTAAATAGAAATTTGCTGCTCAGCTGACCCGGCAGGAGCAAACGTATGCCAAAAATGTACGCAGAATGAGCTTTCAGTGAAGAGCAGCCAGGCACATTCTAGCAAGTTTTACTTGTAAGTGGGGTTGGAAACGCTTTTCAGGCTCAGTACTGCGCTAAAAAGATGCAGCCCTGAGGTCTCTCTTGATAGCAGGTGGTTAAGTAGAAATTTGCCACTTGGCTGACCCAGCAGGAGCAAATGTATGCCAAAAATGTACACAGAATGAGCTTTTCAGTGAATAGCAGCCAGGCACATTTTAGCTAGTTTTACTTGTAAGTGGGGTTGGAAACGCTTTTCAGGCTCAGTACTGGGCTCAAAAGATGCAGCCCTGAGGTCTCCCATGATAGGTGGTTAAATAGAAATTCGCTGCTCAGCTGACCCGGTAGGAGCAAACGTATGCCAAAAATGTAAGCAGAATGAGCTTTTCAGTGATAGCACAGCCAGGCACATTTTAGCTAGTTTTACTTGTAAGTGGGGTTGGAAATGCTTTTCAGGCCCAGTACTGGGCTCAAAAGATGCAGCTCTGAGGTCTCTCCTGATAGGAGGTAGTTAAGCAGAACTTCGCTGCTCAGCTGACCCGGCAGGAGCAAATATATGCCAAAAATGTACGCAGAATGAGCTTTTCAGTGAATAGCAGCCAGGCACATTTTAGCTAGTTTTACTTGTAAGTGGGGTTGGAAACACTTTTCAGGCCCAGTACTGCACTCAAAAAATGCAGCCCTAAGGTCTCTCATGATAGCAGGTGGTTAAGTAGAAATGTGCCACTTGGCTGACCCAGCAGGAGCAAACGTATGCCAAAAATGTACACAGAATGAGCTTTTCAGTGAATAGCAGCCAGGCACATTTTGGCTAGTTTTACTTGTTAAGTGGGGTTGGAAACGCTTTTCAGGATCAGTACTGGGCTCAAAACATGCAGCCCTGACGTCTCTCCAAGATAGCAGGTGGTTAAATAGAAATTCGCTGCTCAGCTGACCCGGCAGGAGCAAACGTATGCCAAAAATGTACGCAGAATGAGCTTTTCAGTGAAGAGCAGCCAGGCACATTTTAGCTAGTTTTACTTATAAGAGGGGTTGGAAACACTTTTCAGGTTCAGTACTGGGCTCAAAACATGCAGCCCTGAGGTCTCTCCTGATAGGAGGTAGTTAAGTAGAACTTCGCTGCTCAGCTGACCCGGCAGGAGCAAATATATGCCAAAAATGTACGCAGAATGAGCTTTTCAGTGAATAGCAGCCAGGCACATTTTAGCTAGTTTTACTTGTAAGTGGGGTTGGAAACGCTTTTCAGGCTCAGTACTGGGCTCAAACATGCAGCCCTGAGGTCTCTCATGATAGCAGGTGGTTAAATAGAAATTCGCTGCTCAGCTGACCCGGCAGGAGCAAACGTATGCCAAAAATGTACACAGAATGAGCTTTTCAGTGAATAGCAGCCAGGCACATTTTGGCTAGTTTTACTTGTAAGTGGGGTTGGAAACGCTTTTCAGGATCAGTACTGGGCTCAAAAAATGCAGCCCTGACGTCTCTCCAAGATAGCAGGTGGTTAAATAGAAATTCGCTGCTCAGCTGACCCGGCAGGAGCAAACGTATGCCAAAAATGTACGCAGAATGAGCTTTTCAGTGAAGAGCAGCCAGGCACATTTTAGCTAGTTTTATTTGTAAGTGGGGTTAGAAATGCTTTTCAGGCTCAGTACTGGGCTCAAAAGATGCAGCTCTGAGGTCTCTCTTGATAGCAGGTGGTTAAGTAGAAATTTGCCACTTGGCTGACCCAGCAGGAGCAAACGTATGCCAAAAATGTACACAGAATGAGCTTTTCAGTGAAGAGCAGCCAGGCACATTCTAGCAAGTTTTACTTGTAAGTGGGGTTGGAAACGCTTTTCAGGCTCAGTACTGCGCTAAAAAGATGCAGCCCTGAGGTCTCTCTTGATAGCAGGTGGTTAAGTAGAAATTTGCCACTTGGCTGACCCAGCAGGAGCAAACGTATGCCAAAAATGTACACAGAATGAGCTTTTCAGTGAATAGCAGCCAGGCACATTTTAGCTAGTTTTACTTGTAAGTGGGGTTGGAAACGCTTTTCAGGCTCAGTACTGGGCTCAAAAGATGCAGCCCTGAGGTCTCCCATGATAGGTGGTTAAATAGAAATTCGCTGCTCAGCTGACCCGGTAGGAGCAAACGTATGCCAAAAATGTAAGCAGAATGAGCTTTTCAGTGATAGCACAGCCAGGCACATTTTAGCTAGTTTTACTTGTAAGTGGGGTTGGAAATGCTTTTCAGGCCCAGTACTGGGCTCAAAAGATGCAGCTCTGAGGTCTCTCCTGATAGGAGGTAGTTAAGTAGAACTTCGCTGCTCAGCTGACCCGGCAGGAGCAAATATATGCCAAAAATGTACGCAGAATGAGCTTTTCAGTGAATAGCAGCCAGGCACATTTTAGCTAGTTTTACTTGTAAGTGGGGTTGGAAACACTTTTCAGGCCCAGTACTGCACTCAAAAAATGCAGCCCTAAGGTCTCTCATGATAGCAGGTGGTTAAGTAGAAATGTGCCACTTGGCTGACCCAGCAGGAGCAAACGTATGCCAAAAATGTACACAGAATGAGCTTTTCAGTGAATAGCAGCCAGGCACATTTTGGCTAGTTTTACTTGTTAAGTGGGGTTGGAAACGCTTTTCAGGATCAGTACTGGGCTCAAAACATGCAGCCCTGACGTCTCTCCAAGATAGCAGGTGGTTAAATAGAAATTCGCTGCTCAGCTGACCCGGCAGGAGCAAACGTATGCCAAAAATGTACGCAGAATGAGCTTTTCAGTGAAGAGCAGCCAGGCACATTTTAGCTAGTTTTACTTATAAGAGGGGTTGGAAACACTTTTCAGGTTCAGTACTGGGCTCAAAACATGCAGCCCTGAGGTCTCTCCTGATAGGAGGTAGTTAAGTAGAACTTCGCTGCTCAGCTGACCCGGCAGGAGCAAATATATGCCAAAAATGTACGCAGAATGAGCTTTTCAGTGAATAGCAGCCAGGCACATTTTAGCTAGTTTTACTTGTAAGTGGGGTTGGAAACGCTTTTCAGGCTCAGTACTGGGCTCAAACATGCAGCCCTGAGGTCTCTCATGATAGCAGGTGGTTAAATAGAAATTCGCTGCTCAGCTGACCCGGCAGGAGCAAACGTATGCCAAAAATGTACACAGAATGAGCTTTTCAGTGAATAGCAGCCAGGCACATTTTGGCTAGTTTTACTTGTAAGTGGGGTTGGAAACGCTTTTCAGGATCAGTACTGGGCTCAAAACATGCAGCCCTGACGTCTCTCCAAGATAGCAGGTGGTTAAATAGAAATTCGCTGCTCAGCTGACCCGGCAGGAGCAAACGTATGCCAAAAATGTACGCAGAATGAGCTTTTCAGTGAAGAGCAGCCAGGCACATTTTAGCTAGTTTTATTTGTAAGTGGGGTTGGAAATGCTTTTCAGGCTCAGTACTGGGCTCAAAAGATGCAGCTCTGAGGTCTCTCCTGATAGGAGGTAGTTAAGTAGAACTTCGCTGCTCAGCTGACCCGGCAGGACCAAATATATGCCAAAAATGTACGCAGAATGAGCTTTTCAGTGAATAGCAGCCAGGCACATTTTAGCTAGTTTTACTTGTAAGTGGGGTTGGAAACACTTTTCAGCCTCAGTACTGTACTCAAAACATGCAGCCCTAAGGTCTCTCATGATAACAGGTGGTTAAGTACAAATTTGCCACTTGGCTGACCCAGCAGGAGCAAACGTATGCCAAAAATGTACACAGAATGAGCTTTTTTTTTAGTGAATAGCAGCCAGGCACATTTTAGCTAGTTTTACTTGTAAGTGGGGTTGGAAACGCTTTTCAGGATCAGTACTGGGCTCAAAACATGCAGCTCTGAGGTCTCTCCTGATAGGAGGTAGTTAAGTAGAACTTCGCTGCTCAGCTGACCCGGCAGGAGCAAATGTATGCCAAAAATGTACGCAGAATGAGCTTTTCAGTGACTAGCAGCCAGGCACATTTTAGCTCGTTTTACTTGTAAGTGGGGTTGGAAACGCTTTTCAGGCTCAGTACGGGGCTCAAAACATGCAGCCCTGAGGTCTCTCCTGATAGCAGGTGGTTAAGTAGAACTTCGCTGCTCAGCTGACCCGGCAGGAGCAAATGTATGCCAAAAATGTACGCAGAATCAGCTTTTCAGTGAAGAGCAGCCAGGCACATTCTAGCAAGTTTTACTTGTAAGTGGGGTTGGAAACGCTTTTCAGGCTCAGTACTACGCTCAAAAGATGCAGCCCTGAGGTCTCTCATGATATCAGGTGGTTAAATAGAAATTCGCTGCTCAGCTGACCCGGCAGGAGCAAACGTATGCCAAAAATGTACGCAGAATGAGCTTTCAGTGAAGAGCAGCCAGGCACATTCTAGCAAGTTTTACTTGTAAGTGGGGTTGGAAACGCTTTTCAGGCTCAGTACTGTGCTAAAAAGATGCAGCCCTGAGGTCTCTCTTGATAGCAGGTGGTTAAAGTAGAAATTTGCCACTTGGCTGACCCAGCAGGAGCAAACGTATGCCAAAAACGTACACAGAATGAGCTTTTCAGTGAATAGCAGCCAGGCACATTTTAGCTAGTTTTACTTGTAAGTGGGGTTGGAAACGCTTTTCAGGATCAGTACTGGGCTCAAAACATGCAGCCCTGAGGTCTCTCATGATAGCAGGTGGTTAAATAGAAATTCGCTGCTCAGCTGACCCGGTAGGAGCAAACGTATGCCAAAAATGTAAGCAGAAATGACCTTTTCAGTGAATAGCAGCCAGGCACATTTTAGCTAATTTTACTTGTAAGTGGGGTTGGAAATGCTTTTCAGGCTCAGTACTGGGCTCAAAAGATGCAGCTCTGAGGTCTCTCCTGATAGGAGGTAGTTAAGTAGAACTTCGCTGCTCAGCTAACCCGGCAGGAGCAAATATATGCCAAAAATGTACGCAGAATGAGCTTTTCAGTGAATAGCAGCCAGGCACATTTTAGCTAGTTTTACTTGTAAGTGGGGTTGGAAACACTTTTCAGGCTCAGTACTGCACTCAAAAAATGCAGCCCTAAGGTCTCTCATGATAGCAGGTGGTTAAGTAGAAATGTGCCACTTGGCTGACCCAGCAGGAGCAAACGTATTTGGCTAGTTTTACTTGTAAGTGGGGTTGGAAACGCTTTTCAGGATCAGTACTGGGCTCAAAACATGCAGCTCTGAGGTCTCTCCTGATAGGAGGTAGTTAAGTAGAACTTCGCTGCTCAGCTGACCCGGCAGGAGCAAATGTATGCCAAAAATGTACGCAGAATCAGCTTTTCAGTGAAGAGCAGCCAGGCACATTCTAGCAAGTTTTACTTGTAAGTGGGGTTGGAAACGCTTTTCAGGCTCCGTACTACGCTCAAAAGATACAGCCCTGAGGTCTCTCATGATATCAGGTGGTTAAATAGAAATTCACTGCTCAGCTGACCCGGCAGCAGCAAACGTATGCCAAAAATGTACCCAGAATGAGCTTTCAGTGAAGAGCAGCCAGGCACATTCTAGCAAGTTTTACTTGTAAGTGGGGTTGGAAACGCTTTTCAGGCTCAGTACTGCGCTAAAAAGATGCAGCCCTGAGGTCTCTCTTGATAGGAGGTGGTTAAGTAGAAATTTGCCACTTGGCTGACCCAGCAGGAGCAAACGTATGACAAAAATGTACACAGAATGAGCTTTTCAGTGAATAGCAGCCAGGCACATTTTAGCTAGTTTTACTTGTAAGTGGGGTTGGAAACGCTTTTCAGGATCAGTACTGGGCTCAAAACATGCAGCCCTGAGGTCTCTCATGATAGCAGGTGGTTAAATAGAAATTCGCTGCTCAGCTGATCCAGCAGGAGCAAACGTATGCCAAAAATGTATGCAGAATGAACTTTTCAGTGAAGAGCAGCCAGGCACATTTTAGCTAGTTTTACTTGTAAGTGGGGTTGGAAACGCTTTTCAGGATCAGTACTGGGCTCAAAACATGCAGCCCTGAGGTCTCTCATGATAGCAGGTGGTTAAATAGAAATTCGCTGCTCAGCTGACCCGGCAGGAGCAAATGTATGCCAAAAATGTACGCAGAATGAGCTTTTCAGTGAAGAGCAGCCAGGCACATTCTAGCAAGTTTTACTTGTAAGTGGGGTTGGAAACGCTTTTCAGGCTCAGTACTGCGCTCAAAAGATTCAGCCCTGAGGTCTCTCATGATAGCAGGTGGTTAAGTAGAAGTTTGCCACTTGGCTGACCCAGCAGGAGCAAATGTATGCCAAAAATGTACACAGAATGAGCTTTTCAGTGAATAGCAGCCAGGCACATTTTGGCTAGTTTTACTTGTAAGTGGGGTTGGAAACGCTTTTCAGGATCAGTACTGGGCTCAAAACATGCAGCTCTGATGTCTCTCCTGATAGGAGATAGTTAAGTAGAACTTCGCTGCTCAGCTGACCCGGCAGGAGCAAATGTATGCCAAAAATGTACGCAGAATCAGCTTTTCAGTGAAAAGCAGCCAGGCACATTCTAGCAAGTTTTACTTGTAAGTGGGGTTGGAAACGCTTTTCAGGCTCAGTACTGCGCTCAAAAGATGCAGCCCTGAGGTCTCTCAGGATAGGAGGTAGTTAAGTAGAACTTCGCTGCTCAGCTGACCCGGCAGGAGCAAATGTATGCCAAAAATGTACGCAGAATGAGCTTTTCAGTGAATAGCAGCCAGGCACATTCTAGCAAGTTTTACTTGTAAGTGGGGTTGGAAACGCTTTTCAGGCTCAGTACTGCGCTCAAAAGATGCAGCCCTGAGGTCTCTCATGATAGCAGGTGGTTAAGTAGAACTTCGCTGCTCAGCTGACCCGGCAGGAGCAAATGTATGCCAAAAATGTACGCAGAATGAGCTTTTCAGTGACTAGCAGCCAGGCACATTCTAGCAAGTTTTACTTGTAAGTGGGGTTGGAAACGCTTTTCAGGCTCAGTACTGCACTCAAAAGATGCAGCCCTGAGGTCTCTCATGATAGCAGGTGGTTAAGTAGAAATTCGCTGCTCAGCTGACCCGGCAGGAGCAAACGTATGCCAAAAATGTACGCAGAATGAGCTTTTCAGTGAAGAGCAGGCAGGCATATTTTAGCTAGTTTTACTTGTAAGTGGGGTTGGAAACGCTTTTCAGGCTCAGTACGGGGCTCAAAACATGCAGCCCTGATGTCTCTCCTGATATCAGGTGGTTAAGTAGAACTTCGCTGCTCAGCTGACCCGGCAGGAGCAAATGTATGCCAAAAATGTATGCAGAATCATCTTTTCAGTGAAGAGCAGCCAGGCACATTTTAGCTAGTTTTACTTGTAAGTGGGGTTGGAAACGCTTTTCAGGATCAGTACTGGGCTCAAAACATGCAGCCCTGAGGTCTCTCATGATAGCAGGTGGTTAAATAGAAATTCGCTGCTCAGCTGACCCAGCAGGAGCAAATGTATGCCAAAAAATGTACGCAGAATGAGCTTTTCAGTGAAGAGCAGCCAGGCACATTCTAGCAAGTTTTACTTGTAAGTGGGGTTGGAAACGCTTTTCAGGCTCAGTACTGCGCTCAAAAGATGCAGCCCTGAGGTCTCTCATGATAGCAGGTGGTTAAGTAGAAGTTTGCCACTTGGCTGACCCAGCAGGAGCAAACGTATGCCAAAAATGTACACAGAATGAGCTTTTCAGTGAATAGCAGCCAGGCACATTTTACCTAGTTTTACTTGTAAGTGGGGTTGGAAACGCTTTTCAGGATCAGTACTGGGCTCAAAACATGCAGCCCTGAGGTCTGTCATGATAGCAGGTGGTTAAGTAGAAATTTGCCACTTGGCTGACCCAGCAGGAGCAAACGTATGCCAAAAATGTACACAGAATGAGCTTTTCAGTGAATAGCAGCCAGGCACATTTTAGCTAGTTTTACTTGTAAGTGGGGTTGGAAACGCTTTTCAGGATCAGTACTGGGCTCAAAACATGCAGCTCAGAGGTCTCTCCTGATAGGAGGTAGTTAAGTAGAACTTCGCTGCTCAGCTGACCCGGCAGGAGCAAATGTATGCCAAAAATGTACGCAGAATGAGCTTTTCAGTGACTAGCAGCCAGGCACATTTTAGCTCGTTTTACTTGTAAGTGGGGTTGGAAACGCTTTTCAAGCTCCGTACTGCTCTCAAAAGATGCAGCCCTGAGGTCTCTCATGATAGCAGGTGGTTAATTAGAAATTCGCTGCTCAGCTGACCCGGCAGGAGCAAACGTATGCCAAAAATGCACGCAGA
Source organism: Lissotriton vulgaris (assembly GCF_964263255.1). Lineage (NCBI taxonomy): Eukaryota > Metazoa > Chordata > Amphibia > Caudata > Salamandridae > Lissotriton > Lissotriton vulgaris. Next base: position 2,675,472 of record NW_028242552.1, on the reverse strand, counting down.
ATGAGCTTTTCAGTGAATAGCAGCCAGGCACATTTTAGCTAGTTTTATTTGTAAGTGGGGTTGGAAATGCTTTTCAGGCTCAGTACTGGGCTCAAAAGATGCAGCTCTGAGGTCTCTCCTGATAGGAGGTAGTTAAGTAGAACTTCGCTGCTCAGCTGACCCGGCAGGACCAAATATATGCCAAAAATGTACGCAGAATGAGCTTTTCAGTGAATAGCAGCCAGGCACATTTTAGCTAGTTTTACTTGTAAGTGGGGTTGGAAACGCTTTTCAGGCTCAGTACTGCACTCAAAAGATGCAGCCCTGAGGTCTCTCATGATAGCAGGTGGTTAAGTAGAAATTCGCTGCTCAGCTGACCCGGCAGGAGCAAACGTATGCCAAAAATGTACGCAGAATGAGCTTTTCAGTGAAGAGCAGGCAGGCATATTTTAGCTAGTTTTACTTGTAAGTGGGGTTGGAAACGCTTTTCAGGCTCAGTACGGGGCTCAAAACATGCAGCCCTGATGTCTCTCCTGATATCAGGTGGTTAAGTAGAACTTCGCTGCTCAGCTGACCCGGCAGGAGCAAATGTATGCCAAAAATGTATGCAGAATCATCTTTTCAGTGAAGAGCAGCCAGGCACATTTTAGCTAGTTTTACTTGTAAGTGGGGTTGGAAACGCTTTTCAGGATCAGTACTGGGCTCAAAACATGCAGCCCTGAGGTCTCTCATGATAGCAGGTGGTTAAATAGAAATTCGCTGCTCAGCTGACCCAGCAGGAGCAAATGTATGCCAAAAAATGTACGCAGAATGAGCTTTTCAGTGAAGAGCAGCCAGGCACATTCTAGCAAGTTTTACTTGTAAGTGGGGTTGGAAACGCTTTTCAGGCTCAGTACTGCGCTCAAAAGATGCAGCCCTGAGGTCTCTCATGATAGCAGGTGGTTAAGTAGAAGTTTGCCACTTGGCTGACCCAGCAGGAGCAAACGTATGCCAAAAATGTACACAGAATGAGCTTTTCAGTGAATAGCAGCCAGGCACATTTTACCTAGTTTTACTTGTAAGTGGGGTTGGAAACGCTTTTCAGGATCAGTACTGGGCTCAAAACATGCAGCCCTGAGGTCTGTCATGATAGCAGGTGGTTAAGTAGAAATTTGCCACTTGGCTGACCCAGCAGGAGCAAACGTATGCCAAAAATGTACACAGAATGAGCTTTTCAGTGAATAGCAGCCAGGCACATTTTAGCTAGTTTTACTTGTAAGTGGGGTTGGAAACGCTTTTCAGGATCAGTACTGGGCTCAAAACATGCAGCTCAGAGGTCTCTCCTGATAGGAGGTAGTTAAGTAGAACTTCGCTGCTCAGCTGACCCGGCAGGAGCAAATGTATGCCAAAAATGTACGCAGAATGAGCTTTTCAGTGACTAGCAGCCAGGCACATTTTAGCTCGTTTTACTTGTAAGTGGGGTTGGAAACGCTTTTCAAGCTCCGTACTGCTCTCAAAAGATGCAGCCCTGAGGTCTCTCATGATAGCAGGTGGTTAATTAGAAATTCGCTGCTCAGCTGACCCGGCAGGAGCAAACGTATGCCAAAAATGCACGCAGAATGGGCTTTTCAGTGAATAGCAGCCAGGCACATTTTAGCTAGTTTTATTTGTAAGTGGGGTTGGAAATGCTTTTCAGGCTCAGTACTGGGCTCAAAAGATGCAGCTCTGAGGTCTCTCCTGATAGGAGGTAGTTAAGTAGAACTTCGCTGCTCAGCTGACCCGGCAGGACCAAATATATGCCAAAAATGTACGCAGAATGAGCTTTTCAGTGAATAGCAGCCAGGCACATTTTAGCTAGTTTTACTTGTAAGTGGGGTTGGAAACACTTTTCAGCCTCAGTACTGTACTCAAAACATGCAGCCCTAAGGTCTCTCATGATAGCAGGTGGTTAAGTAGAAATTTGCCACTTGGCTGACCCAGCAGGAGCAAACGTATGCCAAAAATGTACAAAGAATGAGCTTTTTTTTAGTGAATAGCAGCCAGGCACATTTTAGCTAGTTTTACTTGTAAGTGGGGTTGGAAACGCTTTTCAGGATCAGTACTGGGCTCAAAACATGCAGCTCTGAGGTCTCTCCTGATAGGAGGTAGTTAAGTAGAACTTCGCTGCTCAGCTGACCCGGCAGGAGCAAATTTATGCCAAAAATGTACGCAGAATGAGCTTTTCAGTGACTAGCAGCCAGGCACATTTTAGCTCGTTTTACTTGTAAGTGGGGTTGGAAACGCTTTTCAGGCTCAGTACGGGGCTCAAAACATGCAGCCCTGAGGTCTCTCCTGATAGCAGGTGGTTAAGTAGAACTTCGCTGCTCAGCTGACCCGGCAGGAGCAAATGTATGCCAAAAATGTACGCAGAATCAGCTTTTCAGTGAAGAGCAGCCAGGCACATTCTAGCAAGTTTTACTTGTAAGTGGGGTTGGAAACGCTTTTCAGGCTCAGTACTACGCTCAAAAGATGCAGCCCTGAGGTCTCTCATGATATCAGGTGGTTAAATAGAAATTCGCTGCTCAGCTGACCCGGCAGGAGCAAACGTATGCCAAAAATGTACGCAGAATGAGCTTTCAGTGAAGAGCAGCCAGGCACATTCTAGCAAGTTTTACTTGTAAGTGGGGTTGGAAACGCTTTTCAGGCTCAGTACTGCGCTAAAAAGATGCAGTCCTGAGGTCTCTCTTGATAGCAGGTGGTTAAAGTAGAAATTTGCCACTTGGCTGACCCAGCAGGAGCAAACGTATGCCAAAAATGTACACAGAATGAGCTTTTCAGTGAATAGCAGCCAGGCACATTTTAGCTAGTTTTACTTGTAAGCAGGGTTGGAAACGCTTTTCAGGATCAGTACTGGGCTCAAAACATGCAGCCCTGAGGTCTCTCATGATAGCAGGTGGTTAAATAGAAATTCACTGCTCAGCTGACCCGGTAGGAGCAAACGTATGCCAAAAATGTAAGCAGAAATGACCTTTTCAGTGAATAGCAGCCAGGCACATTTTAGCTAGTTTTACTTGTAAGTGGGGTTGGAAATGCTTTTCAGGCTCAGTACTGGGCTCAAAAGATGCAGCTCTGAGGTCTCTCCTGATAGGAGGTAGTTAAGTAGAACTTCGCTGCTCAGCTGACCCGGCAGGAGCAAATATATGCCAAAAATGTATGCAGAATCAGCTTTTCAGTGAAGAGCAGCCAGGCACATTTTAGCTAGTTTTACTTGTAAGTGGGGTTGGAAACGCTTTTCAGGATCAGTACTGGGCTCAAAACATGCAGCCCTGAGGTCTCTCATGATAGCGGGTGGTTAAATAGAAATTCGCTGCTCAGCTGACCCGGCAGGAGCAAATGTATGCCAAAAATGTACGCAGAATGAGCTTTTCAGTGAAGAGCAGCCAGGCACATTCTAGCAAGTTTTACTTGTAAGTGGGGTTGGAAACGCTTTTCAGGCTCAGTACTGCGCTCAAAAGATGCAGCCCTGAGGTCTCTCATGATAGCAGGTGGTTAAGTAGAAGTTTGCCACTTGGCTGACCCAGCAGGAGCAAACGTATGCCAAAAATGTACACAGAATGAGCTTTTCAGTGAATAGCAGCCAGGCACATTTTGGCTAGTTTTACTTGTAAGTGGGGTTGGAAACGCTTTTCAGGATCAGTACTGGGCTCAAAACATGCAGCTCTGATGTCTCTCCTGATAGGAGATAGTTAAGTAGAACTTCGCTGCTCAGCTGACCCGGCAGGAGCAAATGTATGCCAAAAATGTACGCAGAATCAGCTTTTCAGTGAAAAGCAGCCAGGCACATTCTAGCAAGTTTTACTTGTAAGTGGGGTTGGAAACGCTTTTCAGGCTCAGTACTGCGCTCAAAAGATGCAGCCCTGAGGTCTCTCAGGATAGGAGGTAGTTAAGTAGAACTTCGCTGCTCAGCTGACACGGCAGGAGCAAATGTATGCCAAAAATGTACGCAGAATGAGCTTTTCAGTGAATAGCAGCCAGGCACATTCTAGCAAGTTTTACTTGTAAGTGGGGTTGGAAACGCTTTTCAGGCTCAGTACTGCGCTCAAAAGATGCAGCCCTGAGGTCTCTCATGATAGCAGGTGGTTAAGTAGAACTTCGCTGCTCAGCTGACCCGGCAGGAGCAAATGTATGCCAAAAATGTACGCAGAATGAGCTTTTCAGTGACTAGCAGCCAGGCACATTCTAGCAAGTTTTACTTGTAAGTGGGGTTGGAAACGCTTTTCAGGCTCAGTACTGCACTCAAAAGATGCAGCCCTGAGGTCTCTCATGATAGCAGGTGGTTAAGTAGAAATTCGCTGCTCAGCTGACCCGGCAGGAGCAAACGTATGCCAAAAATGTACGCAGAATGAGCTTTTCAGTGAAGAGCAGGCAGGCATATTTTAGCTAGTTTTACTTGTAAGTGGGGTTGGAAACGCTTTTCAGGCTCAGTACGGGGCTCAAAACATGCAGCCCTGATGTCTCTCCTGATATCAGGTAGTTAAGTAGAACTTCGCTGCTCAGCTGACCCGGCAGGAGCAAATGTATGCCAAAAATGTATGCAGAATCATCTTTTCAGTGAAGAGCAGCCAGGCACATTTTAGCTAGTTTTACTTGTAAGTGGGGTTGGAAACGCTTTTCAGGATCAGTACTGGGCTCAAAACATGCAGCCCTGAGGTCTCTCATGATAGCAGGTGGCTAAATAGAAATTCGCTGCTCAGCTGACCCGGCAGGAGCAAATGTATGCCAAAAAATGTACGCAGAATGAGCTTTTCAGTGAAGAGCAGCCAGGCACATTCTAGCAAGTTTTACTTGTAAGTGGGGTTGGAAACGCTTTTCAGGCTCAGTACTGCGCTCAAAAGATGCAGCCCTGAGGTCTCTCATGATAGCAGGTGGTTAAGTAGAAGTTTGCCACTTGGCTGACCCATCAGGAGCAAACGTATGCCAAAAATGTACACAGAATGAGCTTTTCAGTGAATAGCAGCCAGGCACATTTTACCTAGTTTTACTTGTAAGTGGGGTTGGAAACGCTTTTCAGGATCAGTACTGGGCTCAAAACATGCAGCTCAGAGGTCTCTCCTGATAGGAGGTAGTTAAGTAGAACTTCGCTGCTCAGCTGACCCGGCAGGAGCAAATGTATGCCAAAAATGTACGCAGAATGAGCTTTTCAGTGACTAGCAGCCAGGCACATTTTAGCTCGTTTTACTTGTAAGTGGGGTTGGAAACGCTTTTCAAGCTCCGTACTGCTCTCAAAAGATGCAGCCCTGAGGTCTCTCATGATAGCAGGTGGTTAATTAGAAATTCGCTGCTCAGCTGACCCGGCAGGAGCAAACGTATGCCAAAAATGCACGCAGAATGAGCTTTTCAGTGAATAGCAGCCAGGCACATTTTAGCTAGTTTTATTTGTAAGTGGGGTTGGAAATGCTTTTCAGGCTCAGTACTGGGCTCAAAAGATGCAGCTCTGAGGTCTCTCCTGATAGGAGGTAGTTAAGTAGAACTTCGCTGCTCAGCTGACCCGGCAGGACCAAATATATGCCAAAAATGTACGCAGAATGAGCTTTTCAGTGAATAGCAGCCAGGCACATTTTAGCTAGTTTTACTTGTAAGTGGGGTTGGAAACACTTTTCAGCCTCAGTACTGTACTCAAAACATGCAGCCCTAAGGTCTCTCATGATAGCAGGTGGTTAAGTAGAAATTTGCCACTTGGCTGACCCAGCAGGAGCAAACGTATGCCAAAAATGTACACAGAATGAGCTTTTTTTTTAGTGAATAGCAGCCAAGCACATTTTAGCTAGTTTTACTTGTAAGTGGGGTTGGAAACGCTTTTCAGGATCAGTACTGGGCTCAAAACATGCAGCTCTGAGGTCTCTCCTGATAGGAGGTAGTTAAGTAGAACTTCGCTGCTCAGCTGACCCGGCAGGAGCAAATGTATGCCAAAAATGTACGCAGAATGAGCTTTTCAGTGACTAGCAGCCAGGCACATTTTAGCTCGTTTTACTTGTAAGTGGGGTTGGAAACGCTTTTCAGGCTCAGTACGGGGCTCAAAACATGCAGCCCTGAGGTCTCTCCTGATAGCAGGTGGTTAAGTAGAACTTCGCTGCTCAGCTGACCCGGCAGGAGCAAATGTATGCCAAAAATGTACGCAGAATCAGCTTTTCAGTGAAGAGCAGCCAGGCACATTCTAGCAAGTTTTACTTGTAAGTGGGGTTGGAAACGCTTTTCAGGCTCAGTACTACGCTCAAAAGATGCAGCCCTGAGGTCTCTCATGATATCAGGTGGTTAAATAGAAATTCGCTGCTCAGCTGACCCGGCAGGAGCAAACGTATGCCAAAAATGTACGCAGAATGAGCTTTCAGTGAAGAGCAGCCAGGCACATTCTAGCAAGTTTTACTTGTAAGTGGGGTTGGAAACGCTTTTCAGGCTCAGTACTGCGCTAAAAAGATGCAGCCCTGAGGTCTCTCTTGATAGCAGGTGGTTAAAGTAGAAATTTGCCACTTGGCTGACCCAGCAGGAGCAAACGTATGCCAAAAATGTACACAGAATGAGCTTTTCAGTGAATAGCAGCCAGGCACATTTTAGCTAGTTTTACTTGTAAGCAGGGTTGGAAACGCTTTTCAGGATCAGTACTGGGCTCAAAACATGCAGCCCTGAGGTCTCTCATGATAGCAGGTGGTTAAATAGAAATTCACTGCTCAGCTGACCCGGTAGGAGCAAACGTATTCCAAAAATGTAAGCAGAAATGACCATTTCAGTGAATAGCAGCCAGGCACATTTTAGCTAGTTTTACTTGTAAGTGGGGTTGGAAATGCTTTTCAGGCTCAGTACTGGGCTCAAAAGATGCAGCTCTGAGGTCTCTCCTGATAGGAGGTAGTTAAGTAGAACTTCGCTGCTCAGCTGACCCGGCAGGAGCAAATATATGCCAAAAATGTACGCAGAATGAGCTTTTCAGTGAATAGCAGCCAGGCACATTTTAGCTAGTTTTACTTGTAAGTGGGGTTGGAAACACTTTTCAGGCTCAGTACTGCACTCAAAAAATGCAGCCCTAAGGTCTCTCATGATAGCAGGTGGTTAAGTAGAAATGTGCCACTTTGCTGACCCAGCAGGAGCAAACGTATTTGGCTAGTTTTACTTGTAAGTGGGGTTGGAAACGCTTTTCAGGATCAGTACTGGGCTCAAAACATGCAGCTCTGAGGTCTCTCCTGATAGGAGGTAGTTAAGTAGAACTTCGCTGCTCAGCTGACCCGGCAGGAGCAAATGTATGCCAAAAATGTACGCAGAATCAGCTTTTCAGTGAAGAGCAGCCAGGCACATTCTAGCAAGTTTTACTTGTAAGTGGGGTTGGAAATGCTTTTCAGGCTCAGTACTACGCTCAAAAGATGCAGCCCTGAGGTCTCTCATGATATCAGGTGGGGAAATAGAAATTCGCTGCTCAGCTGACCCGGCAGGAGCAAACGTATGCCAAAAATGTACCCAGAATGAGCTTTCAGTGAAGAGCAGCCAGGCACATTCTAGCAAGTTTTACTTGTAAGTGGGGTTGGAAACGCTTTTCAGGCTCAGTACTGCGCTAAAAAGATGCAGCCCTGAGGTCTCTCTTGATAGGAGGTGGTTAAGTAGAAATTTGCCACTTGGCTGACCCAGCAGGAGCAAACGTATGACAAAAATGTACACAGAATGAGCTTTTCAGTGAATAGCAGCCAGGCACATTTTAGCTAGTTTTACTTGTAAGTGGGGTTGGAAACGCTTTTCAGGATCAGTACTGGGCTCAAACATGCAGCCCTGAGGTCTCTCATGATAGCAGGTGGTTAAATAGAAATTCGCTGCTCAGCTGACCCGGTAGGTGCAAACGTATGCCAAAAATGTAAGCAGAATTAGCTTTTCAGTGAATAGCAGCCAGGCACATTTTAGCTAGTTTTACTTGTAAGTGGGGTTGGAAATGCTTTTCGGGCTCAGTACTGGGCTCAAACATGCAGCCCTGAGGTCTCTCATGATAGCAGGTGGTTAAATAGAAATTCGCTGCTCAGCTGACCCGGTAGGTGCAAACGTATGCCAAAAATGTAAGCAGAATTAGCTTTTCAGTGAATAGCAGCCAGGCACATTCTAGCAAGTTTTACTTGTAAGTGGGGTTGGAAACACTTTTCAGGCTCAGTACTGCGCTCAAAAGATGCAGCCCTGAGGTCTCTCATGATAGCAGGTGGTTAAGTAGAGGTTTGCCACTTGGCTGACCCAGCAGGAGCAAACGTATGCCAAAAATGTACACAGAATGAGCTTTTCAGTGAATAGCAGCCAGGCACATTTTGGCTAGTTTTACTTGTAAGTGGGGTTGGAAACGCTTTTCAGGATCAGTACTGGGCTCAAAAATGCAGCTCTGATGTCTCTCCTGATAGGAGATAGTTAAGTAGAACTTCGCTGCTCAGCTGACCCGGCAGGAGCAAATGTATGCCAAAAATGTACGCAGAATGAGCTTTTCAGTGAATAGCAGCCAGGCACATTCTAGCAAGTTTTACTTGTAAGTGGGGTTGGAAACGCTTTTCAGGCTCAGTACTGCGCTCAAAAGATGCAGCCCTGAGGTCTCTCATGATAGCAGATGGTTAAGTAGAACGTCGCTGCTCAGCTGACCCGGCAGGAGCAAATGTATGCCAAAAATGTACGCAGAATGAGCTTTTCAGTGACTAGCAGCCAGGCACATTCTAGCAAGTTTTACTTGTAAGTGGGGTTGGAAACGCTTTTCAGGCTCAGTACTGCTCTCAAAAGATGCAGCCCTGAGGTCTCTCATGATAGCAGGTGGTTAAGTAGAAATTCGCTGCTCAGCTGACCCGGCAGGAGCAAACGTATGCCAAAAATGTACGCAGAATGAGCTTTTCAGTGAAGAGCAGGCAGGCATATTTTAGCTAGTTTTACTTGTAAGTGGGGTTGGAAACGCTTTTCAGGCTCAGTACGGGGCTCAAAACAAGCAGCCCTGAGGTCTCTCCTGATATCAGGTGGTTAAGTAGAACTTCGCTGCTCAGCTGACCCGGCAGGAGCAAATGTATGCCAAAAATGTATGCAGAATCATCTTTTCAGTGAAGAGCAGCCAGGCACATTTTAGCTAGTTTTACTTGTAAGTGGGGTTGGAAACGCTTTTCAGGATCAGTACTGGGCTCAAAACATGCAGCCCTGAGGTCTCTCATGATAGTAGGTGGTTAAATAGAAATTCGCTGCTCAGCTGACCCGGCAGGAGCAAATGTATGCCAAAAATGTACGCAGAATGAGCTTTTCAGTGAAGAGCAGCCAGGCACATTCTAGCAAGTTTTACTTGTAAGTGGGGTTGGAAACGCTTTTCAGGCTCAGTACTGCGCTCAAAAGATGCAGCCCTGAGGTCTCTCATGATAGCAGGTGGTTAAGTAGAAGTTTGCCACTTGGCTGACCCAGCAGGAGCAAACGTATGCCAAAAATGTACACAGAATGAGCTTTTCAGTGAATAGCAGCCAGGCACATTTTACCTAGTTTTACTTGTAAGTGGGGTTGGAAACGCTTTTCAGGATCAGTACTGGGCTCAAAACATGCAGCCCTGAGGTCTGTCATGATAGCAGGTGGTTAAGTAGAAATTTGCCACTTGGCTGACCCAGCAGGAGCAAACGTATGCCAAAAATGTACACAGAATGAGCTTTTCAGTGAATAGCAGCCAGGCACATTTTAGCTAGTTTTACTTGTAAGTGGGGTTGGAAACGCTTTTCAGGATCAGTACTGGGCTCAAAACATGCAGCTCAGAGGTCTCTCCTGATAGGAGGTAGTTAAGTAGAACTTCGCTGCTCAGCTGACCCGGCAGGAGCAAATGTATGCCAAAAATGTACGCAGAATGAGCTTTTCAGTGACTAGCAGCCAGGCACATTTTAGCTCGTTTTACTTGTAAGTGGGGTTGGAAACGCTTTTCAAGCTCCGTACTGCTCTCAAAAGATGCAGCCCTGAGGTCTCTCATGATAGCAGGTGGTTAATTAGAAATTCGCTGCTCAGCTGACCCGGCAGGAGCAAACGTATGCCAAAAATGCACGCAGAATGAGCTTTTCAGTGAATAGCAGCCAGGCACATTTTAGCTAGTTTTATTTGTAAGTGGGGTTGGAAATGCTTTTCAGGCTCAGTACTGGGCTCAAAAGATGCAGCTCTGAGGTCTCTCCTGATAGGAGGTAGTTAAGTAGAACTTCGCTGCTCAGCTGACCCGGCAGGACCAAATATATGCCAAAAATGTACGCAGAATGAGCTTTTCAGTGAATAGCAGCCAGGCACATTTTAGCTAGTTTTACTTGTAAGTGGGGTTGGAAACACTTTTCAGCCTCAGTACTGTACTCAAAACATGCAGCCCTAAGGTCTCTCATGATAGCAGGTGGTTAAGTAGAAATTTGCCACTTGGCTGACCCAGCAGGAGCAAACGTATGCCAAAAATGTACACAGGTGCTGAGCTTTTTTTTTAGTGAATAGCAGCCAGGCACATTTTAGCTAGTTTTACTTGTAAGTGGGGTTGGAAACGCTTTTCAGGATCAGTACTGGGCTCAAAACATTCAGCTCTGAGGTCTCTCCTGATAGGAGGTAGTTAAGTAGAACTTCGCTGCTCAGCTGACCCGGCAGGAGCAAATGTATGCCAAAAATGTAGGCAGAATGAGCTTTTCAGTGACTAGCAGCCAGGCACATTTTAGCTCGTTTTACTTGTAAGTGGGGTTGGAAACGCTTTTCAGGCTCAGTACGGGGCTCAAAACATGCAGCCCTGAGGTCTCTCCTGATAGCAGGTGGTTAAGTAGAACTTCGCTGCTCAGCTGACCCGGCAGGAGCAAATGTATGCCAAAAATGTACGCAGAATCAGCTTTTCAGTGAAGAGCAGCCAGGCACATTCTAGCAAGTTTTACTTGTAAGTGGGGTTGGAAACGCTTTTCAGGCTCAGTACTACGCTCAAAAGATGCAGCCCTGAGGTCTCTCATGATATCAGGTGGTTAAATAGAAATTCGCTGCTCAGCTGACCCGGCAGGAGCAAACGTATGCCAAAAATGTACGCAGAATGAGCTTTCAGTGAAAAGCAGCCAGGCACATTCTAGCAAGTTTTACTTGTAAGTGGGGTTGGAAACGCTTTTCAGGCTCAGTACTGCGCTAAAAAGATGCAGCCCTGAGGTCTCTCTTGATAGCAGGTGGTTAAAGTAGAAATTTGCCACTTGGCTGACCCAGCAGGAGCAAACGTATGCCAAAAATGTACACAGAATGAGCTTTTCAGTGAATAGCAGCCAGGCACATTTTAGCTAGTTTTACTTGTAAGCGGGGTTGGAAACGCTTTTCAGGATCAGTACTGGGCTCAAAACATGCAGCCCTGAGGTCTCTCATGATAGCAGGTGGTTAAATAGAAATTCGCTGCTCAGCTGACCCGGTAGGAGCAAACGTATGCCAAAAATGTAAGCAGAAATGACCTTTTCAGTGAATAGCAGCCAGGCACATTTTAGCTAGTTTTACTTGTAAGTGGGGTTGGAAATGCTTTTCAGGCTCAGTACTGGGCTCAAAAGATGCAGCTCTGAGGTCTCTCCTGATAGGAGGTAGTTAAGTAGAACTTCGCTGCTCAGCTGACCCGGCAGGAGCAAATATATGCCAAAAATGTACGCAGAATGAGCTTTTCAGTGAATAGCAGCCAGGCACATTTTAGCTAGTTTTACTTGTAAGTGGGGTTGGAAACACTTTTCAGGCTCAGTACTGCACTCAAAAAATGCAGCCCTAAGGTCTCTCATGATAGCAGGTGGTTAAGTAGAAATGTGCCACTTGGCTGACCCAGCAGGAGCAAACGTATTTGGCTAGTTTTACTTGTAAGTGGGGTTGGAAACGCTTTTCAGGATCAGTACTGGGCTCAAAACATGCAGCTCTGAGGTCTCTCCTGATAGGAGGTAGTTAAGTAGAACTTCGCTGCTCAGCTGACCCGGCAGGAGCAAATGTATGCCAAAAATGTACGCAGAATCAGCTTTTCAGTGAAGAGCAGCCAGGCACATTCTAGCAAGTTTTACTTGTAAGTGGGGTTGGAAACGCTTTTCAGGCTCAGTACTACGCTCAAAAGATGCAGCCCTGAGGTCTCTCATGATATCAGGTGGTTAAATAGAAATTCGCTGCTCAGCTGACCCGGCAGGAGCAAACGTATGCCAAAAATGTACCCAGAATGAGCTTTCAGTGAAGAGCAGCCAGGCACATTCTAGCAAGTTTTACTTGTAAGTGGGGTTGGAAACGCTTTTCAGGCTCAGTACTGCGCTAAAAAGATGCAGCCCTGAGGTCTCTCTTGATAGGAGGTGGTTAAGTAGAAATTTGCCACTTGGCTGACCCAGCAGGAGCAAACGTATGACAAAAATGTACACAGAATGAGCTTTTCAGTGAATAGAAGCCAGGCACATTTTAGCTAGTTTTACTTGTAAGTGGGGTTGGAAACGCTTTTCAGGATCAGTACTGGGCTCAAACATGCAGCCCTGAGGTCTCTCATGATAGCAGGTGGTTAAATAGAAATTCGCTGCTCAGCTGACCCGGTAGGTGCAAACGTATGCCAAAAATGTAAGCAGAATTAGCTTTTCAGTGAATAGCAGCCAGGCACATTTTAGCTAGTTTTACTTGTAAGTGGGGTTGGAAATGCTTTTCGGGCTCAGTACTGGGCTCAAACATGCAGCCCTGAGGTCTCTCATGATAGCAGGTGGTTAAATAGAAATTTGCTGCTCAGCTGACCCGGTAGGTGCAAACGTATGCCAAAAATGTAAGCAGAATTAGCTTTTCAGTGAATAGCAGCCAGGCACATTTAGCTAGTTTTACTTGTAAGTGGGGTTGGAAACGCTTTTCAGGCTCAGTACTGGGCTCAAAACATGCAGCCCTGAGGTCTCTCCTGATATCAGGTGGTTAAGTAGAACTTCGCTGCTCAGCTGACCCGGCAGGAGCAAATGTATGCCAAAAATGTATGCAGAATCAGCTTTTCAGTGAAGAGCAGCCAGGCACATTTTAGCTAGTTTTACTTGTAAGTGGGGTTGGAAACGCTTTTCAGGCTCAGTACTGCGCTCAAAACATGCAGCCCTGAGGTCTCTCATGATAGCAGGTGGTTAAGTAGAAGTTTGCCACTTGGCTGACCCAGCAGGAGCAAACGTATGCCAAAAATGTACACAGAATGAGCTTTTCAGTGAATAGCAGCCAGGCACATTTTGGCTAGTTTTACTTGTAAGTGGGGTTGGAAACGCTTTTCAGGATCAGTACTGGGCTCAAAACATGCAGCTCTGATGTCTCTCCTGATAGGAGATAGTTAAGTAGAACTTCGCTGCTCAGCTGACCCGGCAGGAGCAAATGTATGCCAAAAATGTACGCAGAATGAGCTTTTCAGTGAATAGCAGCCAGGCACATTCTAGCAAGTTTTACTTGTAAGTGGGGTTGGAAACGCTTTTCAGGCTCAGTACTGCGCTCAAAAGATGCAGCCCTGAGGTCTCTCATGATAGCAGGTGGTTAAGTAGAACTTCGCTGCTCAGCTGACGGGGCAGGAGCAAATGTATGCCAAAAATGTACGCAGAATGAGCTTTTCAGTGACTAGCAGCCAGGCACATTCTAGCAAGTTTTACTTGTAAGTGGGGTTGGAAACGCTTTTCAGGCTCAGTACTGCGCTCAAAAGATGCAGCCCTGAGGTCTCTCATGATAGCAGGTGGTTAAGTAGAAATTCGCTGCTCAGCTGACCCGGCAGGAGCAAAAGTATGCCAAAAATGTATGCAGAATGAGCTTTTCAGTGAAGAGCAGGCAGGCATATTTTAGCTAGTTTTACTTGTAAGTGGGGTTGGAAACGCTTTTCAGGCTCAGTACGGGGCTCAAAACATGCAGCCCTGAGGTCTCTCCTGATATCAGGTGGTTAAGTAGAACTTCGCTGCTCAGCTGACCCGGCAGGAGCAAATGTATGCCAAAAATGTATGCAGAATCATCTTTTCAGTGAAGAGCAGCCAGGCACATTTTAGCTAGTTTTACTTGTAAGTGGGGTTGGAAACGCTTTTCAGGATCAGTACTGGGATCAAAACATGCAGCCCTGAGGTCTCTCATGATAGCAGGTGGTTAAATAGAAATTCGCTGCTCAGCTGACCCGGCAGGAGCAAATGTATGCCAAAAATGTACGCAGAATGAGCTTTTCAGTGAAGAGCAGCCAGGCACATTCTAGCAAGTTTTACTTGTAAGTGGGGTTGGAAACGCTTTTCAGGCTCAGTACTGCGCTCAAAAGATGCAGCCCTGAGGTCTCTCATGATAGCAGGTGGTTAAGTAGAAGTTTGCCACTTGGCTGACCCAGCAGGAGCAAACGTATGCCAAAAATGTACACAGAATGAGCTTTTCAGTGAATAGCAGCCAGGCACATTTTACCTAGTTTTACTTGTAAGTGGGGTTGGAAACGCTTTTCAGGATCAGTACTGGGCTCAAAACATGCAGCCCTGAGGTCTGTCATGATAGCAGGTGGTTAAGTAGAAATTTGCCACTTGGCTGACCCAGCAGGAGCAAACGTATGCCAAAAATGTACACAGAATGAGCTTTTCAGTGAATAGCAGCCAGGCACATTTTAGCTAGTTTTACTTGTAAGTGGGGTTGGAAACGCTTTTCAGGATCAGTACTGGGCTCAAAACATGCAGCTCAGAGGTCTCTCCTGATAGGAGGTAGTTAAGTAGAACTTCGCTGCTCAGCTGACCCGGCAGGAGCAAATGTATGCCAAAAATGTACGCAGAATGAGCTTTTCAGTGACTAGCAGCCAGGCACATTTTAGCTCGTTTTACTTGTAAGTGGGGTTGGAAACGCTTTTCAAGCTCCGTACTGCTCTCAAAAGATGCAGCCCTGAGGTCTCTCATGATAGCAGGTGGTTAATTAGAAATTCGCTGCTCAGCTGACCCGGCAGGAGCAAACGTATGCCAAAAATGCACGCAGAATGAGCTTTTCAGTGAATAGCAGCCAGGCACATTTTAGCTAGTTTTATTTGTAAGTGGGGTTGGAAATGCTTTTCAGGCTCAGTACTGGGCTCAAAAGATGCAGCTCCGAGGTCTCTCCTGATAGGAGGTAGTTAAGTAGAACTTCGCTGCTCAGCTGACCCGGCAGGACCAAATATATGCCAAAAATGTACGCAGAATGAGCTTTTCAGTGAATAGCAGCCAGGCACATTTTAGCTAGTTTTACTTGTAAGTGGGGTTGGAAACACTTTTCAGGCTCAGTACTGCACTCAAAAAATGCAGCCCTAAGGTCTCTCATGATAGCTGGTGGTTAAGTAGAAATGTGCCACTTGGCTGACCCAGCAGGAGCAAACGTATTTGGCTAGTTTTACTTGTAAGTGGGGTTGGAAACGCTTTTCAGGATCAGTACTGGGCTCAAAACATGCAGCTCTGAGGTCTCTCCTGATAGGAGGTAGTTAAGTAGAACTTCGCTGCTCAGCTGACCCGGCAGGAGCAAATGTATGCCAAAAATGTACGCAGAATCAGCTTTTCAGTGAAGAGCAGCCAGGCACATTCTAGCAAGTTTTACTTGTAAGTGGGGTTGGAAACGCTTTTCAGGCTCAGTACTACGCTCAAAAGATGCAGCCCTGAGGTCTCTCATGATATCAGGTGGTTAAATAGAAATTCGCTGCTCAGCTGACCCGGCAGGAGCAAACGTATGCCAAAAATGTACCCAGAATGAGCTTTCAGTGAAGAGCAGCCAGGCACATTCTAGCAAGTTTTACTTGTAAGTGGGGTTGGAAACGCTTTTCAGGCTCAGTACTGCGCTAAAAAGATGCAGCCCTGAGGTCTCTCTTGATAGGAGGTGGTTAAGTAGAAATTTGCCACTTGGCTGACCCAGCAGGAGCAAACGTATGACAAAAATGTACACAGAATGAGCTTTTCAGTGAATAGAAGCCAGGCACATTTTAGCTAGTTTTACTTGTAAGTGGGGTTGGAAACGCTTTTCAGGATCAGTACTGGGCTCAAACATGCAGCCCTGAGGTCTCTCATGATAGCAGGTGGTTAAATAGAAATTCGCTGCTCAGCTGACCCGGTAGATGCAAACGTATGCCAAAAATGTAAGCAGAATTAGCTTTTCAGTGAATAGCAGCCAGGCACATTTTAGCTAGTTTTACTTGTAAGTGGGGTTGGAAATGCTTTTCGGGCTCAGTACTGGGCTCAAACATGCAGCCCTGAGGTCTCTCATGATAGCAGGTGGTTAAATAGAAATTCGCTGCTCAGCTGACCCGGTAGGTGCAAACGTATGCCAAAAATGTAAGCAGAATTAGCTTTTCAGTGAATAGCAGCCAGGCACATTTAGCTAGTTTTACTTGTAAGTGGGGTTGGAAACGCTTTTCAGGCTCAGTACTGGGCTCAAAACATGCAGCCCTGAGGTCTCTCCTGATATCAGGTGGTTAAGTAGAACTTCGCTGCTCAGCTGACCCGGCAGGAGCAAATGTATGCCAAAAATGTATGCAGAATCAGCTTTTCAGTGAAGAGCAGCCAGGCACATTTTAGCTAGTTTTACTTGTAAGTGGGGTTGGAAACGCTTTTCAGGATCAGTACTGGGCTCAAAACATGCAGCCCTGAGGTCTCTCATGATAGCAGGTGGTTAAATAGAAATTCGCTGCTCAGCTGACCCGGCAGGAGCAAATGTATGCCAAAAATGTTCCCAGAATGAGCTTTTCAGTGAAGAGCAGCCAGGCACATTCTAGCAAGTTTTACTTGTAAGTGGGGTTGGAAACGCTTTTCAGGCTCAGTACTGCGCTCAAAAGATGCAGCCCTGAGGTCTCTCATGATAGCAGGTGGTTAAGTAGAAGTTTGCCACTTGGCTGACCCAGCAGGAGCAAACGTATGCCAAAAATGTACACAGAATGAGCTTTTCAGTGAATAGCAGCCAGGCACATTTTGGCTAGTTTTACTTGTAAGTGGGGTTGGAAACGCTTTTCAGGATCAGTACTGGGCTCAAAACATGCAGCTCTGATGTCTCTCCTGATAGGAGATAGTTAAGTAGAACTTCGCTGCTCAGCTGACCCGGCAGGAGCAAATGTATGCCAAAAATGTACGCAGAATGAGCTTTTCAGTGAATAGCAGCCAGGCACATTCTAGCAAGTTTTACTTGTAAGTGGGGTTGGAAACGCTTTTCAGGCTCAGTACTGCGCTCAAAAGATGCAGCCCTGAGGTCTCTCATGATAGCAGGTGGTTAAGTAGAACTTCGCTGCTCAGCTGACCCGGCAGGAGCAAATGTATGCCAAAAATGTACGCAGAATGAGCTTTTCAGTGACTAGCAGCCAGGCACATTCTAGCAAGTTTTACTTGTAAGTGGGGTTGGAAACGCTTTTCAGGCTCAGTACTGCGCTCAAAAGATGCAGCCCTGAGGTCTCTCATGATAGCAGGTGGTTAAGTAGAAATTCGCTGCTCAGCTGACCCGGCAGGAGCAAACGTATGCCAAAAATGTACGCAGAATGAGCTTTTCAGTGAAGAGCAGGCAGGCATATTTTAGCTAGTTTTACTTGTAAGTGGGGTTGGAAACGCTTTTCAGGCTCAGTACGGGGCTCAAAACATGCAGCCCTGAGGTCTCTCCTGATATCAGGTGGTTAAGTAGAACTTCGCTGCTCAGCTGACCCGGCAGGAGCAAATGTATGCCAAAAATGTATGCAGAATCATCTTTTCAGTGAAGAGCAGCCAGGCACATTTTAGCTAGTTTTACTTGTAAGTGGGGTTGGAAACGCTTTTCAGGATCAGTACTGGGCTCAAAACATGCAGCCCTGAGGTCTCTCATGATAGCAGGTGGTTAAATAGAAATTCGCTGCTCAGCTGACCCGGCAGGAGCAAATGTATGCCAAAAATGTACGCAGAATGAGCTTTTCAGTGAAGAGCAGCCAGGCACATTCTAGCAAGTTTTACTTGTAAGTGGGGTTGGAAACGCTTTTCAGGCTCAGTACTGCGCTCAAAAGATGCAGCCCTGAGGTCTCTCATGATAGCAGGTGGTTAAGTAGAAGTTTGCCACTTGGCTGACCCAGCAGGAGCAAACGTATGCCAAAAATGTACACAGAATGAGCTTTTCAGTGAATAGCAGCCAGGCACATTTTACCTAGTTTTACTTGTAAGTGGGGTTGGAAACGCTTTTCAGGATCAGTACTGGGCTGAAAACATGCAGCCCTGAGGTCTGTCATGATAGCAGGTGGTTAAGTAGAAATTTGCCACTTGGCTGACCCAGCAGGAGCAAACGTATGCCAAAAATGTACACAGAATGAGCTTTTCAGTGAATAGCAGCCAGGCACATTTTAGCTAGTTTTACTTGTAAGTGGGGTTGGAAACGCTTTTCAGGATCAGTACTGGGCTCAAAACATGCAGCTCAGAGGTCTCTCCTGATAGGAGGTAGTTAAGTAGAACTTCGCTGCTCAGCTGACCCGGCAGGAGCAAATGTATGCCAAAAATGTACGCAGAATGAGCTTTTCAGTGACTAGCAGCCAGGCACATTTTAGCTCGTTTTA
The DNA here is from genome assembly GCF_964263255.1 of Lissotriton vulgaris. Classification (NCBI taxonomy): domain Eukaryota; kingdom Metazoa; phylum Chordata; class Amphibia; order Caudata; family Salamandridae; genus Lissotriton; species Lissotriton vulgaris. Next base: position 2,657,057 of record NW_028242552.1, on the reverse strand, counting down.
CTTGTAAGTGGGGTTGGAAACGCTTTTCAAGCTCCGTACTGCTCTCAAAAGATGCAGCCCTGAGGTCTCTCATGATAGCAGGTGGTTAATTAGAAATTCGCTGCTCAGCTGACCCGGCAGGAGCAAACGTATGCCAAAAATGCACGCAGAATGAGCTTTTCAGTGAATAGCAGCCAGGCACATTTTAGCTAGTTTTATTTGTAAGTGGGGTTGGAAATGCTTTTCAGGCTCAGTACTGGGCTCAAAAGATGCAGCTCTGAGGTCTCTCCTGATAGGAGGTAGTTAAGTAGAACTTCGCTGCTCAGCTGACCCGGCAGGACCAAATATATGCCAAAAATGTACGCAGAATGAGCTTTTCAGTGAATAGCAGCCAGGCACATTTTAGCTAGTTTTACTTGTAAGTGGGGTTGGAAACACTTTTCAGCCTCAGTACTGTACTCAAAACATGCAGCCCTAAGGTCTCTCATGATAGCAGGTGGTTAAGTAGAAATTTGCCACTTGGCTGACCCAGCAGGAGCAAACGTATGCCAAAAATGTACACAGAATGAGCTTTTTCTTAGTGAATAGCAGCCAGGCACATTTTAGCTAGTTTTACTTGTAAGTGGGGTTGGAAACGCTTTTCAGGATCAGTACTGGGCTCAAAACATTCAGCTCTGAGGTCTCTCCTGATAGGAGGTAGTTAAGTAGAACTTCGCTGCTCAGCTGACCCGGCAGGAGCAAATGTATGCCAAAAATGTACGCAGAATGAGCTTTTCAGTGACTAGCAGCCAGGCACATTTTAGCTCGTTTTACTTGTAAGTGGGGTTGGAAACGCTTTTCAGGCTCAGTACGGGGCTCAAAACATGCAGCCCTGAGGTCTCTCCTGATAGCAGGTGGTTAAGTAGAACTTCGCTGCTCAGCTGACCCGGCAGGAGCAAATGTATGCCAAAAATGTACGCAGAATCAGCTTTTCAGTGAAGAGCAGCCAGGCACATTCTAGCAAGTTTTACTTGTAAGTGGGGTTGGAAACGCTTTTCAGGCTCAGTACTACGCTCAAAAGATGCAGCCCTGAGGTCTCTCATGATATCAGGTGGTTAAATAGAAATTCGCTGCTCAGCTGACCCGGCAGGAGCAAACGTATGCCAAAAATGTAAGCAGAATGAGCTTTTCAGTGAATAGCAGCCAGGCACATTTTAGCTAGTTTTATTTGTAAGTGGGGTTGGAAATGCTTTTCAGGCTCAGTACTGGGCTCAAAAGATGCAGCTCTGAGGTCTCTCCTGATAGGAGGTAGTTAAGTAGAACTTCGCTGCTCAGCTGACCCGGCAGGACCAAATATATGCCAAAAATGTACGCAGAATGAGCTTTTCAGTGAATAGCAGCCAGGCACATTTTAGCTAGTTTTACTTGTAAGTGGGGTTGGAAACACTTTTCAGCCTCAGTACTGCACTCAAAACATGCAGCCCTAAGGTCTCTCATGATAGCAGGTGGTTAAGTAGAAATTTGCCACTTGGCTGACCCAGCAGGAGCAAACGTATGCCAAAAATGTACACAGAATGAGCTTTTTTTTTAGTGAATAGCAGCCAGGCACATTTTAGCTAGTTTTACTTGTAAGTGGGGTTGGAAACGCTTTTCAGGATCAGTACTGGGCTCAAAACATGCAGCTCTGAGGTCTCTCCTGATAGGAGGTAGTTAAGTAGAACTTCGCTGCTCAGCTGACCCGGCAGGAGCAAATGTATGCCAAAAATGTACGCAGAATGAGCTTTTCAATGACTAGCAGCCAGGCACATTTTAGCTCGTTTTACTTGTAAGTGGGGTTGGAAACGCTTTTCAGGCTCAGTACTGCGCTCAAAAGATGCAGCCCTGAGGTCTCTCATGATAGCAGGTTGTTAAGTAGAAATTCGCTGCTCAGCTGACCCGGCAGGAGCAAACGTATGCCAAAAATGTACGCAGAATGAGCTTTTCAGTGAAGAGCAGCCAGGCATATTTTAGTTAGTTTTACTTGTAAGTGGGGTTGGAAACGCTTTTCAGGCTCAGTACGGGGCTCAAAACATGCAGCCCTGAGGTCTCTCCTGATAGGAGGTATTTAAGTAGAACTTCGCTGCTCAGCTGACCCGGCAGGAGCAAATGTATGCCAAAAATGTACGCAGAATCAGCTTTTCAGTGAAGAGCAGCCAGGCACATTCTAGCAAGTTTTACTTGTAAGTGGGGTTGGAAACGCTTTTCAGGCTCAGTACTGCGCTACAAAGATGCAGCCCTGAGGTCTCTCATGATATCAGGTGGTTAAATAGAAATTTGCTGCTCAGCTGACCCGGCAGGAGCAAACGTATGCCAAAAATGTACGCAGAATGAGCTTTCAGTGAAGAGCAGCCAGGCACATTCTAGCAAGTTTTACTTGTAAGTGGGGTTGGAAACGCTTTTCAGGCTCAGTACTGCGCTACAAAGATGCAGCCCTGAGGTCTCTCTTGATAGCAGGTGGTTAAGTAGAAATTTGCCACTTGGCTGACCCAGCAGGAGCAAACGTATGCCAAAAATGTACACAGAATGAGCTTTTCAGTGAATAGCAGCCAGGCACATTTTAGCTAGTTTTACTTGTAAGTGGGGTTGGAAACGCTTTTCAGGATCAGTACTGGGCTCAAAACATGCAGCCCTGAGGTCTCCCATGATAGGTGGTTAAATAGAAATTCGCTGCTCAGCTGACCCGGTAGGAGCAAACGTATGCCAAAAATGTAAGCAGAATGAGCTTTTCAGTGATAGCAGCCAGGCACATTTTAGCTAGTTTTACTTGTAAGTGGGGTTGGAAATGCTTTTCAGGCTCAGTACTGGGCTCAAAAGATGCAGCTCTGAGGTCTCTCCTGATAGGAGGTAGTTAAGTAGAACTTCGCTGCTCAGCTGACCCGGCAGGAGCAAATATATGCCAAAAATGTACGCAGAATGAGCTTTTCAGTGAATAGCAGCCAGGCACATTTTAGCTAGTTTTACTTGTAAGTGGGGTTGGAAACACTTTTCAGGATCAGTACTGGGCTCAAAACATGCAGCCCTGAGGTCTCTCATGATAGCAGGTGGTTAAATAGAAATTCGCTGCTCAGCTGACCCGGCAGGAGCAAATGTATGCCAAAAATGTACGCAGAATGAGCTTTTCAGTGAAGAGCAGCCAGGCACATTCTAGCAAGTTTTACTTGTAAGTGGGGTTGGAAACGCTTTTCAGGCTCAGTACTGCGCTCAAAAGATGCAGCCCTGAGGTCTCTCATGATAGCAGGTGGTTAAGTAGAAGTTTGCCACTTGGCTGACCCAGCAGGAGCAAACGTATGCCAAAAATGTACACAGAATGAGCTTTTCAGTGAATAGCAGCCAGGCACATTTTACCTAGTTTTACTTGTAAGTGGGGTTGGAAACGCTTTTCAGGATCAGTACTGGGCTCAAAACATGCAGCCCTGAGGTCTGTCATGATAGCAGGTGGTTAAGTAGAAATTTGCCACTTGGCTGACCCAGCAGGAGCAAACGTATGCCAAAAATGTACACAGAATGAGCTTTTCAGTGAATAGCAGCCAGGCACATTTTAGCTAGTTTTACTTGTAAGTGGGGTTGGAAACGCTTTTCAGGATCAGTACTGGGCTCAAAACATGCAGCTCAGAGGTCTCTCCTGATAGGAGGTAGTTAAGTAGAACTTCGCTGCTCAGCTGACCCGGCAGGAGCAAATGTATGCCAAAAATGTACGCAGAATGAGCTTTTCAGTGACTAGCAGCCAGGCACATTTTAGCTCGTTTTACTTGTAAGTGGGGTTGGAAACGCTTTTCAAGCTCCGTACTGCTCTCAAAAGATGCAGCCCTGAGGTCTCTCATGATAGCAGGTGGTTAATTAGAAATTCGCTGCTCAGCTGACCCGGCAGGAGCAAACGTATGCCAAAAATGCACGCAGAATGAGCTTTTCAGTGAATAGCAGCCAGGCACATTTTAGCTAGTTTTATTTGTAAGTGGGGTTGGAAATGCTTTTCAGGCTCAGTACTGGGCTCAAAAGATGCAGCTCTGAGGTCTCTCCTGATAGGAGGTAGTTAAGTAGAACTTCGCTGCTCAGCTGACCCGGCAGGACCAAATATATGCCAAAAATGTACGCAGAATGAGCTTTTCAGTGAATAGCAGCCAGGCACATTTTAGCTAGTTTTACTTGTAAGTGGGGTTGGAAACACTTTTCAGGCTCAGTACTGCACTCAAAAAATGCAGCCCTAAGGTCTCTCATGATAGCAGGTGGTTAAGTAGAAATGTGCCACTTGGCTGACCCAGCAGGAGCAAACGTATTTGGCTAGTTTTACTTGTAAGTGGGGTTGGAAATGCTTTTCAGGATCAGTACTGGGCTCAAAACATGCAGCTCTGAGGTCTCTCCTGATAGGAGGTAGTTAAGTAGAACTTCGCTGCTCAGCTGACCCGGCAGGAGCAAATGTATGCCAAAAATGTACGCAGAATCAGCTTTTCAGTGAAGAGCAGCCAGGCACATTCTAGCAAGTTTTACTTGTAAGTGGGGTTGGAAACGCTTTTCAGGCTCAGTACTACGCTCAAAAGATGCAGCCCTGAGGTCTCTCATGATATCAGGTGGTTAAATAGAAATTCGCTGCTCAGCTGACCCGGCAGGAGCAAACGTATGCCAAAAATGTACCCAGAATGAGCTTTCAGTGAAGAGCAGCCAGGCACATTCTAGCAAGTTTTACTTGTAAGTGGGGTTGGAAACGCTTTTCAGGCTCAGTACTGCGCTAAAAAGATGCAGCCCTGAGGTCTCTCTTGATAGGAGGTGGTTAAGTAGAAATTTGCCACTTGGCTGACCCAGCAGGAGCAAACGTATGACAAAAATGTACACAGAATGAGCTTTTCAGTGAATAGAAGCCAGGCACATTTTAGCTAGTTTTACTTGTAAGTGGGGTTGGAAACGCTTTTCAGGATCAGTACTGGGCTCAAACATGCAGCCCTGAGGTCTCTCATGATAGCAGGTGGTTAAATAGAAATTCGCTGCTCAGCTGACCCGGTAGGTGCAAACGTATGCCAAAAATGTAAGCAGAATTAGCTTTTCAGTGAATAGCAGCCAGGCACATTTTAGCTAGTTTTACTTGTAAGTGGGGTTGGAAATGCTTTTCGGGCTCAGTACTGGGCTCAAACATGCAGCCCTGAGGTCTCTCATGATAGCAGGTGGTTAAATAGAAATTCGCTGCTCAGCTGACCCGGTAGGTGCAAACGTATGCCAAAAATGTAAGCAGAATTAGCTTTTCAGTGAATAGCAGCCAGGCACATTTAGCTAGTTTTACTTGTAAGTGGGGTTGGAAACGCTTTTCAGGCTCAGTACTGGGCTCAAAACATGCAGCCCTGAGGTCTCTCCTGATATCAGGTGGTTAAGTAGAACTTCGCTGCTCAGCTGACCCGGCAGGAGCAAATGTATGCCAAAAATGTATGCAGAATCAGCTTTTCAGTGAAGAGCAGCCAGGCACATTTTAGCTAGTTTTACTTGTAAGTGGGGTTGGAAACGCTTTTCAGGATCAGTACTGGGCTCAAAACATGCAGCCCTGAGGTCTCTCATGATAGCAGGTGGTTAAATAGAAATTCGCTGCTCAGCTGACCCGGCAGGAGCAAATGTATGCCAAAAATGTTCCCAGAATGAGCTTTTCAGTGAAGAGCAGCCAGGCACATTCTAGCAAGTTTTACTTGTAAGTGGGGTTGGAAACGCTTTTCAGGCTCAGTACTGCGCTCAAAAGATGCAGCCCTGAGGTCTCTCATGATAGCAGGTGGTTAAGTAGAAGTTTGCCACTTGGCTGACCCAGCAGGAGCAAACGTATGCCAAAAATGTACACAGAATGAGCTTTTCAGTGAATAGCAGCCAGGCACATTTTGGCTAGTTTTACTTGTAAGTGGGGTTGGAAACGCTTTTCAGGATCAGTACTGGGCTCAAAACATGCAGCTCTGATGTCTCTCCTGATAGGAGATAGTTAAGTAGAACTTCGCTGCTCAGCTGACCCGGCAGGAGCAAATGTATGCCAAAAATGTACGCAGAATGAGCTTTTCAGTGAATAGCAGCCAGGCACATTCTAGCAAGTTTTACTTGTAAGTGGGGTTGGAAACGCTTTTCAGGCTCAGTACTGCGCTCAAAAGATGCAGCCCTGAGGTCTCTCATGATAGCAGGTGGTTAAGTAGAACTTCGCTGCTCAGCTGACCCGGCAGGAGCAAATGTATGCCAAAAATGTACGCAGAATGAGCTTTTCAGTGACTAGCAGCCAGGCACATTCTAGCAAGTTTTACTTGTAAGTGGGGTTGGAAACGCTTTTCAGGCTCAGTACTGCGCTCAAAAGATGCAGCCCTGAGGTCTCTCATGATAGCAGGTGGTTAAGTAGAAATTCGCTGCTCAGCTGACCCGGCAGGAGCAAACGTATGCCAAAAATGTACGCAGAATGAGCTTTTCAGTGAAGAGCAGGCAGGCATATTTTAGCTAGTTTTACTTGTAAGTGGGGTTGGAAACGCTTTTCAGGCTCAGTACGGGGCTAAAAACATGCAGCCCTGAGGTCTCTCCTGATATCAGGTGGTTAAGTAGAACTTCGCTGCTCAGCTGACCCGGCAGGAGCAAATGTATGCCAAAAATGTATGCAGAATCATCTTTTCAGTGAAGAGCAGCCAGGCACATTTTAGCTAGTTTTACTTGTAAGTGGGGTTGGAAACGCTTTTCAGGATCAGTACTGGGCTCAAAACATGCAGCCCTGAGGTCTCTCATGATAGCAGGTGGTTAAATAGAAATTCGCTGCTCAGCTGACCCGGCAGGAGCAAATGTATGCCAAAAATGTACGCAGAATGAGCTTTTCAGTGAAGAGCAGCCAGGCACATTCTAGCAAGTTTTACTTGTAAGTGGGGTTGGAAACGCTTTTCAGGCTCAGTACTGCGCTCAAAAGATGCAGCCCTGAGGTCTCTCATGATAGCAGGTGGTTAAGTAGAAGTTTGCCACTTGGCTGACCCAGCAGGAGCAAACGTATGCCAAAAATGTACACAGAATGAGCTTTTCAGTGAATAGCAGCCAGGCACATTTTACCTAGTTTTACTTGTAAGTGGGGTTGGAAACGCTTTTCAGGATCAGTACTGGGCTCAAAACATGCAGCCCTGAGGTCTGTCATGATAGCAGGTGGTTAAGTAGAAATTTGCCACTTGGCTGACCCAGCAGGAGCAAACGTATGCCAAAAATGTACACAGAATGAGCTTTTCAGTGAATAGCAGCCAGGCACATTTTAGCTAGTTTTACTTGTAAGTGGGGTTGGAAACGCTTTTCAGGATCAGTACTGGGCTCAAAACATGCAGCTCAGAGGTCTCTCCTGATAGGAGGTAGTTAAGTAGAACTTCGCTGCTCAGCTGACCCGGCAGGAGCAAATGTATGCCAAAAATGTACGCAGAATGAGCTTTTCAGTGACTAGCAGCCGGGCACATTTTAGCTCGTTTTACTTGTAAGTGGGGTTGGAAACGCTTTTCAAGCTCCGTACTGCTCTCAAAAGATGCAGCCCTGAGGTCTCTCATGATAGCAGGTGGTTAATTAGAAATTCGCTGCTCAGCTGACCCGGCAGGAGCAAACGTATGCCAAAAATGCACGCAGAATGAGCTTTTCAGTGAATAGCAGCCAGGCACATTTTAGCTAGTTTTATTTGTAAGTGGGGTTGGAAATGCTTTTCAGGCTCAGTACTGGGCTCAAAAGATGCAGCTCTGAGGTCTCTCCTGATAGGAGGTAGTTAAGTAGAACTTCGCTGCTCAGCTGACCCGGCAGGACCAAATATATGCCAAAAATGTACGCAGAATGAGCTTTTCAGTGAATAGCAGCCAGGCACATTTTAGCTAGTTTTACTTGTAAGTGGGGTTGGAAACACTTTTCAGCCTCAGTACTGTACTCAAAACATGCAGCCCTAAGGTCTCTAATGATAGCAGGTGGTTAAGTAGAAATTTGCCACTTGGCTGACCCAGCAGGAGCAAACGTATGCCAAAAATGTACACAGAATGAGCTTTTTTTTAGTGAATAGCAGCCAGGCACATTTTAGCTAGTTTTACTTGTAAGTGGGGTTGGAAACGCTTTTCAGGATCAGTACTGGGCTCAAAACATTCAGCTCTGAGGTCTCTCCTGATAGGAGGTAGTTAAGTAGAACTTCGCTGCTCAGCTGACCCGGCAGGAGCAAATGTATGCCAAAAATGTACGCAGAATGAGCTTTTCAGTGACTAGCAGCCAGGCACATTTTAGCTCGTTTTACTTGTAAGTGGGGTTGGAAACGCTTTTCAGGCTCAGTACGGGGCTCAAAACATGCAGCCCTGAGGTCTCTCCTGATAGCAGGTGGTTAAGTAGAACTTCGCTGCTCAGCTGACCCGGCAGGAGCAAATGTATGCCAAAAATGTACGCAGAATCAGCTTTTCAGTGAAGAGCAGCCAGGCACATTCTAGCAAGTTTTACTTGTAAGTGGGGTTGGAAACGCTTTTCAGGCTCAGTACTATGCTCAAAAGATGCAGCCCTGAGGTCTCTCATGATATCAGGTGGTTAAATAGAAATTCGCTGCTCAGCTGACCCGGCAGGAGCAAACGTATGCCAAAAATGTAAGCAGAATGAGCTTTTCAGTGAATAGCAGCCAGGCACATTTTAGCTAGTTTTATTTGTAAGTGGGGTTGGAAATGCTTTTCAGGCTCAGTACTGGGCTCAAAAGATGCAGCTCTGAGGTCTCTCCTGATAGGAGGTAGTTAAGTAGAACTTCGCTGCTCAGCTGACCCGGCAGGACCAAATATATGCCAAAAATGTACGCAGAATGAGCTTTTCAGTGAATAGCAGCCAGGCACATTTTAGCTAGTTTTACTTGTAAGTGGGGTTGGAAACACTTTTCAGCCTCAGTACTGCACTCAAAACATGCAGCCCTAAGGTCTCTCATGATAGCAGGTGGTTAAGTAGAAATTTGCCACTTGGCTGACCCAGCAGGAGCAAACGTATGCCAAAAATGTACACAGAATGAGCTTTTTTTTTAGTGAATAGCAGCCAGGCACATTTTAGCTAGTTTTACTTGTAAGTGGGGTTGGAAACGCTTTTCAGGATCAGTACTGGGCTCAAAACATGCAGCTCTGAGGTCTCTCCTGATAGGAGGTAGTTAAGTAGAACTTCGCTGCTCAGCTGACCCGGCAGGAGCAAATGTATGCCAAAAATGTACGCAGAATGAGCTTTTCAATGACTAGCAGCCAGGCACATTTTAGCTCGTTTTACTTGTAAGTGGGGTTGGAAACGCTTTTCAGGCTCAGTACTGCGCTCAAAAGATGCAGCCCTGAGGTCTCTCATGATAGCAGGTTGTTAAGTAGAAATTCGCTGCTCAGCTGACCCGGCAGGAGCAAACGTATGCCAAAAATGTACGCAGAATGAGCTTTTCAGTGAAGAGCAGCCAGGCATATTTTAGTTAGTTTTACTTGTAAGTGGGGTTGGAAACGCTTTTCAGGCTCAGTACGGGGCTCAAAACATGCAGCCCTGAGGTCTCTCCTGATAGGAGGTATTTAAGTAGAACTTCGCTGCTCAGCTGACCCGGCAGGAGCAAATGTATGCCAAAAATGTACGCAGAATCAGCTTTTCAGTGAAGAGCAGCCAGGCACATTCTAGCAAGTTTTACTTGTAAGTGGGGTTGGAAACGCTTTTCAGGCTCAGTACTACGCTCAAAAGATGCAGCCCTGAGGTCTCTCATGATATCAGGTGGTTAAATAGAAATTTGCTGCTCAGCTGACCCGGCAGGAGCAAACGTATGCCAAAAATGTACGCAGAATGAGCTTTCAGTGAAGAGCAGCCAGGCACATTCTAGCAAGTTTTACTTGTAAGTGGGGTTGGAAACGCTTTTCAGGCTCAGTACTGCGCTACAAAGATGCAGCCCTGAGGTCTCTCTTGATAGCAGGTGGTTAAGTAGAAATTTGCCACTTGGCTGACCCAGCAGGAGCAAACGTATGCCAAAAATGTACACAGAATGAGCTTTTCAGTGAATAGCAGCCAGGCACATTTTAGCTAGTTTTACTTGTAAGTGGGGTTGGAAACGCTTTTCAGGATCAGTACTGGGCTCAAAACATGCAGCCCTGAGGTCTCCCATGATAGGTGGTTAAATAGAAATTCGCTGCTCAGCTGACCCGGTAGGAGCAAACGTATGCCAAAAATGTAAGCAGAATGAGCTTTTCAGTGATAGCAGCCAGGCACATTTTAGCTAGTTTTACTTGTAAGTGGGGTTGGAAATGCTTTTCAGGCTCAGTACTGGGCTCAAAAGATGCAGCTCTGAGGTCTCTCCTGATAGGAGGTAGTTAAGTAGAACTTCGCTGCTCAGCTGACCCGGCAGGAGCAAATATATGCCAAAAATGTACGCAGAATGAGCTTTTCAGTGAATAGCAGCCAGGCACATTTTAGCTAGTTTTACTTGTAAGTGGGGTTGGAAACACTTTTCAGGCCCAGTACTGCACTCAAAAAAAGCAGCCCTAAGGTCTCTCATGATAACAGGTGGTTAAGTAGAAATGTGCCACTTGGCTGACCCAGCAGGAGCAAACGTATGCCAAAAATGTACACAGAATGAGCTTTTCAGTGAATAGCAGCCAGGCACATTTTGGCTAGTTTTACTTGTTAAGTGGGGTTGGAAACGCTTTTCAGGATCAGTACTGGGCTCAAAACATGCAGCCCTGACGTCTCTCCAAGATAGCAGGTGGTTAAATAGAAATTCGCTGCTCAGCTGACCCGGCAGGAGCAAACGTATGCCAAAAATGTACGCAGAATGAGCTTTTCAGTGAAGAGCAGCCAGGCACATTTTAGCTAGTTTTACTTATAAGAGGGGTTGGAAACACTTTTCAGGTTCAGTACTGGGCTCAAAACATGCAGCCCTGAGGTCTCTCCTGATAGGAGGTAGTTAAGTAGAACTTCGCTGCTCAGCTGACCCGGCAGGTGCAAATATATGCCAAAAATGTACGCAGAATGAGCTTTTCAGTGAATAGCAGCCAGGCACATTTTAGCTAGTTTTACTTGTAAGTGGGGTTGGAAACGCTTTTCAGGCTCAGTACTGGGCTCAAACATGCAGCCCTGAGGTCTCTCATGATAGCAGGTGGTTAATTAGAAATTCGCTGCTCAGCTGACCCGGCAGGAGCAAACGTATGCCAAAAATGTACACAGAATGAGCTTTTCAGTGAATAGCAGCCAGGCACATTTTGGCTAGTTTTACTTGTAAGTGGGGTTGGAAACGCTTTTCAGGATCAGTACTGGGCTCAAAACATGCAGCCCTGACGTCTCTCCAAGATAGCAGGTGGTTAAATAGAAATTCGCTGCTCAGCTGACCCGGCAGGAGCAAACGTATGCCAAAAATGTACGCAGAATGAGCTTTTCAGTGAAGAGCAGCCAGGCACATTTTAGCTAGTTTTATTTGTAAGTGGGGTTGGAAATGCTTTTCAGGCTCAGTACTGGGCTCAAAAGATGCAGTTCTGAGGTCTCTCCTGATAGGAGGTAGTTAAGTAGAACTTCGCTGCTCAGCTGACCCGGCAGTACCAAATATATGCCAAAAATGTACGCAGAATGAGCTTTTCAGTGAATAGCAGCCAGGCACATTTTAGCTAGTTTTACTTGTAAGTGGGGTTGGAAACACTTTTCAGCCTCAGTACTGTACTCAAAACATGCAGCCCTAAGGTCTCTCATGATAGCAGGTGGTTAAGTAGAAATTTGCCACTTGGCTGACCCAGCAGGAGCAAACGTATGCCAAAAATGTACACAGAATGAGCTTTTTTTTTAGTGAATAGCAGCCAGGCACATTTTAGCTAGTTTTACTTGTAAGTGGGGTTGGAAACGCTTTTCAGGATCAGTACTGGGCTCAAAACATGCAGCTCTGAGGTCTCTCCTGATAGGAGGTAGTTAAGTAGAACTTCGCTGCTCAGCTGACCCGGCAGGAGCAAATGTATGCCAAAAATGTACGCAGAATGAGCTTTTCAGTGACTAGCAGCCAGGCACATTTTAGCTCGTTTTACTTGTAAGTGGGGTTGGAAACGCTTTTCAGGCTCAGTACGGGGCTCAAAACATGCAGCCCTGAGGTCTCTCCTGATAGCAGGTGGTTAAGTAGAACTTCGCTGCTCAGCTGACCCGGCAGGAGCAAATGTATGCCAAAAATGTACGCAGAATCAGCTTTTCAGTGAAGAGCAGCCAGGCACATTCTAGCAAGTTTTACTTGTAAGTGGGGTTGGAAACGCTTTTCAGGCTCAGTACTACGCTCAAAAGATGCAGCCCTGAGGTCTCTCATGATATCAGGTGGTTAAATAGAAATTCGCTGCTCAGCTGACCCGGCAGGAGCAAACGTATGCCAAAAATGTACGCAGAATGAGCTTTCAGTGAAGAGCAGCCAGGCACATTCTAGCAAGTTTTACTTGTAAGTGGGGTTGGAAACGCTTTTCAGGCTCAGTACTGCGCTAAAAAGATGCAGCCCTGAGGTCTCTCTTGATAGCAGGTGGTTAAATAGAAATTTGCCACTTGGCTGACCCAGCAGGAGCAAACGTATGCCAAAAATGTACACAGAATGAGCTTTTCAGTGAATAGCAGCCAGGCACATTTTAGCTAGTTTTACTTGTAAGTGGGGTTGGAAACGCTTTTCAGGATCAGTACTGGGCTCAAAACATGCAGCCCTGAGGTCTCTCATGATAGCAGGTGGTTAAATAGAAATTCGCTGCTCAGCTGACCCGGTAGGAGCAAACGTATGCCAAAAATGTAAGCAGAAATGACCTTTTCAGTGAATAGCAGCCAGGCACACTTTAGCTAGTTTTACTTGTAAGTGGGGTTGGAAATGCTTTTCAGGCTCAGTACTGGGCTCAAAAGATGCAGCTCTGAGGTCTCTCCTGATAGGAGGTAGTTAAGTAGAACTTCGCTGCTCAGCTGACCCGGCAGGAGTAAATATATGCCAAAAATGTACGCAGAATGAGCTTTTCAGTGAATAGCAGCCAGGCACATTTTAGCTAGTTTTACTTGTAAGTGGGGTTGGAAACACTTTTCAGGCTCAGTACTGCACTCAAAAAATGCAGCCCTAAGGTCTCTTATGATAGCAGGTGGTTAAGTAGAAATGTGTGACTTGGCTGACCCAGCAGGAGCAAACGTATTTGGCTAGTTTTACTTGTAAGTGGGGTTGGAAACGCTTTTCAGGATCAGTACTGGGCTCAAAACATGCAGCTCTGAGGTCTCTCCTGATAGGAGGTAGTTAAGTAGAACTTCGCTGCTCAGCTGACCCGGCAGGAGCAAATGTATGCCAAAAATGTACGCAGAATCAGCTTTTCAGTGAAGAGCAGCCAGGCACATTCTAGCAAGTTTTACTTGTAAGTGGGGTTGGAAACGCTTTTCAGGCTCAGTACTACGCTCAAAAGATGCAGCCCTGAGGTCTCTCATGATATCAGGTGGTTAAATAGAAATTCGCTGCTCAGCTGACCCGGCAGGAGCAAAAGTATGCCAAAAATGTACCCAGAATGAGCTTTCAGTGAAGAGCAGCCAGGCACATTCTAGCAAGTTTTACTTGTAAGTGGGGTTGGAAACGCTTTTCAGGCTCAGTACTGCGCTAAAAAGATGCAGCCCTGAGGTCTCTCTTGATAGGAGGTGGTTAAGTAGAAATTTGCCACTTGGCTGACCCAGCAGGAGCAAACGTATGACAAAAATGTACACAGAATGAACTTTTCAGTGAATAGCAGCCAGGCACATTTTAGCTAGTTTTACTTGTAAGTGGGGTTGGAAACGCTTTTCAGGATCAGTACTGGGCTCAAAACATGCAGCCCTGAGGTCTCTCATGATAGCAGGTGGTTAAATAGAAATTCGCTGCTCAGCTGACCCAGCAGGAGCAAACGTATGCCAAAAATGTTATGCAGAATGAACTTTTCAGTGAAGAGCAGCCAGGCACATTTTAGCTAGTTTTACTTGTAAGTGGGGTTGGAAATGCTTTTCGGGCTCAGTACTGGGCTAGAACATGCAGCCCTGAGGTCTCTCATGATAGCAGGTGGTTAAATAGAAATTCGCTGCTCAGCTGACCCGGTAGGTGCAAACGTATGCCAAAAATGTAAGCAGAATTAGCTTTTCAGTGAATAGCAGCCAGGCACATTTAGCTAGTTTTACTTGTAAGTGGGGTTGGAAACGCTTTTTAGGCTCAGTACTGGGCTCAAAACATGCAGCCCTGAGGTCTCTCCTGATATCAGGTGGTTAAGTAGAACTTCGCTGCTCAGCTGACCCGGCAGGAGCAAATGTATGCCACAAATGTATGCAGAATCAGCTTTTCAGTGAAGAGCAGCCAGGCACATTTTAGCTAGTTTTACTTGTAAGTGGGGTTGGAAACGCTTTTCAGGATCAGTACTGGGCTCAAAACATGCAGCCCTGAGGTCTCTCATGATAGCAGGTGGTTAAATAGAAATTCGCTGCTCAGCTGACCCGGCAGGAGCAAATGTATGCCAAAAATGTACGCAGAATGAGCTTTTCAGTGAAGAGCAGCCAGGCACATTCTAGCAAGTTTTACTTGTAAGTGGGGTTGGAAACGCTTTTCAGGCTCAGTACTGCGCTCAAAAGATGCAGCCCTGAGGTCTCTCATGATAGCAGGTGGTTAAGTAGAAGTTTGCCACTTGGCTGACCCAGCAGGAGCAAACGTATGCCAAAAATGTACACAGAATGAGCTTTTCAGTGAATAGCAGCCAGGCACATTTTGGCTAGTTTTACTTGTAAGTGGGGTTGGAAACGCTTTTCAGGATCAGTACTGGGCTCAAAACATGCAGCTCTGATGTCTCTCCTGATAGGAGATAGTTAAGTAGAACTTCGCTGCTCAGCTGACCCGGCAGGAGCAAATGTATGCCAAAAATGTACGCAGAATCAGCTTTTCAGTGAAAAGCAGCCAGGCACATTCTAGCAAGTTTTACTTGTAAGTGGGGTTGGAAACGCTTTTCAGGCTCAGTACTGCGCTCAAAAGATGCAGCCCTGAGGTCTCTCAGGATAGGAGGTAGTTAAGTAGAACTTCGCTGCTCAGCTGACCCGGCAGGAGCAAATGTATGCCAAAAATGTACGCAGAATGAGCTTTTCAGTGAATAGCAGCCAGGCACATTCTAGCAAGTTTTACTTGTAAGTGGGGTTGGAAACGCTTTTCAGGCTCAGTACTGCGCTCAAAAGATGCAGCCCTGAGGTCTCTCATGATAGCAGGTGGTTAAGTAGAACTTCGCTGCTCAGCTGACCCGGCAGGAGCAAATGTATGCCAAAAATGTACGCAGAATGAGCTTTTCAGTGACTAGCAGCCAGGCACATTCTAGCAAGTTTTACTTGTAAGTGGGGTTGGAAACGCTTTTCAGGCTCAGTACTGCGCTCAAAAGATGCAGCCCTGAGGTCTCTCATGATAGCAGGTGGTTAAGTAGAAATTCGCTGCTCAGCTGACCCGGCAGGAGCAAACGTATGCCAAAAATGTACGCAGAACGAGCTTTTCAGTGAAGAGCAGGCAGGCATATTTTAGCTAGTTTTACTTGTAAGTGGGGTTGGAAACGCTTTTCAGGCTCAGTACGGGGCTCAAAACATGCAGCCCTGAGGTCTCTCCTGATATCAGGTGGTTAAGTAGAACTTCGCTGCTCAGCTGACCCGGCAGGAGCAAATGTATGCCAAAAATGTATGCAGAATCAGCTTTTTAGTGAAGAGCAGCCAGGCACATTTTAGCTAGTTTTACTTGTAAGTGGGGTTGGAAACGCTTTTCAGGATCAGTACTGGGCTCAAAACATGCAGCCCTGAGGTCTCTCATGATAGCAGGTGGTTAAATAGAAATTCGCTGCTCAGCTGACCCGGCAGGAGCAAATGTATGCCAAAAATGTACGCAGAATGAGCTTTTCAGTGAAGAGCAGCCAGGCACATTCTAGCAAGTTTTACTTGTAAGTGGGGTTGGAAACGCTTTTCAGGCTCAGTACTGCGCTCAAAAGATGCAGCCCTGAGGTCTCTCATGATAGCAGGTGGTTAAGTAGAAGTTTGCCACTTGGCTGACCCAGCAGGAGCAAACGTATGCCAAAAATGTACACAGAATGAGCTTTTCAGTGAATAGCAGCCAGGCACATTTTACCTAGTTTTACTTGTAAGTGGGGTTGGAAACGCTTTTCAGGATCAGTACTGGGCTCAAAACATGCAGCCCTGAGGTCTGTCATGATAGCAGGTGGTTAAGTAGAAATTTGCCACTTGGCTGACCCAGCAGGAGCAAACGTATGCCAAAAATGTACACAGAATGAGCTTTTCAGTGAATAGCAGCCAGGCACATTTTAGCTAGTTTTACTTGTAAGTGGGGTTGGAAACGCTTTTCAGGATCAGTACTGGGCTCAAAACATGCAGCTCAGAGGTCTCTCCTGATAGGAGGTAGTTAAGTAGAACTTCGCTGCTCAGCTGACCCGGCAGGAGCAAATGTATGCCAAAAATGTACGCAGAATGAGCTTTTCAGTGACTAGCAGCCAGGCACATTTTAGCTCGTTTTACTTGTAAGTGGGGTTGGAAACGCTTTTCAAGCTCCGTACTGCTCTCAAAAGATGCAGCCCTGAGGTCTCTCATGATAGCAGGTGGTTAATTAGAAATTCGCTGCTCAGCTGACCCGGCAGGAGCAAACGTATGCCAAAAATGCACGCAGAATGAGCTTTTCAGTGAATAGCAGCCAGGCACATTTTAGCTAGTTTTATTTGTAAGTGGGGTTGGAAATGCTTTTCAGGCTCAGTACTGGGCTCAAAAGATGCAGCTCTGAGGTCTCTCCTGATAGGAGGTAGTTAAGTAGAACTTCGCTGCTCAGCTGACCCGGCAGGACCAAATATATGCCAAAAATGAACGCAGAATGAGCTTTTCAGTGAATAGCAGCCAGGCACATTTAGCTAGTTTTACTTGTAAGTGGGGTTGGAAACGCTTTTCAGGATCAGTACTGGGCTCAAAAGATGCAGCTCTGTGGTCTCTCCTGATAGGAGGTAGTTAAGTAGAAATGTGCCACTTGGCTGACCCAGCAGGAGCAAACGTATGCCAAAAATGTACACAGAATGAGCTTTTCAGTGAATAGCAGCCAGGCACATTTTGGCTAGTTTTACTTGTAAGTGGGGTTGGAAACGCTTTTCAGGATCAGTACTGGGCTCAAAACATGCAGCTCTGAGGTCTCTCCTGATAGGAGGTAGTTAAGTAGAACTTCGCTGCTCAGCTGACCCGGCAGGAGCAAATGTATGCCAAAAATGTACGCAGAATCAGCTTTTCAGTGAAAAGCAGCCAGGCACATTCTAGCAAGTTTTACTTGTAAGTGGGGTTGGAAACGCTTTTCAGGCTCAGTACTGCGCTCAAAAGATGCAGCCCTGAGGTCTCTCAGGATAGGAGGTAGTTAAGTAGAACTTCGCTGCTCAGCTGACCCGGCAGGAGCAAATGTATGACAAAAATGTACGCAGAATGAGCTTTTCAGTGACTAGCAGCCAGGCACATTCTAGCAAGTTTTACTTGTAAGTGGGGTTGGAAACGCTTTTCAGGCTCAGTACTGCGCTCAAAAGATGCAGCCCTGAGGTCTCTCATGATAGCAGGTGGTTAAGTAGAACTTCGCTGCTCAGCTGACCCGGCAGGAGCAAACGTATGCCAAAAATGTACGCAGAATGAGCTTTTCAGTGAAGAGCAGGCAGGCATATTTTAGCTAGTTTTACTTGTAAGTGGGGTTGGAAACGCTTTTCAGGCTCAGTACGGGGCTCAAAACATGCAGCCCTGAGGTCTCTCCTGATATCAGGTGGTTAAGTAGAACTTCGCTGCTCAGCTGACCCGGCAGGAGCAAATGTATGCCAAAAATGTACGCAGAATCAGCTTTTCAGTGAAGAGCAGCCAGGCACATTTTAGCTAGTTTTACTTGTAAGTGGGGTTGGAAACGCTTTTCAGGATCAGTACTGGGCTCAAAACATGCAGCCCTGAGGTCTCTCATGATAGCAGGTGGTTAAATAGAAATTCGCTGCTCAGCTGACCCGGCAGGAGCAAATGTATGCCAAAAATGTACGCAGAATGAGCTTTTCAGTGAAGAGCAGCCAGGCACATTCTAGCAAGTTTTACTTGTAAGTGGGGTTGGAAACGCTTTTCAGGCTCAGTACTGCGCTCAAAAGATGCAGCCCTGAGGTCTCTCATGATAGCAGGTGGTTAAGTAGAAGTTTGCCACTTGGCTGACCCAGCAGGAGCAAACGTATGCCAAAAATGTACACAGAATGAGCTTTTCAGTGAATAGCAGCCAGGCACATTTTAGCTAGTTTTACTTGTAAGTGGGGTTGGAAACGCTTTTCACGATCAGTATTGGGCTCAAAACATGCAGCCCTGAGGTCTGTCATGATAGCAAGTGGTTAAGTAGAAATTTGCCACTTGGCTGACCCAGCAGGAGCAAACGTATGCCAAAAATGTACACAGAATGAGCTTTTCAGTGAATAGCAGCCAGGCACATTTTAGCTAGTTTTACTTGTAAAAGTGGGGTTGGAAATGCTTTTCAGGGTCAGTACGGGGCTCAAAACATGCAGCCCTGAGGTCTCTCCTGATAGGAGGTAGTTAGTAGAACTTCGCTGCTCAGCTGACCCGGCAGGAGCAAATGTATGCCAAAAATGTACGCAGAATCAGCTTTTCAGTGAAGAGCAGCCGGGCACATTCTAGCAAGTTTTACTTGTAAGTGGGGTTGGAAACGCTTTTCAGGCTCAGTACTGCGCTCAAAAGATGCAGCCCTGAGGTCTCTCATGATATCAGGTGGTTAAATAGAAATTCGCTGCTCAGCTGACCCGGCAGGAGCAAACGTATGTCAAAAATGTACGCTGAATGAGCTTTTCAGTGAATAGCAGCCAGGCACATTTTAGCTAGTTTTACTTGTAAGTGGGGTTGGAAACGCTTTTCAGGATCAGTACTGGGCTCAAAACATGCAGCCCTGAGGTCTCTCATGATAGCAGGTGGTTAGAAATTCGCTGCTCAGCTGACCCGGTAGGAGCAAATGTATGCCAAAAATGTAAGCAGAATGAGCTTTTCAGTGAATAGCAGCCAGGCACATTTTAGCTAGTTTTACTTGTAAGTGGGGTTGGAAATGCTTTTCAGGCTCAGTACTGGGCTCAAAAGATGCAGCTCTGAGGTCTCTCCTGATAGGAGGTAGTTAAGTAGAACTTCGCTGCTCAGCTGACCCGGCAGGAGCAAATATATGCCAAAAATGTATGCAGAATGAGCTTTTCAGTGAATAGCAGCCAGGCACATTTTAGCTAGTTTTACTTGTAAGTGGGGTTGGAAACGCTTTTCAGGCTTAGTACTGCACTCAAAACATGCAGCCCTAAGGTCTCTCATGATAGCAGGTGGTTAAGTAGAAATTTGCCACTTGGCTGACCCAGCAGGAGCAAACGTATGCCAGAAATGTACACAGAATGAGCTTTTCAGTGAATAGCAGCCAGGCACATTTTAGCTAGTTTTACTTGTAAGTGGGGTTGGAAACGCTTTTCGGGCTCAGTACTGGGCTCAAACATGCAGCCCTGAGGTCTCTCATGATAGCAGGTGGTTAAATAGAAATTCGCTGCTCAGCTGACCCGGTAGGAGCAAACGTATGCCAAAAATGTAAGCAGAATGAGCTTTTCAGTGAATAGCAGCCAGGCACATTTTAGCTAGTTTTATTTGTAAGTGGGGTTGGAAATGCTTTTCAGGCTCAGTACTGGGCTAAAAAGATGCAGCTTTGAGGTCTCTCCTGATAGGAGGTATTTAAGTAGAACTTCGCTGCTCAGCTGACCCGGCAGGACCAAATATATGCCAAAAATGTACGCAGAATGAGCTTTTCAGTGAATAGCAGCCAGGCACATTTTAGCTAGTTTTACTTGTAAGTGGGGTTGGAAACACTTTTCATCTTCAGTACTGCACTCAAAACATGCAGCCCTAAGGTCTCTCATGATATCAGGTGGTTAAGTAGAAATTTGCCACTTGGCTGACCCAGCAGGAGCAAACGTATGCCAAAAATGTACACAGAATGAGATTTTTTTTAGTGAAGAGCAGCCAGGCACATTTTAGCTAGTTTTACTTGTAAGTTGGGTTGAAAACGCTTTTCAGGCTCAGTACGGGGCTCAAAACATGCAGCCCTGAGGTCTCTCCTGATAGGAGGTATTTAAGTAGAACTTCGCTGCTCAGCTGACCCGGCAGGAGCAAATGTATGCCAAAAATGTACGCAGAATCAGCTTTTCAGTGAAGAGCAGCCAGGCACATTCTAGCAAGTTTTACTTGTAAGTGGGGTTGGAAACGCTTTTCAGGCTCAGTACTACGCTCAAAAGATGCAGCCCTGAGGTCTCTCATGATATCAGGTGGTTAAATAGAAATTCGCTGCTCAGCTGACCCGGCAGGAGCAAACGTATGCCAAAAATGTACGCAGAATGAGCTTTTCAGTGAATAGCAGCCAGGCACATTTTAGCTAGTTTTACTTGTAAGTGGGGTTGGAAACGCTTTTCGGGATCAGTACTGGGCTCAAAACGTGCAGAACTGAGGTCTCTCATGATAGCAGGTGGTTAAATAGAAATTCGCTGCTCAGCTGACCCGGCAGGAGCAAACGTATGCCAAAAATGTACACAGAATGAGCTTTTCAGTGAATAGCAGCCAGGCACATTTTAGCTAGTTTTACTTGTAAGTGGGGTTGGAAACGCTTTTCAGGATCAGTACTGGGCTCAAAACATGCAGCCCTGACGTCTCTCCATGATAGCAGGTGGTTAAATAGAAATTCGCTGCTCAGCTGACCCGGCAGGAGCAAACGTATGCCAAAAATGTACGCAGAATGAGCTTTTCAGTGAAGAGCAGCCAGGCACATTTTAGCTAGTTTTACTTATAAGAGGGGTTGGAAACACTTTTCAGGTTCAGTACTGGGCTCAAAACATGCAGCCCTGAGGTCTCTCCTGATAGGAGGTAGTTAAGTAGAACTTCGCTGCTCAGCTGACCCGGCAGGAGCAAATGTATGCCAAAAATGTATGCAGAATCAGCTTTTTAGTGAAGAGCAGCCAGGCACATTTTAGCTAGTTTTACTTGTAAGTGGGGTTGGAAACGCTTTTCAGGATCAGTACTGGGCTCAAAACATGCAGCCCTGAGGTCTCTCATGATAGCAGGTGGTTAAATAGAAATTCGCTGCTCAGCTGACCCGGCAGGAGCAAATGTATGCCAAAAATGTACGCAGAATGAGCTTTTCAGTGAAGAGCAGCCAGGCACATTCTAGCAAGTTTTACTTGTAAGTGGGGTTGGAAACGCTTTTCAGGCTCAGTACTGCGCTCAAAAGATGCAGCCCTGAGGTCTCTCATGATAGCAGGTGGTTAAGTAGAAGTTTGCCACTTGGCTGACCCAGCAGGAGCAAACGTATGCCAAAAATGTACACAGAATGAGCTTTTCAGTGAATAGCAGCCAGGCACATTTTACCTAGTTTTACTTGTAAGTGGGGTTGGAAACGCTTTTCAGGATCAGTACTGGGCTCAAAACATGCAGCCCTGAGGTCTGTCATGATAGCAGGTGGTTAAGTAGAAATTTGCCACTTGGCTGACCCAGCAGGAGCAAACGTATGCCAAAAATGTACACAGAATGAGCTTTTCAGTGAATAGCAGCCAGGCACATTTTAGCTAGTTTTACTTGTAAGTGGGGTTGGAAACGCTTTTCAGGATCAGTACTGGGCTCAAAACATGCAGCTCAGAGGTCTCTCCTGATAGGAGGTAGTTAAGTAGAACTTCGCTGCTCAGCTGACCCGGCAGGAGCAAATGTATGCCAAAAATGTACGCAGAATGAGCTTTTCAGTGACTAGCAGCCAGGCACATTTTAGCTCGTTTTACTTGTAAGTGGGGTTGGAAACGCTTTTCAAGCTCCGTACTGCTCTCAAAAGATGCAGCCCTGAGGTCTCTCATGATAGCAGGTGGTTAATTAGAAATTCGCTGCTCAGCTGACCCGGCAGGAGCAAACGTATGCCAAAAATGCACGCAGAATGAGCTTTTCAGTGAATAGCAGCCAGGCACATTTTAGCTAGTTTTATTTGTAAGTGGGGTTGGAAATGCTTTTCAGGCTCAGTACTGGGCTCAAAAGATGCAGCTCTGAGGTCTCTCCTGATAGGAGGTAGTTAAGTAGAACTTCGCTGCTCAGCTGACCCGGCAGGACCAAATATATGCCAAAAATGAACGCAGAATGAGCTTTTCAGTGAATAGCAGCCAGGCACATTTAGCTAGTTTTACTTGTAAGTGGGGTTGGAAACGCTTTTCAGGATCAGTACTGGGCTCAAAAGATGCAGCTCTGTGGTCTCTCCTGATAGGAGGTAGTTAAGTAGAAATGTGCCACTTGGCTGACCCAGCAGGAGCAAACGTATGCCAAAAATGTACACAGAATGAGCTTTTCAGTGAATAGCAGCCAGGCACATTTTGGCTAGTTTTACTTGTAAGTGGGGTTGGAAACGCTTTTCAGGATCAGTACTGGGCTCAAAACATGCAGCTCTGAGGTCTCTCCTGATAGGAGGTAGTTAAGTAGAACTTCGCTGCTCAGCTGACCCGGCAGGAGCAAATGTATGCCAAAAATGTACGCAGAATCAGCTTTTCAGTGAAAAGCAGCCAGGCACATTCTAGCAAGTTTTACTTGTAAGTGGGGTTGGAAACGCTTTTCAGGCTCAGTACTGCGCTCAAAAGATGCAGCCCTGAGGTCTCTCAGGATAGGAGGTAGTTAAGTAGAACTTCGCTGCTCAGCTGACCCGGCAGGAGCAAATGTATGACAAAAATGTACGCAGAATGAGCTTTTCAGTGACTAGCAGCCAGGCACATTCTAGCAAGTTTTACTTGTAAGTGGGGTTGGAAACGCTTTTCAGGCTCAGTACTGCGCTCAAAAGATGCAGCCCTGAGGTCTCTCATGATAGCAGGTGGTTAAGTAGAACTTCGCTGCTCAGCTGACCCGGCAGGAGCAAACGTATGCCAAAAATGTACGCAGAATGAGCTTTTCAGTGAAGAGCAGGCAGGCATATTTTAGCTAGTTTTACTTGTAAGTGGGGTTGGAAACGCTTTTCAGGCTCAGTACGGGGCTCAAAACATGCAGCCCTGAGGTCTCTCCTGATATCAGGTGGTTAAGTAGAACTTCGCTGCTCAGCTGACCCGGCAGGAGCAAATGTATGCCAAAAATGTACGCAGAATCAGCTTTTCAGTGAAGAGCAGCCAGGCACATTTTAGCTAGTTTTACTTGTAAGTGGGGTTGGAAACGCTTTTCAGGATCAGTACTGGGCTCAAAACATGCAGCCCTGAGGTCTCTCATGATAGCAGGTGGTTAAATAGAAATTCGCTGCTCAGCTGACCCGGCAGGAGCAAATGTATGCCAAAAATGTACGCAGAATGAGCTTTTCAGTGAAGAGCAGCCAGGCACATTCTAGCAAGTTTTACTTGTAAGTGGGGTTGGAAACGCTTTTCAGGCTCAGTACTGCGCTCAAAAGATGCAGCCCTGAGGTCTCTCATGATAGCAGGTGGTTAAGTAGAAGTTTGCCACTTGGCTGACCCAGCAGGAGCAAACGTATGCCAAAAATGTACACAGAATGAGCTTTTCAGTGAATAGCAGCCAGGCACATTTTAGCTAGTTTTACTTGTAAGTGGGGTTGGAAACGCTTTTCACGATCAGTATTGGGCTCAAAACATGCAGCCCTGAGGTCTGTCATGATAGCAAGTGGTTAAGTAGAAATTTGCCACTTGGCTGACCCAGCAGGAGCAAACGTATGCCAAAAATGTACACAGAATGAGCTTTTCAGTGAATAGCAGCCAGGCACATTTTAGCTAGTTTTACTTGTAAAAGTGGGGTTGGAAATGCTTTTCAGGGTCAGTACGGGGCTCAAAACATGCAGCCCTGAGGTCTCTCCTGATAGGAGGTAGTTAGTAGAACTTCGCTGCTCAGCTGACCCGGCAGGAGCAAATGTATGCCAAAAATGTACGCAGAATCAGCTTTTCAGTGAAGAGCAGCCGGGCACATTCTAGCAAGTTTTACTTGTAAGTGGGGTTGGAAACGCTTTTCAGGCTCAGTACTGCGCTCAAAAGATGCAGCCCTGAGGTCTCTCATGATATCAGGTGGTTAAATAGAAATTCGCTGCTCAGCTGACCCGGCAGGAGCAAACGTATGTCAAAAATGTACGCTGAATGAGCTTTTCAGTGAATAGCAGCCAGGCACATTTTAGCTAGTTTTACTTGTAAGTGGGGTTGGAAACGCTTTTCAGGATCAGTACTGGGCTCAAAACATGCAGCCCTGAGGTCTCTCATGATAGCAGGTGGTTAGAAATTCGCTGCTCAGCTGACCCGGTAGGAGCAAATGTATGCCAAAAATGTAAGCAGAATGAGCTTTTCAGTGAATAGCAGCCAGGCACATTTTAGCTAGTTTTACTTGTAAGTGGGGTTGGAAATGCTTTTCAGGCTCAGTACTGGGCTCAAAAGATGCAGCTCTGAGGTCTCTCCTGATAGGAGGTAGTTAAGTAGAACTTCGCTGCTCAGCTGACCCGGCAGGAGCAAATATATGCCAAAAATGTATGCAGAATGAGCTTTTCAGTGAATAGCAGCCAGGCACATTTTAGCTAGTTTTACTTGTAAGTGGGGTTGGAAACGCTTTTCAGGCTTAGTACTGCACTCAAAACATGCAGCCCTAAGGTCTCTCATGATAGCAGGTGGTTAAGTAGAAATTTGCCACTTGGCTGACCCAGCAGGAGCAAACGTATGCCAGAAATGTACACAGAATGAGCTTTTCAGTGAATAGCAGCCAGGCACATTTTAGCTAGTTTTACTTGTAAGTGGGGTTGGAAACGCTTTTCGGGCTCAGTACTGGGCTCAAACATGCAGCCCTGAGGTCTCTCATGATAGCAGGTGGTTAAATAGAAATTCGCTGCTCAGCTGACCCGGTAGGAGCAAACGTATGCCAAAAATGTAAGCAGAATGAGCTTTTCAGTGAATAGCAGCCAGGCACATTTTAGCTAGTTTTATTTGTAAGTGGGGTTGGAAATGCTTTTCAGGCTCAGTACTGGGCTAAAAAGATGCAGCTTTGAGGTCTCTCCTGATAGGAGGTATTTAAGTAGAACTTCGCTGCTCAGCTGACCCGGCAGGACCAAATATATGCCAAAAATGTACGCAGAATGAGCTTTTCAGTGAATAGCAGCCAGGCACATTTTAGCTAGTTTTACTTGTAAGTGGGGTTGGAAACACTTTTCATCTTCAGTACTGCACTCAAAACATGCAGCCCTAAGGTCTCTCATGATATCAGGTGGTTAAGTAGAAATTTGCCACTTGGCTGACCCAGCAGGAGCAAACGTATGCCAAAAATGTACACAGAATGAGATTTTTTTTAGTGAAGAGCAGCCAGGCACATTTTAGCTAGTTTTACTTGTAAGTTGGGTTGAAAACGCTTTTCAGGCTCAGTACGGGGCTCAAAACATGCAGCCCTGAGGTCTCTCCTGATAGGAGGTATTTAAGTAGAACTTCGCTGCTCAGCTGACCCGGCAGGAGCAAATGTATGCCAAAAATGTACGCAGAATCAGCTTTTCAGTGAAGAGCAGCCAGGCACATTCTAGCAAGTTTTACTTGTAAGTGGGGTTGGAAACGCTTTTCAGGCTCAGTACTACGCTCAAAAGATGCAGCCCTGAGGTCTCTCATGATATCAGGTGGTTAAATAGAAATTCGCTGCTCAGCTGACCCGGCAGGAGCAAACGTATGCCAAAAATGTACGCAGAATGAGCTTTTCAGTGAATAGCAGCCAGGCACATTTTAGCTAGTTTTACTTGTAAGTGGGGTTGGAAACGCTTTTCGGGATCAGTACTGGGCTCAAAACGTGCAGAACTGAGGTCTCTCATGATAGCAGGTGGTTAAATAGAAATTCGCTGCTCAGCTGACCCGGCAGGAGCAAACGTATGCCAAAAATGTACACAGAATGAGCTTTTCAGTGAATAGCAGCCAGGCACATTTTAGCTAGTTTTACTTGTAAGTGGGGTTGGAAACGCTTTTCAGGATCAGTACTGGGCTCAAAACATGCAGCCCTGACGTCTCTCCATGATAGCAGGTGGTTAAATAGAAATTCGCTGCTCAGCTGACCCGGCAGGAGCAAACGTATGCCAAAAATGTACGCAGAATGAGCTTTTCAGTGAAGAGCAGCCAGGCACATTTTAGCTAGTTTTACTTATAAGAGGGGTTGGAAACACTTTTCAGGTTCAGTACTGGGCTCAAAACATGCAGCCCTGAGGTCTCTCCTGATAGGAGGTAGTTAAGTAGAACTTCGCTGCTCAGCTGACCCGGCAGGAGCAAATATATGCCAAAAATGTACGCAGAATGAGCTTTTCAATGAATAGCAGCCAGGCACATTTTAGCTAGTTTTACTTGTAAGTGGGGTTGGAAACGCTTTTCAGGCTCAGTACTGGGCTCAAACATGCAGCCCTGAGGTCTCTCATGATAGCAGGTGGTTAAATAGAAATTCGCTGCTCAGCTGACCCGGTAGGAGCAAACGTATGCCAAAAATGTAAGCAGAATGAGCTTTTCAGTGAATAGCAGCCAGGCACATTTTAGCTAGTTTTATTTGTAAGTGGGGTTGGAAATGCTTTTCAGGCTCAGTACTGGGCTCAAAAGATGCAGCTCTGAGGTCTCTCCTGATAGGAGGTAGTTAAGTAGAACTTCGCTGCTCAGCTGACCCGGCAGGACCAAATATATGCCAAAAATGTACGCAGAGTGAGCTTTTCAGTGAATAGCAGCCAGGCACATTTTAGCTAGTTTTACTTGTAAGTGGGGTTGGAAACACTTTTCAGCCTCAGTACTGCACTCAAAACATGCAGCCCTAAGGTCTCTCATGATAGCAGGTGGTTAAGTAGAAATTTGCCACTTGGCTGACCCAGCAGGAGCAAACGTATGCCAAAAATGTACACAGAATGAGCTTTTTTTTTAGTGAATAGCAGCCAGGCACATTTTAGCTAGTTTTACTTGTAGGTGGGGTTGGAAACGCTTTTCAGGATCAGTACTGGGCTCAAAACATGCAGCTCTGAGGTCTCTCCTGATAGGAGGTAGTTAAGTAGAACTTCGCTGCTCAGCTGACCCGGCAGGAGCAAATGTATGCCAAAAATGTACGCAGAATGAGCTTTTCAGTGACTAGCAGCCAGGCACATTTTAGCTCGTTTTACTTGTAAGTGGGGTTGGAAACGCTTTTCAGGCTCAGTACTGCGCTCAAAAGATGCAGCCCTGAGGTCTCTCATGATATCAGGTGGTTAAATAGAAATTCGCAGCTCAGCTGACCCGGCAGGAGCAAACGTATGCCAAAAATGTACACAGAATGAGCTTTTCAGTGAATAGCAGCCAGGCACATTTTAGCTAGTTTTACTTGTAAGTGGGGTTGGAAACGCTTATCAGGATCAGTACTGGGCTCAAAAGATGCAGCCCTGAGGTCTCTCATGATAGCAGGTGGTTAAGTAGAAATTCGCTGCTCAGCTGACCCGGCAGGAGCAAACGTATGCCAAAAATGGACACAGAATGAGCTTTTCAGTGAATAGCAGCCAGGCACATTTTAGCTAGTTTTACTTGTAAGTGGGGTTGGAAACGCTTTTCAGGATCAGTACTGGGCTCAAAACATGCAGGCCTGACGTCTCTCCATGATAGCAGGTGGTTAAATAGAAATTCGCTGCTCAGCTGACCCGGCAGGAGCAAACGTATGCCAAAAATGTACGCAGAATGAGCTTTTCAGTGAATAGCAGCCAGGCACATTTTAGCTAGTTTTACTTGTAAGTGGGGTTGGAAACGCTTTTCAGGATCAGTACTGGGCTCAAAACATGCAGCCCTGAGGTCTCTCATGATAGCAGGTGGTTAAGTAGAAATTCGCTGCTCAGCTGACCCGGCAGGACCAAATATATGCCAAAAATGTACGCAGAATGACCTTTTCAGTGAATAGCAGCCAGGCACATTTTAGCTAGTTTTACTTGTAAGTGGGGTTGGAAACACTTTTCAGCCTCAGTACTGCACTCAAAACATGCAGCCCTAAGGTCTCTCATGATAGCAGGTGGTTAAGTAGAAATTTGCCACTTGGCTGACCCAGCAGGAGCAAACGTATGCCAAAAATGTACACAGAATGAGCTTTTTTTTAGTGAATAGCAGCCAGGCACATTTTAGCTAGTTTTACTTGTAAGTGGGGTTGGAAACGCTTTTCAGGATCAGTACTGGGCTCAAAACATGCAGCTCTGAGGTCTCTCCTGATAGGAGGTAGTTAAGTAGAACTTCGCTGCTCAGCTGACCCGGCAGGAGCAAATGTATGCCAAAAATGTACGCAGAATGAGCTTTTCAGTGACTAGCAGCCAGGCACATTTTAGCTCGTTTTACTTGTAAGTGGGGTTGGAAACGCTTTTCAGGCTCAGTACTGCGCTAAAAAGATGCAGCCCTAAGGTCACTCTTGATAGCAGGTGGTTAAAGTAGAAATTTGCCACTTGGCTGACCCAGCAGGAGCAAACGTATGCCAAAAATGTACACAGAATGAGCTTTTCAGTGAATAGCAGCCAGGCACATTTTAGCTAGTTTTACTTGTAAGTGGGGTTGGAAACGCTTTTCAGGATCAGTTCTGGGCTCAAAACATGCAGCCCTGAGGTCTCTCATGATAGCAGGTGGTTAAGTAGAAATTCGCTGCTCAGCTGACCCGGCAGGAGCAAACGTATGCCAAAAATGTACACAGAATGAGCTTTTCAGTGAATAGCAGCCAGGCACATTTTAGCTAGTTTTACTTGTAAGTGGGGTTGGAAACGCTTTTCAGGATCAGTACTGGGCTCAAAACATGCAGCCCTGACGTCTCTCCATGATAGCAGGTGGTTAAATAGAAATTCGCTGCTCAGCTGACCCGGCAGGAGCAAACGTATGCCAAAAATGTACGCAGAATGAGCTTTTCAGTGAAGAGCAGCCAGGCACATTTTAGCTAGTTTTACTTATAAGAGGGGTTGGAAACACTTTTCAGGTTCAGTACTGGGCTCAAAACATGCAGCCCTGAGGTCTCTCCTGATAGGAGGTAGTTAAGTAGAACTTCGCTGCTCAGCTGACCCGGCAGGAGCAAATATATGCCAAAAATGTACGCAGAATGAGCTTTTCAGTGAATAGCAGCCAGGCACATTTTAGCTAGTTTTACTTGTAAGTGGGGTTGGAAACGCTTTTCAGGCTCAGTACTGGGCTCAAACATGCAGCCCTGAGGTCTCTCATGATAGCAGGTGGTTAAATAGAAATTCGCTGCTCA
This sequence comes from Lissotriton vulgaris, assembly GCF_964263255.1. Lineage (NCBI taxonomy): Eukaryota > Metazoa > Chordata > Amphibia > Caudata > Salamandridae > Lissotriton > Lissotriton vulgaris. The sequence goes on along the minus strand of NW_028242552.1, from coordinate 2,627,888 downwards.
GCTGACCCGGTAGGAGCAAACGTATGCCAAAAATGTAAGCAGAATGAGCTTTTCAGTGAATAGCAGCCAGGCACATTTTAGCTAGTTTTATTTGTAAGTGGGGTTGGAAATGCTTTTCAGGCTCAGTACTGGGCTCAAAAGATGCAGCTCTGAGGTCTCTCCTGATAGGAGGTAGTTAAGTAGAACTTCGCTGCTCAGCTGACCCGGCAGGACCAAATATATGCCAAAAATGTACGCAGAATGAGCTTTTCAGTGAATAGCAGCCAGGCACATTTTAGCTAGTTTTACTTGTAAGTGGGGTTGGAAACACTTTTCAGCCTCAGTACTGCACTCAAAACATGCAGCCCTAAGGTCTCTCATGATAGCAGGTGGTTAAGTAGAAATTTGCCACTTGGCTGACCCAGCAGGAGCAAACGTATGCCAAAAATGTACACAGAATGAGCTTTTTTTTTAGTGAATAGCAGCCAGGCACATTTTAGCTAGTTTTACTTGTAAGTGGGGTTGGAAACGCTTTTCAGGATCAGTACTGGGCTCAAAACATGCAGCTCTGAGGTCTCTCCTGATAGGAGGTAGTTAAGTAGAACTTCGCTGCTCAGCTGACCCGGCAGGAGCAAATGTATGCAAAAAATGTACGCAGAATGAGCTTTTCCATGACTAGCAGCCAGGCACATTTTAGCTCGTTTTACTTGTAAGTGGGGTTGGAAACGCTTTTCAGGCTCAATACTGCGCTCAAAAGATGCAGCCCTGAGGTCTCTCATGATAGCAGGTTGTTAAGTAGAAATTCGCTGCTCAGCTGACCCGGCAGGAGCAAACGTATGCCAAAAATGTACGCAGAATGAGCTTTTCAGTGAATAGCAGCCAGGCACATTTTAGCTAGTTTTACTTGTAAGTGGGGTTGGAAACGCTTTTCAGGATCAGTACTGGGCTCAAAACATGCAGGCCTGACGTCTCTCCATGATAGCAGGTGGTTAAATAGAAATTCGCTGCTCAGCTGACCCGGCAGGAGCAAACGTATGCCAAAAATGTACGCAGAATGAGCTTTTCAGTGAATAGCAGCCAGGCACATTTTAGCTAGTTTTACTTGTAAGTGGGGTTGGAAACGCTTTTCAGGATCAGTACTGGGCTCAAAACATGCAGCCCTGAGGTCTCTCATGATAGCAGGTGGTTAAGTAGAAATTCGCTGCTCAGCTGACCCGGCAGGACCAAATATATGCCAAAAATGTACGCAGAATGAGCTTTTCAGTGAATAGCAGCCAGGCACATTTTAGCTAGTTTTACTTGTAAGTGGGGTTGGAAACACTTTTCAGCCTCAGTACTGCACTCAAAACATGCAGCCCTAAGGTCTCTCATGATAGCAGGTGGTTAAGTAGAAATTTGCCACTTGGCTGACCCAGCAGGAGCAAACGTATGCCAAAAATGTACACAGAATGAGCTTTTTTTTTAGTGAATAGCAGCCAGGCACATTTTAGCTAGTTTTACTTGTAAGTGGGGTTGGAAACGCTTTTCAGGATCAGTACTGGGCTCAAAACATGCAGCTCTGAGGTCTCTCCTGATAGGAGGTAGTTAAGTAGAACTTCGCTGCTCAGCTGACCCGGCAGGAGCAAATGTATGCCAAAAATGTACGCAGAATGAGCTTTTCAGTGACTAGCAGCCAGGCACATTTTAGCTCGTTTTACTTGTAAGTGGGGTTGGAAACGCTTTTCAGGCTCAGTACTGCGCTAAAAAGATGCAGCCCTAAGGTCACTCTTGATAGCAGGTGGTTAAAGTAGAAATTTGCCACTTGGCTGACCCAGCAGGAGCAAACGTATGCCAAAAATGTACACAGAATGAGCTTTTCAGTGAATAGCAGCCAGGCACATTTTAGCTAGTTTTACTTGTAAGTGGGGTTGGAAACGCTTTTCAGGATCAGTTCTGGGCTCAAAACATGCAGCCCTGAGGTCTCTCATGATAGCAGGTGGTTAAGTAGAAATTCGCTGCTCAGCTGACCCGGCAGGAGCAAACGTATGCCAAAAATGTACACAGAATGAGCTTTTCAGTGAATAGCAGCCAGGCACATTTTAGCTAGTTTTACTTGTAAGTGGGGTTGGAAACGCTTTTCAGGATCAGTACTGGGCTCAAAACATGCAGCCCTGACGTCTCTCCATGATAGCAGGTGGTTAAATAGAAATTTGCTGCTCAGCTGACCCGGCAGGAGCAAACGTATGCCAAAAATGTACGCAGAATGAGCTTTTCAGTGAAGAGCAGCCAGGCACATTTTAGCTAGTTTTACTTATAAGAGGGGTTGGAAACACTTTTCAGGTTCAGTACTGGGCTCAAAACATGCAGCCCTGAGGTCTCTCCTGATAGGAGGTAGTTAAGTAGAACTTCGCTGCTCAGCTGACCCGGCAGGAGCAAATATATGCCAAAAATGTACGCAGAATGAGCTTTTCAGTGAATAGCAGCCAGGCACATTTTAGCTAGTTTTACTTGTAAGTGGGGTTGGAAACGCTTTTCAGGCTCAGTACTGGGCTCAAACATGCAGCCCTGAGGTCTCTCATGATAGCAGGTGGTTAAATAGAAATTCGCTGCTCAGCTGACCCGGTAGGAGCAAACGTATGCCAAAAATGTAAGCAGAATGAGCTTTTCAGTGAATAGCAGCCAGGCACATTTTAGCTAGTTTTATTTGTAAGTGGGGTTGGAAATGCTTTTCAGGCTCAGTACTGGGCTCAAAAGATGCAGCTCTGAGGTCTCTCCTGATAGGAGGTAGTTAAGTAGAACTTCGCTGCTCAGCTGACCCGGCAGGACCAAATATATGCCAAAAATGTACGCAGAATGAGCTTTTCAGTGAATAGCAGCCAGGCACATTTTAGCTAGTTTTACTTGTAAGTGGGGTTGGAAACACTTTTCAGCCTCAGTACTGCACTCAAAACATGCAGCCCTAAGGTCTCTCATGATAGCAGGTGGTTAAGTAGAAATTTGCCACTTGGCTGACCCAGCAGGAGCAAACGTATGCCAAAAATGTACACAGAATGAGCTTTTTTTTTAGTGAATAGCAGCCAGGCACATTTTAGCTAGTTTTACTTGTAAGTGGGGTTGGAAACGCTTTTCAGGATCAGTACTGGGCTCAAAACATGCAGCTCTGAGGTCTCTCCTGATAGGAGGTAGTTAAGTAGAACTTCGCTGCTCAGCTGACCCGGCAGGAGCAAATGTATGCAAAAAATGTACGCAGAATGAGCTTTTCCATGACTAGCAGCCAGGCACATTTTAGCTCGTTTTACTTGTAAGTGGGGTTGGAAACGCTTTTCAGGCTCAGTACTGCGCTCAAAAGATGCAGCCCTGAGGTCTCTCATGATAGCAGGTTGTTAAGTAGAAATTCGCTGCTCAGCTGACCCGGCAGGAGCAAACGTATGCCAAAAATGTACGCAGAATGAGCTTTTCAGTGAAGAGCAGCCAGGCATATTTTAGCTAGTTTTACTTGTAAGTGGGGTTGGAAACGCTTTTCAGGCTCAGTACGGGGCTCAAAACATGCAGCCCTGAGGTCTCTCCTGATAGGAGGTATTTAAGTAGAACTTCGCTGCTCAGGTGACCCGGCAGGAGCAAATGTATGCCAAAAATGTACGCAGAATCAGCTTTTCAGTGAAGAGCAGCCAGGCACATTCTAGCAAGTTTTACTTGTAAGTGGGGTTGGAAACGCTTTTCAGGCTCAGTACTACGCTCAAAAGATGCAGCCCTGAGGTCTCTCATGATATCAGGTGGTTAAATAGAAATTTGCTGCTCAGCTGACCCGGCAGGAGCAAACGTATGCCAAAAATGTACGCAGAATGAGCTTTCAGTGAAGAGCAGCCAGGCACATTCTAGCAAGTTTTACTTGTAAGTGGGGTTGGAAACGCTTTTCAGGCTCAGTACTGCGCTAAAAAGATGCAGCCCTGAGGTCTCTCTTGATAGCAGGTGGTTAAGTAGAAATTTGCCACTTGGCTGACCCAGCAGGAGCAAACGTATGCCAAAAATGTACACAGAATGAGCTTTTCAGTGAATAGCAGCCAGGCACATTTTAGCTAGTTTTACTTGTAAGTGGGGTTGGAAACGCTTTTCAGGCTCAGTACTGGGCTCAAAAGATGCAGCCCTGAGGTCTCCCATGATAGGTGGTTAAATAGAAATTCGCTGCTCAGCTGACCCGGTAGGAGCAAACGTATGCCAAAAATGTAAGCAGAATGAGCTTTTCAGTGATAGCACAGCCAGGCACATTTTAGCTAGTTTTACTTGTAAGTGGGGTTGGAAATGCTTTTCAGGCCCAGTACTGGGCTCAAAAGATGCAGCTCTGAGGTCTCTACTGATAGGAGGTAGTTAAGCAGAACTTCGCTGCTCAGCTGACCCGGCAGGAGCAAATATATGCCAAAAATGTACGCAGAATGAGCTTTTCAGTGAATAGCAGCCAGGCACATTTTAGCTAGTTTTACTTGTAAGTGGGGTTGGAAACACTTTTCAGGCCCAGTACTGCACTCAAAAAATGCAGCCCTAAGGTCTCTCATGATAGCAGGTGGTTAAGTAGAAATGTGCCACTTGGCTGACCCAGCAGGAGCAAACGTATGCCAAAAATGTACACAGAATGAGCTTTTCAGTGAATAGCAGCCAGGCACATTTTGGCTAGTTTTACTTGTTAAGTGGGGTTGGAAACGCTTTTCAGGATCAGTACTGGGCTCAAAACATGCAGCCCTGACGTCTCTCCAAGATAGCAGGTGGTTAAATAGAAATTCGCTGCTCAGCTGACCCGGCAGGAGCAAACGTATGCCAAAAATGTACGCAGAATGAGCTTTTCAGTGAAGAGCAGGCAGGCACATTTTAGCTAGTTTTACTTATAAGAGGGGTTGGAAACACTTTTCAGGTTCAGTACTGGGCTCAAAACATGCAGCCCTGAGGTCTCTCCTGATAGGAGGTAGTTAAGTAGAACTTCGCTGCTCAGCTGACCCGGCAGGAGCAAATATATGCCAAAAATGTACGCAGAATGAGCTTTTCAGTGAATAGCAGCCAGGCACATTTTAGCTAGTTTTACTTGTAAGTGGGGTTGGAAACGCTTTTCAGGCTCAGTACTGGGCTCAAACATGCAGCCCTGAGGTCTCTCATGATAGCAGGTGGTTAAATAGAAATTAGCTGCTCAGCTGACCCGGCAGGAGCAAACGTATGCCAAAAATGTACACAGAATGAGCTTTTCAGTGAATAGCAGCCAGGCACATTTTGGCTAGTTTTACTTGTAAGTGGGGTTGGAAACGCTTTTCAGGATCAGTACTGGGCTCAAAACATGCAGCCCTGACGTCTCTCCAAGATAGCAGGTGGTTAAATAGAAATTCGCTGCTCAGCTGACCCGGCAGGAGCAAACGTATGCCAAAAATGTACGCAGAATGAGCTTTTCAGTGAAGAGCAGCCAGGCACATTTTAGCTAGTTTTATTTGTAAGTGGGGTTAGAAATGCTTTTCAGGCTCAGTACTGGGCTCAAAAGATGCAGCTCTGAGGTCTCTCTTGATAGCAGGTGGTTAAGTAGAAATTTGCCACTTGGCTGACCCAGCAGGAGCAAACGTATGCCAAAAATGTACACAGAATGAGCTTTTCAGTGAAGAGCAGCCAGGCACATTCTAGCAAGTTTTACTTGTAAGTGGGGTTGGAAACGCTTTTCAGGCTCAGTACTGCGCTAAAAAGATGCAGCCCTGAGGTCTCTCTTGATAGCAGGTGGTTAAGTAGAAATTTGCCACTTGGCTGACCCAGCAGGAGCAAACGTATGCCAAAAATGTACACAGAATGAGCTTTTCCGTGAATAGCAGCCAGGCACATTTTAGCTAGTTTTACTTGTAAGTGGGGTTGGAAACGCTTTTCAGGCTCAGTACTGGGCTCAAAAGATGCAGCCCTGAGGTCTCCCATGATAGGTGGTTAAATAGAAATTCGCTGCTCAGCTGACCCGGTAGGAGCAAACGTATGCCAAAAATGTAAGCAGAATGAGCTTTTCAGTGATAGCACAGCCAGGCACATTTTAGCTAGTTTTACTTGTAAGTGGGGTTGGAAACACTTTTCAGCCTCAGTACTGTACTCAAAACATGCAGCCCTAAGGTCTCTCATGATAACAGGTGGTTAAGTACAAATTTGCCACTTGGCTGACCCAGCAGGAGCAAACGTATGCCAAAAATGTACACAGAATGAGCTTTTTTTTTAGTGAATAGCAGCCAGGCACATTTTAGCTAGTTTTACTTGTAAGTGGGGTTGGAAACGCTTTTCAGGATCAGTACTGGGCTCAAAACATGCAGCTCTGAGGTCTCTCCTGATAGGAGGTAGTTAAGTAGAACTTCGCTGCTCAGCTGACCCGGCAGGAGCAAATGTATGCCAAAAATGTACGCAGAATGAGCTTTTCAGTGACTAGCAGCCAGGCACATTTTAGCTCGTTTTACTTGTAAGTGGGGTTGGAAACGCTTTTCAGGCTCAGTACGGGGCTCAAAACATGCAGCCCTGAGGTCTCTCCTGATAGCAGGTGGTTAAGTAGAACTTCGCTGCTCAGCTGACCCGGCAGGAGCAAATGTATGCCAAAAATGTACGCAGAATCAGCTTTTCAGTGAAGAGCAGCCAGGCACATTCTAGCAAGTTTTACTTGTAAGTGGGGTTGGAAACGCTTTTCAGGCTCAGTACTACGCTCAAAAGATGCAGCCCTGAGGTCTCTCATGATATCAGGTGGTTAAATAGAAATTCGCTGCTCAGCTGACCCGGCAGGAGCAAACGTATGCCAAAAATGTACGCAGAATGAGCTTTCAGTGAAGAGCAGCCAGGCACATTCTAGCAAGTTTTACTTGTAAGTGGGGTTGGAAACGCTTTTCAGGCTCAGTACTGTGCTAAAAAGATGCAGCCCTGAGGTCTCTCTTGATAGCAGGTGGTTAAAGTAGAAATTTGCCACTTGGCTGACCCAGCAGGAGCAAACGTATGCCAAAAATGTACACAGAATGAGCTTTTCAGTGAATAGCAGCCAGGCACATTTTAGCTAGTTTTACTTGTAAGTGGGGATGGAAACGCTTTTCAGGATCAGTACTGGGCTCAAAACATGCAGCCCTGAGGTCTCTCATGATAGCAGGTGGTTAAATAGAAATTCGCTGCTCAGCTGACCCGGTAGGAGCAAACGTATGCCAAAAATGTAAGCAGAAATGACCTTTTCAGTGAATAGCAGCCAGGCACATTTTAGCTAATTTTACTTGTAAGTGGGGTTGGAAATGCTTTTCAGGCTCAGTACTGGGCTCAAAAGATGCAGCTCTGAGGTCTCTCCTGATAGGAGGTAGTTAAGTAGAACTTCGCTGCTCAGCTAACCCGGCAGGAGCAAATATATGCCAAAAATGTACGCAGAATGAGCTTTTCAGTGAATAGCAGCCAGGCACATTTTAGCTAGTTTTACTTGTAAGTGGGGTTGGAAACACTTTTCAGGCTCAGTACTGCACTCAAAAAATGCAGCCCTAAGGTCTCTCATGATAGCAGGTGGTTAAGTAGAAATGTGCCACTTGGCTGACCCAGCAGGAGCAAACGTATTTGGCTAGTTTTACTTGTAAGTGGGGTTGGAAACGCTTTTCAGGATCAGTACTGGGCTCAAAACATGCAGCTCTGAGGTCTCTCCTGATAGGAGGTAGTTAAGTAGAACTTCGCTGCTCAGCTGACCCGGAAGGAGCAAATGTATGCCAAAAATGTACGCAGAATCAGCTTTTCAGTGAAGAGCAGCCAGGCACATTCTAGCAAGTTTTACTTGTAAGTGGGGTTGGAAACGCTTTTCAGGCTCAGTACTACGCTCAAAAGATACAGCCCTGAGGTCTCTCATGATATCAGGTGGTTAAATAGAAATTCACTGCTCAGCTGACCCGGCAGCAGCAAACGTATGCCAAAAATGTACCCAGAATGAGCTTTCAGTGAAGAGCAGCCAGGCACATTCTAGCAAGTTTTACTTGTAAGTGGGGTTGGAAACGCTTTTCAGGCTCAGTACTGCGCTAAAAAGATGCAGCCCTGAGGTCTCTCTTGATAGGAGGTGGTTAAGTAGAAATTTGCCACTTGGCTGACCCAGCAGGAGCAAACGTATGACAAAAATGTACACAGAATGAGCTTTTCAGTGAATAGCAGCCAGGCACATTTTAGCTAGTTTTACTTGTAAGTGGGGTTGGAAACGCTTTTCAGGATCAGTACTGGGCTCAAAACATGCAGCCCTGAGGTCTCTCATGATAGCAGGTGGTTAAATAGAAATTCGCTGCTCAGCTGACCCAGCAGGAGCAAACGTATGCCAAAAATGTATGCAGAATGAACTTTTCAGTGAAGAGCAGCCAGGCACATTTTAGCTAGTTTTACTTGTAAGTGGGGTTGGAAATGCTTTTCGGGCTCAGTACTGGGCTCAAACATGCAGCCCTGAGGTCTCTCATGATAGCAGGTGGTTAAATAGAAATTCGCTGCTCAGCTGACCCGGTAGGTGCAAACGTATGCCAAAAATGTAAGCAGAATTAGCTTTTCAGTGAATAGCAGCCAGGCACATTTAGCTAGTTTTACTTGTAAGTGGGGTTGGAAACGCTTTTCAGGCTCAGTACTGGGCTCAAAACATGCAGCCCTGAGGTCTCTCCTGATATCAGGTGGTTAAGTAGAACTTCGCTGCTCAGATGACCCGGCAGGAGCAAATATATGCCAAAAATGTATGCAGAATCAGCTTTTCAGTGAAGAGCAGCCAGGCACATTTTAGCTAGTTTTACTTGTAAGTGGGGTTGGAAACGCTTTTCAGGATCAGTACTGGGCTCAAAACATGCAGCCCTGATGTCTCTCATGATAGCAGGTGGTTAAATAGAAATTCGCTGCTCAGCTGACCCGGCAGGAGCAAATGTATGCCAAAAATGTACGCAGAATGAGCTTTTCAGTGAAGAGCAGCCAGGCACATTCTAGCAAGTTTTACTTGTAAGTGGGGTTGGAAACGCTTTTCAGGCTCAGTACTGCGCTCAAAAGATGCAGCCCTGAGGTCTCTCATGATAGCAGGTGGTTAAGTAGAAGTTTGCCACTTGGCTGACCCAGCAGGAGCAAACGTATGCCAAAAATGTACACAGAATGAGCTTTTCAGTGAATAGCAGCCAGGCACATTTTGGCTAGTTTTACTTGTAAGTGGGGTTGGAAACGCTTTTCAGGATCAGTACTGGGCTCAAAACATGCAGCTCTGATGTCTCTCCTGATAGGAGATAGTTAAGTAGAACTTCGCTGCTCAGCTGACCCGGCAGGAGCAAATGTATGCCAAAAATGTACGCAGAATCAGCTTTTCAGTGAAAAGCAGCCAGGCACATTCTAGCAAGTTTTACTTGTAAGTGGGGTTGGAAACGCTTTTCAGGCTCAGTACTGCGCTCAAAAGATGCAGCCCTGAGGTCTCTCAGGATAGGAGGTAGTTAAGTAGAACTTTGCTGCTCAGCTGACCCGGCAGGAGCAAATGTATGCCAAAAATGTACGCAGAATGAGCTTTTCAGTGAATAGCAGCCAGGCACATTCTAGCAAGTTTTACTTGTAAGTGGGGTTGGAAACGCTTTTCAGGCTCAGTACTGCGCTCAAAAGATGCAGCCCTGAGGTCTCTCATGATAGCAGGTGGTTAAGTAGAACTTCGCTGCTCAGCTGACCCGGCAGGAGCAAATGTATGCCAAAAATGTACGCAGAATGAGCTTTTCAGTGACTAGCAGCCAGGCACATTCTAGCAAGTTTTACTTGTAAGTGGGGTTGGAAACGCTTTTCAGGCTCAGTACTGCACTCAAAAGATGCAGCCCTGAGGTCTCTCATGATAGCAGGTGGTTAAGTAGAAATTCGCTGCTCAGCTGGCCCGGCAGGAGCAAACGTATGCCAAAAATGTACGCAGAATGAGCTTTTCAGTGAAGAGCAGGCAGGCATATTTTAGCTAGTTTTACTTGTAAGTGGGGTTGGAAACGCTTTTCAGGCTCAGTACGGGGCTCAAAACATGCAGCCCTGATGTCTCTCCTGATATCAGGTGGTTAAGTAGAACTTCGCTGCTCAGCTGACCCGGCAGGAGCAAATGTATGCCAAAAATGTATGCAGAATCATCTTTTCAGTGAAGAGCAGCCAGGCACATTTTAGCTAGTTTTACTTGTAAGTGGGGTTGGAAACGCTTTTCAGGATCAGTACTGGGCTCAAAACATGCAGCCCTGAGGTCTCTCATGATAGCAGGTGGTTAAATAGAAATTCGCTGCTCAGCTGACCCGGCAGGAGCAAATGTATGCCAAAAAATGTACGCAGTATGAGCTTTTCAGTGAAGAGCAGCCAGGCACATTCTAGCAAGTTTTACTTGTAAGTGGGGTTGGAAACGCTTTTCAGGCTCAGTACTGCGCTCAAAAGATGCAGCCCTGAGGTCTCTCATGATAGCAGGTGGTTAAGTAGAAGTTTGCCACTTGGCTGACCCAGCAGGAGCAAACGTATGCCAAAAATGTACACAGAATGAGCTTTTCAGTGAATAGCAGCCAGGCACATTTTACCTAGTTTTACTTGTAAGTGGGGTTGGAAACGCTTTTCAGGATCAGTACTGGGCTCAAAACATGCAGCCCTGAGGTCTGTCATGATAGCAGGTGGTTAAGTAGAAATTTGCCACTTGGCTGACCCAGCAGGAGCAAACGTATGCCAAAAATGTACACAGAATGAGCTTTTCAGTGAATAGCAGCCAGGCACATTTTAGCTAGTTTTACTTGTAAGTGGGGTTGGAAACGCTTTTCAGGATCAGTACTGGGCTCAAAACATGCAGCTCAGAGGTCTCTCCTGATAGGAGGTAGTTAAGTAGAACTTCGCTGCTCAGCTGACCCGGCAGGAGCAAATGTATGCCAAAAATGTACGCAGAATGAGCTTTTCAGTGACTAGCAGCCAGGCACATTTTAGCTCGTTTTACTTGTAAGTGGGGTTGGAAACGCTTTTCAAGCTCCGTACTGCTCTCAAAAGATGCAGCCCTGAGGTCTCTCATGATAGCAGGTGGTTAATTAGAAATTCGCTGCTCAGCTGACCCGGCAGGAGCAAACGTATGCCAAAAATGCACGCAGAATGAGCTTTTCAGTGAATAGCAGCCAGGCACATTTTAGCTAGTTTTATTTGTAAGTGGGGTTGGAAATGCTTTTCAGGCTCAGTACTGGGCTCAAAAGATGCAGCTCTGAGGTCTCTCCTGATAGGAGGTAGTTAAGTAGAACTTCGCTGCTCAGCTGACCCGGCAGGACCAAATATATGCCAAAAATGTACGCAGAATGAGCTTTTCAGTGAATAGCAGCCAGGCACATTTTAGCTAGTTTTACTTGTAAGTGGGGTTGGAAACACTTTTCAGCCTCAGTACTGTACTCAAAACATGCAGCCCTAAGGTCTCAGTTGATAGCAGGTGGTTAAGTAGAAATTTGCCACTTGGCTGACCCAGCAGGAGCAAACGTATGCCAAAAATGTACACAGAATGAGCTTTTTTTTTAGTGAATAGCAGCCAGGCACATTTTAGCTAGTTTTACTTGTAAGTGGGGTTGGAAACGCTTTTCAGGATCAGTACTGGGCTCAAAACATGCAGCTCTGAGGTCTCTCCTGATAGGAGGTAGTTAAGTAGAACTTCGCTGCTCAGCTGACCCGGCAGGAGCAAATGTATGCCAAAAATGTACGCAGAATGAGCTTTTCAGTGACTAGCAGCCAGGCACATTTTAGCTCGTTTTACTTGTAAGTGGGGTTGAAAACGCTTTTCAGGCTCAGTACGGGGCTCAAAACATGCAGCCCTGAGGTCTCTCCTGATAGCAGGTGGTTAAGTAGAACTTCGCTGCTCAGCTGACCCGGCAGGAGCAAATGTATGCCAAAAATGTACGCAGAATCAGCTTTTCAGTGAAGAGCAGCCAGGCACATTCTAGCAAGTTTTACTTGTAAGTGGGGTTGGAAACGCTTTTCAGGCTCAGTACTACGCTCAAAAGATGCAGCCCTGAGGTCTCTCATGATATCAGGTGGTTAAATAGAAATTCGCTGCTCAGCTGACCCGGCAGGAGCAAACGTATGCCAAAAATGTACGCAGAATGAGCTTTCAGTGAAGAGCAGCCAGGCACATTCTAGCAAGTTTTACTTGTAAGTGGGGTTGGAAATGCTTTTCAGGCTCAGTACTGCGCTAAAAAGATGCAGTCCTGAGGTCTCTCTTGATAGCAGGTGGTTAAAGTAGAAATTTGCCACTTGGCTGACCCAGCAGGAGCAAACGTATGCCAAAAATGTACACAGAATGAGCTTTTCAGTGAATAGCAGCCAGGCACATTTTAGCTAGTTTTACTTGTAAGCAGGGTTGGAAACGCTTTTCAGGATCAGTACTGGGCTCAAAACATGCAGCCCTGAGGTCTCTCATGATAGCAGGTGGTTAAATAGAAATTCACTGCTCAGCTGACCCGGTAGGAGCAAACGTATGCCAAAAATGTAAGCAGAAATGACCTTTTCAGTGAATAGCAGCCAGGCACATTTTAGCTAGTTTTACTTGTAAGTGGGGTTGGAAATGCTTTTCAGGCTCAGTACTGGGCTCAAAAGATGCAGCTCTGAGGTCTCTCCTGATAGGAGGTAGTTAAGTAGAACTTCGCTGCTCAGCTGACCCGGCAGGAGCAAATATATGCCAAAAATGTATGCAGAATCAGCTTTTCAGTGAAGAGCAGCCAGGCACATTTTAGCTAGTTTTACTTGTAAGTGGGGTTGGAAACGCTTTTCAGGATCAGTACTGGGCTCAAAACATGCAGCCCTGAGGTCTCTCATGATAGCAGGTGGTTAAATAGAAATTCGCTGCTCAGCTGACCCGGCAGGAGCAAATGTATGCCAAAAATGTACGCAGAATGAGCTTTTCAGTGAAGAGCAGCCAGGCACATTCTAGCAAGTTTTACTTGTAAGTGGGGTTGGAAACGCTTTTCAGGCTCAGTACTGCGCTCAAAAGATGCAGCCCTGAGGTCTCTCATGATAGCAGGTGGTTAAGTAGAAGTTTGCCACTTGGCTGACCCAGCAGGAGCAAACGTATGCCAAAAATGTACACAGAATGAGCTTTTCAGTGAATAGCAGCCAGGCACATTTTGGCTAGTTTTACTTGTAAGTGGGGTTGGAAACGCTTTTCTGGATCAGTACTGGGCTCAAAACATGCAGCTCTGATGTCTCTCCTGATAGGAGATAGTTAAGTAGAACTTCGCTGCTCAGCTGACCCGGCAGGAGCAAATGTATGCCAAAAATGTACGCAGAATCAGCTTTTCAGTGAAAAGCAGCCAGGCACATTCTAGCAAGTTTTACTTGTAAGTGGGGTTGGAAACGCTTTTCAGGCTCAGTACTGCGCTCAAAAGATGCAGCCCTGAGGTCTCTCAGGATAGGAGGTAGTTAAGTAGAACTTCGCTGCTCAGCTGACACGGCAGGAGCAAATGTATGCCAAAAATGTACGCAGAATGAGCTTTTCAGTGAATAGCAGCCAGGCACATTCTAGCAAGTTTTACTTGTAAGTGGGGTTGGAAACGCTTTTCAGGCTCAGTACTGCGCTCAAAAGATGCAGCCCTGAGGTCTCTCATGATAGCAGGTGGTTAAGTAGAACTTCGCTGCTCAGCTGACCCGGCAGGAGCAAATGTATGCCAAAAATGTACGCAGAATGAGCTTTTCAGTGACTAGCAGCCAGGCACATTCTAGCAAGTTTTACTTGTAAGTGGGGTTGGAAACGCTTTTCAGGCTCAGTACTGCACTCAAAAGATGCAGCCCTGAGGTCTCTCATGATAGCAGGTGGTTAAGTAGAAATTCGCTGCTCAGCTGACCCGGCAGGAGCAAACGTATGCCAAAAATGTACGCAGAATGAGCTTTTCAGTGAAGAGCAGGCAGGCATATTTTAGCTAGTTTTACTTGTAAGTGGGGTTGGAAACGCTTTTCAGGCTCAGTACGGGGCTCAAAACATGCAGCCCTGATGTCTCTCCTGATATCAGGTGGTTAAGTAGAACTTCGCTGCTCAGCTGACCCGGCAGGAGCAAATGTATGCCAAAAATGTATGCAGAATCATCTTTTCAGTGAAGAGCAGCCAGGCACATTTTAGCTAGTTTTACTTGTAAGTGGGGTTGGAAACGCTTTTCAGGATCAGTACTGGGCTCAAAACATGCAGCCCTGAGGTCTCTCATGATAGCAGGTGGTTAAATAGAAATTCGCTGCTCAGCTGACCCGGCAGGAGCAAATGTATGCCAAAAATGTACACAGAATGAGCTTTTCAGTGAATAGCAGCCAGGCACATTTTACCTAGTTTTACTTGTAAGTGGGGTTGGAAACGCTTTTCAGGATCAGTACTGGGCTCAAAACATGCAGCCCTGAGGTCTGTCATGATAGCAGGTGGTTAAGTAGAAATTTGCCACTTGGCTGACCCAGCAGGAGCAAACGTATGCCAAAAATGTACACAGAATGAGCTTTTCAGTGAATAGCAGCCAGGCACATTTTAGCTAGTTTTACTTGTAAGTGGGGTTGGAAACGCTTTTCAGGATCAGTACTGGGCTCAAAACATGCAGCTCAGAGGTCTCTCCTGATAGGAGGTAGTTAAGTAGAACTTCGCTGCTCAGCTGACCCGGCAGGAGCAAATGTATGCCAAAAATGTACGCAGAATGAGCTTTTCAGTGACTAGCAGCCAGGCACATTTTAGCTCGTTTTACTTGTAAGTGGGGTTGGAAACGCTTTTCAAGCTCCGTACTGCTCTCAAAAGATGCAGCCCTGAGGTCTCTCATGATAGCAGGTGGTTAATTAGAAATTCGCTGCTCAGCTGACCCGGCAGGAGCAAACGTATGCCAAAAATGCACGCAGAATGAGCTTTTCAGTGAATAGCAGCCAGGCACATTTTAGCTAGTTTTATTTGTAAGTGGGGTTGGAAATGCTTTTCAGGCTCAGTACTGGGCTCAAAAGATGCAGCTCTGAGGTCTCTCCTGATAGGAGGTAGTTAAGTAGAACTTCGCTGCTCAGCTGACCCGGCAGGACCAAATATATGCCAAAAATGTACGCAGAATGAGCTTTTCAGTGAATAGCAGCCAGGCACATTTTAGCTAGTTTTACTTGTAAGTGGGGTTGGAAACACTTTTCAGCCTCAGTACTGTACTCAAAACATGCAGCCCTAAGGTCTCTCATGATAGCAGGTGGTTAAGTAGAAATTTGCCACTTGGCTGACCCAGCAGGAGCAAACGTATGCCAAAAATGTACACAGAATGAGCTTTTTTTTTAGTGAATAGCAGCCAGGCACATTTTAGCTAGTTTTACTTGTAAGTGGGGTTGGAAACGCTTTTCAGGATCGGTACTGGGCTCAAAACATGCAGCTCTGAGGTCTCTCCTGATAGGAGGTAGTTAAGTAGAACTTCGCTGCTCAGCTGACCCGGCAGGAGCAAATGTATGCCAAAAATGTACGCAGAATGAGCTTTTCAGTGACTAGCAGCCAGGCACATTTTAGCTCGTTTTACTTGTAAGTGGGGTTGGAAACGCTTTTCAGGCTCAGTACGGGGCTCAAAACATGCAGCCCTGAGGTCTCTCCTGATAGCAGGTGGTTAAGTAGAACTTCGCTGCTCAGCTGACCCGGCAGGAGCAAATGTATGCCAAAAATGTACGCAGAATCAGCTTTTCAGTGAAGAGCAGCCAGGCACATTCTAGCAAGTTTTACTTGTAAGTGGGGTTGGAAACGCTTTTCAGGCTCAGTACTACGCTCAAAAGATGCAGCCCTGAGGTCTCTCATGATATCAGGTGGTTAAATAGAAATTCGCTGCTCAGCTGACCCGGCAGGAGCAAACGTATGCCAAAAATGTACGCAGAATGAGCTTTCAGTGAAGAGCAGCCAGGCACATTCTAGCAAGTTTTACTTGTAAGTGGGGTTGGAAACGCTTTTCAGGCTCAGTACTGCGCTAAAAAGATGCAGCCCTGAGGTCTCTCTTGATAGCAGGTGGTTAAAGTAGAAATTTGCCACTTGGCTGACCCAGCAGGAGCAAACGTATGCCAAAAATGTACACAGAATGAGCTTTTCAGTGAATAGCAGCCAGGCACATTTTAGCTAGTTTTACTTGTAAGCAGGGTTGGAAACGCTTTTCAGGATCAGTACTGGGCTCAAAACATGCAGCCCTGAGGTCTCTCATGATAGCAGATGGTTAAATAGAAATTCACTGCTCAGCTGACCCGGTAGGAGCAAACGTATGCCAAAAATGTAAGCAGAAATGACCTTTTCAGTGAATAGCAGCCAGGCACATTTTAGCTAGTTTTACTTGTAAGTGGGGTTGGAAATGCTTTTCAGGCTCAGTACTGGGCTCAAAAGATGCAGCTCTGAGGTCTCTCCTGATAGGAGGTAGTTAAGTAGAACTTCGCTGCTCAGCTGACCCGGCAGGAGCAAATATATGCCAAAAATGTACGCAGAATGAGCTTTTCAGTGAATAGCAGCCAGGCACATTTTAGCTAGTTTTACTTGTAAGTGGGGTTGGAAACACTTTTCAGGCTCAGTACTGCACTCAAAAAATGCAGCCCTAAGGTCTCTCATGATAGCAGGTGGTTAAGTAGAAATGTGCCACTTTGCTGACCCAGCAGGAGCAAACGTATTTGGCTAGTTTTACTTGTAAGTGGGGTTGGAAACGCTTTTCAGGATCAGTACTGGGCTCAAAACATGCAGCTCTGAGGTCTCTCCTGATAGGAGGTAGTTAAGTAGAACTTCGCTGCTCAGCTGACCCGGCAGGAGCAAATGTATGCCAAAAATGTACACAGAATCAGCTTTTCAGTGAAGAGCAGCCAGGCACATTCTAGCAAGTTTTACTTGTAAGTGGGGTTGGAAACGCTTTTCAGGCTCAGTACTACGCTCAAAAGATGCAGCCCTGAGGTCTCTCATGATATCAGGTGGGGAAATAGAAATTCGCTGCTCAGCTGACCCGGCAGGAGCAAACGTATGCCAAAAATGTACCCAGAATGAGCTTTCAGTGAAGAGCAGCCAGGCACATTCTAGCAAGTTTTACTTGTAAGTGGGGTTGGAAACGCTTTTCAGGCTCAGTACTACGCTAAAAAGATGCAGCCCTGAGGTCTCTCTTGATAGGAGGTGGTTAAGTAGAAATTTGCCACTTGGCTGACCCAGCAGGAGCAAACGTATGACAAAAATGTACACAGAATGAGCTTTTCAGTGAATAGCAGCCAGGCACATTTTAGCTAGTTTTACTTGTAAGTGGGGTTGGAAACGCTTTTCAGGATCAGTACTGGGCTCAAACATGCAGCCCTGAGGTCTCTCATGATAGCAGGTGGTTAAATAGAAATTCGCTGCTCAGCTGACCCGGTAGGTGCAAACGTATGCCAAAAATGTAAGCAGAATTAGCTTTTCAGTGAATAGCAGCCAGGCACATTTTAGCTAGTTTTACTTGTAAGTGGGGTTGGAAATGCTTTTCGGGCTCAGTACTGGGCTCAAACATGCAGCCCTGAGGTCTCTCATGATAGCAGGTGGTTAAATAGAAATTCGCTGCTCAGCTGACCCGGTAGGTGCAAACGTATGCCAAAAATGTAAGCAGAATTAGCTTTTCAGTGAATAGCAGCCAGGCACATTCTAGCAAGTTTTACTTGTAAGTGGGGTTGGAAACACTTTTCAGGCTCAGTACTGCGCTCAAAAGATGCAGCCCTGAGGTCTCTCATGATAGCAGGTGGTTAAGTAGAAGTTTGCCACTTGGCTGACCCAGCAGGAGCAAACGTATGCCAAAAATGTACACAGAATGAGCTTTTCAGTGAATAGCAGCCAGGCACATTTTGGCTAGTTTTACTTGTAAGTGGGGTTGGAAACGCTTTTCAGGATCAGTACTGGGCTCAAAACATGCAGCTCTGATGTCTCTCCTGATAGGAGATAGTTAAGTAGAACTTCGCTGCTCAGCTGACCCGGCAGGAGCAAATGTATGCCAAAAATGTACGCAGAATGAGCTTTTCAGTGAATAGCAGCCAGGCACATTCTAGCAAGTTTTACTTGTAAGTGGGGTTGGAAACGCTTTTCAGGCTCAGTACTGCGCTCAAAAGATGCAGCCCTGAGGTCTCTCATGATAGCAGGTGGTTAAGTAGAACTTCGCTGCTCAGCTGACCCGGCAGGAGCAAATGTATGCCAAAAATGTACGCAGAATGAGCTTTTCAGTGACTAGCAGCCAGGCACATTCTAGCAAGTTTTACTTGTAAGTGGGGTTGGAAACGCTTTTCAGGCTCAGTACTGCGCTCAAAAGATGCAGCCCTGAGGTCTCTCATGATAGCAGGTGGTTAAGTAGAAATTCGCTGCTCAGCTGACCCGGCAGGAGCAAAC
Organism: Lissotriton vulgaris; assembly: GCF_964263255.1. Lineage (NCBI taxonomy): Eukaryota > Metazoa > Chordata > Amphibia > Caudata > Salamandridae > Lissotriton > Lissotriton vulgaris. The sequence continues at coordinate 2,609,629 of NW_028242552.1, read as the reverse complement.
GTATGCCAAAAATGTACGCAGAATGAGCTTTTCAGTGAAGAGCAGGCAGGCATATTTTAGCTAGTTTTACTTGTAAGTGGGGTTGGAAACGCTTTTCAGGCTCAGTACGGGGCTCAAAACATGCAGCCCTGAGGTCTCTCCTGATATCAGGTGGTTAAGTAGAACTTCGCTGCTCAGCTGACCCGGCAGGAGCAAATGTATGCCAAAAATGTATGCAGAATCATCTTTTCAGTGAAGAGCAGCCAGGCACATTTTAGCTAGTTTTACTTGTAAGTGGGGTTGGAAACGCTTTTCAGGATCAGTACTGGGCTCAAAACATGCAGCCCTGAGGTCTCTCATGATAGCAGGTGGTTACATAGAAATTCGCTGCTCAGCTGACCCGGCAGGAGCAAATGTATGCCAAAAATGTACGCAGAATGAGCTTTTCAGTGAAGAGCAGCCAGGCACATTCTAGCAAGTTTTACTTGTAAGTGGGGTTGGAAACGCTTTTCAGGCTCAGTACTGCGCTCAAAAGATGCAGCCCTGAGGTCTCTCATGATAGCAGGTGGTTAAGTAGAAGTTTGCCACTTGGCTGACCCAGCAGGAGCAAACGTATGCCAAAAATGTACACAGAATGAGCTTTTCAGTGAATAGCAGCCAGGCACATTTTACCTAGTTTTACTTGTAAGTGGGGTTGGAAACGCTTTTCAGGATCAGTACTGGGCTCAAAACATGCAGCCCTGAGGTCTGTCATGATAGCAGGTGGTTAAGTAGAAATTTGCCACTTGGCTGACCCAGCAGGAGCAAACGTATGCCAAAAATGTACACAGAATGAGCTTTTCAGTGAATAGCAGCCAGGCACATTTTAGCTAGTTTTACTTGTAAGTGGGGTTGGAAACGCTTTTCAGGATCAGTACTGGGCTCAAAACATGCAGCTCAGAGGTCTCTCCTGATAGGAGGTAGTTAAGTAGAACTTCGCTGCTCAGCTGACCCGGCAGGAGCAAATGTATGCCAAAAATGTACGCAGAATGAGCTTTTCAGTGACTAGCAGCCAGGCACATTTTAGCTCGTTTTACTTGTAAGTGGGGTTGGAAACGCTTTTCAAGCTCCGTACTGCTCTCAAAAGATGCAGCCCTGAGGTCTCTCATGATAGCAGGTGGTTAATTAGAAATTCGCTGCTCAGCTGACCCGGCAGGAGCAAACGTATGCCAAAAATGCACGCAGAATGAGCTTTTCAGTGAATAGCAGCCAGGCACATTTTAGCTAGTTTTATTTGTAAGTGGGGTTGGAAATGCTTTTCAGGCTCAGTACTGGGCTCAAAAGATGCAGCTCTGAGGTCTCTCCTGATAGGAGGTAGTTAAGTAGAACTTCTCTGCTCAGCTGACCCGGCAGGACCAAATATATGCCAAAAATGTACGCAGAATGAGCTTTTCAGTGAATAGCAGCCAGGCACATTTTAGCTAGTTTTACTTGTAAGTGGGGTTGGAAACACTTTTCAGCCTCAGTACTGTACTCAAAACATGCAGCCCTAAGGTCTCTCATGATAGCAGGTGGTTAAGTAGAAATTTGCCACTTGGCTGACCCAGCAGGAGCAAACGTATGCCAAAAATGTACACAGAATGAGCTTTTTTTTTAGTGAATAGCAGCCAGGCACATTTTAGCTAGTTTTACTTGTAAGTGGGGTTGGAAACGCTTTTCAGGATCAGTACTGGGCTCAACACATTCAGCTCTGAGGTCTCTCCTGATAGGAGGTAGTTAAGTAGAACTTCGCTGCTCAGCTGACCCGGCAGGAGCAAATGTATGCCAAAAATGTACGCAGAATGAGCTTTTCAGTGACTAGCAGCCAGGCACATTTTAGCTCGTTTTACTTGTAAGTGGGGTTGGAAATGCTTTTCAGGCTCAGTACTGGGCTCAAAAGATGCAGCTCTGAGGTCTCTCCTGATAGGAGGTAGTTAAGTAGAACTTCGCTGCTCAGCTGACCCGGCAGGAGCAAATATATGCCAAAAATGTACGCAGAATGAGCTTTTCAGTGAATAGCAGCCAGGCACATTTTAGCTAGTTTTACTTGTAAGTGGGGTTGGAAACACTTTTCAGGCTCAGTACTGCACTCAAAAAATGCAGCCCTAAGGTCTCTCATGATAGCAGGTGGTTAAGTAGAAATGTGCCACTTTGCTGACCCAGCAGGAGCAAACGTATTTGGCTAGTTTTACTTGTAAGTGGGGTTGGAAACGCTTTTCAGGATCAGTACTGGGCTCAAAACATGCAGCTCTGAGGTCTCTCCTGATAGGAGGTAGTTAAGTAGAACTTCGCTGCTCAGCTGACCCGGCAGGAGCAAATGTATGCCAAAAATGTACACAGAATCAGCTTTTCAGTGAAGAGCAGCCAGGCACATTCTAGCAAGTTTTACTTGTAAGTGGGGTTGGAAACGCTTTTCAGGCTCAGTACTACGCTCAAAAGATGCAGCCCTGAGGTCTCTCATGATATCAGGTGGGGAAATAGAAATTCGCTGCTCAGCTGACCCGGCAGGAGCAAACGTATGCCAAAAATGTACCCAGAATGAGCTTTCAGTGAAGAGCAGCCAGGCACATTCTAGCAAGTTTTACTTGTAAGTGGGGTTGGAAACGCTTTTCAGGCTCAGTACTACGCTAAAAAGATGCAGCCCTGAGGTCTCTCTTGATAGGAGGTGGTTAAGTAGAAATTTGCCACTTGGCTGACCCAGCAGGAGCAAACGTATGACAAAAATGTACACAGAATGAGCTTTTCAGTGAATAGCAGCCAGGCACATTTTAGCTAGTTTTACTTGTAAGTGGGGTTGGAAACGCTTTTCAGGATCAGTACTGGGCTCAAACATGCAGCCCTGAGGTCTCTCATGATAGCAGGTGGTTAAATAGAAATTCGCTGCTCAGCTGACCCGGTAGGTGCAAACGTATGCCAAAAATGTAAGCAGAATTAGCTTTTCAGTGAATAGCAGCCAGGCACATTTTAGCTAGTTTTACTTGTAAGTGGGGTTGGAAATGCTTTTCGGGCTCAGTACTGGGCTCAAACATGCAGCCCTGAGGTCTCTCATGATAGCAGGTGGTTAAATAGAAATTCGCTGCTCAGCTGACCCGGTAGGTGCAAACGTATGCCAAAAATGTAAGCAGAATTAGCTTTTCAGTGAATAGCAGCCAGGCACATTCTAGCAAGTTTTACTTGTAAGTGGGGTTGGAAACACTTTTCAGGCTCAGTACTGCGCTCAAAAGATGCAGCCCTGAGGTCTCTCATGATAGCAGGTGGTTAAGTAGAAGTTTGCCACTTGGCTGACCCAGCAGGAGCAAACGTATGCCAAAAATGTACACAGAATGAGCTTTTCAGTGAATAGCAGCCAGGCACATTTTGGCTAGTTTTACTTGTAAGTGGGGTTGGAAACGCTTTTCAGGATCAGTACTGGGCTCAAAACATGCAGCTCTGATGTCTCTCCTGATAGGAGATAGTTAAGTAGAACTTCGCTGCTCAGCTGACCCGGCAGGAGCAAATGTATGCCAAAAATGTACGCAGAATGAGCTTTTCAGTGAATAGCAGCCAGGCACATTCTAGCAAGTTTTACTTGTAAGTGGGGTTGGAAACGCTTTTCAGGCTCAGTACTGCGCTCAAAAGATGCAGCCCTGAGGTCTCTCATGATAGCAGGTGGTTAAGTAGAACTTCGCTGCTCAGCTGACCCGGCAGGAGCAAATGTATGCCAAAAATGTACGCAGAATGAGCTTTTCAGTGACTAGCAGCCAGGCACATTCTAGCAAGTTTTACTTGTAAGTGGGGTTGGAAACGCTTTTCAGGCTCAGTACTGCGCTCAAAAGATGCAGCCCTGAGGTCTCTCATGATAGCAGGTGGTTAAGTAGAAATTCGCTGCTCAGCTGACCCGGCAGGAGCAAACGTATGCCAAAAATGTACGCAGAATGAGCTTTTCAGTGAAGAGCAGGCAGGCATATTTTAGCTAGTTTTACTTGTAAGTGGGGTTGGAAACGCTTTTCAGGCTCAGTACGGGGCTCAAAACATGCAGCCCTGAGGTCTCTCCTGATATCAGGTGGTTAAGTAGAACTTCGCTGCTCAGCTGACCCGGCAGGAGCAAATGTATGCCAAAAATGTATGCAGAATCATCTTTTCAGTGAAGAGCAGCCAGGCACATTTTAGCTAGTTTTACTTGTAAGTGGGGTTGGAAACGCTTTTCAGGATCAGTACTGGGCTCAAAACATGCAGCCCTGAGGTCTCTCATGATAGCAGGTGGTTAAATAGAAATTCGCTGCTCAGCTGACCCGGCAGGAGCAAATGTATGCCAAAAATGTACGCAGAATGAGCTTTTCAGTGAAGAGCAGCCAGGCACATTCTAGCAAGTTTTACTTGTAAGTGGGGTTGGAAACGCTTTTCAGGCTCAGTACTGCGCTCAAAAGATGCAGCCCTGAGGTCTCTCATGATAGCAGGTGGTTAAGTAGAAGTTTGCCACTTGGCTGACCCAGCAGGAGCAAACGTATGCCAAAAATGTACACAGAATGAGCTTTTCAGTGAATAGCAGCCAGGCACATTTTACCTAGTTTTACTTGTAAGTGGGGTTGGAAACGCTTTTCAGGATCAGTACTGGGCTCAAAACATGCAGCCCTGAGGTCTGTCATGATAGCAGGTGGTTAAGTAGAAATTTGCCACTTGGCTGACCCAGCAGGAGCAAACGTATGCCAAAAATGTACACAGAATGAGCTTTTCAGTGAATAGCAGCCAGGCACATTTTAGCTAGTTTTACTTGTAAGTGGGGTTGGAAACGCTTTTCAGGATCAGTACTGGGCTCAAAACATGCAGCTCAGAGGTCTCTCCTGATAGGAGGTAGTTAAGTAGAACTTCGCTGCTCAGCTGACCCGGCAGGAGCAAATGTATGCCAAAAATGTACGCAGAATGAGCTTTTCAGTGACTAGCAGCCAGGCACATTTTAGCTCGTTTTACTTGTAAGTGGGGTTGGAAACGCTTTTCAAGCTCCGTACTGCTCTCAAAAGATGCAGCCCTGAGGTCTCTCATGATAGCAGGTGGTTAATTAGAAATTCGCTGCTCAGCTGACCCGGCAGGAGCAAACGTATGCCAAAAATGCACGCAGAATGAGCTTTTCAGTGAATAGCAGCCAGGCACATTTTAGCTAGTTTTATTTGTAAGTGGGGTTGGAAATGCTTTTCAGGCTCAGTACTGGGCTCAAAAGATGCAGCTCTGAGGTCTCTCCTGATAGGAGGTAGTTAAGTAGAACTTCTCTGCTCAGCTGACCCGGCAGGACCAAATATATGCCAAAAATGTACGCAGAATGAGCTTTTCAGTGAATAGCAGCCAGGCACATTTTAGCTAGTTTTACTTGTAAGTGGGGTTGGAAACACTTTTCAGCCTCAGTACTGTACTCAAAACATGCAGCCCTAAGGTCTCTCATGATAGCAGGTGGTTAAGTAGAAATTTGCCACTTGGCTGACCCAGCAGGAGCAAACGTATGCCAAAAATGTACACAGAATGAGCTTTTTTTTTAGTGAATAGCAGCCAGGCACATTTTAGCTAGTTTTACTTGTAAGTGGGGTTGGAAACGCTTTTCAGGATCAGTACTGGGCTCAAAACATTCAGCTCTGAGGTCTCTCCTGATAGGAGGTAGTTAAGTAGAACTTCGCTGCTCAGCTGACCCGGCAGGAGCAAATGTATGCCAAAAATGTACGCAGAATGAGCTTTTCAGTGACTAGCAGCCAGGCACATTTTAGCTCGTTTTACTTGTAAGTGGGGTTGGAAATGCTTTTCAGGCTCAGTACTGGGCTCAAAAGATGCAGCTCTGAGGTCTCTCCTGATAGGAGGTAGTTAAGTAGAACTTCGCTGCTCAGCTGACCCGGCAGGAGCAAATATATGCCAAAAATGTACGCAGAATGAGCTTTTCAGTGAATAGCAGCCAGGCACATTTTAGCTAGTTTTACTTGTAAGTGGGGTTGGAAACACTTTTCAGGCTCAGTACTGCACTCAAAAAATGCAGCCTAAGGTCTCTCATGATAGCAGGTGGTTAAGTAGAAATGTGCCACTTGGCTGACCCAGCAGGAGCAAACGTATTTGGCTAGTTTTACTTGTAAGTGGGGTTGGAAACGCTTTTCAGGATCAGTACTGGGCTCAAAACATGCAGCTCTGAGGTCTCTCCTGATAGGAGGTAGTTAAGTAGAACTTCGCTGCTCAGCTGACCCGGCAGGAGCAAATGTATGCCAAAAATGTACGCAGAATCAGCTTTTCAGTGAAGAGCAGCCAGGCACATTCTAGCAAGTTTTACTTGTAAGTGGGGTTGGAAACGCTTTTCAGGCTCAGTACTACGCTCAAAAGATGCAGCCCTGAGGTCTCTCATGATATCAGGTGGTTAAATAGAAATTCGCTGCTCAGCTGACCCAGCAGGAGCAAACGTATGCCAAAAATGTACCCAGAATGAGCTTTCAGTGAAGAGCAGCCAGGCACATTCTAGCAAGTTTTACTTGTAAGTGGGGTTGGAAACGCTTTTCAGGCTCAGTACTGCGCTAAAAAGATGCAGCCCTGAGGTCTCTCTTGATAGGAGGTGGTTAAGTAGAAATTTGCCACTTGGCTGACCCAGCAGGAGCAAACGTATGCCAAAAATGTACACAGAATGAGCTTTTCAGTGAATAGAAGCCAGGCACATTTTAGCTAGTTTTACTTGTAAGTGGGGTTGGAAACGCTTTTCAGGATCAGTACTGGGCTCAAACATGCAGCCCTGAGGTCTCTCATGATAGCAGGTGGTTAAATAGAAATTTGCTGCTCAGCTTGGAGTTCTGGACTTTTTGGTTCCGTCCAGAGGTGTCAGGGAACAACACCCAAAGACCCCGGAGTTCCACCTGCCTTGGTGCGCAAATGAACAGAAACACGGGCTTCTCGATGGTGGCGTCAAAGACCAAAGGTTTATTACTGCAGGGACACAGAAATCACAGAATCTACACACGGGCAGAGACTAGGAGACTGTTCGATTTGTACATTGAGGGTTGCTCCTTATATACCAAAAATTGTGCTTCAGGCAAATATTTTCACATGTCAGTACATTCCCAAACCTTTGTGTCTTAAACAATAAATATTTGGCGTTACACAGGAACTGTCGATAATATCTGATGCCAAACATCACGAAGAGGGGTTCCCACTAGTCCATCACAATCCCTTGTCAATATTGCATTCAAGTGCCGGACCGCCTCATCGTAAAGTTCGTTACCTCCCCCTAATAAAGGCCCAGAAGGAAAGGAGCAGAGCCAGGTGCAGAAGATAGAAAAACGGGATAAGAGATGTTTGTGGGTTGTAAATGGGCAAGGCTACCAGCTTCGGCCGCCTAATCATGATCAGGACAATGGACAGGAAAACCAGTTCAGGTGGGCTGGCCTCGGGCAGAGGAGGCAGCCTTTGTCGAGTCATGCAGCTTCAGCGTGATCTGGTTTAAGGTGTACGTGTCATGAAAGAGGTGAATCTCCGGCTAAGGCTACGTGTCCTTAATCGAAATGAAGTGATCAGAGGTTATTGCATATGTGAGGGCAAGAAACACAAAATGGCTGCCATGATCTAAGATGGTGTTCAGTGTTCAAAAGAGTCTTTTCAGGAGGAAAGTCAGATTTTGGAGTATCAGTAATCAATTTGGCATCGCTGAAAGGAATAAACTTTGGTGTGCTGTCAGTTTCGGAGGCACCAATTCCCTTTTTCACCCAGTCGTCGTAAGGTAGCGGCAAGGGTACACGCTTTACATGTGACGCGTGTACCCAATGTTTACGGCCAGCTACACGGACTGCTGTCCTCGTTGTCAGTAGGACCTGGAAGGGTCCGACGTAGCGGGGCTGAAGATTCTTTGTCCTCGCAAAATTTCTGACCACCACTTGGTCGCCGGGTTTCAGTTGATGCCCTGGACTCTCCGGAGGCTTTGGTAGTGCATCGAAAACCTGTTGATGAATAAGACTCAATTTAGCAGTCAAGTCGTAAAGGTAGTCTATCAACATAGGATATTCCAGCTGTCTGAACTCCCTTGGTCTTGGCACCCCCCAAATATTGGCAGGACGACCAAATACAATCTCGTAAGGGCTAAGCCCCACTCGAGAATGTACAGTCGCTCTTGTGGATAACAGAGCCAGAGGAAGTGCGTCTGGCCAAGCCAAACCTGTGGATGCTTGTATCTTAGCTATCTTCAGCTTGAGGGTGCCATTATAACCCTCCACTAGACCAGCTGACTGGGGATGGTTCGCACTATGAAATTTTTGTTTCAAACCTAGGCCTGCACATACACTCTGCATAACTTTCCCTATAAACTCACTTCCGTTATCTGACCATACAATCCGTGGCATACCGAATCTAGGGAAATATTCTTTGAGAAGAATTTTGGCAGTTGATAAGGCGGTATTGTCCTTCAGTGGGTATGCTTCTATCCACCTGGAAAAAGCACAAACCACCACCAAGACGTATTTCAAATTATTACAGCGTTCCATGTGAATGAAATCTAACTGAATCACTTCAAAGGGACAGGAAGGAGGAGCGAAATGACCAGCTGGAGTTGGAGTTCCCTTGCCAGGGTTATGCATCAAGCACACCATACAATTTTTCACCACTCTCTCTGCACACTTACTGATCCCATCATTCTTCCAGACCGGAGCCAACATCTTACAGATACCTTTAGAACTTATATGCGCTACTCCGTGCGCCATTGTCACTACTGCAAGCACATACGCATCCGGCAACATCCAACGTTGCTGCTCTGTCAAATCAATCCAACATCCATTCGAGTCCAACTTGCCCGTATTTTCTCTCCATACACGTTTCTCTTCCTCAGTTGCTTCTCTCTGAATCTCTTTCACACTTTCCATTGTATCTTCACACATCCCAGACTCAGCGATCCATCTTGCAGACGTTGCAACATACATTCTACTCATCACATCTCTAGCTGTCTGTTTAGCAATTTCATCAGCAAAAGCATTCCCACGTCCAACATCATCCGTGATTGCTTTATGAGCACTGCACTTTACAATTGCAACTTCAGTTGGCAAGGTTAGAGATTCCAACAAGTCGTTAACTAGCTGACCATGTTGAATCTTAGTCCCATGGGACGTAATGAAACCTCTTTCTCTCCACAACCGGCCAAAACTATGGGCCACGCCAAATGCGTACTGACTATCTGTGAACACATTCACTCTCTTTCCCTCAGCTAAAACACATGCTCTCGTTAGAGCTATTAATTCTGCAGCTTGGGCAGAATTCTGACTCACTCTTGCAGTCTCCACAATCGTCTTCAAAGTCGTCACCGCGTAAGCAGCAGTCACATCACCATTCTCCAATTTAAAACATGACCCGTCCACATACAGCGTACCATCCGGATCGGGTAACGGAGTATCCTTCAGGTCGATGCGTCCTTTTGTCTCTTCCTCCGTTTTAAAACAGCAGTCATGTGGCTCAGAATCACTCGACTCTTGATCAGTCGGCAACAGCGTTGCTGGATTCAATACATTACACCTTTTGATCTGAATATGACTCGCTAGTAGTGTTAGTTCGTAACCAGATAATCTCGCACTGGTAAGGTGTTGTGTCTTCGTTCGGTTCATGAGTGTATCCACTGCATGAGGAACCATGACCACTAGCATGTTGTTCATCACCAAACCAGCAGATTGCCGAATGGAAGCCGCAGCTGCCGCTGTAGCCCTCAAACAACTAGGCAACGCTCTAGCTACCGGATCTAATGTTGATGAGAAATACGCACAAGGGCGTTGTTTATCACCAAACTTCTGTGTCAGGACACTCAACGCGCAACCTTCTCTCTCGTGAACGTAGAGCGTGAATGGTTTACTGTAATCAGGTGTACCCAATACAGGAGCTGAACACAAGGCTTTTCGTAATTCGGTAAAGCTCTCTTGACATTCATCAGACCATGGCACCGGACTCGGAACATTTTTCCCAGTCAAAGCTACCAATGGTTTCGCTAAAAGAGAAAAATTTGGAATCCACTGCCTACAGTAGGAGGTAATACCTAAAAAGGCACGTACTTCTCTCTGTGTGCGTGGAACACTCATTTGCGTAATTGCTTTTATTCTTTCTGGGGTCAACTTCCTTCCCTCCTTTGACAAGAGATGACCTAGGTAGGTCACTTCTTGGCAGCAGTATTGCATCTTGGAAGGTGATACTTTGTGATTCAAATCAGACAAATGATGTAACAACGATACTGTAGCTGCTTTGCAAGTTTCCTTGTCATCGGCAGCCACTAAAAGATCATCTACGTACTGTACTAGGGCAGAACCTGGAGGAAGGACAAAAGAATCTAGCTGACTTTTTAATGCTTGACTGTAAATAGATGGACTCTCACAGTAGCCTTGTGGAGCGCGTTTAAATCTGAAGCTTCGACCTCCTAGACAGAAGCCAAAAATATCCCTGCTTTCCTCGGCTATCGGAATGCTGAAAAAGGCATTCTTCAAGTCGATGACCGAGAACCAATTGGCTGTAGCAGGAATCAATGTTAACAAGGCAGTAATGTCTGGAACCACAGGAAACTGCGGAACCACAATCTTATTAACTTCTCTAAGGTCTATGACAAACCTATATACTGGAGGCTTCGTAGGATCAGTTCGTTTCAGTATTGGCAATACAGGACTATTACAAACATTTCCTCGAGTTTCTTCAACCACACCTTTCTTAATCAAATCTTGCACAATCAATAAAAGTGCACGTTCTCCTTCACTCGATATTTTATATTGGGGAATTCTGGGAAATTTTACATTTGCTTTCAAAGTTACTACATACGGTGGTATTTCTAAAAGGCCTACATCATTAGGACCAGTCGCCCAAAGAGAATCAGGGAGTGAGCGCAGCTCTGGCGGGAGTGCTTCCATTGACAAGTACATCGGAGAAGTGAGTCTTTTACCCAAAGTAAGCTGTACTCCTTCCGGAGAACAGTACAGTGTCGCATATAGTCGTTTTAACAAATCTAAACCAAGCAGATTTTCATTACAACCTGTCGTCAAAATCAAGGGTGCTTTCAATTGGCATGGTCCAACAGAAATAGACAAAGGATTAGATATCGGGTTGTAAACAGGGGCGCCTGAAAAACCTACGGAAACATTTGTTGAGCCAGACAAAGGTGCGCCAGGGAGTTTCGCATGAATTATAGAACTTTTTGCGGCACCAGTATCCAACAGAAACGGTTCGACTACACCTGATGTTGCTACTGCGACATAAGGCCCACTCTGATCCACTGGAACTGATACTACTCCCTCTCTCTGTCCATGGCTGTCCTAGTACCCATTTTGCTGGAATCCCTCATCAACTTCACAATAATCCTCAACAAGATATTGCTGAGATCTATTCTGTTGAGCTGACTGTACGTTTCGTTGATCAAAGTGATTAGAGGGACGATCATTCGTTTGCGGAGGCATAGCACCTCGCCCTCGACCTCTAGAATTCTGCGCAAAACCACCACAACCTCTCTGAGCTGCTGCTGCGTTATTTTGCGCTAAAATCGGACATTCATTCTTGTAGTGACCCTCTTTCTTACAGTACGCACACTGATTCCACTGATATTGAGGCCTGGTTGAACTATAATCTGTCCTTTGATACGAATTCTGTTGCATATTAGTCTGGTTCGTGCGAGGCGGATACGCCTGCTGTAAAAGAACTTTAGTCTTTAAATCTTTCGTTTTCTTCTCTGATTTCTCCTTTTCCTCTTTATCCCTATTTTCGTAGTACTGCGCAGTCGCAAGTATTTGCGCAGTTGTGGAAACAGCCCACGCACTCTCTGAATCCTTTAATTTATTGCATAATTCAGGTAACAAATTATGCACAAATTTATCGACAAACAATCTCTGTCCTCCTTCAGTGCTCATATCCTGACCACTATGGTCTACAAAAGTCTCTTCGAACCTCGTGAAGAAGTCGGAGACACTTTCATCTTTCTTTTGCTTGCATGCGGATAATTTATCCCAATTAACACGCAACGCAGGCATCAGAGTCTTCATTAAGTCAATTATTCTACCTGGAAGATTAGCAATTAGGGGTTCGGGTTTTGCACCACCCGTTTGCTGACCATCCGCTGCAGTGATAGCTGCCCAATCACCACCTAAAGCTGCTTGATGATCCTCTCTACGAATTTTAGCCCACACTGGTTGTGGAACTACATTGCCAAATAACATGTCGATGTCTGCCAAGTTCATTATACAAGCTTCAACTGTCTGTGTCAATTCCTTGTAATATCCAGCTGGATTCTTACGCGGATCTGGTAAGGCCTGTTTCACTGCTAGTACTTCAGCTCGTTTCCATGGAATGTGTATCCACACTCGTTGGAACTGTGCTGGAGCAGCTACAATACCAGCGTTATGATCAGCTTGCACAGCTTCGCGCCAAATTGGAGGAACCTCCCTCATAGGATATTGGCGACTTAGCTTCATTTTACCTTTCTCTAAATCTCTCAGCGAACGAAGAGATGGATCATTCCTAAAACTCAAAATAAGTTCCATCGCTTCTTTTATATTATCACCCACTATCATTCCTGCAGCAAACTCTTTTTGCACCTTAATTAAATCCTCCAAGTCTGATTCAACATCATCTTCCTCTATTTCCTCACGTAACAACGAGCACATCTCATCAAAGACGTATCGTTGCGTTGGTTCCTTCCACTGCATAAACGTATCTAATACATCTCTCGTATTATATCTTCTAACTTTCGTAATCCATCTGAGAGCCGTGGAATCTAAAACTTCCCGTTCTTCAGTACTTGGTAGCTGACTACGTCTCTGAACTGAATCAGAAGTAGGAGTCTTAATTAAGGATTTATATAAAGGAGACAGAATATTAGCAACAGAATCAGTTATTTTTCGACGTACAGAAAGTGGAGTTAATACACTTGCAGACGTAGAGAACACAGTAGAGGTAGGAACAGATTGCGAAGCAGTAGGAGTATCGATGAAAATAGTTTGTGAAGTAGTAGGTGTAAGCGAGACAGATACAGGTATAGAAGTCGGCAACCCAGGAAGAGGAGGAGCCGTAGGAACATTCACATTAACCACAGGAGGTACAGGAACTAGATTCTGAGGAACAAGACCACCAGGTTGTCCAGCAACCGGCAATTGAACATTCGGTACAAGTTGAGCCGTAGCACCTTGTGCGTACGGTGGAGGTGAACGTAACAGATAAGACAACAGAGGATCGTTTTCGGGATCCTCCAGTATCTTAGCTGTTTTCGATGGCAAGGCAGGGTAGCACTTGTCAATCGCTAAATTATGCTCTCTAATTGCTACATCTATAGCCTTTTCGCACTCATTATCTTGCAGTTGTTTAGTTGCTTGCTCTAGAGTTAACTCTTCTTGCTCTTTTTGTTCTTTCTTCAACCTTTTCATTTCTCTCTGTTTAGATTCTTTTCGCCAGTAACGGAAAGAATCAAACATTGCCGGCCGGGCTTTCTTACTAAACAATTTCGCTTCTAAATTATCAAGGATCTCGGGTTCAAAACTACCATGTAGTGGCCAACTAAGGACACCATCCTTCTTACAGTAACGGACCCACACCTCGTTATAGGATATAGGACCCACTCCAAATTTGCAATATAGGTCATAAAGGGGAGTCCCAATTGGAGGAACCAAACAAGAATCCTCCAATCGTGAGTCATGGTTGCAACCGAAACAAGACAACATTTTCCGACTTACCATTTTCAGTCTGGAACACAAAACAAACAAAACACGAAACAGATATGTGCACTTGAACCAAGAACTTAGGCCTACCAAAACCAAACTAATGTATCGATACCCAAACTGAACCAAATAGATTATCGTAACCAGAACAACTAGTGATAATCTTACGAAACCAAACCAAACCAAGAACCGATCAAGGATTTTTAACAATCCTCACAAAGTAACCAGCTAGCTATCACTAAATACTTAACTGAGGCACTGAAGACGTCACCAAGGAGAAACCCGTCACGTTTCGCTGTACTAAGGCTGCACCTCGGGTCCAAGACAGGGCGACGGTCAAGGCAACGGCCCACTGCAGCCGTCCTGAACGGGAACCCTCGTGGAAGAGAACTTCAGGGCCACTTTTGCGATATGCCGGGATCGATGAAGTGGGGCGCCTCCCTCAGGAATCTTCACACGAAGCTTCTCGAACTCTTCAGGCTTTTGGACCGGTACCGAATGACGTCGCCCCACGTTGGGCGCCAATTGGAGTTCTGGACTTTTTGGTTCCGTCCAGAGGTGTCAGGGAACAACACCCAAAGACCCCGGAGTTCCACCTGCCTTGGTGCGCAAATGAACAGAAACACGGGCTTCTCGATGGTGGCGTCAAAGACCAAAGGTTTATTACTGCAGGGACACAGAAATCACAGAATCTACACACGGGCAGAGACTAGGAGACTGTTCGATTTGTACATTGAGGGTTGCTCCTTATATACCAAAAATTGTGCTTCAGGCAAATATTTTCACATGTCAGTACATTCCCAAACCTTTGTGTCTTAAACAATAAATATTTGGCGTTACACAGGAACTGTCGATAATATCTGATGCCAAACATCACGAAGAGGGGTTCCCACTAGTCCATCACAATCCCTTGTCAATATTGCATTCAAGTGCCGGACCGCCTCATCGTAAAGTTCGTTACCTCCCCCTAATAAAGGCCCAGAAGGAAAGGAGCAGAGCCAGGTGCAGAAGATAGAAAAACGGGATAAGAGATGTTTGTGGGTTGTAAATGGGCAAGGCTACCAGCTTCGGCCGCCTAATCATGATCAGGACAATGGACAGGAAAACCAGTTCAGGTGGGCTGGCCTCGGGCAGAGGAGGCAGCCTTTGTCGAGTCATGCAGCTTCAGCGTGATCTGGTTTAAGGTGTACGTGTCATGAAAGAGGTGAATCTCCGGCTAAGGCTACGTGTCCTTAATCGAAATGAAGTGATCAGAGGTTATTGCATATGTGAGGGCAAGAAACACAAAATGGCTGCCATGATCTAAGATGGATGCCATGGGTAGATCAGAAATGTGTTCATAACAGGAGTGCTCTTGCTCGTATCGTAGCGAAAACACCAGGATATGCTAAATGGATCATTTGCGGTTCGCTGATACTAATATTATGTATTTCCGACAAACTTGAAAACACGGGTTCAAATCGTCACGGAACCTCAAGCTGACCCGGTAGGTGCAAACGTATGCCAAAAATGTAAGCAGAATTAGCTTTTCAGTGAATAGCAGCCAGGCACATTTTAGCTAGTTTTACTTGTAAGTGGGGTTGGAAATGCTTTTCGGGCTCAGTACTGGGCTCAAACATGCAGCCCTGAGGTCTCTCATGATAGCAGGTGGTTAAATAGAAATTCGCTGCTCAGCTGACCCGGTAGGTGCAAACGTATGCCAAAAATGTAAGCAGAATTAGCTTTTCAGTGAATAGCAGCCAGGCACATTTAGCTAGTTTTACTTGTAAGTGGGGTTGGAAACGCTTTTCAGGCTCAGTACTGGGCTCAAAACATGCAGCCCTGAGGTCTCTCCTGATATCAGGTGGTTAAGTAGAACTTCGCTGCTCAGCTGACCCGGCAGGAGCAAATGTATGCCAAAAATGTATGCAGAATCAGCTTTTCAGTGAAGAGCAGCCAGGCACATTTTAGCTAGTTTTACTTGTAAGTGGGGTTGGAAACGCTTTTCAGGATCAGTACTGGGCTCAAAACATGCAGCCCTGAGGTCTCTCATGATAGCAGGTGGTTAAATAGAAATTCGCTGCTCAGCTGACCCGGCAGGAGCAAATGTATGCCAAAAATGTACGCAGAATGAGCTTTTCAGTGAAGAGCAGCCAGGCACATTCTAGAAAGTTTTACTTGTAAGTGGGGTTGGAAACGCTTTTCAGGCTCAGTACTGCGCTCAAAAGATGCAGCCCTGAGGTCTCTCATGATAGCAGGTGGTTAAGTAGAAGTTTGCCACTTGGCTGACCCAGCAGGAGCAAACGTATGCCAAAAATGTACACAGAATGAGCTTTTCAGTGAATAGCAGCCAGGCACATTTTGGCTAGTTTTACTTGTAAGTGGGGTTGGAAACGCTTTTCAGGATCAGTACTGGGCTCAAAACATGCAGCTCTGATGTCTCTCCTGATAGGAGATAGTTAAGTAGAACTTCGCTGCTCAGCTGACCCGGCAGGAGCAAATGTATGCCAAAAATGTACGCAGAATGAGCTTTTCAGTGAATAGCAGCCAGGCACATTCTAGCAAGTTTTACTTGTAAGTGGGGTTGGAAACGCTTTTCAGGCTCAGTACTGCGCTCAAAAGATGCAGCCCTGAGGTCTCTCATGATAGCAGGTGGTTAAGTAGAACTTCGCTGCTCAGCTGACCCGGCAGGAGCAAATGTATGCCAAAAATGTACGCAGAATGAGCTTTTCAGTGACTAGCAGCCAGGCACATTCTAGCAAGTTTTACTTGTAAGTGGGGTTGGAAACGCTTTTCAGGCTCAGTACTGCGCTCAAAAGATGCAGCCCTGAGGTCTCTCATGATAGCAGGTGGTTAAGTAGAAATTCGCTGCTCAGCTGACCCGGCAGGAGCAAACGTATGCCAAAAATGTACGCAGAATGAGCTTTTCAGTGAAGAGCAGGCAGGCATATTTTAGCTAGTTTTACTTGTAAGTGGGGTTGGAAACGCTTTTCAGGCTCAGTACGGGGCTCAAAACATGCAGCCCTGAGGTCTCTCCTGATATCAGGTGGTTAAGTAGAACTTCGCTGCTCAGCTGACCCGGCAGGAGCAAATGTATGCCAAAAATGTATGCAGAATCATCTTTTCAGTGAAGAGCAGCCAGGCACATTTTAGCTAGTTTTACTTGTAAGTGGGGTTGGAAACGCTTTTCAGGATCAGTACTGGGCTCAAAACATGCAGCCCTGAGGTCTCTCATGATAGCAGGTGGTTAAATAGAAATTCGCTGCTCAGCTGACCCGGCAGGAGCAAATGTATGCCAAAAATGTACGCAGAATGAGCTTTTCAGTGAAGAGCAGCCAGGCACATTCTAGCAAGTTTTACTTGTAAGTGGGGTTGGAAACGCTTTTCAGGCTCAGTACTGCGCTCAAAAGATGCAGCCCTGAGGTCTCTCATGATAGCAGGTGGTTAAGTAGAAGTTTGCCACTTGGCTGACCCAGCAGGAGCAAACGTATGCCAAAAATGTACACAGAATGAGCTTTTCAGTGAATAGCAGCCTGGCACATTTTACCTAGTTTTACTTGTAAGTGGGGTTGGAAACGCTTTTCAGGATCAGTACTGGGCTCAAAACATGCAGCCCTGAGGTCTGTCATGATAGCAGGTGGTTAAGTAGAAATTTGCCACTTGGCTGACCCAGCAGGAGCAAACGTATGCCAAAAATGTACACAGAATGAGCTTTTCAGTGAATAGCAGCCAGGCACATTTTAGCTAGTTTTACTTGTAAGTGGGGTTGGAAACGCTTTTCAGGATCAGTACTGGGCTCAAAACATGCAGCTCAGAGGTCTCTCCTGATAGGAGGTAGTTAAGTAGAACTTCGCTGCTCAGCTGACCCGGCAGGAGCAAATGTATGCCAAAAATGTACGCAGAATGAGCTTTTCAGTGACTAGCAGCCAGGCACATTTTAGCTCGTTTTACTTGTAAGTGGGGTTGGAAACGCTTTTCAAGCTCCGTACTGCTCTCAAAAGATGCAGCCCTGAGGTCTCTCATGATAGCAGGTGGTTAATTAGAAATTCGCTGCTCAGCTGACCCGGCAGGAGCAAACGTATGCCAAAAATGCACGCAGAATGAGCTTTTCAGTGAATAGCAGCCAGGCACATTTTAGCTAGTTTTATTTGTAAGTGGGGTTGGAAATGCTTTTCAGGCTCAGTACTGGGCTCAAAAGATGCAGCTCTGAGGTCTCTCCTGATAGGAGGTAGTTAAGTAGAACTTCGCTGCTCAGCTGACCCGGCAGGACCAAATATATGCCAAAAATGTACGCAGAATGAGCTTTTCAGTGAATAGCAGCCAGGCACATTTTAGCTAGTTTTACTTGTAAGTGGGGTTGGAAACACTTTTCAGGCTCAGTACTGCACTCAAAAAATGCAGCCCTAAGGTCTCTCATGATAGCAGGTGGTTAAGTAGAAATGTGCCACTTGGCTGACCCAGCAGGAGCAAACGTATTTGGCTAGTTTTATTTGTAAGTGGGGTTGGAAATGCTTTTCAGGCTCAGTACTGGGCTCAAAACATGCAGCTCTGAGGTCTCTCCTGATAGGAGGTAGTTAAGTAGAACTTCGCTGCTCAGCTGACCCGGCAGGAGCAAATGTATGCCAAAAATGTACGCAGAATCAGCTTTTCAGTGAAGAGCAGCCAGGCACATTCTAGCAAGTTTTACTTGTAAGTGGGGTTGGAAACGCTTTTCAGGCTCAGTACTACGCTCAAAAGATGCAGCCCTGAGGTCTCTCATGATATCAGGTGGTTAAATAGAAATTCGCTGCTCAGCTGACCCGGCAGGAGCAAACGTATGCCAAAAATGTACCCAGAATGAGCTTTCAGTGAAGAGCAGCCAGGCACATTCTAGCAAGTTTTACTTGTAAGTGGGGTTGGAAACGCTTTTCAGGCTCAGTACTGCGCTAAAAAGATGCAGCCCTGAGGTCTCTCTTGATAGGAGGTGGTTAAGTAGAAATTTGCCACTTGGCTGACCCAGCAGGAGCAAACGTATGACAAAAATGTACACAGAATGAGCTTTTCAGTGAATAGAAGCCAGGCACATTTTAGCTAGTTTTACTTGTAAGTGGGGTTGGAAACGCTTTTCAGGATCAGTACTGGGCTCAAACATGCAGCCCTGAGGTCTCTCATGATAGCAGGTGGTTAAATAGAAATTCGCTGCTCAGCTGACCCGGTAGGTGCAAACGTATGCCAAAAATGTAAGCAGAATTAGCTTTTCAGTGAATAGCAGCCAGGCACATTTTAGCTAGTTTTACTTGTAAGTGGGGTTGGAAATGCTTTTCGGGCTCAGTACTGGGCTCAAACATGCAGCCCTGAGGTCTCTCATGATAGCAGGTGGTTAAATAGAAATTCGCTGCTCAGCTGACCCGGTAGGTGCAAACGTATGCCAAAAATGTAAGCAGAATTAGCTTTTCAGTGAATAGCAGCCAGGCACATTTAGCTAGTTTTACTTGTAAGTGGGGTTGGAAACGCTTTTCAGGCTCAGTACTGGGCTCAAAACATGCAGCCCTGAGGTCTCTCCTGATATCAGGTGGTTAAGTAGAACTTCGCTGCTCAGCTGACCCGGCAGGAGCAAATGTATGCCAAAAATGTATGCAGAATCAGCTTTTCAGTGAAGAGCAGCCAGGCACATTTTAGCTAGTTTTACTTGTAAGTGGGGTTGGAAACGCTTTTCAGGATCAGTACTGGGCTCAAAACATGCAGCCCTGAGGTCTCTCATGATAGCAGGTGGTTAAATAGAAATTCGCTGCTCAGCTGACCCGGCAGGAGCAAATGTATGCCAAAAATGTACGCAGAATGAGCTTTTCAGTGAAGAGCAGCCAGGCACATTCTAGCAAGTTTTACTTGTAAGTGGGGTTGGAAACGCTTTTCAGGCTCAGTACTGCGCTCAAAAGATGCAGCCCTGAGGTCTCTCATGATAGCAGGTGGTTAAGTAGAAGTTTGCCACTTGGCTGACCCAGCAGGAGCAAACGTATGCCAAAAATGTACACAGAATGAGCTTTTCAGTGAATAGCAGCCAGGCACATTTTGGCTAGTTTTACTTGTAAGTGGGGTTGGAAACGCTTTTCAGGATCAGTACTGGGCTCAAAACATGCAGCTCTGATGTCTCTCCTGATAGGAGATAGTTAAGTAGAACTTCGCTGCTCAGCTGACCCGGCAGGAGCAAATGTATGCCAAAAATGTACGCAGAATGAGCTTTTCAGTGAATAGCAGCCAGGCACATTCTAGCAAGTTTTACTTGTAAGTGGGGTTGGAAACGCTTTTCAGGCTCAGTACTGCGCTCAAAAGATGCAGCCCTGAGGTCTCTCATGATAGCAGGTGGTTAAGTAGAACTTCGCTGCTCAGCTGACCCGGCAGGAGCAAATGTATGCCAAAAATGTACGCAGAATGAGCTTTTCAGTGACTAGCAGCCAGGCACATTCTAGCAAGTTTTACTTGTAAGTGGGGTTGGAAACGCTTTTCAGGCTCAGTACTGCGCTCAAAAGATGCAGCCCTGAGGTCTCTCATGATAGCAGGTGGTTAAGTAGAAATTCGCTGCTCAGCTGACCCGGCAGGAGCAAACGTATGCCAAAAATGTACGCAGAATGAGCTTTTCAGTGAAGAGCAGGCAGGCATATTTTAGCTAGTTTTACTTGTAAGTGGGGTTGGAAACGCTTTTCAGGCTCAGTACGGGGCTCAAAACATGCAGCCCTGAGGTCTCTCCTGATATCAGGTGGTTAAGTAGAACTTCGCTGCTCAGCTGACCCGGCAGGAGCAAATGTATGCCAAAAATGTATGCAGAATCATCTTTTCAGTGAAGAGCAGCCAGGCACATTTTAGTTAGTTTTACTTGTAAGTGGGGTTGGAAACGCTTTTCAGGATCAGTACTGGGCTCAAAACATGCAGCCCTGAGGTCTCTCATGATAGCAGGTGGTTAAATAGAAATTCGCTGCTCAGCTGACCCGGCAGGAGCAAATGTATGCCAAAAATGTACGCAGAATGAGCTTTTCAGTGAAGAGCAGCCAGGCACATTCTAGCAAGTTTTACTTGTAAGTGGGGTTGGAAACGCTTTTCAGGCTCAGTACTGCGCTCAAAAGATGCAGCCCTGAGGTCTCTCATGATAGCAGGTGGTTAAGTAGAAGTTTGCCACTTGGCTGACCCAGCAGGAGCAAACGTATGCCAAAAATGTACACAGAATGAGCTTTTCAGTGAATAGCAGCCAGGCACATTTTACATAGTTTTACTTGTAAGTGGGGTTGGAAACGCTTTTCAGGATCAGTACTGGGCTCAAAACATGCAGCCCTGAGGTCTGTCATGATAGCAGGTGGTTAAGTAGAAATTTGCCACTTGGCTGACCCAGCAGGAGCAAACGTATGCCAAAAATGTACACAGAATGAGCTTTTCAGTGAATAGCAGCCAGGCACATTTTAGCTAGTTTTACTTGTAAGTGGGGTTGGAAACGCTTTTCAGGATCAGTACTGGGCTCAAAACATGCAGCTCAGAGGTCTCTCCTGATAGGAGGTAGTTAAGTAGAACTTCGCTGCTCAGCTGACCCGGCAGGAGCAAATGTATGCCAAAAATGTACGCAGAATGAGCTTTTCAGTGACTAGCAGCCAGGCACATTTTAGCTCGTTTTACTTGTAAGTGGGGTTGGAAACGCTTTTCAAGCTCCGTACTGCTCTCAAAAGATGCAGCCATGAGGTCTCTCATGATAGCAGGTGGTTAATTAGAAATTCGCTGCTCAGCTGACCCGGCAGGAGCAAACGTATGCCAAAAATGCACGCAGAATGAGCTTTTCAGTGAATAGCAGCCAGGCACATTTTAGCTAGTTTTATTTGTAAGTGGGGTTGGAAATGCTTTTCAGGCTCAGTACTGGGCTCAAAAGATGCAGCTCTGAGGTCTCTCCTGATAGGAGGTAGTTAAGTAGAACTTCGCTGCTCAGCTGACCCGGCAGGATCAAATATATGCCAAAAATGTACGCAGAATGAGCTTTTCAGTGAATAGCAGCCAGGCACATTTTAGCTAGTTTTACTTGTAAGTGGGGTTGGAAACACTTTTCAGCCTCAGTACTGTACTCAAAACATGCAGCCCTAAGGTCTCTCATGATAGCAGGTGGTTAAGTAGAAATTTGCCACTTGGCTGACCCAGCAGGAGCAAACGTATGCCAAAAATGTACACAGAATGAGCTTTTTTTTAGTGAATAGCAGCCAGGCACATTTTAGCTAGTTTTACTTGTAAGTGGGGTTGGAAACGCTTTTCAGGATCAGTACTGGGCTCAAAACATTCAGCTCTGAGGTCTCTCTTGATAGGAGGTAGTTAAGTAGAACTTCGCTGCTCAGCTGACCCGGCAGGAGCAAATGTATGCCAAAAATGTACGCAGAATGAGCTTTTCAGTGACTAGCAGCCAGGCACATTTTAGCTCGTTTTACTTGTAAGTGGGTTTTGGAAACGCTTTTCAGGCTCAGTACGGGGCTCAAAACATGCAGCCCTGAGGTCTCTCCTGATAGCAGGTGGTTAAGTAGAACTTCGCTGCTCAGCTGACCCGGCAGGAGCAAATGTATGCCAAAAATGTACGCAGAATCAGCTTTTCAGTGAAGAGCAGCCAGGCACATTCTAGCAAGTTTTACTTGTAAGTGGGGTTGGAAACGCTTTTCAGGCTCAGTACTACGCTCAAAAGATGCAGCCCTGAGGTCTCTCATGATATCAGGTGGTTAAATAGAAATTCGCTGCTCAGCTGACCCGGCAGGAGCAAACGTATGCCAAAAATGTACGCAGAATGAGCTTTCAGTGAAGAGCAGCCAGGCACATTCTAGCAAGTTTTACTTGTAAGTGGGGTTGGAAACGCTTTTCAGGCTCAGTACTGCGCTAAAAAGAT
This sequence comes from Lissotriton vulgaris, assembly GCF_964263255.1. Taxonomy (NCBI): domain Eukaryota; kingdom Metazoa; phylum Chordata; class Amphibia; order Caudata; family Salamandridae; genus Lissotriton; species Lissotriton vulgaris. The sequence continues at coordinate 2,587,138 of NW_028242552.1, read as the reverse complement.
GCAGCCCTGAGGTCTCTCTTGATAGCAGGTGGTTAAAGTAGAAATTTGCCACTTGGCTGACCCAGCAGGAGCAAACGTATGCCAAAAATGTACACAGAATGAGCTTTTCAGTGAATAGCAGCCAGGCACATTTTAGCTAGTTTTACTTGTAAGCGGGGTTGGAAACGCTTTTCAGGATCAGTACTGGGCTCAAAACATGCAGCCCTGAGGTCTCTCATGATAGCAGGTGGTTAAATAGAAATTCGCTGCTCAGCTGACCCGGTAGGAGCAAACGTATGCCAAAAATGTAAGCAGAAATGACCTTTTCAGTGAATAGCAGCCAGGCACATTTTAGCTAGTTTTACTTGTAAGTGGGGTTGGAAATGCTTTTCAGGCTCAGTACTGGGCTCAAAAGATGCAGCTCTGAGGTCTCTCCTGATAGGAGGTAGTTAAGTAGAACTTCGCTGCTCAGCTGACCCGGCAGGAGCAAATATATGCCAAAAATGTACGCAGAATGAGCTTTTCAGTGAATAGCAGCCAGGCACATTTTAGCTAGTTTTACTTGTAAGTGGGGTTGGAAACACTTTTCAGGCTCAGTACTGCACTCAAAAAATGCAGCCCTAAGGTCTCTCATGATAGCAGGTGGTTAAGTAGAAATGTGCCACTTGGCTGACCCAGCAGGAGCAAACGTATTTGGCTAGTTTTACTTGTAAGTGGGGTTGGAAACGCTTTTCAGGATCAGTACTGGGCTCAAAACATGCAGCTCTGAGGTCTCTCCTGATAGGAGGTAGTTAAGTAGAACTTCGCTGCTCAGCTGACCCGGCAGGAGCAAATGTATGCCAAAAATGTACGCAGAATCAGCTTTTCAGTGAAGAGCAGCCAGGCACATTCTAGCAAGTTTTACTTGTAAGTGGGGTTGGAAACGCTTTTCAGGCTCAGTACTACACTCAAAAGATGCAGCCCTGAGGTCTCTCATGATATCAGGTGGTTAAATAGAAATTCGCTGCTCAGCTGACCCGGCAGGAGCAAACGTATGCCAAAAATGTACCCAGAATGAGCTTTCAGTGAAGAGCAGCCAGGCACATTCTAGCAAGTTTTACTTGTAAGTGGGGTTGGAAACGCTTTTCAGGCTCAGTACTGCGCTAAAAAGATGCAGCCCTGAGGTCTCTCTTGATAGGAGGTGGTTAAGTAGAAATTTGCCACTTGGCTGACCCAGCAGGAGCAAACGTATGACAAAAATGTACACAGAATGAGCTTTTCAGTGAATAGCAGCCAGGCACATTTTAGCTAGTTTTACTTGTAAGTGGGGTTGGAAATGCTTTTCAGGATCAGTACTGGGCTCAAAACATGCAGCCCTGAGGTCTCTCATGATAGCAGGTGGTTAAATAGAAATTCGCTGCTCAGCTGACCCAGCAGGAGCAAACGTATGCCAAAAATGTATGCAGAATGAACTTTTCAGTGAAGAGCAGCCAGGCACATTTTAGCTAGTTTTACTTGTAAGTGGGGTTGGAAATGCTTTTCGGGCTCAGTACTGGGCTCAAACATGCAGCCCTGAGGTCTCTCATGATAGCAGGTGGTTAAATAGAAATTCGCTGCTCAGCTGACCCGGTAGGTGCAAACGTATGCCAAAAATGTAAGCAGAATTAGCTTTTCAGTGAAGAGCAGCCAGGCACATTCTAGCAAGTTTTACTTGTAAGTGGGGTTGGAAACACTTTTCAGGCTCAGTACTGCGCTCAAAAGATGCAGCCCTGAGGTCTCTCATGATAGCAGGTGGTTAAGTAGAAGTTTGCCACTTGGCTGACCCAGCAGGAGCAAACGTATGCCAAAAATGTACACAGAATGAGCTTTTCAGTGAATAGCAGCCAGGCACATTTTGGCTAGTTTTACTTGTAAGTGGGGTTGGAAACGCTTTTCAGGATCAGTACTGGGCTCAAAACATGCAGCTCTGATGTCTCTCCTGATAGGAGATAGTTAAGTAGAACTTCGCTGCTCAGCTGACCCGGCAGGAGCAAATGAATGCCAAAAATGTACGCAGAATCAGCTTTTCAGTGAAAAGCAGCCAGGCACATTTCAGCTAGTTTTACTTGTAAGTGGGGTTGGAAACGCTTTTCAGGATCAGTACTGGGCTCAAAACATGCAGCCCTGAGGTCTCTCATGATAGCAGGTGGTTAAATAGAAATTCGCTGCTCAGCTGACCCGGCAGGAGCAAATGTATGCCAAAAATGTACGCAGAATGAGCTTTTCAGTGAAGAGCAGCCAGGCACATTCTAGCAAGTTTTACTTGTAAGTGGGGTTGGAAACACTTTTCAGGCTCAGTACTGCGCTCAAAAGATGCAGCCCTGAGGTCTCTCATGATAGCAGGTGGTTAAGTAGAAGTTTGCCACTTGGCTGACCCAGCAGGAGCAAACGTATGCCAAAAATTTACACAGAATGAGCTTTTCAGTGAATAGCAGCCAGGCACATTTTGGCTAGTTTTACTTGTAAGTGGGGTTGGAAACGCTTTTCAGGATCAGTACTGGGCTCAAAACATGCAGCTCTGATGTCTCTCCTGATAGGAGATAGTTAAGTAGAACTTCGCTGCTCAGCTGACCCGGCAGGAGCAAATGAATGCCAAAAATGTACGCAGAATCAGCTTTTCAGTGAAAAGCAGCCAGGCACATTCTAGCAAGTTTTACTTGTAAGTGGGGTTGGAAACGCTTTTCAGGCTCAGTACTGCGCTCAAAAGATGCAGCCCTGAGGTCTCTCAGGATAGGAGGTAGTTAAGTAGAACTTCGCTGCTCAGCTGACCCGGCAGGAGCAAATGTATGCCAAAAATGTACGCAGAATGAGCTTTTCAGTGAATAGCAGCCAGGCACATTCTAGCAAGTTTTACTTGTAAGTGGGGTTGGAAACGCTTTTCAGGCTCAGTACTGCGCTCAAAAGATGCAGCCCTGAGGTCTCTCATGATAGCAGGTGGTTAAGTAGAACTTCGCTGCTCAGCTGACCCGGCAGGAGCAAATGTATGCCAAAAATGTACGCAGAATGAGCTTTTCAGTGACTAGCAGCCAGGCACATTCTAGCAAGTTTTACTTGTAAGTGGGGTTGGAAACGCTTTTCAGGCTCAGTACTGCGCTCAAAAGATGCAGCCCTGAGGTCTCTCATGATAGCAGGTGGTTAAGTAGAAATTTGCTGCTCAGCTGACCCGGCAGGAGCAAACGTATGCCAAAAATGTACGCAGAATGAGCTTTTCAGTGAAGAGCAGGCAGGCATATTTTAGCTAGTTTTACTTGTAAGTGGGGTTGGAAACGCTTTTCAGGCTCAGTACGGGGCTCAAAACATGCAGCCCTGAGGTCTCTCCTGATATCAGGTGGTTAAGTAGAACTTCGCTGCTCAGCTGACCCGGCAGGAGCAAATGTATGCCAAAAATGTATGCAGAATCATCTTTTCAGTGAAGAGCAGCCAGGCACATTTTAGCTAGTTTTACTTGTAAGTGGGGTTGGAAACGCTTTTCAGGATCAGTACTGGGCTCAAAACATGCAGCCCTGAGGTCTCTCATGATAGCAGGTGGTTAAATAGAAATTCGCTGCTCAGCTGACCCGGCAGGAGCAAATGTATGCCAAAAATGTACGCAGAATGAGCTTTTCAGTGAAGAGCAGCCAGGCACATTCTAGCAAGTTTTACTTGTAAGTGGGGTTGGAAACGCTTTTCAGGCTCAGTACTGCGCTCAAAAGATGCAGCCCTGAGGTCTCTCATGATAGAAGGTGGTTAAGTAGAAGTTTGCCACTTGGCTGACCCAGCAGGAGCAAACGTATGCCAAAAATTTACACAGAATGAGCTTTTCAGTGAATAGCAGCCAGGCACATTTTACCTAGTTTTACTTGTAAGTGGGGTTGGAAACGCTTTTCAGGATCAGTACTGGGCTCAAAACATGCAGCCCTGAGGTCTGTCATGATAGCAGGTGGTTAAGTAGAAATTTGCCACTTGGCTGACCCAGCAGGAGCAAACGTATGCCAAAAATGTACACAGAATGAGCTTTTCAGTGAATAGCAGCCAGGCACATTTTAGCTAGTTTTACTTGTAAGTGGGGTTGGAAACGCTTTTCAGGATCAGTACTGGGCTCAAAACATGCAGCTCAGAGGTCTCTCCTGATAGGAGGTAGTTAAGTAGAACTTCGCTGCTCAGCTGACCCGGCAGGAGCAAATGTATGCCAAAAATGTACGCAGAATGAGCTTTTCAGTGACTAGCAGCCAGGCACATTTTAGCTCGTTTTACTTGTAAGTGGGGTTGGAAACGCTTTTCAAGCTCCGTACTGCTCTCAAAAGATGCAGCCCTGAGGTCTCTCATGATAGCAGGTGGTTAATTAGAAATTCGCTGCTCAGCTGACCCGGCAGGAGCAAACGTATGCCAAAAATGCACGCAGAATGAGCTTTTCAGTGAATAGCAGCCAGGCACATTTTAGCTAGTTTTATTTGTAAGTGGGGTTGGAAATGCTTTTCAGGATCAGTACTGGGCTCAAAAGATGCAGCTCTGAGGTCTCTCCTGATAGGAGGTAGTTAAGTAGAACTTCGCTGCTCAGCTGACCCGGCAGGACCAAATATATGCCAAAAATGAACGCAGAATGAGCTTTTCAGTGAATAGCAGCCAGGCACATTTTAGCTAGTTTTACTTGTAACTGGGGTTGGAAACACTTTTCAGCCTCAGTACTGCACTCAAAACATGCAGCCCTAAGGTCTCTCATGATAGCAGGTGGTTAAGTAGAAATTTGCCACTTGGCTGACCCAGCAGGAGCAAACGTATGCCAAAAATGTACACAGAATGAACTTTTTTTTTAGTGAATAGCAGCCGGGCACATTTTAGCTAGTTTTACTTGTAAGTGGGGTTGGAAACGCTTTTCAGGATCAGTACTGGGCTCAAAACATGCAGCTCTGAGGTCTCTCCTGATAGGAGGTAGTTAAGTAGAACTTCGCTGCTCAGCTGACCCGGCAGGAGCAAATGTATGCCAAAAATGTACGCAGAATGAGCTTTTCAGTGACTTGCAGCCAGGCACATTTTAGCTCGTTTTACTTGTAAGTGGGGTTGGAAACGCTTTTCCGGCTCAGTACTGCGCTCAAAAGATGCAGCCCTGAGGTCTCTCATGATAGCTGGTGGTTAAGTAGAAATTCGCTGCTCAGCTGACCCGGCAGGAGCAAACGTATGCCAAAAATGTACGCAGAATGAGCTTTTCAGTGAAGAGCAGCCAGGCATATTTTAGCTAGTTTTACTTGTAAGTGGGGTTGGAAACGCTTTTCAGGCTCAGTACGGGGCTCAAAACATGCAGCCCTGAGGTCTCTCCTGATAGGAGGTATTTAAGTAGAAATTCGCTGCTCAGCTGACCCGGCAGGAGCAAATGTATGCCAAAAATGTACGCAGAATCAGCTTTTCAGTGAAGAGCAGCCAGGCACATTCTAGCAAGTTTTACTTGTAAGTGGGGTTGGAAACGCTTTTCAGGCTCAGTACTACGCTCAAAAGATGCAGCCCTGAGGTCTCTCATGATATCAGGTGGTTAATTAGAAATTCGCTGCTCAGCTGACCCGGCAGGAGCAAACGTATGCCAAAAATGTACGCAGAATGAGCTTTCAGTGAAGAGCAGCAAGGCACATTATAGCAAGTTTTACTTGTAAGTGGGGTCGGAAACGCTTTTCAGGCTCAGTACTGCGCTAAAAAGATGCAGCCCTGAGGTCTCTCTTGATAGCAGGTGGTTAAGTAGAAATTTGCCACTTGGCTGACCCAGCAGGAGCAAACGTATGCCAAAAATGTACACAGAATGAGCTTTTCAGTGAATAGCAGCCAGGCACATTTTAGCTAGTTTTACTTGTAAGTGGGGTTGGAAACGCTTTTCAGGATCAGTACTGGGCTCAAAACATGCAGCCCTGAGGTCTCTCATGATAGCAGGTGGTTAAATAGAAATTCGCTGCTCAGCTGACCCGGTAGGAGCAAACGTATGCCAAAAATGTAAGCAGAATGAGCTTTTCAGTGAATAGCAGCCAGGCATATTTTAGCTAGTTTTACTTGTAAGTGGGGTTGGAAATGCTTTTCAGGCTCAGTACTGGGCTCAAAAGATGCAGCTCTGAGGTCTCTCCTGATAGGAGGTAGTTAAGTAGAACTTCGCTGCTCAGCTAACCCGGCAGGAGCAAATATATGCCAAAAATGTACGCAGAATGAGCTTTTCAGTGAATAGCAGCCAGGCACATTTTAGCTAGTTTTACTTGTAAGTCGGGTTGGAAACACTTTTCAGGCCCAGTACTGCACTCAAAAAATGCAGCCCTAAGGTCTCTCATGATAGCAGGTGGTTAAGTAGAAATGTGCCACTTGGCTGACCCAGCAGGAGCAAACGTATGCCAAAAATGTACGCAGAATGAGCTTTTCAGTGAATAGCAGCCAGGCACATTTTAGCTAGTTTTACTTGTAAGTGGGGTTGGAAACACTTTTCAGGCCCAGTACTGCACTCAAAAAATGCAGCCCTAAGGTCTCTCATGATAGCAGGTGGTTAAGTAGAAATGTGCCACTTGGCTGACCCAGCAGGAGCAAACGTATGCCAAAAATGTACGCAGAATGAGCTTTTCAGTGAATAGCAGCCAGGCACATTTTAGCTAGTTTTACTTATAAGAGGGGTTGGAAACACTTTTCAGGTTCAGTACTGGGCTCAAAACATGCAGCCCTGAGGTCTCTCCTGATAGGAGGTAGTTAAGTAGAACTTCGCTGCTCAGCTGACCCGGCAGGGGCAAATGTATGCCAAAAATGTACGCAGAATGAGCTTTTCAGTGAATAGCAGCCAGGCACATTTTAGCTAGTTTTACTTGTAAGTGGGGTTGGAAACGCTTTTCAGGCTCAGTACTGGGCTCAAACATGCAGCCCTGAGGTCTCTCATGATAGCAGGTGGTTAAATAGAAATTCGCTGCTCAGCTGACCCGGTAGGAGCAAACGTATGCCAAAAATGTAAGCAGAATGAGCTTTTCAGTGAATAGCAGCCAGGCACATTTTAGCTAGTTTTATTTGTAAGTGGGGTTGGAAATGCTTTTCAGGCTCAGTACTGGGCTCAAAAGATGCAGCTCTGAGGTCTCTCCTGATAGGAGGTAGTTAAGTAGAACTTCGCTGCTCAGCTGACCCGGCAGGACCAAATATATGCCAAAAATTTACGCAGAATGAGCTTTTCAGTGAATAGCAGCCAGGCACATTTTAGCTAGTTTTACTTGTAAGTGGGGTTGGAAACACTTTTCAGCCTCAGTACTGTACTCAAAACATGCAGCCCTAAGGTCTCTCATGATAGCAGGTGGTTAAGTAGAAATTTGCCACTTGGCTGACCCAGCAGGAGCAAACGTATGCCAAAAATGTACACAGAATGAGCTTTTTTTTTAGTGAATAGCAGCCAGGCACATTTTAGCTAGTTTTACTTGTAAGTGGGGTTGGAAACGCTTTTCAGGATCAGTGCTGGGCTCAAAACATGCAGCTCTGAGGTCTCTCCTGATAGGAGGTGGTTAAGTAGAACTTCGCTGCTCAGCTGACCCGGCAGGAGCAAATGTATGCCAAAAATGTACGCAGAATGAGCTTTTCAGTGACTAGCAGCCAGGCACATTTTAGCTCGTTTTACTTGTAAGTGGGGTTGGAAACGCTTTTCAGGCTCAGTACGGGGCTCAAAACATGCAGCCCTGAGGTCTCTCCTGATAGCAGGTGGTTAAGTAGAACTTCGCTGCTCTGCTGACCCGGCAGGAGCAAATGTATGCCAAAAATGTACGCAGAATCAGCTTTTCAGTGAAGAGCAGCCAGGCACATTCTAGCAAGTTTTACTTGTAAGTGGGGTTGGAAACGCTTTTCAGGCTCAGTACTACGCTCAAAAGATGCAGCCCTGAGGTCTCTCATGATATCAGGTGGTTAAATAGAAATTCGCTGCTCAGCTGACCCGGCAGGAGCAAACGTATGCCAAAAATGTACGCAGAATGAGCTTTCAGTGAAGAGCAGCCAGGCACATTCTAGCAAGTTTTACTTGTAAGTGGGGTTGGAAACGCTTTTCAGGCTCAGTACTGCGCTAAAAAGATGCAGCCCTGAGGTCTCTCTTGATAGCAGGTGGTTAAAGTAGAAATTTGCCACTTGGCTGACCCAGTAGGAGCAAACGTATGCCAAAAATGTACACAGAATGAGCTTTTCAGTGAATAGCAGCCAGGCACATTTTAGCTAGTTTTACTTGTAAGTGGGGTTGGAAACGCTTTTCAGGATCAGTACTGGGCTCAAAACATGCAGCCCTGAGGTCTCTCATGATAGCAGGTGGTTAAATAGAAATTCGCTGCTCAGCTGACCCGGTAGGAGCAAACGTATGCCAAAAATGTAAGCAGAATGACCTTTTCAGTGAATAGCAGCCAGGCACATTTTAGCTAGTTTTACTTGTAAGTGGGGTTGGAAACGCTTTTCAGGATCAGTACTGGGCTCAAAACATGCAGCTCTGGGGTCTCTCCTGATAGGAGGTAGTTAAGTAGAACTTCGCTGCTCAGCTGACCCGGCAGGAGCAAATGTATGCCAAAAATGTACGCAGAATGAGCTTTTCAGTGACTAGCAGCCAGGCACATTTTAGCTCGTTTTACTTGTAAGTGGGGTTGGAAACGCTTTTCAGGCTCAGTATGGGGCTCAAAACATGCAGCCCTGAGGTCTCTCCTGATAGCAGGTGGTTAAGTAGAACTTCGCTGCTCAGCTGACCCGGCAGGAGCAAATGTATGCCAAAAATGTACGCAGAATCAGCTTTTCAGTGAAGAGCAGCCAGGCACATTCTAGCAAGTTTTACTTGTAAGTGGGGTTGGAAACGCTTTTCAGGCTCAGTACTACGCTCAAAAGATGCAGCCCTGAGGTCTCTCATGATATCAGGTGGTTAAATAGAAATTCGCTGCTCAGCTGACCCGGCAGGAGCAAACGTATGCCAAAAATGTACGCAGAATGAGCTTTCAGTGAAGAGCAGCCAGGCACATTCTAGCAAGTTTTACTTGTAAGTGGGGTTGGAAACGCTTTTCAGGCTCAGTACTGCGCTAAAAAGATGCAGCCCTGAGGTCTCTCTTGATAGCAGGTGGTTAAAGTAGAAATTTGCCACTTGGCTGACCCAGCAGGAGCAAACGTATGCCAAAAATGTACACAGAATGAGCTTTTCAGTGAATAGCAGCCAGGCACATTTTAGCTAGTTTTACTTGTAAGTGGGGTTGGAAACGCTTTTCAGGATCAGTACTGGGCTCAAAACATGCAGCCCTGAGGTCTCTCATGATAGCAGGTGGTTAAATAGAAATTCGCTGCTCAGCTGACCCGGTAGGAGCAAACGTTTGCCAAAAATGTAAGCAGAATGACCTTTTCAGTGAATAGCAGCCAGGCACATTTTAGCTAGTTTTACTAGTAAGTGGGGTTGGAAACGCTTTTCAGGATCAGTACTGGGCTCAAAACATGCAGCTCTGAGGTCTCTCCTGATAGGAGTTAGTTAAGTAGAACTTCGCTGCTCAGCTGACCCGGCAGGAGCAAATGTATGCCAAAAATGTACGCAGAATCAGCTTTTCAGTGAAGAGCTGCCAGGCACATTCTAGCAAGTTTTACTTGTAAGTGGGGTTGGAAACGCTTTTCAGGCTCAGTACTACGCTCAAAAGATGCAGCCCTGAGGTCTCTCATGATATCAGGTGGTTAAATAGAAATTCGCTGCTCAGCTGACCCGGCAGGAGCAAACGTATGCCAAAAATGTACGCAGAATGAGCTTTCAGTGAAGAGCAGCCAGGCACATTCTAGCAAGTTTTACTTGTAAGTGGGGTTGGAAACGCTTTTCAGGCTCAGTACTGCGCTAAAAAGATGCAGCCCTGAGGTCTCTCTTGATAGCAGGTGGTTAAGTAGAAATTTGCCACTTGGCTGACCCAGCAGGAGCAAACGTATGCCAAAAATGTACACAGAATGAGCTTTTCAGTGAATAGCAGCCAGGCACATTTTAGCTAGTTTTACTTGTAAGTGGGGTTGGAAACGCTTATCAGGATCAGTACTGGGCTCAAAAGATGCAGCCCTGAGGTCTCTCATGATAGCAGGTGGTTAAGTAGAAATTCGCTGCTCAGCTGACCCGGCAGGAGCAAACGTATGCCAAAAATGTACGCAGAATGAGCTTTTCAGTGAAGAGCAGCCAGGCACATTTTTGCTAGTTTTACTTATAAGAGGGGTTGGAAACACTTTTCAGGTTCAGTACTGGGCTCAAAACATGCAGCCCTAAGGTCTCTCATGATAGCATGTGGTTAAGTAGAAATTTGCCACTTGGCTGACCCAGCAGGAGCAAACGTATGCCAAAAATGTACACAGAATGAGCTTTTCAGTGAATAGCAGCCAGGCACATTTTAGCTAGTTTTACTTGTAAGTGGGGTTGGAAACGCTTATCAGGATCAGTACTGGGCTCAAAAGATGCAGCCCTGAGGTCTCTCATGATAGCAGGTGGTTAAGTAGAAATTCGCTGCTCAGCTGACCCGGCAGGAGCAAATATATGCCAAAAATGTACGCAGAATGAGCTTTTCAGTGAAGAGCAGCCAGGCACATTTTAGCTAGTTTTACTTATAAGAGGGGTTGGAAACACTTTTCAGGTTCAGTACTGGGCTCAAAACATGCAGCCCTAAGGTCTCTCATGATAGCAGGTGGTTAAGTAGAAATTTGCCACTTGGCTGACCCAGCAGGAGCAAACGTATGCCAAAAATGTACACAGAATGAGCTTTTTTTTTAGTGAAGAGCAGCCAGGCACATTTTAGCTAGTTTTACTTGTAAGTGGGGTTGGAAACGCTTTTCAGTATCAGTACTGGGCTCAAAACATGCAGCCCTGAGGTCTCTCATGATAGGTGGTTAAATAGAAATTCGCTGCTCAGCTGACCCGGTAGGAGCAAACGTATGCCAAAAATGTAAGCAGATTGAGCTTTTCAGTGAATAGCAGCCAGGCACATTTTAGCTAGTTTTACTTGTAAGTGGGGTTGGAAATGCTTTTCAAGCTCAGTACTGCTCTCAAAAGATGCAGCCCTGAGGTCTCTCATGATAGCAGGTGGTTAAATAGAAATTCGCTGCTCAGCTGACCCGGCAGGAGCAAACGTATGCCAAAAATGCACGCAGAATGAGCTTTTCAGTGAAGAGCAGCCAGGCACATTTTAGCTAGTTTTATTTGTAAGTGGGGTTGGAAATGCTTTTCAGGCTCAGTACTGGGCTCAAAAGATGCAGCTCTGAGGTCTCTCCTGATAGGAGGTAGTTAAGTAGAACTTCGCTGCTCAGCTGACCCGGCAGGACCAAATATATGCCAAAAATGTACGCAGAATGAGCTATTCAGTGAATAGCAGCCAGGCACATTTTAGCTAGTTTTACTTGTAACTGGGGTTGGAAACACTTTTCAGCCTCAGTACTGCACTCAAAACATGCAGCCCTAAGGTCTCTCATGATAGCAGGTGGTTAAGTAGAAATTTGCCACTTGGCTGACCCAGCAGGAGCAAACGTATGCCAAAAATGTACACAGAATGAGCTTTTTTTTTAGTGAATAGCAGCCAGGCACATTTTAGCTAGTTTTACTTGTGAGTGGGGTTGGAAACGATTTTCAGGATCAGTACTGGGCTCAAAACATGCAGCTCTGAGGTCTCTCCTGATAGGAGGTAGTTAAGTAGAACTTCGCTGCTCAGCTGACCCGGCAGGACCAAATATATGCCAAAAATGTACGCAGAATGAGCTTTTCAGTGAATAGCAGCCAGGCACATTTTAGCTAGTTTTACTTGTAAGTGGGGTTGGAAACACTTTTCAGCCTCAGTACTGCACTCAAAACATGCTGCCCTAAGGTCTCTCATGATAGCAGGTGGTTAAGTAGAAATTTGCCACTTGGCTGACCCAGCAGGGGCAAACATATGCCAAAAATGTACACAGAATGAGCTTTTTTTTAGTGAATAGCAGCCAGGCACATTTTAGCTAGTTTTACTTGTAAGTGGGGTTGGAAACGCTTTTCAGGATCAGTACTGGGCTCAAAACATGCAGCTCTGAGGTCTCTCCTTATAGGAGGTAGTTAAGTAGAACTTCGCTGCTCAGCTGACCCGGCAGGAGCAAATGTATGCCAAAAATGTACGCAGAATGAGCTTTTCAGTGACTAGCAGCCAGGCACATTTTAGCTCGTTTTACTTGTAAGTGGGGTTGGAAACGCTTTTCAGGCTCAGTACTGCGCTCAAAAGATGCAGCCCTGAGGTCTCTCATGATAGCAGGTTGTTAAGTAGAAATTCGCTGCTCAGCTGACCCGGCAGGAGCAAACGTATGCCAAAAATGTACGCAGAATGAGCTTTTCAGTGAAGAGCAGCCAGGCATATTTTAGCTAGTTTTACTTGTAAGTGGGGTTGGAAACGCTTTTCAGGCTCAGTACGGGGCTCAAAACATGCAGCCCTGAGGTCTCTCCTGATAGGAGGTATTTAAGTAGAACTTCGCTGCTCAGCTGACCCGGCAGGAGCAAATGTATGCCAAAAATGTACGCAGAATCAGCTTTTCAGTGAAGAGCAGCCAGGCACATTCTAGCAAGTTTTACTTGTAAGTGGGGTTGGAAACGCTTTTCAGGCTCAGTACTACGCTCAAAAGATGCAGCCCTGAGGTCTCTCATGATATCAGGTGGTTAAATAGAAATTTGCTGCTCAGCTGACCCAGCAGGAGCAAACGTATGCCAAAAATGTACGCAGAATGAGCTTTCAGTGAAGAGCAGCCAGGCACATTCTAGCAAGTTTTACTTGTAAGTGGGGTTGGAAACGCTTTTCAGGCTCAGTACTGCGCTAAAAAGATGCAGCCCTGAGGTCTCTCTTGATAGCAGGTGGTTAAGTAGAAATTTGCCACTTGGCTGACCCAGCAGGAGCAAACGTATGCCAAAAATGTACACAGAATGAGCTTTTCAGTGAATAGCAGCCAGGCACATTTTAGCTAGTTTTACTTGTAAGTGGGGTTGGAAACGCTTTTCAGGCTCAGTACTGGGCTCAAACATGCAGCCCTGAGGTCTCTCATGATAGCAGGTGGTTAAATAGAAATTCGCTGCTCAGCTGACCCGGTAGGAGCAAACGTATGCCAAAAATGTAAGCAGAATGAGCTTTTCAGTGAATATCAGCCAGGCACATTTTAGCTAGTTTTATTTGTAAGTGGGGTCGGAAACACTTTTCAGGTTCAGTACTGCGCTCAAAAGATGCAGCCCTGAGGTCTCTCATGATAGCAGGTGGTTAAGTAGAAATTCGCTGCTCAGCTGACCCGGCAGGAGCAAATGTATGCCAAAAATGTACTCAGAATCAGCTTTTCAGTGAAGAGCAGCCAGGCACATTCTAGCAAGTTTTACTTGTAAGTGGGGTTGGAAACGCTTTTCAGGCTCAGTACTACGCTCAAAAGATGCGGCCCTGAGGTCTCTCATGATATCAGGTGGTTAAATAGAAATTCGCTGCTCAGCTGACCCGGCAGGAGCAAACGTATGCCAAAAATGTACGCAGAATGAACTTTCAGTGAAGAGCAGCCAGGCACATTCTAGCAAGTTTTACTTGTAAGTGGGGTTGGAAACGCTTTTCAGGCTCAGTACTGCGCTAAAAAGATGCAGCCCTGAGGTCTCTCTTGATAGCAGGTGGTTAAGTAGAAATTTGCCACTTGGCTGACCCAGCAGGAGCAAACGTATGCCAAAAATGTACACAGAATGAGCTTTTCAGTGAATAGCAGCCAGGCACATTTTAGCTAGTTTTACTTGTAAGTGGGGTTGGAAACGCTTATCAGGATCAGTACTGGGGTCAAAAGATGCAGCCCTGAGGTCTCTCATGATAGCAGGTGGTTAAGTAGAAATTCGCTGCTCAGCTGACCCGGCAGGAGCAAACGTATGCCAAAAATGTACACAGAATGAGCTTTTCAGTGAATAGCAGCCAGGCACATTTTAGCTAGTTTTACTTGTAAGTGGGGTTGGAAACACTTTTCAGCCTCAGTACTGCACTCAAAACATGCAGCCCTAAGGTCTCTCATGATAGCAGGTGGTTAAGTAGAAATTTGCCACTTGGCTGACCCAGCAGGAGCAAACGTATGCCAAAAATGTACACAGAATGAGCTTTTTTTTTAGTGAATAGCAGCCAGGCACATTTTAGCTAGTTTTACTTGTAAGTGGGGTTGGAAACGCTTTTCAGGATCAGTACTGGGCTCAAAACATGCAGCTCTGAGGTCTCTCCTGATAGGAGGTAGTTAAGTAGAACTTCGCTGCTCAGCTGACCCGGCAGGAGCAAATGTATGCCAAAAATGTACGCAGAATGAGCTTTTCAGTGACTAGCAGCCAGGCACATTTTAGCTCGTTTTACTTGTAAGTGGGGTTGGAAACGCTTTTCAGGCTCAGTACTGCGCTCAAAAGATGCAGCCCTGAGGTCTCTCATGATAGCAGGTTGTTAAGTAGAACTTCGCTGCTCAGCTGACCCGGCAGGAGCAAATGTATGCCAAAAATGTACGCAGAATCAGCTTTTCAGTGAAGAGCAGCCAGGCACATTCTAGCAAGTTTTACTTGTAAGTGGGGTTGGAAACGCTTTTCAGGCTCAGTACTACGCTCAAAAGATGCAGCCCTGAGGTCTCTCATGATTTCAGGTGGTTAAATAGAAATTTGCTGCTCAGCTGACCCGGCAGGAGCAAACGTATGCCAAAAATGTACGCAGAATGAGCTTTCAGTGAAGAGCAGCCAGGCACATTCTAGCAAGTTTTACTTGTAAGTGGGGTTGGAAACGCTTTTCAGGCTCAGTACTGCGCTAAAAAGATGCAGCCCTGAGGTCTCTCTTGATAGCAGGTGGTTAAGTAGAAATTTGCCACTTGGCTGACCCAGCAGGAGCAAACGTATGCCAAAAATGTACACAGAATGAGCTTTTCAGTGAATAGCAGCCAGGCACATTTTAGCTAGTTTTACTTGTAAGTGGGGTTGGAAACGCTTTTCAGGATCAGTACTGGGCTCAAAACATGCAGCCCTGAGGTCTCTCATGATAGGTGGTTAAATAGAAATTCGCTGCTCAGCTGACCCGATAGGAGCAAACGTATGCCAAAAATGTAAGCAGAATGAGCTTTTCAGTGAATAGCAGCCAGGCACATTTTAGCTAGTTTTACTTGTAAGTGGGGTTGGAAATGCTTTTCAGGCTCAGTACTGGGCTCAAAAGATGCAGCTCTGAGGTCTCTCCTGATAGGAGGTAGTTAAGTAGAACTTCGCTGCTCAGCTGACCCGGCAGGAGCAAATATATGCCAAAAATGTACGCAGAATGAGCTTTTCAGTGAATAGCAGCCAGGCACATTTTAGCTAGTTTTACTTGTAAGTGGGGTTGGAAACGCTTTTCAGGATCAGTACTGGGCTCAAAACATGCAGCCCTGAGGTCTCTCATGATAGGTGGTTAAATAGAAATTCGCTGCTCAGCTGACCCGGTAGGAGCAAACGTATGCCAAAAATGTAAGCAGAATGAGCTTTTCAGTGAATAGCAGCCAGGCACATTTTAGCTAGTTTTACTTGTAAGTGGGGTTGGAAACACTTTTCAGGATCAGTACTGGGCTCAAAACATGCAGCCCTGACGTCTCTCCAAGATAGCAGGTGGTTAAGTAGAAATGTGCCACTTGGCTGACCCAGCAGGAGCAAACGTATGCCAAAAATGTACACAGAATGAGCTTTTCAGTGAATAGCAGCCAGGCACATTTTGGCTAGTTTTACTTGTAAGTGGGGTTGGAAACACTTTTCAGGATCAGTACTGGGCTCAAAACATGCAGCCCTGACGTCTCTCCAAGATAGCAGGTGGTTAAATAGAAATTCGCTGCTCAGCTGACCCGGCAGGAGCAAACGTATGCCAAAAATGTACGCAGAATGAGCTTTTCAGTGAAGAGCAGCCAGGCACATTTTAGCTAGTTTTACTTATAAGAGGGGTTGGAAACACTTTTCAGGTTCAGTACTGGGCTCAAAACATGCAGCCCTGAGGTCTCTCCTGATAGGAGGTAGTTAAGTAGAACTTCGCTGCTCAGCTGACCCGGCAGGAGCAAATATATGCCAAAAATGTACGCAGAATGAGCTTTTCAGTGAATAGCAGCCAGGCACATTTTAGCTAGTTTTCCTTGTAAGTGGGGTTGGAAACGCTTTTCAGGCTCAGTACTGGGCTCAAACATGCAGCCCTGAGGTCTCTCATGATAGCAGGTGGTTAAATAGAAATTCGCTGCTCAGCTGACCCGGTAGGAGCAAACGTATGCCAAAAATGTAAGCAGAATGAGCTTTTCAGTGAATAGCAGCCAGGCACATTTTAGCTAGTTTTATTTGTAAGTGGGGTTGGAAATGCTTTTCAGGCTCAGTACTGGGCTCAAAAGATGCAGCTCTGAGGTCTCTCCTGATAGGAGGTAGTTAAGTAGAACTTCGCTGCTCAGCTGACCCGGCAGGACCAAATATATGCCAAAAATGTACGCAGAATGAGCTTTTCAGTGAATAGCAGCCAGGCACATTTTAGCTAGTTTTACTTGTAAGTGATGTTGGAAACACTTTTCAGCCTCAGTACTGTACTCAAAACATGCAGCCCTAAGGTCTCTCATGATGGTTAAGTAGAAATTTGCCACTTGGCTGACCCAGCAGGAGCAAACGTATGCCAAAAATGTACACAGAATGAGCTTTTTTTTAGTGAATAGCAGCCAGGCACATTTTAGCTAGTTTTACTTGTAAGTGGGGTTGGAAACGCTTTTCAGGATCAGTACTGGGCTCAAAACATGCAGCTCTGAGGTCTCTCCTGATAGGAGGTAGTTAAGTAGAACTTCGCTGCTCAGCTGACCCGGCAGGAGCAAATGTATGCCAAAAATGTATGCAGAATGAGCTTTTCAGTGACTAGCAGCCAGGCACATTTTAGCTCGTTTTACTTGTAAGTGGGGTTGGAAACGCTTTTCAGGCTCAGTACTGCGCTCAAAAGATGCAGCCCTGAGGTCTCTCATGATAGCAGGTTGTTAAGTAGAACTTCGCTGCTCAGCTGACCCGGCAGGAGCAAATGTATGCCAAAAATGTACGCAGAATCAGCTTTTCAGTGAAGAGCAGCCAGGCACATTCTAGCAAGTTTTACTTGTAAGTGGGGTTGGAAACGCTTTTCAGGCTCAGTACTACGCTCAAAAGATGCAGCCCTGAGGTCTCTCATGATTTCAGGTGGTTAAATAGAAATTTGCTGCTCAGCTGACACGGCAGGAGCAAACGTATGCCAAAAATGTACGCAGAATGAGCTTTCAGTGAAGAGCAGCCAGGCACATTCTAGCAAGTTTTACTTGTAAGTGGGGTTGGAAACGCTTTTCAGGCTCAGTACTGCGCTAAAAAGATGCAGCCCTGAGGTCTCTCATGATAGCAGGTGGTTAAAGTAGAAATTTGCCACTTGGCTGACCCAGCAGGAGCAAACGTATGCCAAAAATGTACACAGAATGAGCTTTTCAGTGAATAGCAGCCAGGCACATTTTAGCTAGTTTTACTTGTAAGTGGGGTTGGAAACGCTTTTCAGGATCAGTACTGGGCTCAAAACATGCAGCCCTGAGGTCTCTCATGATAGCAGGTGGTTAAATAGAAATTCGCTGCTCAGCTGACCCGGTAGGAGCAAACGTATGCCAAAAATGTAAGCAGAATGACCTTTTCAGTGAATAGCAGCCAGGCACATTTTAGCTAGTTTTACTTGTAAGTGGGGTTGGAAATGCTTTTCAGGCTCAGTACTGGGCTCAAAAGATGCAGCTCTGAGGTCTCTCCTGATAGGAGGTAGTTAAGTAGAACTTCGCTGCTCAGCTGACCCGGCAGGAGCAAATATATGCCAAAAATGTACGCAGAATGAGCTTTTCAGTGAATAGCAGCCAGGCACATTTTAGCTAGTTTTACTAGTAAGTGGGGTTGGAAACACTTTTCAGGCTCAGTACTGCACTCAAAAAATGCAGCCCTAAGGTCTCTCATGATAGCAGGTGGTTAAGTAGAAATGTGCCACTTGGCTGACCCAGCAGGAGCAAACGTATGCCAAAAATGTACACAGAATGAGTTTTTCAGTGAATAGCAGCCAGGCACATTTTGGCTAGTTTTACTTGTAAGTGGGGTTGGAAACGCTTTTCAGGATCAGTACTGGGCTCAAAACATGCAGCTCTGAGGTCTCTCCTGATAGGAGGTAGTTAAGTAGAACTTCGCTGCTCAGCTGACCCGGCAGGAGCAAATGTATGCCAAAAATGTACGCAGAATCAGCTTTTCAGTGAAGAGCAGCCAGGCACATTCTAGCAAGTTTTACTTGTAAGTGGGGTTGGAAACGCTTTTCAGGCTCAGTACTACGCTCAAAAGATGCAGCCCTGAGGTCTCTCATGATATCAGGTGGTTAAATAGAAATTCGCTGCTCAGCTGACCCGGCAGGAGCAAACGTATGCCAAAAATGTACCCAGAATGAGCTTTCAGTGAAGAGCAGCCAGGCACATTCTAGCAAGTTTTACTTGTAAGTGGGGTTGGAAACGCTTTTCAGGCTCAGTACTGCGCTAAAAAGATGCAGCCCTGATGTCTCTCTTGATAGGAGGTGGTTAAGTAGAAATTTGCCACTTGGCTGACCCAGCAGGAGCAAACGTATGACAAAAATGTACACAGAATGAGCTTTTCAGTGAATAGCAGCCAGGCACATTCTAGCAAGTTTTACTTGTAAGTGGGGTTGGAAACGCTTTTCAGGCTCAGTACTGCGCTAAAAAGATGCAGCCCTGAGGTCTCTCTTGATAGCAGGTGGTTAAGTAGAAATTTGCCAGAAATTCGCTGCTCAGCTGACCCGGCAGGAGCAAACGTATGCCAAAAATGTACCCAGAATGAGCTTTCAATGAAGAGCAGCCAGGCACATTCTAGCAAGTTTTACTTGTAAGTGGGGTTGGAAACGCTTTTCAGGCTCAGTACTGCGCTAAAAAGATGCAGCCCTGAGGTCTCTCTTGATAGGAGGTGGTTAAGTAGAACTTCGCTGCTCAGCTGACCCGGCAGGAGCAAATATATGCCAAAAATGTACGCAGAATCAGCTTTTCAGTGAAGAGCAGCCAGGCACATTCTAGCAAGTTTTACTTGTAAGTGGGGTTGGAAACGCTTTTCAGGCTCAGTACTACGCTCAAAAGATGCAGCCCTGAGGTCTCTCATGATATCAGGTGGTTAAATAGAAATTCGCTGCTCAGCTGACCCGGCAGGAGCAAACGTATGCCAAAAATGTACCCAGAATGAGCTTTCAGTGAAGAGCAGCCAGGCACATTCTAGCAAGTTTTACTTGTAAGTGGGGTTGGAAACGCTTTTCAGGCTCAGTACTGCGCTAAAAAGATGCAGCCCTGATGTCTCTCTTGATAGGAGGTGGTTAAGTAGAAATTTGCCACTTGGCTGACCCAGCAGGAGCAAACGTATGACAAAAATGTACACAGAATGAGCTTTTCAGTGAATAGCAGCCAGGCACATTCTAGCAAGTTTTACTTGTAAGTGGGGTTGGAAACGCTTTTCAGGCTCAGTACTGCGCTAAAAAGATGCAGCCCTGAGGTCTCTCTTGATAGCAGGTGGTTAAGTAGAAATTTGCCACTTAGCTGACCCAGCAGGAGCAAACGTATTCCAAAAATGTACACAGAATGAGCTTTTCAGTGAATAGCAGCCAGGCACATTTTAGCTAGTTTAACTTGTAAGTGGGGTTGGAAACGCTTTTCAGGATCAGTACTGGGCTCAAAACATGCAGCCCTGAGGTCTCTCATGATAGGTGGTTAAATAGAAATTCGCTGCTCAGCTGACCCGGTAGGAGCAAACGTATGCCAAAAATGTAAGCAGAATGAGCTTTTCAGTGAATAGCAGCCAGGCACATTTTAGCTAGTTTTACTTGTAAGTGGGGTTGGAAATGCTTTTCAGGCTCAGTACTAGGCTCAAAAGATGCAGCTCTGAGGTCTCTCCTGATAGGAGGTAGTTAAGTAGAACTTCGCTGCTCAGCTGACCCGGCAGGAGCAAATATATGCCAAAAATGTACGCAGAATGAGCTTTTCAGTGAATAGCAGCCAGGCACATTTTAGCTAGTTTTACTTGTAAGTGGGGTTGGAAACGCTTTTCAGGATCAGTACTGGGCTCAAAACATGCAGCCCTGAGGTCTCTCATGATAGGTGGTTAAATAGAAATTCGCTGCTCAGCTGACCCGGTAGGAGCAAACGTATGCCAAAAATGTAAGCAGAATGAGCTTTTCAGTGAATAGCAGCCAGGCACATTTTAGCTAGTTTTACTTGTAAGTGGGGTTGGAAACACTTTTCAGGCCCAGTACTGCACTCAAAAAATGCAGCCCTAAGGTCTCTCATGATAGCAGGTGGTTAAGTAGAAATGTGCCACTTGGCTGACCCAGCAGGAGCAAACGTATGCCAAAAATGTACACAGAATGAGCTTTTCAGTGAATAGCAGCCAGGCACATTTTGGCTAGTTTTACTTGTAAGTGGGGTTGGAAACGCTTTTCAGGATCAGTACTGGGCTCAAAACATGCAGCCCTGAGGTCTCTCCAAGATAGCAGGTGGTTAAATAGAAATTCGCTGCTCAGCTGACCCGTCAGGAGCAAATGTATGCCAAAAATGTACGCAGAATGAGCTTTTCAGTGAAGAGCAGCCAGGCACATTTTAGCTAGTTTTACTTATAAGAGGGGTTGGAAACACTTTTCAGGTTCAGTACTGGGCTCAAAACATGCAGCCCTGAGGTCTCTCCTGATAGGAGGTAGTTAAGTAGAACTTCGCTGCTCAGCTGACCCGGCAGGAGCAAATATATGCCAAAAATGTACGCAGAATGAGCTTTTCAGTGAATAGCAGCCAGGCACATTTTAGCTAGTTTTACTTGTAAGTGGGGTTGGAAACGCTTTTCAGGCTCAGTACTGGGCTCAAACATGTAGCCCTGAGGTCTCTCATGATAGCAGGTGGTTAAATAGAAATTCGCTGCTCAGCTGACCCGGCAGGAGCAAACGTATGCCAAAAATGTACGCAGAATGAGCTTTCAGTGAAGAGCAGCCAGGCACATTCTAGCAAGTTTTACTTGTAAGTGGGGTTGGAAACGCTTTTCAGGCTCAGTACTGCGCTAAAAAGATGCAGCCCTGAGGTCTCTCTTGATAGCAGGTGGTTAAAGTAGAAATTTGCCACTTGGCTGACCCAGCAGGAGCAAACGTATGCCAAAAATGTACACAGAATGAGCTTTTCAGTGAATAGCAGCCAGGCACATTTTAGCTAGTTTTACTTGTAAGTGGGGTTGGAAACGCTTTTCAGGATCAGTACTGGGCTCAAAACATGCAGCCCTGAGGTCTCTCATGATAGCAGGTGGTTAAATAGAAATTCGCTGCTCAGCTGACCCGGTAGGAGCAAACGTATGCCAAAAATGTAAGCAGAATGACCTTTTCAGTGAATAGCAGCCAGGCACATTTTAGCTAGTTTTACTTGTAACTGGGGTTGGAAATGCTTTTCAGGCTCAGTACTGGGCTCAAAAGATGCAGCTCTGAGGTCTCTCCTGATAGGAGGTAGTTAAGTAGAACTTCGCTGCTCAGCTGACCCGGCAGGAGCAAATATATGCCAAAAATGTACGCAGAATGAGCTTTTCAGTGAATAGCAGCCAGGCACATTTTAGCTAGTTTTACTTGTAAGTGGGGTTGGAAACACTTTTCAGGCTCAGTACTGCACTCAAAAAATGCAGCCCTAAGGGCTCTCATGATAGCAGGTGGTTAAGTAGAAATGTGCCACTTGGCTGACCCAGCAGGAGCAAACGTATGCCAAAAATGTACACAGAATGAGCTTTTCAGTGAATAGCAGCCAGGCACATTTTGGCTAGTTTTACTTGTAAGTGGGGTTGGAAACGCTTTTCAGGATCAGTACTGGGCTCAAAACATGCAGCTCTGAGGTCTCTCCTGATAGGAGGTAGTTAAGTAGAACTTCGCTGCTCAGCTGACCCGGCAGGAGCAAATGTATGCCAAAAATGTACGCAGAATCAGCTTTTCAGTGAAGAGCAGCCAGGCACATTCTAGCAAGTTTTACTTGTAAGTGGGGTTGGAAACGCTTTTCAGGCTCAGTACTATGCTCAAAAGATGCAGCCCTGAGGTCTCTCATGATATCAGGTGGTTAAATAGAAATTCGCTGCTCAGCTGACCCGGCAGGAGCAAACGTATGCCAAAAATGTACCCAGAATGAGCTTTCAATGAAGAGCAGCCAGGCACATTCTAGCAAGTTTTACTTGTAAGTGGGGTTGGAAACGCTTTTCAGGCTCAGTACTGCGCTAAAAAGATGCAGCCCTGAGGTCTCTCTTGATAGGAGGTGGTTAAGTAGAAATTTGCCACTTGGCTGACCCAGCAGGAGCAAACGTATGACAAAAATGTGCACAGAATGAGCTTTTCAGTGAATAGCAGCCAGGCACATTCTAGCAAGTTTTACTTGTAAGTGGGGTTGGAAACGCTTTTCAGGCTCAGTACTGCGCTAAAAAGATGCAGCCCTGAGGTCTCTCTTGATAGCAGGTGGTTAAGTAGAAATTTGCCACTTGGCTGACCCAGCAGGAGCAAACGTATGCCAAAAATGTACACAGAAGGAGCTTTTCAGTGAATAGCAGCCAGGCACATTTTAGCTAGTTTTACTTGTAAGTGGGGTTGGAAACGCTTTTCAGGATCAGTACTGGGCTCAAAACATGCAGCCCTGAGGTCTCTCATGATAGGTGGTTAAATAGAAATTCGCTGCTCAGCTGACCCGGTAGGAGCAAACGTATGCCAAAAATGTAAGCAGAATGAGCTTTTCAGTGAATAGCAGCCAGGCACATTTTAGCTAGTTTTACTTGTAAGTGGGGTTGGAAATGCTTTTCAGGCTCAGTACTGGGCTCAAAAGATGCAGCTCTGAGGTCTCTCATGATATCAGGTGGTTAAATAGAAATTCGCTGCTCAGCTGACCCGGCAGGAGCAAACGTATGCCAAAAATGTACCCAGAATGAGCTTTCAGTGAAGAGCAGCCAGGCACATTCTAGCAAGTTTTACTTGTAAGTGGGGTTGGAAACGCTTTTCAGGCTCAGTACTGCGCTAAAAAGATGCAGCCCTGATGTCTCTCTTGATAGGAGGTGGTTAAGTAGAAATTTGCCACTTGGCTGACCCAGCAGGAGCAAACGTATGACAAAAATGTACACAGAATGAGCTTTTCAGTGAATAGCAGCCAGGCACATTCTAGCAAGTTTTACTTGTAAGTGGGGTTGGAAACGCTTTTCAGGCTCAGTACTGCGCTAAAAAGATGCAGCCCTGAGGTCTCTCTTGATAGCAGGTGGTTAAGTAGAAATTTGCCAGAAATTCGCTGCTCAGCTGACCCGGCAGGAGCAAACGTATGCCAAAAATGTACCCAGAATGAGCTTTCAATGAAGAGCAGCCAGGCACATTCTAGCAAGTTTTACTTGTAAGTGGGGTTGGAAACGCTTTTCAGGCTCAGTACTGCGCTAAAAAGATGCAGCCCTGAGGTCTCTCTTGATAGGAGGTGGTTAAGTAGAACTTCGCTGCTCAGCTGACCCGGCAGGAGCAAATATATGCCAAAAATGTACGCAGAATCAGCTTTTCAGTGAAGAGCAGCCAGGCACATTCTAGCAAGTTTTACTTGTAAGTGGGGTTGGAAACGCTTTTCAGGCTCAGTACTACGCTCAAAAGATGCAGCCCTGAGGTCTCTCATGATATCAGGTGGTTAAATAGAAATTCGCTGCTCAGCTGACCCGGCAGGAGCAAACGTATGCCAAAAATGTACCCAGAATGAGCTTTCAGTGAAGAGCAGCCAGGCACATTCTAGCAAGTTTTACTTGTAAGTGGGGTTGGAAACGCTTTTCAGGCTCAGTACTGCGCTAAAAAGATGCAGCCCTGATGTCTCTCTTGATAGGAGGTGGTTAAGTAGAAATTTGCCACTTGGCTGACCCAGCAGGAGCAAACGTATGACAAAAATGTACACAGAATGAGCTTTTCAGTGAATAGCAGCCAGGCACATTCTAGCAAGTTTTACTTGTAAGTGGGGTTGGAAACGCTTTTCAGGCTCAGTACTGCGCTAAAAAGATGTAGCCCTGAGGTCTCTCTTGATAGCAGGTGGTTAAGTAGAAATTTGCCACTTAGCTGACCCAGCAGGAGCAAACGTATTCCAAAAATGTACACAGAATGAGCTTTTCAGTGAATAGCAGCCAGGCACATTTTAGCTAGTTTAACTTGTAAGTGGGGTTGGAAACGCTTTTCAGGATCAGTACTGGGCTCAAAACATGCAGCCCTGAGGTCTCTCATGATAGGTGGTTAAATAGAAATTCGCTGCTCAGCTGACCCGGTAGGAGCAAACGTATGCCAAAAATGTAAGCAGAATGAGCTTTTCAGTGAATAGCAGCCAGGCACATTTTAGCTAGTTTTACTTGTAAGTGGGGTTGGAAATGCTTTTCAGGCTCAGTACTAGGCTCAAAAGATGCAGCTCTGAGGTCTCTCCTGATAGGAGGTAGTTAAGTAGAACTTCGCTGCTCAGCTGACCCGGCAGGAGCAAATATATGGCAAAAATGTACGCAGAATGAGCTTTTCAGTGAATAGCAGCCAGGCACATTTTAGCTAGTTTTACTTGTAAGTGGGGTTGGAAACGCTTTTCAGGATCAGTACTGGGCTCAAAACATGCAGCCCTGAGGTCTCTCATGATAGGTGGTTAAATAGAAATTCGCTGCTCAGCTGACCCGGTAGGAGCAAACGTATGCCAAAAATGTAAGCAGAATGAGCTTTTCAGTGAATAGCAGCCAGGCACATTTTAGCTAGTTTTACTTGTAAGTGGGGTTGGAAACACTTTTCAGGCCCAGTACTGCACTCAAAAAATGCAGCCCTAAGGTCTCTCATGATAGCAGGTGGTTAAGTAGAAATGTGCCACTTGGCTGACCCAGCAGGAGCAAACGTATGCCAAAAATGTACACAGAATGAGCTTTTCAGTGAATAGCAGCCAGGCACATTTTGGCTAGTTTTACTTGTAAGTGGGGTTGGAAACGCTTTTCAGGATCAGTACTGGGCTCAAAACATGCAGCCCTGAGGTCTCTCCAAGATAGCAGGTGGTTAAATAGAAATTCGCTGCTCAGCTGACCCGTCAGGAGCAAACGTATGCCAAAAATGTACGCAGAATGAGCTTTTCAGTGAAGAGCAGCCAGGCACATTTTAGCTAGTTTTACTTATAAGAGGGGTTGGAAACACTTTTCAGGTTCAGTACTGGGCTCAAAACATGCAGCCCTGAGGTCTCTCCTGATAGGAGGTAGTTAAGTAGAACTTCGCTGCTCAGCTGACCCGGCAGGAGCAAACGTATGCCAAAAATGTACGCAGAATGAGCTTTCAGTGAAGAGCAGCCAGGCACATTCTAGCAAGTTTTACTTGTAAGTGGGGTTGGAAACGCTTTTCAGGCTCAGTACTGCGCTAAAAAGATGCAGCCCTGAGGTCTCTCATGATAGCAGGTGGTTAAGTAGAAATTGGCTGCTCAGCTGACCCGCAGGATCAAACGTATGCCAAAAATGTAAGCAGAATGACCTTTTCAGTGAATAGCAGCCAGGCACATTTTAGCTAGTTTTACTTGTAACTGGGGTTGGAAATGCTTTTCAGGCTCAGTACTGGGCTCAAAAGATGCAGCTCTGAGGTCTCTCCTGATAGGAGGTAGTTAAGTAGAACTTCGCTGCTCAGCTGACCCGGCAGGAGCAAATATATGCCAAAAATGTACGCAGAATGAGCTTTTCAGTGAATAGCAGCCAGGCACATTTTAGCTAGTTTTACTTGTAAGTGGGGTTGGAAACACTTTTCAGGCTCAGTACTGCACTCAAAAAATGCAGCCCTAAGGGCTCTCATGATAGCAGGTGGTTAAGTAGAAATGTGCCACTTGGCTGACCCAGCAGGAGCAAACGTATGCCAAAAATGTACACAGAATGAGCTTTTCAGTGAATAGCAGCCAGGCACATTTTGGCTAGTTTTACTTGTAAGTGGGGTTGGAAACGCTTTTCAGGATCAGTACTGGGCTCAAAACATGCAGCTCTGAGGTCTCTCCTGATAGGAGGTAGTTAAGTAGAACTTCGCTGCTCAGCTGACCCGGCAGGAGCAAATGTATGCCAAAAATGTACGCAGAATCAGCTTTTCAGTGAAGAGCAGCCAGGCACATTCTAGCAAGTTTTACTTGTAAGTGGGGTTGGAAACGCTTTTCAGGCTCAGTACTATGCTCAAAAGATGCAGCCCTGAGGTCTCTCATGATATCAGGTGGTTAAATAGAAATTCGCTGCTCAGCTGACCCGGCAGGAGCAAACGTATGCCAAAAATGTACCCAGAATGAGCTTTCAATGAAGAGCAGCCAGGCACATTCTAGCAAGTTTTACTTGTAAGTGGGGTTGGAAACGCTTTTCAGGCTCAGTACTGCGCTAAAAAGATGCAGCCCTGAGGTCTCTCTTGATAGGAGGTGGTTAAGTAGAAATTTGCCACTTGGCTGACCCAGCAGGAGCAAACGTATGACAAAAATGTGCACAGAATGAGCTTTTCAGTGAATAGCAGCCAGGCACATTCTAGCAAGTTTTACTTGTAAGTGGGGTTGGAAACGCTTTTCAGGCTCAGTACTGCGCTAAAAAGATGCAGCCCTGAGGTCTCTCTTGATAGCAGGTGGTTAAGTAGAAATTTGCCACTTGGCTGACCCAGCAGGAGCAAACGTATGCCAAAAATGTACACAGAAGGAGCTTTTCAGTGAATAGCAGCCAGGCACATTTTAGCTAGTTTTACTTGTAAGTGGGGTTGGAAACGCTTTTCAGGATCAGTACTGGGCTCAAAACATGCAGCCCTGAGGTCTCTCATGATAGGTGGTTAAATAGAAATTCGCTGCTCAGCTGACCCGGTAGGAGCAAACGTATGCCAAAAATGTAAGCAGAATGAGCTTTTCAGTGAATAGCAGCCAGGCACATTTTAGCTAGTTTTACTTGTAAGTGGGGTTGGAAATGCTTTTCAGGCTCAGTACTGGGCTCAAAAGATGCAGCTCTGAGGTCTCTCCTGATAGGAGGTAGTTAAGTAGAACTTCGCTGCTCAGCTGACCCGGCAGGAGCAAATATATGCCAAAAATGTACGCAGAATGAGCTTTTCAGTGAATAGCAGCCAGGCACATTTTAGCTAGTTTTACTTGTAAGTGGGGTTGGAAACACTTTTCAGGCCCAGTACTGCACTCAAAAAATGCAGCCCTAAGGTCTCTCATGATAGCAGGTGGTTAAGTAGAAATGTGCCACTTGGCTGACCCAGCAGGAGTAAACGTATGCCAAAAATGTACACAGAATGAGCTTTTCAGTGAGTAGCAGCCAGGCACATTTTGGCTAGTTTTACTTGTAAGTGGGGTTGGAAACGCTTTTCAGGATCAGTACTGGGCTCAAAACATGCAGCCCTGACGTCTCTCCAAGATAGCAGGTGGTTAAATAGAAATTCGCTGCTCAGCTGACCCGGCAGGAGCAAACGTATGCCAAAAATGTACGCAGAATGAGCTTTTCAGTGAAGAGCAGCCAGGCACATTTTAGCTAGTTTTACTTATAAGAGGGGTTGGAAACACTTTTCAGGTTCAGTACTGGGCTCAAAACATGCAGCCCTGAGGTCTCTCCTGATAGGAGGTAGTTAAGTAGAACTTCGCTGCTCAGCTGACCCGGCAGGAGCAAATATATGCCAAAAATGTACGCAGAATGAGCTTTTCAGTGAATAGCAGCCAGGCACATTTTAGCTAGTTTTACTTGTAAGTGGGGTTGGAAACACTTTTCAGGATCAGTACTGGGCTCAAAACATGCAGCCCTGACGTCTCTCCAAGATAGCAGGTGGTTAAGTAGAAATGTGCCACTTGGCTGACCCAGCAGGAGCAAACGTATGCCAAAAATGTACACAGAATGAGCTTTTCAGTGAATAGCAGCCAGGCACATTTTGGCTAGTTTTACTTGTAAGTGGGGTTGGAAACACTTTTCAGGATCAGTACTGGGCTCAAAACATGCAGCCCTGACGTCTCTCCAAGATAGCAGGTGGTTAAATAGAAATTCGCTGCTCAGCTGACCCGGCAGGAGCAAACGTATGCCAAAAATGTACGCAGAATGAGCTTTTCAGTGAAGAGCAGCCAGGCACATTTTAGCTAGTTTTACTTATAAGAGGGGTTGGAAACACTTTTCAGGTTCAGTACTGGGCTCAAAACATGCAGCCCTGAGGTCTCTCCTGATAGGAGGTAGTTAAGTAGAACTTCGCTGCTCAGCTGACCCGGCAGGAGCAAATATATGCCAAAAATGTACGCAGAATGAGCTTTTCAGTGAATAGCAGCCAGGCACATTTTAGCTAGTTTTACTTGTAAGTGGGGTTGGAAACGCTTTTCAGGCTCAGTACTGGGCTCAAACATGCAGCCCTGAGGTCTCTCATGATAGCAGGTGGTTAAATAGAAATTCGCTGCTCAGCTGACCCGGTAGGAGCAAACGTATGCCAAAAATGTAAGCAGAATGAGCTTTTCAGTGAATAGCAGCCAGGCACATTTTAGCTAGTTTTATTTGTAAGTGGGGTTGGAAATGCTTTTCAGGCTCAGTACTGGGCTCAAAAGATGCAGCTCTGAGGTCTCTCCTGATAGGAGGTAGTTAAGTAGAACTTCGCTGCTCAGCTGACCCGGCAGGACCAAATATATGCCAAAAATGTACGCAGAATGAGCTTTTCAGTGAATAGCAGCCAGGCACATTTTAGCTAGTTTTACTTGTAAGTGATGTTGGAAACACTTTTCAGCCTCAGTACTGTACTCAAAACATGCAGCCCTAAGGTCTCTCATGATGGTTAAGTAGAAATTTGCCACTTGGCTGACCCAGCAGGAGCAAACGTATGCCAAAAATGTACACAGAATGAGCTTTTTTTTTAGTGAATAGCAGCCAGGCACATTTTAGCTAGTTTTACTTGTAAGTGGGGTTGGAAACGCTTTTCAGGATCAGTACTGGGCTCAAAACATGCAGCTCTGAGGTCTCTCCTGATAGGAGGTAGTTAAGTAGAACTTCGCTGCTCAGCTGACCCGGCAGGAGCAAATGTATGCCAAAAATGTACGCAGAATGAGCTTTTCAGTGACTAGCAGCCAGGCACATTTTAGCTCGTTTTACTTGTAAGTGGGGTTGGAAACGCTTTTCAGGCTCAGTACGGGGCTCAAAACATGCAGCCCTGAGGTCTCTCCTGATAGCAGGTGGTTAAGTAGAACTTCGCTGCTCAGCTGACCCGGCAGGAGCAAATGTATGCCAAAAATGTACGCAGAATCATCTTTTCAGTGAAGAGCAGCCAGGCACATTCTAGCAAGTTTTACTTGTAAGTGGGGATGGAAACGCTTTTCAGGCTCAGTACTACGCTCAAAAGATGCAGCCCTGAGGTCTCTCATGATATCAGGTGGTTAAATAGAAATTCGCTGCTCAGCTGACCCGGCAGGAGCAAACGTATGCCAAAAATGTACGCAGAATGAGCTTTCAGTGAAGAGCAGCCAGGCACATTCTAGCAAGTTTTACTTGTAAGTGGGGTTGGAAACGCTTTTCAGGCTCAGTACTGCGCTAAAAAGATGCAGCCCTGAGGTCTCTCATGATAGCAGGTGGTTAAAGTAGAAATTTGCCACTTGGCTGACCCAGCAGGAGCAAACGTATGCCAAAAATGTACACAGAATGAGCTTTTCAGTGAATAGCAGCCAGGCACATTTTCGCTAGTTTTACTTGTAAGTGGGGTTGGAAACGCTTTTCAGGATCAGTACTGGGCTCAAAACATGCAGCCCTGAGGTCTCTCATGATAGCAGGTGGTTAAATAGAAATTCGCTGCTCAGCTGACCCGGTAGGAGCAAACGTATGCCAAAAATGTAAGCAGAAAGACCTTTTCAGTGAATAGCAGCCAGGCACATTTTAGCTAGTTTTACTTGTAAGTGGGGTTGGAAATGCTTTTCAGGCTCAGTACTGGGCTCAAAAGATGCAGCTCTGAGGTCTCTCCTGATAGGAGGTAGTTAAGTAGAACTTCGCTGCTCAGCTGACCCGGCAGGAGCAAATATATGCCAAAAATGTACGCAGAATGAGCTTTTCAGTGAATAGCAGCCAGGCACATTTTAGCTAGTTTTACTAG
This sequence comes from Lissotriton vulgaris, assembly GCF_964263255.1. Classification (NCBI taxonomy): domain Eukaryota; kingdom Metazoa; phylum Chordata; class Amphibia; order Caudata; family Salamandridae; genus Lissotriton; species Lissotriton vulgaris. Next base: position 2,557,100 of record NW_028242552.1, on the reverse strand, counting down.
TAAGTGGGGTTGGAAACACTTTTCAGGCTCAGTACTGCACTCAAAAAATGCAGCCCTAAGGTCTCTCATGATAGCAGGTGGTTAAGTAGAAATGTGCCACTTGGCTGACCCAGCAGGAGCAAACGTATGCCAAAAATGTACACAGAATGAGTTTTTCAGTGAATAGCAGCCAGGCACATTTTAGCTAGTTTTACTTGTACGTGGGGTTGGAAACGCTTTTCAGGATCAGTACTGGGCTCAAAACATGCAGCTCTGAGGTCTCTCCTGATAGGAGGTAGTTAAGTAGAACTTCGCTGCTCAGCTGACCCGGCAGGAGCAAATGTATGCCAAAAATGTACGCAGAATCAGCTTTTCAGTGAAGAGCAGCCAGGCACATTCTAGCAAGTTTTACTTGTAAGTGGGGTTGGAAACGCTTTTCAGGCTCAGTACTACGCTCAAAAGATGCAGCCCTGAGGTCTCTCATGATATCAGGTGGTTAAATAGAAATTCGCTGCTCAGCTGACCCGGCAGGAGCAAACGTATGCCAAAAATGTACCCAGAATGAGCTTTCAGTGAAGAGCAGCCAGGCACATTCTAGCAAGTTTTACTTGTAAGTGGGGTTGGAAACGCTTTTCAGGCTCAGTACTGCGCTAAAAAGATGCAGCCCTGATGTCTCTCTTGATAGGAGGTGGTTAAGTAGAAATTTGCCACTTGGCTGACCCAGCAGGAGCAAACGTATGACAAAAATGTACACAGAATGAGCTTTTCAGTGAATAGCAGCCAGGCACATTCTAGCAAGTTTTACTTGTAAGTGGGGTTGGAAACGCTTTTCAGGCTCAGTACTGCGCTAAAAAGATGCAGCCCTGAGGTCTCTCTTGATAGGAGGTGGTTAAGTAGAACTTCGCTGCTCAGCTGACCCGGCAGGAGCAAATATATGCCAAAAATGTACGCAGAATCAGCTTTTCAGTGAAGAGCAGCCAGGCACATTCTAGCAAGTTTTACTTGTAAGTGGGGTTGGAAACGCTTTTCAGGCTCAGTACTACGCTCAAAAGATGCAGCCCTGAGGTCTCTCATGATATCAGGTGGTTAAATAGAAATTCGCTGCTCAGCTGACCCGGCAGGAGCAAACGTATGCCAAAAATGTACCCAGAATGAGCTTTCAGTGAAGAGCAGCCAGGCACATTCTAGCAAGTTTTACTTGTAAGTGGGGTTGGAAATGCTTTTCAGGCTCAGTACTGCGCTAAAAAGATGCAGCCCTGATGTCTCTCTTGATAGGAGGTGGTTAAGTAGAAATTTGCCACTTGGCTGACCCAGCAGGAGCAAACGTATGACAAAAATGTACACAGAATGAGCTTTTCAGTGAATAGCAGCCAGGCACATTCTAGCAAGTTTTACTTGTAAGTGGGGTTGGAAACGCTTTTCAGGCTCAGTACTGCGCTAAAAAGATGCAGCCCTGAGGTCTCTCTTGATAGCAGGTGGTTAAGTAGAAATTTGCCACTTAGCTGACCCAGCAGGAGCAAACGTATGCCAAAAATGTACACAGAATGAGCTTTTCAGTGAATAGCAGCCAGGCACATTTTAGCTAGTTTAACTTGTAAGTGGGGTTGGAAACGCTTTTCAGGATCAGTACTGGGCTCAAAACATGCAGCCCTGAGGTCTCTCATGATAGGTGGTTAAATAGAAATTCGCTGCTCGGCTGACCCGGTAGGAGCAAACGTATGCCAAAAATGTAAGCAGAATGAGCTTTTCAGTGAATAGCAGCCAGGCACATTTTAGCTAGTTTTACTTGTAAGTGGGGTTGGAAATGCTTTTCAGGCTCAGTACTAGGCTCAAAAGATGCAGCTCTGAGGTCTCTCCTGATAGGAGGTAGTTAAGTAGAACTTCGCTGCTCAGCTGACCCGGCAGGAGCAAATATATGCCAAAAATGTACGCAGAATGAGCTTTTCAGTGAATAGCAGCCAGGCACATTTTAGCTAGTTTTACTTGTAAGTGGGGTTGGAAACGCTTTTCAGGATCAGTACTGGGCTCAAAACATGCAGCCCTGAGGTCTCTCATGATAGGTGGTTAAATAGAAATTCGCTGCTCAGCTGACCCGGTAGGAGCAAACGTATGCCAAAAATGTAAGCAGAATGAGCTTTTCAGTGAATAGCAGCCAGGCACATTTTAGCTAGTTTTACTTGTAAGTGGGGTTGGAAACACTTTTCAGGCCCAGTACTGCACTCAAAAAATGCAGCCCTAAGGTCTCTCATGATAGCAGGTGGTTAAGTAGAAATGTGCCACTTGGCTGACCCAGCAGGAGCAAACGTATGCCAAAAATGTACACAGAATGAGCTTTTCAGTGAATAGCAGCCAGGCACATTTTGGCTAGTTTTACTTGTAAGTGGGGTTGGAAACGCTTTTCAGGATCAGTACTGGGCTCAAAACATGCAGCCCTGACGTCTCTCCAAGATAGCAGGTGGTTAAATAGAAATTCGCTGCTCAGCTGACCCGGCAGGAGCAAACGTATGCCAAAAATGTACGCAGAATGAGCTTTTCAGTGAAGAGCAGCCAGGCACATTTTAGCTAGTTTTACTTATAAGAGGGGTTGGAAACACTTTTCAGGTTCAGTACTGGGCTCAAAACATGCAGCCCTGAGGTCTCTCCTGATAGGAGGTAGTTAAGTAGAACTTCGCTGCTCAGCTGACCCGGCAGGAGCAAATATATGCCAAAAATGTACGCAGAATGAGCTTTTCAGTGAATAGCAGCCAGGCACATTTTAGCTAGTTTTACTTGTAAGTGGGGTTGGAAACGCTTTTCAGGCTCAGTACTGGGCTCAAACATGTAGCCCTGAGGTCTCTCATGATAGCAGGTGGTTAAATAGAAATTCGCTGCTCAGCTGACCCGGCAGGAGCAAACGTATGCCAAAAATGTACGCAGAATGAGCTTTCAGTGAAGAGCAGCCAGGCACATTCTAGCAAGTTTTACTTGTAAGTGGGGTTGGAAACGCTTTTCAGGCTCAGTACTGCGCTAAAAAGATGCAGCCCTGAGGTCTCTCTTGATAGCAGGTGGTTAAAGTAGAAATTTGCCACTTGGCTGACCCAGCAGGAGCAAACGTATGCCAAAAATGTACACAGAATGAGCTTTTCAGTGAATAGCAGCCAGGCACATTTTAGCTAGTTTTACTTGTAAGTGGGGTTGGAAACGCTTTTCAGGATCAGTACTGGGCTCAAAACATGCAGCCCTGAGGTCTCTCATGATAGCAGGTGGTTAAATAGAAATTCGCTGCTCAGCTGACCAGGTAGGAGCAAACGTATGCCAAAAATGTAAGCAGAATGACCTTTTCAGTGAATAGCAGCCAGGCACATTTTAGCTAGTTTTACTTGTAACTGGGGTTGGAAATGCTTTTCAGGCTCAGTACTGGGCTCGAAAGATGCAGCTCCGAGGTCTCTCCTGATAGGAGGTAGTTAAGTAGAACTTCGCTGCTCAGCTGACCCGGCAGGAGCAAATATATGCCAAAAATGTACGCAGAATGAGCTTTTCAGTGAATAGCAGCCAGGCACATTTTAGCTAGTTTTACTTGTAAGTGGGGTTGGAAACACTTTTCAGGCTCAGTACTGCACTCAAAAAATGCAGCCCTAAGGTCTCTCATGATAGCAGGTGGTTAAGTAGAAATGTGCCACTTGGCTGACCCAGCAGGAGCAAACGTATGCCAAAAATGTACACAGAATGAGCTTTTCAGTGAATAGCAGCCAGGCACATTTTGGCTAGTTTTACTTGTAAGTGGGGTTGGAAACGCTTTTCAGGATCAGTACTGGGCTCAAAACATGCAGCTCTGAGGTCTCTCCTGATAGGAGGTAGTTAAGTAGAACTTCGCTGCTCAGCTGACCCGGCAGGAGCAAATGTATGCCAAAAATGTACGCAGAATCAGCTTTTCAGTGAAGAGCAGCCAGGCACATTCTAGCAAGTTTTACTTGTAAGTGGGGTTGGAAACGCTTTTCAGGCTCAGTACTATGCTCAAAAGATGCAGCCCTGAGGTCTCTCATGATATCAGGTGGTTAAATAGAAATTCGCTGCTCAGCTGACCCGGCAGGAGCAAACGTATGCCAAAAATGTACCCAGAATGAGCTTTCAATGAAGAGCAGCCAGGCACATTCTAGCAAGTTTTACTTGTAAGTGGGGTTGGAAACGCTTTTCAGGCTCAGTACTGCGCTAAAAAGATGCAGCCCTGAGGTCTCTCTTGATAGGAGGTGGTTAAGTAGAAATTTGCCACTTGGCTGACCCAGCAGGAGCAAACGTATGACAAAAATGTGCACAGAATGAGCTTTTCAGTGAATAGCAGCCAGGCACATTCTAGCAAGTTTTACTTGTAAGTGGGGTTGGAAACGCTTTTCAGGCTCAGTACTGCGCTAAAAAGATGCAGCCCTGAGGTCTCTCTTGATAGCAGGTGGTTAAGTAGAAATTTGCCACTTGGCTGACCCAGCAGGAGCAAACGTATGCCAAAAATGTACACAGAAGGAGCTTTTCAGTGAATAGCAGCCAGGCACATTTTAGCTAGTTTTACTTGTAAGTGGGGTTGGAAACGCTTTTCAGGATCAGTACTGGGCTCAAAACATGCAGCCCTGAGGTCTCTCATGATAGGTGGTTAAATAGAAATTCGCTGCTCAGCTGACCCGGTAGGAGCAAACGTATGCCAAAAATGTAAGCAGAATGAGCTTTTCAGTGAATAGCAGCCAGGCACATTTTAGCTAGTTTTACTTGTAAGTGGGGTTGGAAATGCTTTTCAGGCTCAGTACTGGGCTCAAAAGATGCAGCTCTGAGGTCTCTCCTGATAGGAGGTAGTTAAGTAGAACTTCGCTGCTCAGCTGACCCGGCAGGAGCAAATATATGCCAAAAATGTACGCAGAATGAGCTTTTCAGTGAATAGCAGCCAGGCACATTTTAGCTAGTTTTACTTGTAAGTGGGGTTGGAAACGCTTTTCAGGATCAGTACTGGGCTCAAAACATGCAGCCCTGAGGTCTCTCATGATAGGTGGTTAAATAGAAATTCGCTGCTCAGCTGACCTGGTAGGAGCAAACGTATGCCAAAAATGTAAGCAGAATGAGCTTTTCAGTGAATAGCAGCCAGGCACATTTTAGCTAGTTTTACTTGTAAGTGGGGTTGGAAACACTTTTCAGGCCCAGTACTGCACTCAAAAAATGCAGCCCTAAGGTCTCTCATGATAGCAGGTGGTTAAGTAGAAATGTGCCACTTGGCTGACCCAGCAGGAGTAAACGTATGCCAAAAATGTACACAGAATGAGCTTTTCAGTGAGTAGCAGCCAGGCACATTTTGGCTAGTTTTACTTGTAAGTGGGGTTGGAAACGCTTTTCAGGATCAGTACTGGGCTCAAAACATGCAGCCCTGACGTCTCTCCAAGATAGCAGGTGGTTAAATAGAAATTCGCTGCTCAGCTGACCCGGCAGGAGCAAACGTATGCCAAAAATGTACGCAGAATGAGCTTTTCAGTGAAGAGCAGCCAGGCACATTTTAGCTAGTTTTACTTATAAGAGGGGTTGGAAACACTTTTCAGGTTCAGTACTGGGCTCAAAACATGCAGCCCTGAGGTCTCTCCTGATAGGAGGTAGTTAAGTAGAACTTCGCTGCTCAGCTGACCCGGCAGGAGCAAATATATGCCAAAAATGTACGCAGAATGAGCTTTTCAGTGAATAGCAGCCAGGCACATTTTAGCTAGTTTTACTTGTAAGTGGGGTTGGAAACGCTTTTCAGGCTCAGTACTGGGCTCAAACATGTATCCCTGAGGTCTCTCATGATAGCAGGTGGTTAAATAGAAATTCGCTGCTCAGCTGACCCGGTAGGAGCAAACGTATGCCAAAAATGTAAGCAGAATGAGCTTTTCAGTGAATAGCAGCCAGGTACATTTTAGCTAGGTTTTTTTTGTAAGTGGGGTTGGAAATGCTTTTCAGGCTCAGTACTGGGCTCAAAAGATGCAGCTCTGAGGTCTCTCCTGATAGGAGGTAGTTAAGTAGAACTTCGCTGCTCAGCTGACCCGGCAGGACCAAATATATGCCAAAAATGTACGCAGAATGAGCTTTTCAGTGAATAGCAGCCAGGCACATTTTAGCTAGTTTTACTTGTAAGTGGGGTTGGAAACACTTTTCAGCCTCAGTACTGTACTCAAAACATGCAGCCCTAAGGTCTCTCATGATAGCAGGTGGTTAAGTAGAAATTTGCCACTTGGCTGACCCAGCAGGAGCAAACGTATGCCAAAAATTTACACAGAATGAGCTTTTTTTTTAGTGAATAGCAGCCAGGCACATTTTAGCTAGTTTTACTTGTAAGTGGGGTTGGAAACGCTTTTCAGGATCAGTACTGGGCTCAAAACATGCAGCTCTGAGGTCTCTCCTGATAGGAGGTAGTTAAGTAGAACTTCGCTGCTCAGCTGACCCGGCAGGAGCAAATGTATGCCAAAAATGTACGCAGAATGAGCTTTTCAGTGACTAGCAGCCAGGCACATTTTAGCTCGTTTTACTTGTAAGTGGGGTTGGAAACGCTTTTCAGGCTCAGTACGGGGCTCAAAACATGCAGCCCTGAGGTCTCTCCTGATAGCAGGTGGTTAAGTAGAACTTCGCTGCTCAGCTGACCCGGCAGGAGCAAATGTATGCCAAAAATGTACGCAGAATCAGCTTTTCAGTGAAGAGCAGCCAGGCACATTCTAGCAAGTTTTACTTGTAAGTGGGGTTGGAAACGCTTTTCAGGCTCAGTACTACGCTCAAAAGATGCAGCCCTGAGGTCTCTCATGATATCAGGTGGTTAAATAGAAATTCGCTGCTCAGCTGACCCGGCAGGAGCAAACGTATGCCAAAAATGTACGCAGAATGAGCTTTCAGTGAAGAGCAGCCAGGCACATTCTAGCAAGTTTTACTTGTAAGTGGGGTTGGAAACGCTTTTCAGGCTCAGTACTGCGCTAAAAAGATGCAGCCCTGAGGTCTCTCTTGATAGCAGGTGGTTAAAGTAGAAATTTGCCACTTGGCTGACCCAGCAGGAGCAAACGTATGCCAAAAATGTACACAGAATGAGCTTTTCAGTGAATAGCAGCCAGGCACATTTTAGCTAGTTTTACTTGTAAGTGGGGTTGGAAACGCTTTTCAGGATCAGTACTGGGCTCAAAACATGCAGCCCTGAGGTCTCTCATGATAGCAGGTGGTTAAATAGAAATTCGCTGCTCAGCTGACCCGGTAGGAGCAAACGTATGCCAAAAATGTAAGCAGAATGACCTTTTCAGTGAATAGCAGCCAGGCACATTTTAGCTAGTTTTACTTGTAAGTGGGGTTGGAAATGCTTTTCAGGCTCAGTACTGGGCTCAAAAGATGCAGCTCTGAGGTCTCTCCTGATAGGAAGTAGTTAAGTAGAACTTCGCTGCTCAGCTGACCCGGCAGGAGCAAATATATGCCAAAAAGGTACGCAGAATGAGCTTTTCAGTGAATAGCAGCCAGGCACATTTTAGCTAGTTTTACTTGTAAGTGGGGTTGGAAACACTTTTCAGGCTCAGTACTGCACTCAAAAAATGCAGCCCTAAGGTCTCTCATGATAGCAGGTGGTTAAATAGAAATTCGCTGCTCAGCTGACCCAGCAGGAGCAAACGTATGCCAAAAATGTATGCAGAATGAACTTTTCAGTGAAGAGCAGCCAGGCACATTTTAGCTAGTTTTACTTGTAAGTGGGGTTGGAAATGCTTTTCGGGCTCAGTACTGGGCTCAAACATGCAGCCCTGAGGTCTCTCATGATAGCAGGTGGTTAAATAGAAATTCGCTGCTCAGCTGACCCGTTAGGAGCAAACGTATGCCAAAAATGTAAGCAGAATTAGCTTTTCAGTGAATAGCAGCCAGGCACATTTAGCTAGTTTTACTTGTAAGTGGGGTTGGAAACGCTTTTCAGGCTCAGTACTGGGCTCAAAAGATGCAGCTCTGAGGTCTCTCCTGATAGGAGGTAGTTAAGAAGAAATGTGCCACTTGGCTGACCCAGCAGGAGCAAACGTATGCCAAAAATGTACACAGAATGAGCTTTTCAGTGAATAGCAGCCAGGCACATTTTGGCTAGTTTTACTTGTAAGTGGGGTTGGAAACACTTTTCAGGATCAGTACTGGGCTCAAAACATGCAGCTCTGATGTCTCTCCTGATAGGAGGTAGTTAAGTAGAACTTCGCTGCTCAGCTGACCCGGCAGGAGCAAATGTATGCCAAAAATGTACGCAGAATCAGCTTTTCAGTGAAAAGCAGCCAGGCACATTCTAGCAAGTTTTACTTGTAAGTGGGGTTGGAAACGCTTTTCAGGCTCAGTACTGCACTCAAAAGATGCAGCCCTGAGGTCTCTCAGGATAGGAGGTAGTTAAGTAGAACTTCGCTGCTCAGCTGACCCGGCAGGAGCAAATGTATGCCAAAAATGTACGCAGAATGAGCTTTTCAGTGAATAGCAGCCAGGCACATTCTAGCAAGTTTTACTTGTAAGTGGGGTTGGAAACGCTTTTCAGGCTCAGTACTGCGCTCAAAAGATGCAGCCCTGAGGTCTCTCATGATAGCAGGTGGTTAAGTAGAACTTCGTTGCTCAGCTGACCCGGCAGGAGCAAATGTATGCCAAAAATGTACGCAGAATGAGCTTTTCAGTGACTAGCAGCCAGGCACATTCTACAAGTTTTACTTGTAAGTGGGGTTGGAAATGCTTTTCAGGCTCAGTACGGGGCTCAAAATATGCAGCCCTGAGGTCTCTCCTGATATCAGGTGGTTAAGTAGAACTTCGCTGCTCAGCTGACCCGACAGGAGCAAATGTATGCCAAAAATGTATGCAGAATCAGCTTTTCAGTGAAGAGCAGCCAGGCACATTTTAGCTAGTTTTACTTGTAAGTGGGGTTGGAAACGCTTTTCAGGATCAGTACTGGGCTCAAAACATGCAGCCCTGAGGTCTCTCATGATAGCAGGTGGTTAATAGAAATTCGCTGCTCAGCTGACCCGGCAGGAGCAAATGTATGCCAAAAATGTACGCAGAATGAGCTTTTCAGTGAAGAGCAGCCAGGCACATTCTAGCAAGTTTTACTTGTAAGTGGGGTTGGAAACGCTTTTCAGGCTCAGTACTGCGCTCAAAAGATGCAGCCCTGAGGTCTCTCATGATAGCAGGTGGTTAAGTAGAAGTTTGCCACTTGGCTGACCCAGCAGGAGCAAACGTATGCCAAAAATGTACACAGAATGAGCTTTTCAGTGAATAGTAGCCAGGCACATTTTAGCTAGTTTTACTTGTAAGTGGGGTTGGAAACGCTTTTCAGGATCAGTACTGGGCTCAAAACATGCAGCCCTGAGGTCTGTCATGATAGCAGGTGGTTAAGTAGAAATTTGCCACTTGGCTGACCCAGCAGGAGCAAACGTATGCCAAAAATGTACACAGAATGAGCTTTTCAGTGAATAGCAGCCAGGCACATTTTAGCTAGTTTTACTTGTAAGTGGGGTTGGAAACGCTTTTCAGGATCAGTACTGGGCTCAAAACATGCAGCTCAGAGGTCTCTCCTGATAGGAGGTAGTTAAGTAGAACTTCGCTGCTCAGCTGACCCGGCAGGAGCAAATGTATGCCAAAAATGTACGCAGAATGAGCTTTTCAGTGACTAGCAGCCAGGCACATTTTAGCTCGTTTTACTTGTAAGTGGGGTTGGAAACGCTTTTCAAGCTCAGTACTGCTCTCAAAAGATGCAGCCCTGAGGTCTCTCATGATAGCAGGTGGTTAATTAGAAATTCGCTGCTCAGCTGACCCGGCAGGAGCAAACGTATGCCAAAAATGCACGCAGAATGAGCTTTTCATTGAATAGCAGCCAGGCACATTTTAGCTAGTTTTATTTGTAAGTGGGGTTGGAAATGCTTTTCAGGCTCAGTACTGGGCTCAAAAGATGCAGCTCTGAGGTCTCTCCTGATAGGAGGTAGTTAAGTAGAACTTCGCTGCTCAGCTGACCCGGCAGGACCAAATATATGCCAAAAATGTACGCAGAATGAGCTTTTCAGTGAATAGCAGCCAGGCACATTTTAGCTAGTTTTACTTGTAACTGGGGTTGGAAACACTTTTCAGCCTCAGTACTGCACTCAAAACATGCAGCCCTAAGGTCTCTCATGATAGCAGGTGGTTAAGTAGAAATTTGCCACTTGGCTGACCCAGCAGGAGCAAACGTATGCCAAAAATGTACACAGAATGAGCTTTTTTTTTTAGTGAATAGCAGCCAGGCACATTTTAGCTAGTTTTACTTGTAAGTGGGGTTGGAAACGCTTTTCAGGATCAGTACTGGGCTCAAAACATGCAGCTCTGAGGTCTCTCCTGATAGGAGGTAGTTAAGTAGAACTTCGCTGCTCAGCTGACCCGGCAGGAGCAAATGCATGCCAAAAATGTACGCAGATTGAGCTTTTCAGTGAATAGCAGCCAGGCACATTTTAGCTAGTTTTACTTGTAACTGGGGTTGGAAACACTTTTCAGCCTCAGTACTGCACTCAAAACATGCAGCCCTAAGGTCTCTCATGATAGCAGGTGGTTAAGTAGAAATTTGCCACTTGGCTGACCCAGCAGGAGCAAACGTATGCCAAAAATGTACACAGAATGAGCTTTTTTTTTTAGTGAATAGCAGCCAGGCACATTTTAGCTAGTTTTACTTGTAAGTGGGGTTGGAAACGCTTTTCAGGATCAGTACTGGGCTCAAAACATGCAGCTCTGAGGTCTCTCCTGATAGGAGGTAGTTAAGTAGAACTTCGCTGCTCAGCTGACCCGGCAGGAGCAAATGCATGCCAAAAATGTACGCAGATTGAGCTTTTCAGTGACTAGCAGCCAGGCACATTCTAGCAAGTTTTACTTGTAAGTGGGGTTGGAAACGCTTTTCAGGCTCAGTACTGCGCTCAAAAGATGCAGCCCTGAGGTCTCTCATGATAGCAGGTGGTTAAGTAGAAATTCGCTGCTCAGCTGACCCGGGAAACGCTTTTCAGGCTCAGTACTGCGCTCAAAAGATGCAGCCCTGAGGTCTCTCATGATAGCAGGTGGTTAAGTAGAAGTTTGCCACTTGGCTGACCCAGCAGGAGCAAACGTATGCCAAAAATGTACACAGAATGAGCTTTTCAGTGAATAGTAGCCAGGCACATTTTAGCTAGTTTTACTTGTAAGTGGGGTTGGAAACGCTTTTCAGGATCAGTACTGGGCTCAAAACATGCAGCCCTGAGGTCTGTCATGATAGCAGGTGGTTAAGTAGAAATTTGCCACTTGGCTGACCCAGCAGGAGCAAACGTATGCCAAAAATGTACACAGAATGAGCTTTTCAGTGAATAGCAGCCAGGCACATTTTAGCTAGTTTTACTTGTAAGTGGGGTTGGAAACGCTTTTCAGGATCAGTACTGGGCTCAAAACATGCAGCTCAGAGGTCTCTCCTGATAGGAGGTAGTTAAGTAGAACTTCGCTGCTCAGCTGACCCGGCAGGAGCAAATGTATGCCAAAAATGTACGCAGAATGAGCTTTTCAGTGACTAGCAGCCAGGCACATTTTAGCTCGTTTTACTTGTAAGTGGGGTTGGAAACGCTTTTCAAGCTCAGTACTGCTCTCAAAAGATGCAGCCCTGAGGTCTCTCATGATAGCAGGTGGTTAATTAGAAATTCGCTGCTCAGCTGACCCGGCAGGAGCAAACGTATGCCAAAAATGCACGCAGAATGAGCTTTTCAGTGAATAGCAGCCAGGCACATTTTAGCTAGTTTTATTTGTAAGTGGGGTTGGAAATGCTTTTCAGGCTCAGTACTGGGCTCAAAAGATGCAGCTCTGAGGTCTCTCCTGATAGGAGGTAGTTAAGTAGAACTTCGCTGCTCAGCTGACCCGGCAGGACCAAATATATGCCAAAAATGTACGCAGAATGAGCTTTTCAGTGAATAGCAGCCAGGCACATTTTAGCTAGTTTTACTTGAAACTGGGGTTGGAAACACTTTTCAGCCTCAGTACTGCACTCAAAACATGCAGCCCTAAGGTCTCTCATGATAGCAGGTGGTTAAGTAGAAATTTGCCACTTGGCTGACCCAGCAGGAGCAAACGTATGCCAAAAATGTACACAGAATGAGCTTTTTTTTTTGTGAATAGCAGCCAGGCACATTTTAGCTAGTTTTACTTGTAAGTGGGGTTGGAAACGCTTTTCAGGATCAGTACTGGGCTCAAAACATGCAGCTCTGAGGTCTCTCCTGATAGGAGGTAGTTAAGTAGAACTTCGCTGCTCAGCTGACCCGGCAGGAGCAAATGTATGCCAAAAATGTACGCAGAATGAGCTTTTCAGTGACTTGCAGCCAGGCACATTTTAGCTCGTTTTACTTGTAAGTGGGGTTGGAAACGCTTTTCAGGCTCAGTACTGCGCTCAAAAGATGCAGCCCTGAGGTCTCTCAGGATAGGAGGTAGTTAAGTAGAACTTCGCTGCTCAGCTGACCCGGCAGGAGCAAATGTATGCCAAAAATGTACGGAGAATGAGCTTTTCAGTGAATAGCAGCCAGGCACATTCTAGCAAGTTTTACTTGTAAGTGGGGTTGGAAACGCTTTTCAGGCTCAGTACTGCGCTCAAAAGATGCAGCCCTGAGGTCTCTCATGATAGCAGGTGGTTAAGTAGAACTTCGTTGCTCAGCTGACCCGGCAGGAGCAAATGTATGCCAAAAATGTACGCAGAATGAGCTTTTCAGTGACAAGCAGCCAGGCACATTCTACAAGTTTTACTTGTAAGTGGGGTTGGAAATGCTTTTCAGGCTCAGTACGGGGCTCAAAATATGCAGCCCTGAGGTCTCTCCTGAGATCAGGTGGTTAAGTAGAACTTCGCTGCTCAGCTGACCCGACAGGAGCAGATGTATGCCAAAAATGTATGCAGAATCAGCTTTTCAGTGAAGAGCAGCCAGGCACATTTTAGCTAGTTTTACTTGTAAGTGGGGTTGGAAACGCTTTTCAGGATCAGTACTGGGCTCAAAACATGCAGCCCTGAGGTCTCTCATGATAGCAGGTGGTTAATAGAAATTCGCTGCTCAGCTGACCCGGCAGGAGCAAATGTATGCCAAAAATGTACGCAGAATGAGCTTTTCAGTGAAGAGCAGCCAGGCACATTCTAGCAAGTTTTACTTGTAAGTGGGGTTGGAAACGCTTTTCAGGCTCAGTACTGCGCTCAAAAGATGCAGCCCTGAGGTCTCTCATGATAGCAGGTGGTTAAGTAGAAGTTTGCCACTTGGCTGACCCAGCAGGAGCAAACGTATGCCAAAAATGTACACAGAATGAGCTTTTCAGTGAATAGTAGCCAGGCACATTTTAGCTAGTTTTACTTGTAAGTGGGGTTGGAAACGCTTTTCAGGATCAGTACTGGGCTCAAAACATGCAGCCCTGAGGTCTGTCATGATAGCAGGTGGTTAAGTAGAAATTTGCCACTTGGCTGACCCAGCAGGAGCAAACGTATGCCAAAAATGTACACAGAATGAGCTTTTCAGTGAATAGCAGCCAGGCACATTTTAGCTAGTTTTACTTGTAAGTGGGGTTGGAAACGCTTTTCAGGATCAGTACTGGGCTCAAAACATGCAGCTCAGAGGTCTTTCCTGATAGGAGGTAGTTAAGTAGAACTTCGCTGCTCAGCTGACCCGGCAGGAGCAAATGTATGCCAAAAATGTACGCAGAATGAGCTTTTCAGTGACTAGCAGCCAGGCACATTTTAGCTCGTTTTACTTGTAAGTGGGGTTGGAAACGCTTTTCAAGCCCAGTACTGCTCTCAAAAGATGCAGCCCTGAGGTCTCTCATGATAGCAGGTGGTTAATTAGAAATTCGCTGCTCAGCTGACCCGGCAGGAGCAAACGTATGCCAAAAATGCACGCAGAATGAGCTTTTCAGTGAATAGCAGCCAGGCACATTTTAGCTAGTTTTATTTGTAAGTGGGGTTGGAAATGCTTTTCAGGCTCAGTACTGGGCTCAAAAGATGCAGCTCTGAGGTCTCTCCTGATAGGAGGTAGTTAAGTAGAACTTCGCTGCTCAGCTGACCCGGCAGGACCAAATATATGCCAAAAATGTACGCAGAATGAGTTTTTCAGTGAATAGCAGCCAGGCACATTTTAGCTAGTTTTACTTGTAACTAGGGTTGGAAACACTTTTCAGCCTCAGTACTGCACTCAAAACATGCAGCCCTAAGGTCTCTTATGGTAGCAGGTGGTTAAGTAGTAATTTGCCACTTGGCTGACCCAGCAGGAGCAAACGTATGCCAAAAATGTACACAGAATGAGCTTTTTTTTTTAGTGAATAGCAGCCAGGCACATTTTAGCTAGTTTTACTTGTAAGTGGGGTTGGAAACGCTTTTCAGGATCAGTACTGGGCTCAAAACATGCAGCTCTAAGGTCTCTCCTGATAGGAGGTAGTTAAGTAGAACTTCGCTGCTCAGCTGACCCGGCAGGAACAAATGTATGCCAAAAATGTACGCAGAATGAGCTTTTCAGTGACTAGCAGCCAGGCACATTCTAGCAAGTTTTACTTGTAAGTGGGGTTGGAAACGCTTTTCAGGCTCAGTACTGCGCTCAAAAGATGCAGCCCTGAGGTCTCTCATGATAGCAGGTGGTTAAGTAGAAATTCGCTGCTCAGCTGACCCGGGAAACGCTTTTCAGGCTCAGTACTGCGCTCAAAAGATGCAGCCCTGAGGTCTCTCATGATAGCAGGTGGTTAAGTAGAAGTTTGCCACTTGGCTGACCCAGCAGGAGCAAACGTATGCCAAAAATGTACACAGAATGAGCTTTTCAGTGAATAGTAGCCTGGCACATTTTAGCTAGTTTTACTTGTAAGTGGGGTTGGAAACGCTTTTCAGGATCAGTACTGGGCTCAAAACATGCAGCCCTGAGGTCTGTCATGATAGCAGGTGGTTAAGTAGAAATTTGCCACTTGGCTGACCCAGCAGGAGCAAACGTATGCCAAAAATGTACACAGAATGAGCTTTTCAGTGAATAGCAGCCAGGCACATTTTAGCTAGTTTTACTTGTAAGTGGGGTTGGAAACGCTTTTCAGGATCAGTACTGGGCTCAAAACATGCAGCTCAGAGGTCTCTCCTGATAGGAGGTAGTTAAGTAGAACTTCGCTGCTCAGCTGACCCGGCAGGAGCAAATGTATGCCAAAAATGTACGCAGAATGAGCTTTTCAGTGACTAGCAGCCAGGCACATTTTAGCTCGTTTTACTTGTAAGTGGGGTTCGAAACGCTTTTCAAGCTCAGTACTGCTCTCAAAAGATGCAGCCCTGAGGTCTCTCATGATAGCAGGAGGTTAATTAGAAATTCGCTGCTCAGCTGACCCGGCAGGAGCAAACGTATGCCAAAAATGCACGCAGAATGAGCTTTTCAGTGAATAGCAGCCAGGCACATTTTAGCTAGTTTTATTTGTAAGTGGGGTTGGAAATGCTTTTCAGGCTCAGTACTGGGCTCACAAGATGCAGCTCTGAGGTCTCTCCTGATAGGAGGTAGTTAAGTAGAACTTCGCTGCTCAGCTGACCCGGCAGGACCAAATATATGCCAAAAATGTACGCAGAATGAGCTTTTCAGTGAATAGCAGCCAGGCACATTTTAGCTAGTTTTACTTGTAACTGGGGTTGGAAACACTTTTCAGCCTCAGTACTGCACTCAAAACATGCAGCCCTAAGGTCTCTCATGATAGCAGGTGGTTAAGTAGAAATTTGCCACTTGGCTGACCCAGCAGGAGCAAATGTATGCCAAAAATGTACACAGAATGAGCTTTTTTTTTAGTGAATAGCAGCCAGGCACATTTTAGCTAGTTTTACTTGTAAGTGGGGTTGGAAACGCTTTTCAGGATCAGTACTGGGCTCAAAACATGCAGCTCTGAGGTCTCTCCTGATAGGAGGTAGTTAAGTAGAACTTCGCTGCTCAGCTGACCCGGCAGGAGCAAATGTATGCCAAAAATGTACGCAGAATGAGCTTTTCAGTGACTTGCAGCCAGGCACATTTTAGCTCGTTTTACTTGTAAGTGGGGTTGGAAATGCTTTTCAGGCTCAGTACTGCGCTCAAAAGATGCAGCCCTGAGGTCTCTCATGATAGCTGGTGGTTAAGTAGAAATTCGCTGCTCAGCTGACCCGGCAGGAGCAAACGTATGCCAAAAATGTACGCAGAATGAGCTTTTCAGTGAAGAGCAGCCAGGCATATTTTAGCTAGTTTTACTTGTAAGTGGGGTTGGAAACGCTTTTCAGGCTCAGTACGGGGCTCAAAACATGCAGCCCTGAGGTCTCTCCTGATAGGAGGTATTTAAGTAGAACTTCGCTGCTCAGCTGACCCGGCAGGAGCAAATGTATGCCAAAAATGTACGCAGAATCAGCTTTTCAGTGAAGAGCAGCCAGGCACATTCTAGCAAGTTTTACTTGTAAGTGGGGTTGGAAACGATTTTCAGGCTCAGTACTACGCTCAAAAGATGCAGCCCTGAGGTCTCTCATGATATCAGGTGGTTAAATAGAAATTCGCTGCTCAGCTGACCCGGCAGGAGCAAACGTATGCCAAAAATGTACGCAGAATGAGCTTTCAGTGAAGAGCAGCCAGGCACATTCTAGCAAGTTTTACTTGTAAGTGGGGTTGGAAACGCTTTTCAGGCTCAGTACTGCGCTAAAAAGATGCAGCCCTGAGGTCTCTCTTGATAGGAGGTGGTTGAAAACGCTTTTCAGGATCAGTACTGGGCTCAAAACATGCAGCCCTGAGGTCTCTCATGATAGCAGGTGGTTAAATAGAAATTCGCTGCTCAGCTGACCCAGTAGGAGCAAACGTATGCCAAAAATTTACACATTCTAGCAAGTTTTACTTGTAAGTGGGGTTGGAAACGCTTTTCAGGCTCAGTACTGCGCTAAAAAGATGCAGCCCTGAGGTCTCTCTTGATAGGAGGTGGTTGAAAACGCTTTTCAGGATCAGTACTGGGCTCAAAACATGCAGCCCTGAGGTCTCTCATGATAGCAGGTGGTTAAATAGAAATTCGCTGCTCAGCTGACCCAGTAGGAGCAAACGTATGCCAAAAATGTACGCAGAATGAGCTTTTCAGTGAATAGCAGCCAGGCACATTTTAGCTAGTTTTACTTGTAAGTGGGGTTAGAAATGCTTTTCAGGTTCAGTACTGGGCTCAAAAGATGCAGCTCTGAGGTCTCTCCTGATAGGAGGTAGTTAAGTAGAACTTCGCTGCTCAGCTGACCCGGCAGGAGCAAATATATGCCAAAAATGTACGCAGAATGAGTTTTTCAGTGAATAGCAGCCAGGCACATTTTAGCTAGTTTTACTTGTAAGTGGGGTTGGAAACACTTTTCAGGCCCAGTACTGCACTCAAAAAATGCAGCCCTAAGGTCTCTCATGATAGCAGGTGGTTAAGTAGAAATGTGCCACTTGGCTGACCCAGCAGGAGCAAACGTATGCCAAAAATGTACACAGAATGAGCTTTTCAGTGAATAACAGCCATGCACATTTTGGCTAGTTTTACTTGTAAGTGGGGTTGGAAACGCTTTTCAGGATCAGTACTGGGCTCAAAACATGCAGCCCTGACGTCTCTCCAAGATAGCAGGTGCTTAAATAGAAATTCGCTGCTCAGCTTACCCGGCAGGAGCAAACGTATGCCAAAAATGTACGCAGAATGAGCTTTTCAGTGAAGAGCAGCCAGGCACATTTTAGCTAGTTTTACTTGTAAGTGGGGTTGGAAACACTTTTCAGGCCCAGTACTGCACTCAAAAAATGCAGCCCTAAGGTCTCTCCTGATAGGAGGTAGTTAAGTAGAACTTCGCTGCTCAGCTGACCCGGCAGGAGCAAATATATGCCAAAAATGTACGCAGAATGAGCTTTTCAGTGAATAGCAGCCAGGCACATTTTAGCTAGTTTTACTTGTAAGTGGGGTTGGAAACGCTTTTCAGGCTCAGTACTGGGCTCAAACATGCAGCCCTGAGGTCTCTCATGATAGCAGGTGGTTAAATAGAAATTCGCTGCTCAGCTGACCCAGTAGGAGCAAACGTATGCCAAAAATGTAAGCAGAATGAGCTTTTCAGTGAATAGCAGCCAGGCACATTTTAGCTAGTTTTATTTGTAAGTGGGGTTGGAAACGCTTTTCAGGATCAGTACTGGGCTCAAAAGATGCAGCTCTGAGGTCTCTCCTGATAGGAGGTAGTTAAGTAGAACTTCGCTGCTCAGCTGACCCGGCAGGAGCAAATGTATGCCAAAAATGTACGCAGAATGAGCTTTTCAGTGACTAGCAGCCAGGCACATTTTAGCTCGTTTTACTTGTAAGTGGGGTTGGAAACGCTTTTCAGGCTCAGTACTGCGCTCAAAAGATGCAGCCCTGAGGTCTCTCATGATAGCAGGTGGTTAAGTAGAAATTCGCTGCTCAGCTGACCCGGCAGGAGCAAACGTATCCCAAAAATGTACGCAGAATGAGCTTTTCAGTGAAGAGCAGCCAGGCATATTTTAGCTAGTTTTACTTGTAAGTGGGGTTGGAAACGCTTTTCAGGCTCAGTACAGGGCTCAAAACATGCAGCCCTGAGGTCTCTCCTGATAGCAGGTGGTTAAGTAGAACTTCGCTGCTCAGCTGACCCGGCAGGAGCAAATGTATGCCAAAAATGTACGCAGAATCAGCTTTTCAGTGAAGAGCAGCCAGGCACATTCTAGCAAGTTTTACTTGTAAGTGGGGTTGGAAACGCTTTTCAGGCTCAGTACTACGCTCAAAAGATGCAGCCCTGAGGTCTCTCATGATATCAGGTGATTAAATAGAAATTCGCTGCTCAGCTGACCCGGCAGGAGCAAACGTATGCCAAAAATGTACGCAGAATGAGCTTTTCAGTGAATAGCAGCCAGGCACATTTTAGCTAGTTTTACTTGTAAGTGGGGTTGGAAACGCTTTTCAGGATCAGTACTGGGCTCAAAACATGCAGCCCTGAGGTCTCTCATGATAGCAGGTGGTTAAATAGAAATTCGCTGCTCAGCTGACCCAGCAGGAGCAAACGTATGCCAAAAATGTATGCCGGATGAACTTTTCAGTGAGGAGCAGCCAGGCACATTTTAGCTAGTTTTACTTGTAAGTGGGGTTGGAAATGCTTTTCGGGCTCAGTACTGGGCTCAAACATGCAGCCCTGAGGTCTCTCATGATAGCAGGTGGTTAAATAGAAATTCGCTGCTCAGCTGACCCGGTAGGAGCAAACGTATGCCAAAAATGTAAGCAGAATGAGCTTTTCAGTGAATAGCAGCCAGGCACATTTAGCTAGTTTTACTTGTAAGTGGGGTTGGAAACGCTTTTCAGGCTCAGTACTGGGCTCAAAAGATGCAGCTCTGAGGTCTCTCCTGATAGGAGGTAGTTAAGTAGAAATGTGCCACTTGGCTGACCCAGCAGGAGCAAACGTATGCCAAAAATGTACACAGAATGAGCTTTTCAGTGAATAGCAGCCAGGCACATTTTGGCTAGTTTTACTTGTAAGTGGGGTTGGAAACGCTTTTCAGGATCAGTACTGGGCTCAAAACATGCAGCTCTGAGGTCTCTCCTGATAGGAGGTAGTTAAGTAGAACTTCGCTGCTCAGCTGACCCGGCAGGAGCAAATGTATGCCAAAAATGTACGCAGAATCAGCTTTTCAGTGAAAAGCAGCCAGGCACATTCTAGCAAGTTTTACTTGTAAGTGGGGTTGGAAATGCTTTTCAGGCCTAGTACTGCGCTCAAAAGATGCAGCCCTGAGGTCTCTCAGGATAGGAGGTAGTTAAGTAGAACTTCGCTGCTCAGCTGACCCGGCAGGAGCAAATGTATGCCAAAAATGTACGCAGAATGAGCTTTTCAGTGAATAGCAGCCAGGCACATTCTAGCAAGTATTACTTGTAAGTGGGGTTGAAAACGCTTTTCAGGCTCAGTACTGCGCTCAAAAGATGCAGCCCTGAGGTCTCTCATGATAGCAGGTAGTTAAGTAGAACTTCGCTGCTCAGCTGACCCGGCAGGAGCAAATGTATGCCAAAAATGTACGCAGAATGAGCTTTTCAGTGACTTGCAGCCAGGCACATTTTAGCTCGTTTTACTTGTAAGTGGGGTTGGAAACGCTTTTCAGGCTCAGTACTGCGCTCAAAAGATGCAGCCCTGAGGTCTCTCATGATAGCTGGTGGTTAAGTAGAAATTCGCTGCTCAGCTGACCCGGCAGGAGCAAACGTATGCCAAAAATGTACGCAGAATCAGCTTTTCAGTGAAGAGCAGCCAGGCATATTTTAGCTAGTTTTACTTGTAAGTGGGGTTGGAAACGCTTTTCAGGCTCAGTACGGGGCTCAAAACATGCAGCCCTGAGGTCTCTCCTGATAGGAGGTATTTAAGTAGAACTTCGCTGCTCAGCTGACCCGGCAGGAGCAAATGTATGCCAAAAATGTACGCAGAATCAGCTTTTCAGTGAAGAGCAGCCAGGCACATTCTAGCAAGTTTTACTTGTAAGTGGGGTTGGAAACGATTTTCAGGCTCAGTACTACGCTCAAAAGATGCAGCCCTGAGGTCTCTCATGATATCAGGTGGTTAAATAGAAATTCGCTGCTCAGCTGACCCGGCAGGAGCAAACGTATGCCAAAAATGTACGCAGAATGAGCTTTCAGTGAAGAGCAGCCAGGCACATTCTAGCAAGTTTTACTTGTAAGTGGGGTTGGAAACGCTTTTCAGGCTCAGTACTGCGCTAAAAAGATGCAGCCCTGAGGTCTCTCTTGATAGGAGGTGGTTAAGTAGAACTTCGCTGCTCAGCTGACCCGGCAGGAGCAAATATATGCCAAAAATGTACGCAGAATCAGCTTTTCAGTGAAGAGCAGCCAGGCACATTCTAGCAAGTTTTACTTGTAAGTGGGGTTGGAAACGCTTTTCAGGCTCAGTACTACGCTCAAAAGATGCAGCCCTGAGGTCTCTCATGATATCAGGTGGTTAAATAGAAATTCGCTGCTCAGCTGACCCGGCAGGAGCAAACGTATGCCAAAAATGTACGCAGAATGAGCTTTCAGTGAAGAGCAGCCAGGCACATTCTAGCAAGTTTTACTTGTAAGTGGGGTTGGAAACGCTTTTCAGGCTCAGTACTGCGCTAAAAAGATGCAGCCCTGAGGTCTCTCTTGATAGCAGGTGGTTAAGTAGAAATTTGCCACTTGGCTGACCCAGCAGGAGCAAACGTATGCCAAAAATGTACACAGAATGAGCTTTTCAGTGAACAGAAGCCAGGCACATTTTAGCTAGTTTTACTTGTAAGTGGGGTTGGAAACGCTTTTCAGGATCAGTACTGGGCTCAAAACATGCAGCCCTGAGGTCTCTCATGATAGCAGGTGGTTAAATAGAAATTCGCTGCTCAGCTGACCCAGCAGGAGCAAACGTATGCCAAAAATGTATGCAGAATGAACTTTTCAGTGAAGAGCAGCCAGGCACATTTTAGCTAGTTTTACTTGTAAGTGGGGTTGGAAATGCTTTTCGGGCTCAGTACTGGGCTCAAACATGCAGCCCTGAGGTCTCTCATGATAGCATGTGGTTAAATAGAAATTCGCTGCTCAGCTGACCCGGTAGGAGCAAACGTATGCCAAAAATGTAAGCAGAATGAGCTTTTCAGTGAATAGCAGCCAGGCACATTTAGCTAGTTTTACTTGTAAGTGGGGTTGGAAACGCTTTTCAGGCTCAGTACTGGGCTCAAAAGATGCAGCTCTGAGGTCTCTCCTGATAGGAGGTAGTTAAGTAGAAATGTGCCACTTGGCTGACCCAGCAGGAGCAAACGTATGCCAAAAATGTACACAGAATGAGCTTTTCAGTGAATAGCAGCCAGGCACATTTTGGCTAGTTTTACTTGTAAGTGGGGTTGGAAACGCTTTTCAGGATCAGTACTGGGCTCAAAACATGCAGCTCTGAGGTCTCTCCTGATAGGAGGTAGTTAAGTAGAACTTCGCTGCTCAGCTGACCCGGCAGGAGCAAATGTATGCCAAAAATGTACGCAGAATCAGCTTTTCAGTGAAAAGCAGCCAGGCACATTCTAGCAAGTTTTACTTGTAAGTGGGGTTGGAAACGCTTTTCAGGCTCAGTACTGCGCTCAAAAGATGCAGCCCTGAGGTCACTCAGGATAGGAGGTAGTTAAGTAGAACTTCGCTGCTCAGCTGACCCGGCAGGAGCAAATGTATGCCAAAAATGTACGCAGAATGAGCTTTTCAGTGAATAGCAGCCAGGCACATTCTAGCAAGTTTTAATTGTAAGTGGGGTTGGAAACGCTTTTCAGGCTCAGTACTGCGCTCAAAAGATGCAGCCCTGATGTCTCTCATGATAGCAGGTGGTTAAGTAGAACTTCGCTGCTCAGCTGACCCGGCAGGAGCAAATGTATGCCAAAAATGTACGCAGAATGAGCTTTTCAGTGACTAGCAGCCAGGCACATTCTAGCAAGTTTTACTTGTAAGTGGGGTTGGAAACGCTTTTCAGGCTCAGTACTCGCTCAAAAGATGCAGCCCTGAGGTCTCTCATGATAGCAGGTGGTTAAGTAGAAATTCGCTGCTCAGCTGACCCGGCAGGAGCAAACGTATGCCAAAAATGTACGCAGAATGAGCTTTTCAGTGAAGAGCAGGCAGGCATATTTTAGCTAGTTTTACTTGTAAATGGGGTTGGAAACGCTTTTCAGGCTCAGTACGGGGCTCAAAACATGCAGCCCTGAGGTCTCTCCTGATATCAGGTGGTTAAGTAGAACTTCGCTGCTCAGCTAACCCGGCAGGAGCAAATGTATGCCAAAAATGTACGCAGAATCAGCTTTTCAGTGAAGAGCAGCCAGGCACATTTTAGCTAGTTTTACTTGTAAGTGGGGTTGGAAACGCTTTTCAGGATCAGTACTGGGCTCAAAACATGCAGCCCTGAGGTCTCTCATGATAGCAGGTGGTTAAATAGAAATTCGCTGCTCAGCTGACCCGGCAGGAGCAAATGTATGCCAAAAATGTACGCAGAATGAGCTTTTCAGTGAAGAGCAGCCAGGCACATTCTAGCAAGTTTTACTTGTAAGTGGGGTTGGAAACGCTTTTCAGGCTCAGTACTGCGCTCAAAAGATGCAGCCCTGAGGTCTCTCATGATAGCAGGTGGTTAAGTAGAAGTTTGCCACTTGGCTGACCCAGCAGGAGCAAACGTATGCCAAAAATGTACACAGAATGAGCTTTTCAGTGAATAGCAGCCAGGCACATTTTAGTTAGTTTTACTTGTAAGTGGGGTTGGAAACGCTTTTCAGGATCAGTACTGGGCTCAAAACATGCAGCCCTGAGGGCTGTCATGATAGCAGGTGGTTAAGTAGAAATTTGCCACTTGGCTGACCCAGCAGGAGCAAACGTATGCCAAAAATGTACACAGAATGAGCTTTTCAGTGAATAGCAGCCAGGAACATTTTAGCTAGTTTTACTTGTAAGTGGGGTTGGAAACGCTTTTCAGGATCAGTACTGGGCTCAAAACATGCAGCTCAGAGGTCTCTCCTGATAGGAGGTAGTTAAGTAGAACTTCGCTGCTCAGCTAACCCGGCAGGAGCAAATGTATGCCAAAAATGTACGCAGAATGAGCTTTTCAGTGACTAGCAGCCAGGCACATTTTAGCTCGTTTTACTTGTAAGTGGGGTTGGAAACGCTTTTCAAGCTCAGTACTGCTCTCAAAAGATGCAGCCCTGAGGTCTCTCATGTAAGCAGGTGGTTAATTAGAAATTCGCTGCTCAGCTGACCCGGCAGGAGCAAACGTATGCCAAAAATGCACGCAGAATGAGCTTTTCAGTGAAGAGCAGGCAGGCATATTTTAGCTAGTTTTACTTGTAAGTGGGGTTGGAAATGCTTTTCAGGGTCAGTACGGGGCTCAAAACATGCAGCCCTGAGGTCTCTCCTGATAGGAGGTAGTTAGAAGAACTTCGCTGTTCAGCTGACCCGGCAGGAGCAAATGTATGCCAAAAATGTACGCAGAATCAGCTTTTCAGTGAAGAGCAGCCGGGCACATTCTAGCAAGTTTTACTTGTAAGTGGGGTTGGAAACGCTTTTCAGGCTCAGTACTGCGCTCAAAAGATGCAGCCCTGAGGTCTCTCATGATATCAGGTGGTTAAATAGAAATTCGCTGCTCAGCTGACCCGGCAGGAGCAAACGTATGTCAAAAATGTACGCTGAATGAGCTTTTCAGTGAATAGCAGCCAGGCACATTTTAGCTAGTTTTACTTGTAAGTGGGGTTGGAAACGCTTTTCAGGATCAGTACTGGGCTCAAAAGATGCAGCTCTGAGGTCTCTCCTGATAGGAGGTAGTTAAGTAGAACATCGCTGCTCAGCGGACCCGGCAGGAGCAAATATATGCAGGCTCAAAAGATGCAGCTCTGAGGTCTCTCCTGATAGGAGGTATTTAAGTAGAACTTCGCTGCTCAGCTGACCCGGCAGGACCAAATATATGCCAAAAATGTACGCAGAATGAGCTTTTCAGTGAATAGCAGCCAGGCACATTTTAGCTAGTTTTACTTGTAAGTGGGGTTGGAAACACTTTTCAGCCTCAGTACTGCACTCAAAACATGCAGCCCTAAGGTCTCTCATGATAGCAGGTGGTTAAGTAGAAATTTGCCACTTGGCTGACCCAGCAGGAGCAAACGTATGCCAAAAATGTACACAGAATGAGCTTTTTTTTAGTGAAGAGCAGCCAGGCACATTTTAGCTAGTTTTACTTGTAAGTGGGGTTGGAAACGCTTTTCAGGCTCAGTACTGCGCTAAAAAGATGCAGCCCTGAGGTCTCTCTTGATAGCAGGTGGTTAAGTAGAAATTTGCCACTTGGCTGACCCAGCAGGAGCAAACGTATTGCAAAAATGTACGCAGAATGAGCTTTCAGTGAAGAGCAGCCAGGCACATTCTAGCAAGTTTTACTTGTAAGTGGGGTTGGAAACGCTCTTCAGGCTCAGTACTGCGCTAAAAAGATGCAGCCCTGAGGTCTCTCTTGATAGCAGGTGGTTAAGTAGAAATTTGACACTTGGCTGACCCAGCAGGAGCAAACGTATGCCAAAAATGTACACAGAATGAGCTTTTCAGTGAATAGCATCCAGGAACATTTTAGCTAGTTTTACTTGTAAGTGGGGTTGGAAACGCTTTTCAGGATCAGTACTGGGCTCAAAACATGCAGCCCTGAGGTCTCTCATGATAGGTGGTTAAATAGAAATTCGCTGCTCAGCTGACCCGGTAGGAGCAAACGTATGCCAAAAATGTAAGCAGAATGAGCTTTTCAGTGAATAGCAGCCACGCACATTTTAGCTAGTTTTACTTGTAAGTGGGGTTGGAAATGCTTTTCAGCCTCAGTACCGGGCTCAAAAGATGCAGCTCTGAGGTCTCTCCTGATAGGAGGTAGTTAAGTAGAACTTCGCTGCTCAGCTGACCTGGCAGGAGCAAATATATGCCAAAAATGTACGCAGAATGAGCTTTTCAGTGAATAGCAGCCAGGCACATTTTAGCTAGTTTTACTTGTAAGTGGGGTTGGAAACGCTTTTCAGGATCAGTACTGGGCTCAAAACATGCAGCCCTGAGGTCTCTCATGATAGGTGGTTAAATAGAAATTCGCTGCTCAGCTGACCCGGTAGGAGCAAACGTATGCCAAAAATGTAAGCAGAATGAGCTTTTCAGTGAATAGCAGCCAGGCACATTTTAGCTAGTTTTACTTGTAAGTGGGGTTGGAAACACTTTTCAGGATCAGTACTGGGCTCAAAACATGCAGCCCTGACGTCTCTCCAAGATAGCAGGTGGTTAAGTAGAAATGTGCCACTTGGCTGACCCAGCTGGAGCAAACGTATGCCAAAAATGTACACAGAATGAGCTTTTCAGTGAATAGCAGCCAGGCACATTTTGGCTAGTTTTACTTGTAAGTGGGGTTGGAAACGCTTTTCAGGATCAGTACTGGGCTCAAAACATGCAGCCCTGACGTCTCTCCAAGATAGCAGGTGGTTAAATAGAAATTCGCTGCTCAGCTGACCCGGCAGGAGCAAACGTATGCCAAAAATGTACGCAGAATGAGCTTTTCAATGAAGAGCAGGCAGGCATATTTTTGCTAGTTTTACTTGTAAGTGGGGTTGGAAACGCTTTTCAGGCTCAGTACGGGGCTCAAAACATGCAGCCCTGAGGTCTCTCCTGATATCAGGTGGTTAAGTAGAACTTCGCTGCTCAGCTAACCCGGCAGGAGCAAATGTATGCCAAAAATGTACGCAGAATCAGCTTTTCAGTGAAGAGCAGCCAGGCACATTTTAGCTAGTTTTAGTTGTAAGTGGGGTTGGAAACGCTTTTCAGGATCAGTACTGGGCTCAAAACATGCAGCCCTGAGGTCTCTCATGATAGCAGGTGGTTAAATAGAAATTCGCTGCTCAGCTGACCCGGCAGGAGCAAATGTATGCCAAAAATGTACGCAGAATGAGCTTTTCAGTGAAGAGCAGCCAGGCACATTCTAGCAAGTTTTACTTGTAAGTGGGGTTGGAAACGCTTTTCAGGCTCAGTACTGCGCTCAAAAGATGCAGCCCTGAGGTCTCTCATGATAGCAGGTGGTTAAGTAGAAGTTTGCCACTTGGCTGACCCAGCAGGAGCAAACGTATGCCAAAAATGTACACAGAATGAGCTTTTCAGTGAATAGCAGCCAGGCACATTTTAGTTAGTTTTACTTGTAAGTGGGGTTGGAAACGCTTTTCAGGATCAGTACTGGGCTCAAAACATGCAGCCCTGAGGTCTGTCATGATAGCAGGTGGTTAAGTAGAAATTTGCCACTTGGCTGACCCAGCAGGAGCAAACGTCTGCCAAAAATGTACACAGAATGAGCTTTTCAGTGAATAGCAGCCAGGAACATTTTAGCTAGTTTTACTTGTAAGTGGGGTTGGAAAAGCTTTTCAGGATCAGTACTGGGCTCAAAACATGCAGCTCAGAGGTCTCTCCTGATAGGAGGTAGTTAAGTAGAACTTCGCTGCTCAGCTGACCCGGCAGGAGCAAATGTATGCCAAAAATGTACGCAGAATGAGCTTTTCAGTGACTAGCAGCCAGGCACATTTTAGCTCGTTTTACTTGTAAGTGGGGTTGGAAACGCTTTTCAAGCTCAGTACTGCTCTCAAAAGATGCAGCCCTGAGGTCTCTCATGTAAGCAGGTGGTTAATTAGAAATTTGCTGCTCAGCTGACCCGGCAGGAGCAAACGTATGCCAAAAATGCACGCAGAATGAGCTTTTCAGTGAAGAGCAGGCAGGCATATTTTAGCTAGTTTTACTTGTAAGTGGGGTTGGAAATGCTTTTCAGGGTCAGTACGGGGCTCAAAACATGCAGCCCTGAGGTCTCTCCTGATAGGAGGTAGTTAGTAGAACTTCGCTGCTCAGCTGACCCGGCAGGAGCAAATGTATGCCAAAAATGTACGCAGAATCAGCTTTTCAGTGAAGAGCAGCCGGGCACATTCTAGCAAGTTTTACTTGTAAGTGGGGTTGGAAACGCTTTTCAGGCTCAGTACTGCGCTCAAAAGATGCAGCCCTGAGGTCTCTCATGATATCAGGTGGTTAAATAGAAATTCGCTGCTCAGCTGACCCGGCAGGAGCAAACGTATGTCAAAAATGTACGCTGAATGAGCTTTTCAGTGAATAGCAGCCAGGCACATTTTAGCTAGTTTTACTTGTAAGTGGGGTTGGAAACGCTTTTCAGGATCAGTACTGGGCTCAAAAGATGCAGCTCTGAGGTCTCTCCTGATAGGAGGTAGTTAAGTAGAACATCGCTGCTCAGCTGACCCGGCAGGAGCAAATATATGCAGGCTCAAAAGATGCAGCTCTGAGGTCTCTCCTGATAGGAGGTATTTAAGTAGAACTTCGCTGCTCAGCTGACCCGGCAGGACCAAATATATGCCAAAAATGTACGCAGAATGAGCTTTTCAGTGAATAGCAGCCAGGCACATTTTAGCTAGTTTTACTTGTAAGTGGGGTTGGAAACGCTTTTCAGGCTCAGTACTGCGCTAAAAAGATGCAGCCCTGAGGTCTCTCTTGATAGCAGGTGGTTAAGTAGAAATTTGCCACTTGGCTGACCCAGCAGGAGCAAACGTATGCCAAAAATGTACGCAGAATGAGCTTTCAGTGAAGAGCAGCCAGGCACATTCTAGCAAGTTTTACTTGTAAGTGGGGTTGGAAACGCTCTTCAGGCTCAGTACTGCGCTAAAAAGATGCAGCCCTGAGGTCTCTCTTGATAGCAGGTGGTTAAGTAGAAATTTGCCACTTGGCTGACCCAGCAGGAGCAAACGTATGCCAAAAATGTACACAGAATGAGCTTTTCAGTGAATAGCAGCCAGGCACATTTTAGCTAGTTTTACTTGTAAGTGGGGTTGGAAACGCTTTTCAGGATCAGTACTGGGCTCAAAACATGCAGCCCTGAGGTCTCTCATGATAGGTGGTTAAATAGAAATTCGCTGCTCAGCTGACCCGGTAGGAGCAAATGTATGCCAAAAATGTAAGCAGAATGAGCTTTTCAGTGAATAGCAGCCAGGCACATTTTAGCTAGTTTTACTTGTAAGTGGGGTTGGAAACACTTTTCAGGATCAGTACTGGGCTCAAAACATGCAGCCCTGACGTCTCTCCAAGATAGCAGGTGGTTAAGTAGAAATGTGCCACTTGGCTGACCCAGCTGGAGCAAACGTATGCCAAAAATTTACACAGAATGAGCTTTTCAGTGAATAGCAGCCAGGCACATTTTGGCTAGTTTTACTTGTAAGTGGGGTTGGAAACGCTTTTCAGGATCAGTACTGGGCTCAAAACATGCAGCCCTGACGTCTCTCCAAGATAGCAGGTGGTTAAATAGAAATTCGCTGCTCAGCTGACCCGGCAGGAGCAAACGTATGCCAAAAATGTACACAGAATGAGCTTTTCAGTGAAGAGCAGCCAGGCACATTTTAGCTAGTTTTACTTATAAGAGGGGTTGGAAACACTTTTCAGGTTCAGTACTGGGCTCAAAACATGCAGCCCTGAGGTCTCTCCTGATAGGAGGTAGTTAAGTAGAATTTCGCTGCTCAGCTGACCCGGCAGGAGCAAATATATGCCAAAAATGTACGCAGAATGAGCTTTTCAGTGAATAGCAGCCAGGCACATTTTAGCTAGTTTTACTTGTAAGTGGGGTTGGAAATGCTTTTCAGGCTCAGTACTGGGCTCAAACATGCAGCCCTGAGGTCTCTCATGATAGCAGGTGGTTAAATAGAAATTCGCTGCTCAGCTGACCCGGTAGGAGCAAACGTATGCCAAAAATGTAAGCAGAATGAGCTTTTCAGTGAATAGCAGCCAGGCACTTTTTAGCTAGTTTTATTTGTAAGTGGGGTTGGAAATGCTTTTCAGGCTCAGTACTGGGCTCAAAAGATGCAGCTCTGAGGTCTCTCCTGATAGGAGGTAGTTAAGTAGAACTTCGCTGCTCAGCTGACCCGGCAGGACCAAATATATGCCAAAAATGTACGCAGAATGAGCTTTTCAGTGAATAGCAGCCAGGCACATTTTAGCTAGTTTTACTTGTAAGTGGGGTTGGAAACACTTTTCAGCCTCAGTACTGTACTCAAAACATGCAGCCCTAAGGTCTCTCATGATAGCAGGTGGTTAAGTAGAAATTTGCCACTTGGCTGACCCAGCAGGAGCAAACGTATGCCAAAAATGTACACAGAATGAGCTTTTTTTTAGTGAATAGCAGCCAGGCACATTTTAGCTAGTTTTACTTGTAAGTGGGGTTGGAAACGCTTTTCAGGATCAGTACTGGGCTCAAAACATGCAGCTCTGAGGTCTCTCCTGATAGGAGGTAGTTAAGTAGAACTTCGCTGCTCAGCTGACCCGGCAGGAGCAAATGTATGCCAAAAATGTACGCAGAATGAGCTTTTCAGTGACTAGCAGCCAGGCACATTTTAGCTCGTTTTACTTGTAAGTGGGGTTGGAAACGCTTTTCAGGCTCAGTACGGGGCTCAAAACATGCAGCCCTGAGGTCTCTCCTGATAGCAGGTGGTTAAGTAGAACTTCGCTGCTCAGCTGACCCGGCAGGAGCAAATGTATGCCAAAAATGTACGCAGAATCAGCTTTTCAGTGAAGAGCAGCCAGGCACATTCTAGCAAGTTTTACTTGTAAGTGGGGTTGGAAACGCTTTTCAGGCTCAGTACTACGCTCAAAAGATGCAGCCCTGAGGTCTCTCATGATATCAGGTGGTTAAATAGAAATTCGCTGCTCAGCTGACCCGGCAGGAGCAAACATATGCCAAAAATGTACGCAGAATGAGCTTTCAGTGAAGAGCAGCCAGGCACATTCTAGCAAGTTTTACTTGTAAGTGGGGTTGGAAACGCTTTTCAGGCTCAGTACTGCGCTAAAAAGATGCAGCCCTGAGGTCTCTCTTGATAGCAGGTGGTTAAAGTAGAAATTTGCCACTTGGCTGACCCAGCAGGAGCAAACGTATGCCAAAAATGTACACAGAATGAGCTTTTCAGTGAATAGCAGCCAGGCACATTTTAGCTAGTTTTACTTGTAAGTGGGGTTGGAAACGCTTTTCAGGATCAGTACTGGGCTCAAAACATGCAGCCCTGAGGTCTCTCATGATAGCAGGTGGTTAAATAGAAATTCGCTGCTCAGCTGACCCGGTAGGAGCAAACGTATGCCAAAAATGTAAGCAGAATGACCTTTTCAGTGAATAGCAGCCAGGCACATTTTAGCTAGTTTTACTTGTAAGTGGGGTTGGAAATGCTTTTCAGGCTCAGTACTGGGCTCAAAAGATGCAGCTCTGAGGTCTCTCCTGATAGGAGGTAGTTAAGTAGAACTTCGCTGCTCAGCTGACCCGGCAGGAGCAAATATATGCCAAAAATGTACGCAGAATGAGCTTTTCAGTGAATAGCAGCCAGGCACATTTTAGCTAGTTTTACTTGTAAGTGGGGTTGGAAACGCTTTTCAGGCTCAGTACTGCACTCAAAAAATGCAGCCCTAAGGTCTCTCATGATAGCAGGTGGTTAAGTAGAAATGTGCCACTTGGCTGACCCAGCAGGAGCAAACGTATGCCAAAAATGTACACAGAATGAGCTTGTCAGTGAATAGCAGCCAGGCACATTTTGGCTAGTTTTACTTGTAAGTGGGGTTGGAAACGCTTTTCAGGATCAGTACTGGGCTCAAAACATGCAGCTCTGAGGTCTCTCCTGATAGGAGGTAGTTAAGTAGAACTTCGCTGCTCAGCTGACCCGGCAGGAGCAAATGTATGCCAAAAATGTGCGCAGAATCAGCTTTTCAGTGAAGAGCAGCCAGGCACATTCTAGCAAGTTTTACTTGTAAGTGGGGTTGGAAACGCTTTTCAGGCTCAGTACTACGCTCAAAAGATGCAGCCCTGAGGTCTCTCATGATATCAGGTGGTTAAATAGAAATTCGCTGCTCAGCTGACCCGGCAGGAGCAAACGTATGCCAAAAATGTACCCAGAATGAGCTTTCAGTGAAGAGCAGCCAGGCACATTCTAGCAAGTTTTACTTGTAAGTGGGGTTGGAAACGCTTTTCAGGCTCAGTACTGCGCTAAAAAGATGCAGCCCTGAGGTCTCTCTTGATAGGAGGTGGTTAAGTAGAAATTTGCCACTTGGCTGACCCAGCAGGAGCAAACGTATGACAAAAATGTACACAAAATGAGCTTTTCAGTGAATAGCAGCCAGGCACATTCTAGCAAGTTTTACTTGTAAGTGGGGTTGGAAACGCTTTTCAGGCTCAGTACTGCGCTAAAAAGATGCAGCCCTGAGGTCTCTCTTGATAGCAGGTGGTTAAGTAGAAATTTGCCACTTGGCTGACCCAGCAGGAGCAAACGTATGCCAAAAATGTACACAGAATGAGCTTTTCAGTGAATAGCAGCAAGGCACATTTTAGCTAGTTTTACTTGTAAGTGGGGTTGGAAACGCTTTTCAGGATCAGTACTGGGCTCAAAACATGCAGCCCTGAGGTCTCTCATGATAGGTGGTTAAATAGAAATTCGCTGCTCAGCTGACCCGGTAGGAGCAAACGTATGCCAAAAATGTAAGCAGAATGAGCTTTTCAGTGAATAGCAGCCAGGCACATTTTAGCTAGTTTTACTTGTAAGTGGGGTTGGAAATGCTTTTCAGGCTCAGTACTGGGCTCAAAAGATGCAGCCTTGAGGTCTCTCCTGATAGGAGGTAGTTAAGTAGAACTTCGCTGCTCAGCTGACCCGGCAGGAGCAAATATATGCCAAAAATGTACGCAGAATGAGCTTTTCAGTGAATAGCAGCCAGGCACATTTTAGCTAGTTTTACTTGTAAGTGGGGTTGGAAACGCTTTTCAGGATCAGTACTGGGCTCAAAACATGCAGCCCTGAGGTCTCTCATGATAGGTGGTTAAATAGAAATTCGCTGCTCAGCTGACCCGGTAGGAGCAAACGTATGCCAAAAATGTAAGCAGAATGAGCTTTTCAGTGAATAGCAGCCAGGCACATTTTAGCTAGTTTTACTTGTAAGTGGGGTTGGAAACACTTTTCAGGCCCAGTACTGCACTCAAAAAATGCAGCCCTAAGGTCTCTCACGATAGCAGGTGGTTAAGTAGAAATGTGCCACTTGGCTGACCCAGCAGGAGCAAACGTATGCCAAAAATGTACACAGAATGAGCTTTTCAGTGAATAGCAGCCAGGCACATTTTGCTAGTTTTACTTGTAAGTGGGGTTGGAAACGCTTTTCAGGATCAGTACTGGGCTCAAAACATGCAGCCCTGACGTCTCTCCAAGATAGCAGGTGGTTAAATAGAAATTCGCTGCTCAGCTGACCCGGCAGGAGCAAACGTATGCCAAAAATGTACGCAGAATGAGCTTTTCAGTGAAGAGCAGCCAGGCACATTTTAGCTAGTTTTACTTATAAAAGGGGTTGGAAACACTTTTCAGGTTCAGTACTGGGCTCAAAACATGCAGCCCTGAGGTCTCTCCTGATAGGAGGTAGTTAAGTAGAACTTCGCTGCTCAGCTGACCCGGCAGGAGCAAATATATGCCAAAAATGTACGCAGAATGAGCTTTTCAGTGAATAGCAGCCAGGCACATTTTAGCTAGTTTTACTTGTAAGTGGGGTTGGAAACGCTTTTCAGGCTCAGTACTGGGCTCAAACATGCAGCCCTGAGGTCTCTCATGATAGCAGGTGGTTAAATAGAAATTCGCCGCTCAGCTGACCCGGTAGGAGCAAACGTATGCCAAAAATGTAAGCAGAATGAGCTATTCAGTGAATAGCAGCCAGGCACATTTTAGCTAGTTTTATTTGTAAGTGGGGTTGGAAATGCTTTTCAGGCTCAGTACTGGGCTCAAAAGATGCAGCTCTGAGGTCTCTCCTGATAGGAGGTAGTTAAGTAGAACTTCGCTGCTCAGCTGACCCGGCAGGACCAAATATATGCAAAAAATGTACGCAGAAAGAGCTTTTCAGTGAATAGCAGCCAGGCACATTTTAGCTAGTTTTACTTGTAAGTGGGGTTGGAAACACTTTTCAGCCTCAGTACTGTACTCAAAACATGCAGCCCTAAGGTCTCTCATGATAGCAGGTGGTTAAGTAGAAATTTGCCACTTGGCTGACCCAGCAGGAGCAAACGTATGCCAAAAATGTACACAGAATGAGCTTTTCAGTGAATAGCAGCCAGGCACATTTTGGCTAGTTTTACTTGTAAGTGGGGTTGGAAACGCTTTTCAGGATCAGTACTGGGCTCAAAACATGCAGCTCTGAGGTCTCTCCTGATAGGAGGTAGTTAAGTAGAACTTCGCTGCTCAGCTGACCCGGCAGGAGCAAATGTATGCCAAAAATGTACGCAGAATCAGCTTTTCAGTGAAGAGCAGCCAGGCACATTCTAGCAAGTTTTACTTGTAAGTGGGGTTGGAAACGCTTTTCAGGCTCAGTACTACGCTCAAAAGATGCAGCCCTGAGGTCTCTCATGATATCAGGTGGTTAAATAGAAATTCGCTGCTCAGCTGACCCGGCAGGAGCAAACGTATGCCAAAAATGTACCCAGAATGAGCTTTCAGTGAAGAGCAGCCAGGCACATTCTAGCAAGTTTTACTTGTAAGTGGGGTTGGAAACGCTTTTCAGGATCAGTACTGGGCTCAAAACATGCAGCCCTGAGGTCTCTCATGATAGGTGGTTAAATAGAAATTCGCTGCTCAGCTGACCCGGTAGGAGCAAACGTATGCCAAAAATGTAAGCAGAATGAGCTTTTCAGTGAATAGCAGCCAGGCACATTTTAGCTAGTTTTACTTGTAAGTGGGGTTGGAAACACTTTTCAGGCCCAGTACTGCACTCAAAAAATGCAGCCCTAAGGTCTCTCATGATAGCAGGTGGTTAAGTAGAAATTTGCCACTTGGCTGACCCAGCAGGAGCAAACGTATGCCAAAAATGTACACAGAATGAGCTTTTTTTTTAGTGAATAGCAGCCAGGCACATTTTAGCTAGTTTTACTTGTAAGTGGGGTTGGAAACGCTTTTCAGGATCAGTACTGGGCTCAAAACATGCAGCTCTGAGGTCTCTCCTGATAGGAGGTAGTTAAGTAGAACTTCGCTGCTCAGCTGACCCGGCAGGAGCAAATGTATGCCAAAAATGTACGCAGAATGAGCTTTT
This sequence comes from Lissotriton vulgaris, assembly GCF_964263255.1. NCBI lineage: Eukaryota > Metazoa > Chordata > Amphibia > Caudata > Salamandridae > Lissotriton > Lissotriton vulgaris. The sequence continues at coordinate 2,522,573 of NW_028242552.1, read as the reverse complement.
CAGTGACTAGCAGCCAGGCACATTTTAGCTCGTTTTACTTGTAAGTGGGGTTGGAAACGCTTTTCAGGCTCAGTACGGGGCTCAAAACATGCAGCCCTGAGGTCTCTCCTGATAGCAGGTGGTTAAGTAGAACTTCGCTGCTCAGCTGACCCGGCAGGAGCAAATGTATGCCAAAAATGTACGCAGAATCAGCTTTTCAGTGAAGAGCAGCCAGGCACATTCTAGCAAGTTTTACTTGTAAGTGGGGTTGGAAACGCTTTTCAGGCTCAGTACTACGCTCAAAAGATGCAGCCCTGAGGTCTCTCATGATATCAGGTGGTTAAATAGAAATTCGCTGCTCAGCTGACCCGGCAGGAGCAAACATATGCCAAAAATGTACGCAGAATGAGCTTTCAGTGAAGAGCAGCCAGGCACATTCTAGCAAGTTTTACTTGTAAGTGGGGTTGGAAACGCTTTTCAGGCTCAGTACTGCGCTAAAAAGATGCAGCCCTGAGGTCTCTCTTGATAGCAGGTGGTTAAAGTAGAAATTTGCCACTTGGCTGACCCAGCAGGAGCAAACGTATGCCAAAAATGTACACAGAATGAGCTTTTCAGTGAATAGCAGCCAGGCACATTTTAGCTAGTTTTACTTGTAAGTGGGGTTGGAAATGCTTTTCGGGCTCAGTACTGGGCTCAAACATGCAGCCCTGAGGTCTCTCATAATAGCAGGTGGTTAAATAGAAATTTGCTGCTCAGCTGACCCGGTAGGAGCAAACGTATGCCAAAAATGTAAGCAGAATGAGCTTTTCAGTGAATAGCAGCCAGGCACATTTTAGCTAGTTTTACTTGTAAGTGGGGTTGGAAACGCTTTTCAGGATCAGTACTGGGCTCAAAACATGCAGCCCTGAGGTCTCTCATGATAGCAGGTGGTTTAATAGAAATTCGCTGCTCAGCTGACCCGGTAGGAGCAAACGTATGCCAAAAATGTAAGCAGAATGACCTTTTCAGTGAATAGCAGCCAGGCACATTTTAGCTAGTTTTACTTGTAAGTGGGGTTGGAAATGCTTTTCAGGCTCAGTACTGGGCTCAAAAGATGCAGCTCTGAGGTCTCTCCTGATAGGAGGTAGTTAAGTAGAACTTCGCTGCTCAGCTGACCCGGCAGGAGCAAATATATGCCAAAAATTTACGCAGAATGAGCTTTTCAGTGAATAGCAGCCAGGCACATTTTAGCTAGTTTTACTTGTAAGTGGGGTTGGAAACGCTTTTCAGGCTCAGTACTGCACTCAAAAAATGCAGCCCTAAGGTCTCTCATGATAGCAGGTGGTTAAGTAGAAATGTGCCACTTGGCTGACCCAGCAGGAGCAAACGTATGCCAAAAATGTAAACAGAATGAGCTTGTCAGTGAATAGCAGCCAGGCACATTTTGGCTAGTTTTACTTGTAAGTGGGGTTGGAAACGCTTTTCAGGATCAGTACTGGGCTCAAAACATGCAGCTCTGAGGTCTCTCCTGATAGGAGGTAGTTAAGTAGAACTTCGCTGCTCAGCTGACCCGGCAGGAGCAAATGTATGCCAAAAATGTGCGCAGAATCAGCTTTTCAGTGAAGAGCAGCCAGGCACATTCTAGCAGGTTTTACTTGTAAGTGGGGTTGGAAACGCTTTTCAGGCTCAGTACTACGCTCAAAAGATGCAGCCCTGAGGTCTCTCATGATATCAGGTGGTTAAATAGAAATTCGCTGCTCAGCTGACCCGGCAGGAGCAAACGTATGCCAAAAATGTACCCAGAATGAGCTTTCAGTGAAGAGCAGCCAGGCACATTCTAGCAAGTTTTACTTGTAAGTGGGGTTGGAAACGCTTTTCAGGCTCAGTACTGCGCTAAAAAGATGCAGCCCTGAGGTCTCTCTTGATAGGAGGTGGTTAAGTAGAAATTTGCCACTTGGCTGACCCAGCAGGAGCAAACGTATGACAAAAATGTACACAGAATGAGCTTTTCAGTGAATAGCAGCCAGGCACATTCTAGCAAGTTTTACTTGTAAGTGGGGTTGGAAACGCTTTTCAGGCTCAGTACTGCGCTAAAAAGATGCAGCCCTGAGGTCTCTCTCGATAGCAGGTGGTTAAGTAGAAATTTGCCACTTGGCTGACCCAGCAGGAGCAAACGTATGCCAAAAATGTACACAGAATGAGCTTTTCAGTGAATAGCAGCAAGGCACATTTTAGCTAGTTTTACTTGTAAGTGGGGTTGGAAACGCTTTTCAGGATCAGTACTGGGCTCAAAACATGCAGCCCTGAGGTCTCTCATGATAGGTGGTTAAATAGAAATTCGCTGCTCAGCTGACCCGGTAGGAGCAAACGTATGCCAAAAATGTAAGCAGAATGAGCTTTTCAGTGAATAGCAGCCAGGCACATTTTAGCTAGTTTTACTTGTAAGTGGGGTTGGAAATGCTTTTCAGGCTCAGTACTGGGCTCAAAAGATGCAGCCTTGAGGTCTCTCCTGATAGGAGGTAGTTAAGTAGAACTTCGCTGCTCAGCTGACCCGGCAGGAGCAAATATATGCCAAAAATGTACGCAGAATGAGCTTTTCAGTGAATAGCAGCCAGGCACATTTTAGCTAGTTTTACTTGTAAGTGGGGTTGGAAACGCTTTTCAGGATCAGTACTGGGCTCAAAACATGCAGCCCTGAGGTCTCTCATGATAGCAAGTGGTTAAATAGAAATTCGCTGCTCAGCTGACCCGGCAGGAGCAAATGTATGCCAAAAATGTACGCAGAATCAGCTTTTCAGTGAAGAGCAGCCAGGCACATTCTAGCAAGTTTTACTTGTAAGTGGGGTTGGAAACGCTTTTCAGGCTCAGTACTACGCTCAAAAGATGCAGCCCTGAGGTCTCTCATGATATCAGGTGGTTAAATAGAAATTCGCTGCTCAGCTGACCCGGCAGGAGCAAACGTATGCCAAAAATGTACCCAGATTGAGCTTTCAGTGAAGAGCAGCCAGGCACATTCTAGCAAGTTTTACTTGTAAGTGGGGTTGGAAACGCTTTTCAGGATCAGTACTGGGCTCAAAACATGCAGCCCTGAGGTCTCTCATGATAGGTGGTTAAATAGAAATTCGCTGCTCAGCTGACCCGGTAGGAGCAAATGTATGCCAAAAATGTAAGCAGAATGAGCTTTTCAGTGAATAGCAGCCAGGCACATTTTAGCTAGTTTTACTTGTAAGTGGGGTTGGAAACACTTTTCAGGCCCAGTACTGCACTCAAAAAATGCAGCCCTAAGGTCTCTCATGATAGCAGGTGGTTAAGTAGAAATGTGCCACTTGGCTGACCCAGCAGGAGCAAACGTATGCCAAAAATGTACACAGAATGAGCTTTTCAGTGAATAGCAGCCAGGCACATTTTGCTAGTTTTACTTGTAAGTGGGGTTGGAAACGCTTTTCAGGATCAGTTCTGGGCTCAAAACATGCAGCCCTGACGTCTCTCCAAGATAGCAGGTGGTTAAATAGAAATTCGCTGCTCAGCTGACCCGGCAGGAGCAAACGTATGCCAAAAATGTACGCAGAATGAGCTTTTCAGTGAAGAGCAGCCAGGCACATTTTAGCTAGTTTTACTTATAAAAGGGGTTGGAAACACTTTTCAGGTTCAGTACTGGGCTCAAAACATGCAGCCCTGAGGTCTCTCCTGATAGGAGGTAGTTAAGTAGAACTTCGCTGCTCAGCTGACCCGGCAGGAGCAAATATATGCCAAAAATGTACGCAGAATGAGCTTTTCAGTGAATAGCAGCCAGGCACATTTTAGCTAGTTTTACTTGTAAGTGGGGTTGGAAACGCTTTTCAGGCTCAGTACTGGGCTCAAACATGCAGCCCTGAGGTCTCTCATGATAGCAGGTGGTTAAATAGAAATTCGCTGCTCAGCTGACCCGGTAGGAGCAAACGTATGCCAAAAATGTAAGCAGAATGAGCTATTCAGTGAATAGCAGCCAGGCACATTTTAGCTAGTTTTATTTGTAAGTGGGGTTGGAAATGCTTTTCAGGCTCAGTACTGGGCTCAAAAGATGCAGCTCTGAGGTCTCTCCTGATAGGAGGTAGTTAAGTAGAACTTCGCTGCTCAGCTGACCCGGCAGGACCAAATATATGCCAAAAATGTACGCAGAAAGAGCTTTTCAGTGAAAAGCAGCCAGGCACATTTTAGCTAGTTTTACTTGTAAGTGGGGTTGGAAACACTTTTCAGCCTCAGTACTGTACTCAAAACATGCAGCCCTAAGGTCTCTCATGATAGCAGGTGGTTAAGTAGAAATTTGCCACTTGGCTGACCCAGCAGGAGCAAACGTATGCCAAAAATGTACACAGAATGAGCTTTTTTTTTAGTGAATAGCAGCCAGGCACATTTTAGCTAGTTTTACTTGTAAGTGGGGTTGGAAACGCTTTTCAGGATCAGTACTGGGCTCAAAACATGCAGCTCTGAGGTCTCTCCTGATAGGAGGTAGTTAAGTAGAACTTCGCTGCTCAGCTGACCCGGCAGGAGCAAATATATGCCAAAAATGTACGCAGAATGAGCTTTTCAGTGAATAGCAGCCAGGCACATTTTAGCTCGTTTTACTTGTAAGTGGGGTTGGAAACACTTTTCAGGCTCAGTACTGCACTCAAAAAATGCAGCCCTAAGGTCTCTCATGATAGCAGGTGGTTAAGTAGAAATGTGCCACTTGGCTGACCCAGCAGGAGCAAACGTATGCCAAAAATGTACACAGAATGAGCTTTTCAGTGAATAGCAGCCAGGCACATTTTGGCTAGTTTTACTTGTAAGTGGGGTTGGAAACGCTTTTCAGGATCAGTACTGGGCTCAAAACATGCAGCTCTGAGGTCTCTCCTGATAGGAGGTAGTTAAGTAGAACTTCGCTGCTCAGCTGACCCGGCAGGAGCAAATGTATGCCAAAAATGTACGCAGAATCAGCTTTTCAGTGAAGAGCAGCCAGGCACATTCTAGCAAGTTTTACTTGTAAGTGGGGTTGGAAACGCTTTTCAGGCTCAGTACTACGCTCAAAAGATGCAGCCCTGAGGTCTCTCATGATATCAGGTGGTTAAATAGAAATTCGCTGCTCAGCTGACCCGGCAGGAGCAAACGTATGCCAAAAATGTACCCAGAATGAGCTTTCAGTGAAGAGCAGCCAGGCACATTCTAGCAAGTTTTACTTGTAAGTGGGGTTGGAAACGCTTTTCAGGCTCAGTACTGCGCTAAAAAGATGCAGCCCTGAGGTCTCTCTTGATAGGAGGTGGTTAAGTAGAAATTTGCCACTTGGCTGACCCAGCAGGAGCAAACGTTTTATAAAAATGTACACAGAATGAGCTTTTCAGTGAATAGCAGCCAGGCACATTTTAGCTATTTTTACTTGTAAGTGGGGTTGGAAATGCTTTTCGGGCTCAGTACTGGGCTCAAACATGCAGCCCTGAGGTCTCTCATAATAGCAGGTGGTTAAATAGAAATTTGCTGCTCAGCTGACCCGGTAGGAGCAAACGTATGCCAAAAATGTAAGCAGAATTAGCTTTTCAGTGAATAGCAGCCAGGCACATTTAGCTAGTTTTACTTGTAAGTGGGGTTGGAAACGCTTTTCAGGCTCAGTACTGGGCTCAAAAGATGCAGCTCTGAGGTCTCTCCTGATAGGAGGTAGTTAAGTAGAAATGTGCCACTTGGCTGACCCAGCAGGAGCAAACGTATGCCAAAAATGTACACAGAATGAGCTTTTCAGTGAATAGCAGCCAGGCACATTTTAGCTAGTTTTACTTGTAAGTGGGGTTGGAAACGCTTTTCAGGATCAGTACTGGGCTCAAAACATGCAGCCCTGAGGTCTCTCATGATAGCAGGTGGTTAAATAGAAATTCGCTGCTCAGCTGACCCGGTAGGAGCAAACGTATGCCAAAAATGTAAGCAGAATGACCTTTTCAGTGAATAGCAGCCAGGCACATTTTAGCTAGTTTTACTTGTAAGTGGGGTTGGAAATGCTTTTCAGGCTCAGTACTGGGCTAAAAATATGCAGCTCTGAGGTCTCTCCTGATAGGAGGTAGTTAAGTAGAACTTCGCTGCTCAGCTGACCCGGCAGGAGCAAATATATGCCAAAAATGTACGCAGAATGAGCTTTTCAGTGAATAGCAGCCAGGCACATTTTAGCTCGTTTTACTTGTAAGTGGGGTTGGAAACACTTTTCAGGCTCAGTACTGCACTCAAAAAATGCAGCCCTAAGGTCTCTCATGATAGCAGGTGGTTAAGTAGAAATGTGCCACTTGGCTGACCCAGCAGGAGCAAACGTATGCCAAAAATGTAAGCAGAATATCCTTTTCAGTAAATAGCAGCCAGGCACATTTTAGCTAGTTTTACTTGTAAGTGGGGTTGGAAATGCGTTTCAGGCTCAGTACTGGGCTCAAAAGATGCAGCTCTGAGGTCTCTCCTGATAGGAGGTAGTTAAGTAGAACTTCGCTGCTCAGCTGACCCGGCAGGACCAAATATATGCCAAAAATGTACGCAGAATGAGCTTTTCAGTGAATAGCAGCCAGGCACATTTTAGCTAGTTTTACTTGTAAGTGGGGTTGGAAACACTTTTCAGCCTCAGTACTGTACTCAAAACATGCAGCCCTAAGGTCTCTCATGATAGCAGGTGGTTAAGTAGAAATTTGCCACTTGGCTGACCCAGCAGGAGCAAACGTATGCCAAAAATGTACACAGAATGAGCTTTTTTTTTAGTGAATAGCAGCCAGGCACATTTTAGCTAGTTTTACTTGTAAGTGGGGTTGGAAACGCTTTTCAGGATCAGTACTGGGCTCAAAACATGCAGCTCTGAGGTCTCTCCTGATAGGAGGTAGTTAAGTAGAACTTCGCTGCTCAGCTGACCCGGCAGGAGCAAATATATGCCAAAAATGTACGCAGAATGAGCTTTTCAGTGAATAGCAGCCAGGCACATTTTAGCTCGTTTTACTTGTAAGTGGGGATGGAAACACTTTTCAGGCTCAGTACTGCACTCAAAAAATGCAGCCCTAAGGTCTCTCATGATAGCAGGTGGTTAAGTAGAAATGTGCCACTTGGCTGACCCAGCAGGAGCAAACGTATGCCAAAAATGTACACAGAATGAGCTTTTCAGTGAATAGCAGCCAGGCACATTTTGGCTAGTTTTACTTGTAAGTGGGGTTGGAAACGCTTTTCAGGATCAGTACTGGGCTCAAAACATGCAGCTCTGAGGTCTCTCCTGATAGGAGGTAGTTAAGTAGAACTTCGCTGCTCAGCTGACCCGGCAGGAGCAAATGTATGCCAAAAATGTACGCAGAATCAGCTTTTCAGTGAAGAGCAGCCAGGCACATTCTAGCAAGTTTTACTTGTAAGTGGGGTTGGAAACGCTTTTCAGGCTCAGTACTACGCTCAAAAGATGCAGCCCTGAGGTCTCTCATGATATCAGGTGGTTAAATAGGAATTCGCTGCTCAGCTGACCCGGCAGGAGCAAACGTATGCCAAAAATGTACCCAGAATGAGCTTTCAGTGAAGAGCAGCCAGGCACATTCTAGCAAGTTTTACTTGTAAGTGGGGTTGGAAACGCTTTTCAGGCTCAGTACTGCGCTAAAAAGATGCAGCCCTGAGGTCTCTCTTGATAGGAGGTGGTTAAGTAGAAATTTGCCACTTGGCTGACCCAGCAGGAGCAAACGTATGACAAAAATGTACACAGAATGAGCTTTTCAGTGAATAGCAGCCAGGCACATTTTAGCTAGTTTTACTTGTAAGTGGGGTTGGAAATGCTTTTCGGGCTCAGTACTGGGCTCAAACATGCAGCCCTGAGGTCTCTCATAATAGCAGGTGGTTAAATAGAAATTCGCTGCTCAGCTGACCCGGTAGGAGCTAACGTATGCCAAAAATGTAAGCAGAATTAGCTTTTTAGTGAATAGCAGCCAGGCACATTTAGCTAGTTTTACTTGTAAGTGGGGTTGGAAACGCTTTTCAGGCTCAGTACTGGGCTCAAAAGATGCAGCTCTGAGGTCTCTCCTGATAGGAGGTAGTTAAGTAGAAATGTGCCACTTGGCTGACCCAGCAGGAGCAAACGTATGCCAAAAATGTACACAGAATGAGCTTTTCAGTGAATAGCAGCCAGGCACATTTTGGCTAGTTTTACTTGTAAGTGGGGTTGGAAACACTTTTCAGGATCAGTACTGGCTCAAAACATGCAGCTCTGATGTCTCTCCTGATAGGAGGTAGTTAAGTAGAACTTCGCTGCTCAGCTGACCAGGCAGGAGCAAATGTATGCCAAAAATGTACGCAGAATCAGCTTTTCAGTGAAAAGCAGCCAGGCACATTCTAGCAAGTTTTACTTGTAAGTGGGGTTGGAAACGCTTTTCAGGCTCAGTACTGCGCTCAAAAGATGCAGCCCTGAGGTCTCTCATGATAGCAGGTGGTTAAGTAGAACTTCGCTGCTCAGCTGACCCGGCAGGAGCAAATGTATGCCAAAAATGTACGCAGAATGAGCTTTTCAGTGACTAGCAGCCAGGCACATTCTAGCAAGTTTTACTTGTAAGTGGGGTTGGAAACGCTTTTCAGGCTCAGTACTGCGCTCAAAAGATGCAGCCCTGAGGTCTCTCATGATAGCAGGTGGTTAAGTAGAAATTCGCTGCTCAGCTGACCCGGCAGGAGCAAACGTATGCCAAAAATGTACGCAGAATGAGCTTTTCAGTGAAGAGCAGGCAGGCATATTTTAGCTAGTTTTACTTGTAAGTGGGGTTGGAAACGCTTTTCAGGCTCAGTACGGGGCTCAAAATATGCAGCCCTGAGGTCTCTCCTGATATCAGGTGGTTAAGTAGAACTTCGCTGCTCAGCTGACCTGGCAGGAGCAAATGTATGCCAAAAATGTATTCAGAATCAGCTTTTCAGTGAAGAGCAGCCAGGCACATTTTAGCTAGTTTTACTTGTAAGTGGGGTTGGAAACGCTTTTCAGGATCAGTACTGGGCTCAAAACATGCAGCCCTGAGGTCTCTCATGATAGCAGGTGGTTAAATAGAAATTCGCTGCTCAGCTGACCCGGCAGGAGCAAATGTATGCCAAAAATGTACGCAGAATGAGCTTTTCAGTGAAGAGCAGCCAGGCACATTCTAGCAAGTTTTACTTGTAAGTGGGGTTGGAAACGCTTTTCAGGCTCAGTACTGCGCTCAAAAGATGCAGCCCTGAGGTCTCTCATGATAGCAGGTGGTTAAGTAGAAGTTTGCAACTTGGCTGACCCAGCAGGAGCAAACGTATGCCAAAAATGTACACAGAATGAGCTTTTCAGTGAATAGTAGCCAGGCACATTTTAACTAGTTTTACTTGTAAGTGGGGTTGGAAACGCTTTTCAGAATCAGTACTGGGCTCAAAACATGCAGCCCTGAGGTCTGTCATGATAGCAGGTGGTTAAGTAGAAATTTGCCACTTGGCTGACCCAGCCGGAGCAAACGTATGCCAAAAATGTACACAGAATGAGCTTTTCAGTGAATAGCAGCCAGGCACATTTTAGCTAGTTTTACTTGTAAGTGGGGTTGGAAACGCTTTTCAGGATCAGTACTGGGCTCAAAACATGCAGCTCGGAGGTCTCTCCTGATAGGAGGTAGTTAAGTAGAACTTCGCTGCTCAGCTGACCCGGCAGGAGCAAATGTATGCCAAAAATGTACGCAGAATGAGCTTTTCAGTGACTAGCAGCCAGGCACATTTTAGCTCGTTTTACTTGTAAGTGGGGTTGGAAACGTTTTTCAAGCTCAGTACTGCTCTCAAAAGATGCAGCCCTGAGGTCTCTCATGATAGCAGGTGGTTAATTAGAAATTCGCTGCTCAGCTGACCCAGGCAGGAGCAAACGTATGCCAAAAATGCACGCAGAATGAGCTTTTCAGTGAATAGCAGCCAGGCACATTCTAGCAAGTTTTACTTGTAAGTGGGGTTGGAAACGCTTTTCAGGCTCAGTACTGCGCTAAAAAGATGCAGCCCTGAGGTCTCTCTTGATAGCAGGTGGTTAAGTAGAAATTTGCCACTTGGCTGACCCAGCAGGAGCAAACGTATGACAAAAATGTACACAGAATGAGCTTTTCAGTGAATAGCAGCCAGGCACATTCTAGCAAGTTTTACTTGTAAGTGGGGTTGGAAACGCTTTTCAGGCTCAGTACTGCGCTAAAAAGATGCAGCCCTGAGGTCTCTCTTGATAGCAGGTGGTTAAGTAGAAATTTGCCACTTGGCTGACCCAGCAGGAGCAAACGTATGCCAAAAATGTACACAGAATGAGCTTTTCAGTGAATAGCAGCAAGGCACATTTTAGCTAGTTTTACTTGTAAGTGGGGTTGGAAACGCTTTTCAGGATCAGTACTGGGCTCAAAACATGCAGCCCTGAGGTCTCTCATGATAGGTGGTTAAATAGAAATTCGCTGCTCAGCTGACCCGGTAGGAGCAAACGTATGCCAAAAATGTAAGCAGAATGAGCTTTTCAGTGAATAGCAGCCAGGCACATTTTAGCTAGTTTTACTTGTAAGTGGGGTTGGAAATGCTTTTCAGGCTCAGTACTGGGCTCAAAAGATGCAGATCTGAGGTCTCTCCTGATAGGAGGTAGTTAAGTAGAACTTCGCTGCTCAGCTGACCCGGCAGGAGCAAATATATGCCAAAAATGTACGCAGAATGAGCTTTTCAGTGAATAGCAGCCAGGCACATTTTAGCTAGTTTTACTTGTAAGTGGGGTTGGAAACGCTTTTCAGGATCAGTACTGGGCTCAAAACATGCAGCCCTGAGGTCTCTCATGATAGGTGATTAAATAGAAATTCGCTGCTCAGCTGACCCGGTAGGAGCAAACGTATGCCAAAAATGTAAGCAGAATGAGCTTTTCAGTGAATAGCAGCCAGGCACATTTTAGCTAGTTTTACTTGTAAGTGGGGTTGGAAACACTTTTCAGGCCCAGTACTGCACTCAAAAAATGCAGCCCTAAGGTCTCTCATGATAGCAGGTGGTTAAGTAGAAATGTGCCACTTGGCTGACCCAGCAGGAGCAAACGTATGCCAAAAATGTACACAGAATGAGCTTTTCAGTGAATAGCAGCCAGGCACATTTTGGCTAGTTTTACTTGTAAGTGGGGTTGGAAACGCTTTTCAGGATCAGTACTGGGCTCAAAACATGCAGCCCTGACGTCTCTCCAAGATAGCAGGTGGTTAAATAGAAATTCGCTGCTCAGCTGACCCGGCAGGAGCAAACGTATGCCAAAAATGTACGCAGAATGAGCTTTTCAGTGAAGAGCAGCCAGGCACATTTTAGCTAGTTTTACTTATAAAAGGGGTTGGAAACACTTTTCAGGTTCAGTACTGGGCTCAAAACATGCAGCCCTGAGGTCTCTCCTGATAGGAGGTAGTTAAGTAGAACTTCGCTGCTCAGCTGACCCGGCAGGAGCAAATGTATGCCAAAAATGTACGCAGAATCAGCTTTTCAGTGAAGAGCAGCCAGGCACATTCTAGCAAGTTTTACTTGTAAGTGGGGTTGGAAACGCTTTTCAGGCTCAGTACTACGCTCAAAAGATGCAGCCCTGAGGTCTCTCATGATATCAGGTGGTTAAATAGGAATTCGCTGCTCAGCTGACCCGGCAGGAGCAAACGTATGCCAAAAATGTACCCAGAATGAGCTTTCAGTGAAGAGCAGCCAGGCACATTCTAGCAAGTTTTACTTGTAAGTGGGGTTGGAAACGCTTTTCAGGCTCAGTACTGCGCTAAAAAGATGCAGCCCTGAGGTCTCTCTTGATAGGAGGTGGTTAAGTAGAAATTTGCCACTTGGCTGACCCAGCAGGAGCAAACGTATGACAAAAATGTACACAGAATGAGCTTTTCAGTGAATAGCAGCCAGGCACATTTTAGCTAGTTTTACTTGTAAGTGGGGTTGGAAATGCTTTTCGGGCTCAGTACTGGGCTCAAACATGCAGCCCTGAGGTCTCTCATAATAGCAGGTGGTTAAATAGAAATTCGCTGCTCAGCTGACCCGGTAGGAGCAAACGTATGCCAAAAATGTAAGCAGAATTAGCTTTTTAGTGAATAGCAGCCAGGCACATTTAGCTAGTTTTACTTGTAAGTGGGGTTGGAAACGCTTTTCAGGCTCAGTACTGGGCTCAAAAGATGCAGCTCTGAGGTCTCTCCTGATAGGAGGTAGTTAAGTAGAAATGTGCCACTTGGCTGACCCAGCAGGAGCAAACGTATGCCAAAAATGTACACAGAATGAGCTTTTCAGTGAATAGCAGCCAGGCACATTTTGGCTAGTTTTACTTGTAAGTGGGGTTGGAAACACTTTTCAGGATCAGTACTGGCTCAAAACATGCAGCTCTGATGTCTCTCCTGATAGGAGGTAGTTAAGTAGAACTTCGCTGCTCAGCTGACCAGGCAGGAGCAAATGTATGCCAAAAATGTACGCAGAATCAGCTTTTCAGTGAAAAGCAGCCAGGCACATTCTAGCAAGTTTTACTTGTAAGTGGGGTTGGAAACGCTTTTCAGGCTCAGTACTGCGCTCAAAAGATGCAGCCCTGAGGTCTCTCATGATAGCAGGTGGTTAAGTAGAACTTCGCTGCTCAGCTGACCCGGCAGGAGCAAATGTATGCCAAAAATGTACGCAGAATGAGCTTTTCAGTGACTAGCAGCCAGGCACATTCTAGCAAGTTTTACTTGTAAGTGGGGTTGGAAACGCTTTTCAGGCTCAGTACTGCGCTCAAAAGATGCAGCCCTGAGGTCTCTCATGATTGCAGGTGGTTAAGTAGAAATTCGCTGCTCAGCTGACCCGGCAGGAGCAAACGTATGCCAAAAATGTACGCAGAATGAGCTTTTCAGTGAAGAGCAGGCAGGCATATTTTAGCTAGTTTTACTTGTAAGTGGGGTTGGAAACGCTTTTCAGGCTCAGTACGGGGCTCAAAATATGCAGCCCTGAGGTCTCTCCTGATATCAGGTGGTTAAGTAGAACTTCGCTGCTCAGCTGACCTGGCAGGAGCAAATGTATGCCAAAAATGTATTCAGAATCAGCTTTTCAGTGAAGAGCAGCCAGGCACATTTTAGCTAGTTTTACTTGTAAGTGGGGTTGGAAACGCTTTTCAGGATCAGTACTGGGCTCAAAACATGCAGCCCTGAGGTCTCTCATGATAGCAGGTGGTTAAATAGAAATTCGCTGCTCAGCTGACCCGGCAGGAGCAAATGTATGCCAAAAATGTACGCAGAATGAGCTTTTCAGTGAAGAGCAGCCAGGCACATTCTAGCAAGTTTTACTTGTAAGTGGGGTTGGAAACGCTTTTCAGGCTCAGTACTGCGCTCAAAAGATGCAGCCCTGAGGTCTCTCATGATAGCAGGTGGTTAAGTAGAAGTTTGCAACTTGGCTGACCCAGCAGGAGCAAACGTATGCCAAAAATGTACACAGAATGAGCTTTTCAGTGAATAGTAGCCAGGCACATTTTAACTAGTTTTACTTGTAAGTGGGGTTGGAAACGCTTTTCAGAATCAGTACTGGGCTCAAAACATGCAGCCCTGAGGTCTGTCATGATAGCAGGTGGTTAAGTAGAAATTTGCCACTTGGCTGACCCAGCCGGAGCAAACGTATGCCAAAAATGTACACAGAATGAGCTTTTCAGTGAATAGCAGCCAGGCACATTTTAGCTAGTTTTACTTGTAAGTGGGGTTGGAAACGCTTTTCAGGATCAGTACTGGGCTCAAAACATGCAGCTCAGAGGTCTCTCCTGATAGGAGGTAGTTAAGTAGAACTTCGCTGCTCAGCTGACCCGGCAGGAGCAAATGTATGCCAAAAATGTACGCAGAATGAGCTTTTCAGTGACTAGCAGCCAGGCACATTTTAGCTCGTTTTACTTGTAAGTGGGGTTGGAAACGTTTTTCAAGCTCAGTACTGCTCTCAAAAGATGCAGCCCTGAGGTCTCTCATGATAGCAGGTGGTTAATTAGAAATTCGCTGCTCAGCTGACCCAGGCAGGAGCAAACGTATGCCAAAAATGCACGCAGAATGAGCTTTTCAGTGAATAGCAGCCAGGCACATTCTAGCAAGTTTTACTTGTAAGTGGGGTTGGAAACGCTTTTCAGGCTCAGTACTGCGCTAAAAAGATGCAGCCCTGAGGTCTCTCTTGATAGCAGGTGGTTAAGTAGAAATTTGCCACTTGGCTGACCCAGCAGGAGCAAACGTATGACAAAAATGTACACAGAATGAGCTTTTCAGTGAATAGCAGCCAGGCACATTCTAGCAAGTTTTACTTGTAAGTGGGGTTGGAAACGCTTTTCAGGCTCAGTACTGCGCTAAAAAGATGCAGCCCTGAGGTCTCTCTTGATAGCAGGTGGTTAAGTAGAAATTTGCCACTTGGCTGACCCAGCAGGAGCAAACGTATGCCAAAAATGTACACAGAATGAGCTTTTCAGTGAATAGCAGCAAGGCACATTTTAGCTAGTTTTACTTGTAAGTGGGGTTGGAAACGCTTTTCAGGATCAGTACTGGGCTCAAAACATGCAGCCCTGAGGTCTCTCATGATAGGTGGTTAAATAGAAATTCGCTGCTCAGCTGACCCGGTAGGAGCAAACGTATGCCAAAAATGTAAGCAGAATGAGCTTTTCAGTGAATAGCAGCCAGGCACATTTTAGCTAGTTTTACTTGTAAGTGGGGTTGGAAATGCTTTTCAGGCTCAGTACTGGGCTCAAAAGATGCAGATCTGAGGTCTCTCCTGATAGGAGGTAGTTAAGTAGAACTTCGCTGCTCAGCTGACCCGGCAGGAGCAAATATATGCCAAAAATGTACGCAGAATGAGCTTTTCAGTGAATAGCAGCCAGGCACATTTTAGCTAGTTTTACTTGTAAGTGGGGTTGGAAACGCTTTTCAGGATCAGTACTGGGCTCAAAACATGCAGCCCTGAGGTCTCTCATGATAGGTGGTTAAATAGAAATTCGCTGCTCAGCTGACCCGGTAGGAGCAAACGTATGCCAAAAATGTAAGCAGAATGAGCTTTTCAGTGAATAGCAGCCAGGCACATTTTAGCTAGTTTTACTTGTAAGTGGGGTTGGAAACACTTTTCAGGCCCAGTACTGCACTCAAAAAATGCAGCCCTAAGGTCTCTCATGATAGCAGGTGGTTAAGTAGAAATGTGCCACTTGGCTGACCCAGCAGGAGCAAACGTATGCCAAAAATGTACACAGAATGAGCTTTTCAGTGAATAGCAGCCAGGCACATTTTGGCTAGTTTTACTTGTAAGTGGGGTTGGAAACGCTTTTCAGGATCAGTACTGGGCTCAAAACATGCAGCCCTGACGTCTCTCCAAGATAGCAGGTGGTTAAATAGAAATTCGCTGCTCAGCTGACCCGGCAGGAGCAAACGTATGCCAAAAATGTACGCAGAATGAGCTTTTCAGTGAAGAGCAGCCAGGCACATTTTAGCTAGTTTTACTTATAAAAGGGGTTGGAAACACTTTTCAGGTTCAGTACTGGGCTCAAAACATGCAGCCCTGAGGTCTCTCCTGATAGGAGGTAGTTAAGTAGAACTTCGCTGCTCAGCTGACCCGGCAGGAGCAAATATATGCCAAAAATGTACGCAGAATGAGCTTTTCAGTGAATAGCAGCCAGGCACATTTTAGCTAGTTTTACTTGTAAGTGGGGTTGGAAACGCTTTTCAGGCTCAGTACTGGGCTCAAACATGCAGCCCTGAGGTCTCTCATGATAGCAGGTGGTTAAATAGAAATTCGCTGCTCAGCTGACCCGGTAGGAGCAAACGTATGCCAAAAATGTAAGCAGAATGAGCTTTTCAGTGAATAGCAGCCAGGCACATTTTAGCTAGTTTTACTTGTAAGTGGGGTTGGAAACGCTTTTCAGGATCAGTACTGGGCTCAAAACATGCAGCCCTGAGGTCTCTCATGATAGCAGGTGGTTAAATAGAAATTCGCTGCTCAGCTGACCCGGTAGGAGCAAACGTATGCCAAAAATGTAAGCAGAATGACCTTTTCAATGAATAGCAGCCAGGCACATTTTAGCTAGTTTTACTTGTAAGTGGGGTTGGAAATGCTTTTCAGGCTCAGTACTGGGCTCAAAAGATGCAGCTCTGAGGTCTCTCCTGATAGGAGGTAGTTAAGTAGAACTTCGCTGCTCAGCTGACCCGGCAGGACCAAATATATGCCAAAAATGTACGCAGAATGAGCTTTTCAGTGAATAGCAGCCAGGCACATTTTAGCTAGTTTTACTTGTAAGTGGGGTTGGAAACACTTTTCAGCCTCAGTACTGTACTCAAAACATGCAGCCCTAAGGTCTCTCATGATAGCAGGTGGTTAAGTAGAAATTTGCCACTTGGCTGACCCAGCAGGAGATAACGTATGCCAAAAATGTACACAGAATGAGCTTTTTTTTTAGTGATAGCAGCCAGGCACATTTTAGCTAGTTTTATTTGTAAGTGGGGTTGGAAACGCTTTTCAGGATCAGTACTGGGCTCAAAACATGCAGCTCTGAGGTCTCTCCTGATAGGAGGTAGTTAAGTAGAACTTCGCTGCTCAGCTGACCCGGCAGGAGCAAATATATGCCAAAAATGTACGCAGAATGAGCTTTTCAGTGAATAGCAGCCAGGCACATTTTAGCTCGTTTTACTTGTAAGTGGGGTTGGAAACACTTTTCAGGCTCAGTACTGCACTCAAAAAAATGCAGCCCTAAGGTCTCTCATGATAGCAGGTGGTTAAGTAGAAATGTGCCACTTGGCTGACCCAGCAGGAGCAAACGTATGCCAAAAATGTACACAGAATGAGCTTTTCAGTGAATAGCAGCCAGGCACATTTTGGCTAGTTTTACTTGTAAGTGGGGTTGGAAACGCTTTTCAGGGTCAGTACTGGGCTCAAAACATGCAGCTCTGAGGTCTCTCCTGATAGGAGGTAGTTAAGTAGAACTTCGCTGCTCAGCTGACCCGGCAGGAGCAAATGTATGCCAAAAATGTACGCAGAATCAGCTTTTCAGTGAAGAGCAGCCAGGCACATTCTAGCAAGTTTTACTTGTAAGTGGGGTTGGAAACGCTTTTCAGGCTCAGTACTACGCTCAAAAGATGCAGCCCTGAGGTCTCTCATGATATCAGGTGGTTAAATAGAAATTCGCTGCTCAGCTGACCCGGCAGGAGCAAACGTATGCCAAAAATGTACACAGAATGAGCTTTTCAGTGAATAGCAGCCAGGCACATTCTAGCAAGTTTTACTTGTAAGTGGGGTTGGAAACGCTTTTCAGGCTCAGTACTGCGCTAAAAAGATGCAGCCCTGAGGTCTCTCTTGATAGGAGGTGGTTAAGTAGAAATTTGCCACTTGGCTGACCCAGCAGGAGCAAACGTATGACAAAAATGTACACAGAATGAGCTTTTCAGTGAATAGCAGCCAGGCACATTCTAGCAAGTTTTACTTGTAAGTGGGGTTGGAAACGCTTTTCAGGCTCAGTACTGCGCTCAAAAGATGCAGCCCTGAGGTCTCTCATAATAGCAGGTGGTTAAGTAGAACTTCGCTGCTCAGCTGACCCGGCAGGAGCAAATGTATGCCAAAAATGTACGCAGAATGAGCTTTTCAGTGACTAGCAGCCAGGCACATTCTAGCAAGTTTTACTTGTAAGTGGGGTTGGAAACGCTTTTCAGGCTCAGTACTGCGCTCAAAAGATGCAGCCCTGAGGTCACTCATGATAGCAGGTGGTTAAGTAGAAATTCGCTGCTCAGCTGACCCGGCAGGAGCAAACGTATGCCAAAAATGTACGCAGAATGAGCTTTTCAGTGAAGAGCAGGCAGGCATATTTTAGCTAGTTTTACTTGTAAGTGGGGTTGGAAACGCTTTTCAGCCTCAGTACGGGGCTCAAAATATGCAGCCCTGAGGTCTCTCCTGATATCAGGTGGTTAAGTAGAACTTCGCTGCTCAGCTGACCTGGCAGGAGCAAATGTATGTCAAAAATGTATGCAGAATCAGCTTTTCAGTGAAGAGCAGCCAGGCACATTTTAGCTAGTTTTACTTGTAAGTGGGGTTGGAAACGCTTTTCAGGATCAGTACTGGGCTCAAAACATGCAGCCCTGAGGTCTCTCATGATAGCAGGTGGTTAAATAGAAATTCGCTGCTCAGCTGACCCGGCAGGAGCAAATGTATGCCAAAAATGTACGCAGAATGAGCTTTTCAGTGAAGAGCAGCCAGGCACATTCTAGCAAGTTTTACTTGTAAGTGGGGTTGGAAACGCTTTTCAGGCTCAGTACTGCGCTCAAAAGATGCAGCCCTGAGGTCTCTCATGATAGCAGGTGGTTAAGTAGAAGTTTGCCACTTGGCTGACCCAGCAGGAGCAAACGTATGCCAAAAATGTACACAGAATGAGCTTTTCAGTGAATAGTAGCCAGGCACATTTTAACTAGTTTTACTTGTAAGTGGGGTTGGAAACGCTTTTCAGAATCAGTACTGGGCTCAAAACATGCAGCCCTGAGGTCTGTCATGATAGCAGGTGGTTAAGTAGAAATTTGCCACTTGGCTGACCCAGCCGGAGCAAACGTATGCCAAAAATGTACACAGAATGAGCTTTTCAGTGAATAGCAGCCAGGCACATTTTAGCTAGTTTTACTTGTAAGTGGGGTTGGAAACGCTTTTCAGGATCAGTACTGGGCTCAAAACATGCAGCTCAGAGGTCTCTCCTGATAGGAGGTAGTTAAGTAGAACTTCGCTGCTCAGCTGACCCGGCAGGAGCAAATGTATGCCAAAAATGTACGCAGAATGAGCTTTTCAGTGACTAGCAGCCAGGCACATTTTAGCTCGTTTTACTTGTAAGTGGGGTTGGAAACGCTTTTCAAGCTCAGTACTGCTCTCAAAAGATGCAGCCCTGAGGTCTCTCATGATAGCAGGTGGTTAATTAGAAATTCGCTGCTCAGCTGACCCGGCAGGAGCAAACGTATGCCAAAAATGCACGCAGAATGAGCTTTTCAGTGAATAGCAGCCAGGCACATTTTAGCTAGTTTTATTTGTAAGTGGGGTTGGAAATGCTTTTCAGGCTCAGTACTGGGCTCAAAAGATGCAGCTCTGAGGTCTCTCCTGATAGGAGGTAGTTAAGTAGAACTTCGCTGCTCAGCTGACCCGGCAGGACCAAATATATGCCAAAAATGTACGCAGAATGAGCTTTTCAGTGAAGAGCAGCCAGGCACATTCTAGCAAGTTTTACTTGTAAGTGGGGTTGGAAACGCTTTTCAGGCTCAGTACTACGCTCAAAAGATGCAGCCCTGAGGTCTCTCATGATATCAGGTGGTTAAATAGAAATTCGCTGCTCAGCTGACCCGGCAGGAGCAAACGTATGCCAAAAATGTACACAGAATGAGCTTTTCAGTGAATAGCAGCCAGGCACATTCTAGCAAGTTTTACTTGTAAGTGGGGTTGGAAACGCTTTTCAGGCTCAGTACTGCGCTAAAAAGATGCAGCCCTGAGGTCTCTCTTGATAGGAGGTGGTTAAGTAGAAATTTGCCACTTGGCTGACCCAGCAGGAGCAAACGTATGACAAAAATGTACACAGAATGAGCTTTTCAGTGAATAGCAGCCAGGCACATTCTAGCAAGTTTTACTTGTAAGTGGGGTTGGAAACGCTTTTCAGGCTCAGTACTGCGCTCAAAAGATGCAGCCCTGAGGTCTCTCATAATAGCAGGTGGTTAAGTAGAACTTCGCTGCTCAGCTGACCCGGCAGGAGCAAATGTATGCCAAAAATGTACGCAGAATGAGCTTTTCAGTGACTAGCAGCCAGGCACATTCTAGCAAGTTTTACTTGTAAGTGGGGTTGGAAACGCTTTTCAGGCTCAGTACTGCGCTCAAAAGATGCAGCCCTGAGGTCACTCATGATAGCAGGTGGTTAAGTAGAAATTCGCTGCTCAGCTGACCCGGCAGGAGCAAACGTATGCCAAAAATGTACGCAGAATGAGCTTTTCAGTGAAGAGCAGGCAGGCATATTTTAGCTAGTTTTACTTGTAAGTGGGGTTGGAAATGCTTTTCAGCCTCAGTACGGGGCTCAAAATATGCAGCCCTGAGGTCTCTCCTGATATCAGGTGGTTAAGTAGAACTTCGCTGCTCAGCTGACCTGGCAGGAGCAAATGTATGCCAAAAATGTATGCAGAATCAGCTTTTCAGTGAAGAGCAGCCAGGCACATTTTAGCTAGTTTTACTTGTAAGTGGGGTTGGAAACGCTTTTCAGGATCAGTACTGGGCTCAAAACATGCAGCCCTGAGGTCTCTCATGATAGCAGGTGGTTAAATAGAAATTCGCTGCTCAGCTGACCCGGCAGGAGCAAATGTATGCCAAAAATGTACGCAGAATGAGCTTTTCAGTGAAGAGCAGCCAGGCACATTCTAGCAAGTTTTACTTGTAAGTGGGGTTGGAAACGCTTTTCAGGCTCAGTACTGCGCTCAAAAGATGCAGCCCTGAGGTCTCTCATGATAGCAGGTGGTTAAGTAGAAGTTTGCCACTTGGCTGACCCAGCAGGAGCAAACGTATGCCAAAAATGTACACAGAATGAGCTTTTCAGTGAATAGTAGCCAGGCACATTTTAACTAGTTTTACTTGTAAGTGGGGTTGGAAACGCTTTTCAGAATCAGTACTGGGCTCAAAACATGCAGCCCTGAGGTCTGTCATGATAGCAGGTGGTTAAGTAGAAATTTGCCACTTGGCTGACCCAGCCGGAGCAAACGTATGCCAAAAATGTACACAGAATGAGCTTTTCAGTGAATAGCAGCCAGGCACATTTTAGCTAGTTTTACTTGTAAGTGGGGTTGGAAACGCTTTTCAGGATGAGTACTGGGCTCAAAACATGCAGCTCAGAGGTCTCTCCTGATAGGAGGTAGTTAAGTAGAACTTCGCTGCTCAGCTGACCCGGCAGGAGCAAATGTATGCCAAAAATGTACGCAGAATGAGCTTTTCAGTGACTAGCAGCCAGGCACATTTTAGCTCGTTTTACTTGTAAGTGGGGTTGGAAACGCTTTTCAAGCTCAGTACTGCTCTCAAAAGATGCAGCCCTGAGGTCTCTCATGATAGCAGGTGGTTAATTAGAAATTCGCTGCTCAGCTGACCCGGCAGGAGCAAACGTATGCCAAAAATGCACGCAGAATGAGCTTTTCAGTGAATAGCAGCCAGGCACATTTTAGCTAGTTTTATTTGTAAGTGGGGTTGGAAATGCTTTTCAGGCTCAGTACTGGGCTCAAAAGATGCAGCTCTGAGGTCTCTCCTGATAGGAGGTAGTTAAGTAGAACTTCGCTGCTCAGCTGACCCGGCAGGACCAAATATATGCCAAAAATGTACGCAGAATGAGCTTTTCAGTGAATAGCAGCCAGGCACATTTTAGCTAGTTTTACTTGTAACTGGGGTTGGAAACACTTTTCAGCCTCAGTACTGCACTCAAAACATGCAGCTCTAAGGTCTCTCATGATAGCAGGTGGTTAAGTAGAAATTTGCCACTTGGCTGACCCAGCAGGAGCAAACGTATGCCAAAAATGTACACAGAATGAGCTTTTTTTTTAGTGAATAGCAGCCAGGCACATTTTAGCTAGTTTTACTTGTAAGTGGGGTTGGAAACGCTTTTCAGGATCAGTACTGGGCTCAAAACATGCAGCTCTGAGGTCTCTCCTGATAGGAGGTAGTTAAGTAGAACTTTGCTGCTCAGCTGACCCGGCAGGAGCAAATGTATGCCAAAAATGTACGCAGAATGAGCTTTCCAGTGACTTGCAGCCAGGCACATTTTAGCTCGTTTTACTTGTAAGTGGGGTTGGAAACGCTTTTCAGGCTCAGTACTGCGCTCAAAAGATGCAGCCCTGAGGTCTCTCATGATAGCTGGTGGTTAAGTAGAAATTCGCTGCTCAGCTGACCCGGCAGGAGCAAACGTATGCCAAAAATGTACGCAGAATGAGCTTTTCAGTGAAGAGCAGCCAGGCATATTTTAGCTAGTTTTACTTGTAAGTGGGGTTGGAAACGCTTTTCAGGCTCAGTACGGGGCTCAAAACATGCAGCCCTGAGGTCTCTCCTGATAGGAGGTATTTAAGTAGAACTTCGCTGCTCAGCTGACAAGGCAGGAGCAAATGTATGCCAAAAATGTACGCAGAATCAGCTTTTCAGTGAAGAGCAGCCAGGCACATTCTAGCAGGTTTTACTTGTAAGTGGGGTTGGAAACGATTTTCAGGCTCAGTACTACGCTCAAAAGATGCAGCCCTGAGGTCTCTCATGATATCAGGTGGTTAAATAGAAATTTGCTGCTCAGCTGACCCGGCAGGAGCAAACGTATGCCAAAAATGTACGCAGAATGAGCTTTCAGTGAAGAGCAGCCAGGCACATTCTAGCAAGTTTTACTTGTAAGTGGGGTTGGAAACGTTTTTCAGGCTCAGTACTGCGCTAAAAAGATGCAGCCCCGAGGTCTCTCTTGATAGGAGGTGGTTGGAAACGCTTTTCAGGATCAGTACAGGCTCAAAACATGCAGCCCTGAGGTCTCTCATGATAGCAGGTGGTTAAATAGAAATTCGCTGCTCAGCTGACCCGGTAGGAGCAAACGTATGCCAAAAATGTAAGCAGAATGAGCTTTTCAGTGAATAGCAGCCAGGCACATTTTAGCTAGTTTTACTTGTAAGTGGGGTTGGAAATGCTTTTCAGGCTCAGTACTGGGCTCAAAAGATGCAGCTCTGAGGTCTCTCCTGATAGGAGGTAGTTAAGTAGACTTTCGCTGCTCAGCTGACCCGGCAGGAGCAAATATATGCCAAAAATGTACGCAGAATGAGCTTTTCAGTGAATAGCAGCCAGGCACATTTTAGCTAGTTTTACTTGTAAGTGGGGTTGGAAACACTTTTCAGGCCCAGTACTGCACTCAAAAAATGCAGCCCTAAGGTCTCTCATGATAGCAGGTGGTTAAGTAGAAATGTGCCACTTGGCTGACCCAGCAGGAGCAAACGTATGCCAAAAATGTACACAGAATGAGCTTTTCAGTGAATAGCAGCCAGGCACATTTTGGCTAGTTTTACTTGTAAGTGGGGTTGGAAACGCTTTTCAGGATCAGTACTGGGCTCAAAACATGCAGCCCTGACGTCTCTCCAAGATAGCAGGTGGTTAAATAGAAATTCGCTGCTCAGCTTACCCGGCAGGAGCAAACGTATGCCAAAAATGTTCGCAGAATGAGCTTTTCAGTGAAGAGCAGCCAGGCACATTTTAGCTAGTTTTACTTATAAGAGGGGTTGGAAACACTTTTCAGGTTCAGTACTGGGCTCAAAACATGCAGCCCTGAGGTCTCTCCTGATAGGAGGTAGTTAAGTAGAACTTCGCTGCTCAGCTGACCCGGCAGGAGCAAATATATGCCAAAAATGTACGCAGAATGAGCTTTTCAGTGAATAGCAGCCAGGCACATTTTAGCTAGTTTTACTTGTAAGTGGGGTTGGAAACGCTTTTCAGGTTCAGTACTGGGCTCAAACATGCAGCCCTGAGGTCTCTCATGATAGCAGGTGGTTAAATAGAAATTCGCTGCTCAGCTGACCCGGTAGGAGCAAACGTATGCCAAAAATGTAAGCAGAATGAGCTTTTCAGTGAATAGTAGCCAGGCACATTTTAACTAGTTTTACTTGTAAGTGGGGTTGGAAACGCTTTTCAGGATCAGTACTGGGCTCAGAACATGCAGCCCTGAGGTCTGTCATGATAGCAGGTGGTTAAGTAGAAATTTGCCACTTGGCTGACCCAGCAGGAGCAAACGTATGCCAAAAATGTACACAGAATGAGCTTTTTTTTTAGTGAATAGCAGCCAGGCACATTTTAGCTAGTTTTACTTGTAAGTGGGGTTGGAAACGCTTTTCAGGATCAGTACTGGGCTCAAAACATGCAGCTCTGAGGTCTCTCCTGATAGGAGGTATTTAAGTAGAACTTTGCTGCTCAGCTGACAAGGCAGGAGCAAATGTATGCCAAAAATGTACGCAGAATGAGCTTTTCAGTGACTTGCAGCCAGGCACATTCTAGCAAGTTTTACTTGTAAGTGGGGTTGGAAACGCTTTTCAGGCTCAGTACTGCGCTCAAAAGATGCAGCCCTGAGGTCTCTCATGATAGCTGGTGGTTAAGTAGAAATTCGCTGCTCAGCTGACCCGGCAGGAGCAAACGTATGCCAAAAATGTACGCAGAATGAGCTTTTCAGTGAAGAGCAGCCAGGCATATTTTAGCTAGTTTTGCTTGTAAGTGGGGTTGGAAACGCTTTTCAGGCTCAGTACGGGGCTAAAAACATGCAGCCCTGAGGTCTCTCCTGATAGGAGGTATTTAAGTAGAACTTCGCTGCTCAGCTGACAAGGCAGGAGCAAATGTATGCCAAAAATGTACGCAGAATCAGCTTTTCAGTGAAGAGCAGCCAGGCACATTCTAGCAAGTTTTACTTGTAAGTGGGGTTGGAAGCGATTTTCAGGCTCAGTACTACGCTCAAAAGATGCAGCCCTGAGGTCTCTCATGATATCAGGTGGTTAAATAGAAATTCGCTGCTCAGCTGACCCGGCAGGAGCAAACGTATGCCAAAAATGTACGCAGAATGAGCTTTCAGTGAAGAGCAGCCAGGCACATTCTGGCAAGTTTTACTTGTAAGTGGGGTTGGAAACGCTTTTCAGGCTCAGTACTGCGCTAAAAAGATGCAGCCCTGAGGTCTCTCTTGATAGGAGGTGGTTGGAAACGCTTTTCAGGATCAGTACTGGGCTCAAAACATGCAGCCCTGAGGTCTCTCATGATAGCAGGTGGTTAAATAGAAATTCGCTGCTCAGCTGACCCGGTAGGAGCAAACGTATGCCAAAAATGTAAGCAGAATGAGCTTTTCAGTGAATAGCAGCCAGGCACATTTTAGCTAGTTTTACTTGTAAGTGGGGTTGGAAATGCTTTTCAGGCTCAGTACTGGGCTCAAAAGATGCAGCTCTGAGGTCTCTCCTGATAGGAGGTAGTTAAGTAGAACTTCGCTGCTCAGCTGACCCGGCAGGAGCAAATATATGCCAAAAATGTACGCAGAATGAGCTTTTCAGTGAATAGCAGCCAGGCACATTTTAGCTAGTTTTACTTGTAAGTGGGGTTGGAAACACTTTTCAGGCCCAGTACTGCACTCAAAAAATGCAGCCCTAAGGTCTCTCATGATAGCAGGTGGTTAAGTAGAAATGTGCCACTTGGCTGACCCAGCAGGAGCAAACGTATGCCAAAAATGTACACAGAATGAGCTTTTCAGTGAATAGCAGCCAGGCACATTTTGGCTAGTTTTACTTGTAAGTGGGGTTGGAAACGCTTTTCAGGATCAGTACTGGGCTCAAAACATGCAGCCCTGACGTCTCTCCAAGATAGCAGGTGGTTAAATAGAAATTCGCTGCTCAGCTTACCCGGCAGGAGCAAACGTATGCCAAAAATGTACGCAGAATGAGCTTTTCAGTGAAGAGCAGCCAGGCACATTTTAGCTAGTTTTACTTATAAGAGGGGTTGGAAACACTTTTCAGGTTCAGTACTGGGCTCAAAACATGCAGCCCTGAGGTCTCTCCTGATAGGAGGTAGTTAAGTAGAACTTCGCTGCTCAGCTGACCCGGCAGGAGCAAATGTATGCCAAAAATGTACGCAGAATCAGCTTTTCAGTGAAAAGCAGCCAGGCACATTCTAGCAAGTTTTACTTGTAAGTGCGGTTGGAAACGCTTTTCAGGCTCAGTACTGCGCTCAAAAGATGCAGCCCTGAGGTCTCTCAGGATAGGAGGTAGTTAAGTAGAACTTCGCTGCTCAGCTGACCCGGCAGGAGCAAATGTATGCCAAAAATGTACGCAGAATGAGCTTTTCAGTGAATAGCAGCCAGGCACATTCTAGCAAGTTTTACTTGTAAGTGGGGTTGGAAACGCTTTTCAGGCTCAGTACTGCGCTCAAAAGATGCAGCCCTGAGGTCTCTCATGATAGCAGGTGGTTAAGTAGAACTTCGTTGCTCAGCTGACCCGGCAGAAGCAAATGTATGCCAAAAATGTACGCAGAATGAGCTTTTCAGTGACTAGCAGCCAGGCACATTCTACAAGTTTTACTTGTAAGTGGGGTTGGAAACGCTTTTCAGGCTCAGTACGGGGCTCAAAATATGCAGCCCTGAGGTCTCTCCTGATATCAGGTGGTTAAGTAGAACTTCGCTGCTCAGCTGACCCGACAGGAGCAAATGTATGCCAAAAATGTATGCAGAATCAGCTTTTCAGTGAAGAGCAGCCAGGCACATTTTAGCTAGTTTTACTTGTAAGTGGGGTTGGAAACGCTTTTCAGGCTCAGTACTGGGCTCAAACATGCAGCCCTGAGGTCTCTCATGATAGCAGGTGGTTAAATAGAAATTCGCTGCTCAGCTGACCCGGTAGGAGCAAACGTATGCCAAAAATGTAAGCAGAATGAGCTTTTCAGTGAATAGCAGCCAGGCACATTTTAGCTAGTTTTATTTGTAAGTGGGGTTGGAAGTGCTTTTCAGGCTCAGTACTGGGCTCAAAAGATGCAGCTCTGAGGTCTCTCCTGATAGGAGGTAGTTAAGTAGAACTTCGCTGCTCAGCTGACCCGGCAGGACCAAATATATGCCAAAAATGTACGCAGAATGAGCTTTTCAGTGAATAGCAGCCAGGCACATTTTAGCTAGTTTTACTTGTAAGTGGGGTTGGAAACACTTTTCAGCCTCAGTACTGCACTCAAAACATGCAGCCCTAAGGTCTCTCATGATAGCAGGTGGTTAAGTAGAAATTTGCCACTTGGCTGACCCAGCAGGAGCAAACGTATGCCAAAAATGTACACAGAATGAGCTTTTTTTTTAGTGAATAGCAGCCAGGCACATTTTAGCTAGTTTTACTTGTAAGTGGGGTTGGAAACGCTTTTCAGGCTCAGTACGGGGCTCAAAATATGCAGCCCTGAGGTCTCTCCTGATATCAGGTGGTTAAGTAGAACTTCGCTGCTCAGCTGACCTGGCAGGAGCAAATGTATGCCAAAAATGTATGCAGAATCAGCTTTTCAGTGAAGAGCAGCCAGGCACATTTTAGCTAGTTTTACTTGTAAGTGGGGTTGGAAACGCTTTTCAGGATCAGTACTGGGCTCAAAACATGCAGCCCTGAGGTCTCTCATGATAGCAGGTGGTTAAATAGAAATTCGCTGCTCAGCTGACCCGGCAGGAGCAAATGTATGCCAAAAATGTACGCAGAATGAGCTTTTCAGTGAAGAGCAGCCAGGCACATTCTAGCAAGTTTTACTTGTAAGTGGGGTTGGAAACGCTTTTCAGGCTCAGTACTGCGCTCAAAAGATGCAGCCCTGAGGTCTCTCATGATAGCAAGTGGTTAAGTAGAAGTTTGCCACTTGGCTGACCCAGCAGGAGCAAACGTATGCCAAAAATGTACACAGAATGAGCTTTTCAGTGAATAGTAGCCAGGCACATTTTAACTAGTTTTACTTGTAAGTGGGGTTGGAAACGCTTTTCAGGATCAGTACTGGGCTCAAAACATGCAGCCCTGAGGTCTGTCATGATAGCAGGTGGTTAAGTAGAAATTTGCCACTTGGCTGACCCAGCAGGAGCAAACGTATGCCAAAAATGTACACAGAATGAGCTTTTCAGTGAATAGCAGCCAGGCACATTTTAGCTAGTTTTACTTGTAAGTGGGGTTGGAAACGCTTTTCAGGATCAGTACTGGGCTCAAAACATGCAGCTCAGAGGTCTCTCCTGATAGGAGGTAGTTAAGTAGAACTTCGCTGCTCAGCTGACCCGGCAGGAGCAAATGTATGCCAAAAATGTACGCAGAATGAGCTTTTCAGTGACTAGCAGCCAGGCACATTTTAGCTCGTTTTACTTGTAAGTGGGGTTGGAAACGCTTTTCAAGCTCAGTACTGCTCTCAAAAGATGCAGCCCTGAGGTCTCTCATGATAGCAGGTGGTTAATTAGAAATTCGCTGCTCAGCTGACCCGGCAGGAGCAAACGTATGCCAAAAATGCACACAGAATGAGCTTTTCAGTGAATAGCAGCCAGGCACATTTTAGCTAGTGTTATTTGTAAGTGGGGTTGGAAATGCTTTTCAGGCTCAGTACTGGGCTCAAAAGATGCAGCTCTGAGGTCTCTCCTGATAGGAGGTAGTTAAGTAGAACTTCGCTGCTCAGCTGACCCGGCAGGACCAAATATATGCCAAAAATGTACGCAGAATGAGCTTTTCAGTGAATAGCAGCCAGGCACATTTTAGCTAGTTTTACTTGTAACTGGGGTTGGAAACACTTTTCAGCCTCAGTACTGCACTCAAAACATGCAGCTCTAAGGTCTCTCATGATAGCAGGTGGTTAAGTAGAAATTTGCCACTTGGCTGACCCAGCAGGAGCAAACGTATGCCAAAAATGTACACAGAATGAGCTTTTTTTTTAGTGAATAGCAGCCAGGCACATTTTAGCTAGTTTTACTTGTAAGTGGGGTTGGAAACGCTTTTCAGGATCAGTACTGGGCTCAAAACATGCAGCTCTGAGGTCTCTCCTGATAGGAGGTAGTTAAGTAGAACTTCGCTGCTCAGCTGACCCGGCAGGAGCAAATGTATGCCAAAAATGTACGCAGAATGAGCTTTTCAGTGACTTGCAGCCAGGCACATTTTAGCTCGTTTTACTTGTAAGTGGGGTTGGAAACGCTTTTCAGGCTCAGTACTGCGCTCAAAAGATGCAGCCCTGAGGTCTCTCATGATAGCTGGTGGTTAAGTAGAAATTCGCTGCTCAGCTGACCCGGCAGGAGCAAACGTATCCCAAAAATGTACGCAGAATGAGCTTTTCAGTGAAGAGCAGCCAGGCATATTTTAGCTAGTTTTACTTGTAAGTGGGGTTGGAAACGCTTTTCAGGCTCAGTACGGGGCTCAAAACATGCAGCCCTGAGGTCTCTCCTGATAGGAGGTATTTAAGTAGAACTTCGCTGCTCAGCTGACCCGGCAGGAGCAAATGTATGCCAAAAATGTACGCAGAATCAGCTTTTCAGTGAAGAGCAGCCAGGCACATTCTAGCAAGTTTTACTTGTAAGTGGGGTTGGAAACGATTTTCAGGCTCAGTACTGGGCTCAAAACATGCAGCTCAGAGGTCTCTCCTGATAGGAGGTAGTTAAGTAGAACTTCGCTGCTCAGCTGACCCGGCAGGAGCAAATGTATGCCAAAAATGTACGCAGAATGAGCTTTTCAGTGACTAGCAGCCAGGCACATTTTAGCTCGTTTTACTTGTAAGTGGGGTTGGAAACGCTTTTCAAGCTCAGTACTGCTCTCAAAAGATGCAGCCCTGAGGTCTCTCATGATAGCAGGTGGTTAATTAGAAATTCGCTGCTCAGCTGACCCGGCAGGAGCAAACGTATGCCAAAAATGCACACAGAATGAGCTTTTCAGTGAATAGCAGCCAGGCACATTTTAGCTAGTGTTATTTGTAAGTGGGGTTGGAAATGCTTTTCAGGCTCAGTACTGGGCTCAAAAGATGCAGCTCTGAGGTCTCTCCTGATAGGAGGTAGTTAAGTAGAACTTCGCTGCTCAGCTGACCCGGCAGGACCAAATATATGCCAAAAATGTACGCAGAATGAGCTTTTCAGTGAATAGCAGCCAGGCACATTTTAGCTAGTTTTACTTGTAACTGGGGTTGGAAACACTTTTCAGCCTCAGTACTGCACTCAAAACATGCAGCCCTAAGGTCTCTCATGATAGCAGGTGGTTAAGTAGAAATTTGCCACTTGGCTGACCCAGCAGGAGCAAACGTATGCCAAAAATGTACACAGAATGAGCTTTTTTTTTAGTGAATAGCAGCCAGGCACATTTTAGCTAGTTTTACTTGTAAGTGGGGTTGGAAACGCTTTTCAGGATCAGTACTGGGCTCAAAACATGCAGCTCTGAGGTCTCTCCTGATAGGAGGTAGTTAAGTAGAACTTCGCTGCTCAGCTGACCCGGCAGGAGCAAATGTATGCCAAAAATGTACGCAGAATGAGCTTTTCAGTGACTTGCAGCCAGGCACATTTTAGCTCGTTTTACTTGTAAGTGGGGTTGGAAACGCTTTTCAGGCTCAGTACTGCGCTCAAAAGATGCAGCCCTGAGGTCTCTCATGATAGCTGGTGGTTAAGTAGAAATTCGCTGCTCAGCTGACCCGGCAGGAGCAAACGTATCCCAAAAATGTACGCAGAATGAGCTTTTCAGTGAAGAGCAGCCAGGCATATTTTAGCTAGTTTTACTTGTAAGTGGGGTTGGAAACGCTTTTCAGGCTCAGTACGGGGCTCAAAACATGCAGCCCTGAGGTCTCTCCTGATAGGAGGTATTTAAGTAGAACTTCGCTGCTCAGCTGACCCGGCAGGAGCAAATGTATGCCAAAAATGTACGCAGAATCAGCTTTTCAGTGAAGAGCAGCCAGGCACATTCTAGCAAGTTTTACTTGTAAGTGGGGTTGGAAACGATTTTCAGGCTCAGTACTGCGCTCAAAAGATGCAGCCCTGAGGTCTCTCATGATATCAGGTGGTTAAATAGAAATTCGCTGCTCAGCTGACCCGGCAGGAGCAAACGTATGCCAAAAATGTACGCAGAATGAGCTTTCAGTGAAGAGCAGCCAGGCACATTCTAGCAAGTTTTACTTGTAAGTGGGGTTGGAAACGCTTTTCAGGCTCAGTACTGCGCTAAAAAGATGCAGCCCTGAGGTCTCTCTTGATAGGAGGTGGTTGGAAACGCTTTTCAGGATCAGTACTGGGCTCAAAACATGCAGCCCTGAGGTCTCTCATGATAGCAGGTGGTTAAATAGAAATTCGCTGCTCAGCTGACCCGGTAGGAGCAAACGTATGCCAAAAATGTAAGCAGAATGAGCTTTTCAGTGAATAGCAGCCAGGCACAATTTAGCTAGTTTTACTTGTAAGTGGGGTTGGAAATGCTTTTCAGGCTTAGTACTGGGCTCAAAAGATGCAGCTTTGAGGTCTCTCCTGATAGGAGGTAGTTAAGTAGAACTTCGCTGCTCAGCTGACCCGGCAGGAGCAAATATATGCCAAAAATGTACGCAGAATGAGCTTTTCAGTGAATAGCAGCCAGGCACATTTTAGCTAGTTTTACTTGTAAGTGGGGTTGGAAACACTTTTCAGGCCCAGTACTGCACTCAAAAAATGCAGCCCTAAGGTCTCTCATGATAGCAGGTGGTTAAGTAGAAATGTGCCACTTGGCTGACCCAGCAGGAGCAAACGTATGCCAAAAATGTACACAGAATGAGCTTTTCAGTGAATAGCAGCCAGGCACATTTAGCTAGTTTTACTTGTAAGTGGGGTTGGAAACGCTTTTCAGGCTCAGTACTGCGCTCAAAAGATGCAGCCCTGAGGTCTCTCATGATAGCAGGTGGTTAAGTAGAACTTCGTTGCTCAGCTGACCCGGCAGAAGCAAATGTATGCCAAAAATGTACGCAGAATGAGCTTTTCAGTGACTAGCAGCCAGGCACATTCTACAAGTTTTACTTGTAAGTGGGGTTGGAAACGCTTTTCAGGCTCAGTACGGGGCTCAAAATATGCAGCCCTGAGGTCTCTCCTGATATCAGGTGGTTAAGTAGAACTTCGCTGCTCAGCTGACCCGACAGGAGCAAATGTATGCCAAAAATGTATGCAGAATCAGCTTTTCAGTGAAGAGCAGCCAGGCACATTTTAGCTAGTTTTACTTGTAAGTGGGGTTGGAAACGCTTTTCAGGCTCAGTACTGGGCTCAAACATGCAGCCCTGAGGTCTCTCATGATAGCAGGTGGTTAAATAGAAATTCGCTGCTCAGCTGACCCGGTAGGAGCAAACGTATGCCAAAAATGTAAGCAGAATGAGCTTTTCAGTGAATAGCAGCCAGGCACATTTTAGCTAGTTTTATTTGTAAGTGGGGTTGGAAGTGCTTTTCAGGCTCAGTACTGGGCTCAAAAGATGCAGCTCTGAGGTCTCTCCTGATAGGAGGTAGTTAAGTAGAACTTCGCTGCTCAGCTGACCCGGCAGGACCAAATATATGCCAAAAATGTACGCAGAATGAGCTTTTCAGTGAATAGCAGCCAGGCACATTTTAGCTAGTTTTACTTGTAAGTGGGGTTGGAAACACTTTTCAGCCTCAGTACTGCACTCAAAACATGCAGCCCTAAGGTCTCTCATGATAGCAGGTGGTTAAGTAGAAATTTGCCACTTGGCTGACCCAGCAGGAGCAAACGTATGCCAAAAATGTACACAGAATGAGCTTTTTTTTTTAGTGAATAGCAGCCAGGCACATTTTAGCTAGTTTTACTTGTAAGTGGGGTTGGAAACGCTTTTCAGGCTCAGTACGGGGCTCAAAATATGCAGCCCTGAGGTCTCTCCTGATATCAGGTGGTTAAGTAGAACTTCGCTGCTCAGCTGACCTGGCAGGAGCAAATGTATGCCAAAAATGTATGCAGAATCAGCTTTTCAGTGAAGAGCAGCCAGGCACATTTTAGCTAGTTTTACTTGTAAGTGGGGTTGGAAACGCTTTTCAGGATCAGTACTGGGCTCAAAACATGCAGCCCTGAGGTCTCTCATGATAGCAGGTGGTTAAATAGAAATTCGCTGCTCAGCTGACCCGGCAGGAGCAAATGTATGCCAAAAATGTACGCAGAATGAGCTTTTCAGTGAAGAGCAGCCAGGCACATTCTAGCAAGTTTTACTTGTAAGTGGGGTTGGAAACGCTTTTCAGGCTCAGTACTGCGCTCAAAAGATGCAGCCCTGAGGTCTCTCATGATAGCAAGTGGTTAAGTAGAAGTTTGCCACTTGGCTGACCCAGCAGGAGCAAACGTATGCCAAAAATGTACACAGAATGAGCTTTTCAGTGAATAGTAGCCAGGCACATTTTAACTAGTTTTACTTGTAAGTGGGTTGGAAACGCTTTTCAGGATCAGTACTGGGCTCAAAACATGCAGCCCTGAGGTCTGTCATGATAGCAGGTGGTTAAGTAGAAATTTGCCACTTGGCTGACCCAGCAGGAGCAAACGTATGCCAAAAATGTACACAGAATGAGCTTTTCAGTGAATAGCAGCCAGGCACATTTTAGCTAGTTTTACTTGTAAGTGGGGTTGGAAACGCTTTTCAGGATCAGTACTGGGCTCAAAACATGCAGCTCAGAGGTCTCTCCTGATAGGAGGTAGTTAAGTAGAACTCCGCTGCTCAGCTGACCCGGCAGGAGCAAATGTATGCCAAAAATGTACGCAGAATGAGCTTTTCAGTGACTAGCAGCCAGGCACATTTTAGCTCGTTTTACTTGTAAGTGGGGTTGGAAACGCTTTTCAAGCTCAGTACTGCTCTCAAAAGATGCAGCCCTGAGGTCTCTCATGATAGCAGGTGGTTAATTAGAAATTCGCTGCTCAGCTGACCCGGCAGGAGCAAACGTATGCCAAAAATGCACACAGAATGAGCTTTTCAGTGAATAGCAGCCAGGCACATTTTAGCTAGTGTTATTTGTAAGTGGGGTTGGAAATGCTTTTCAGGCTCAGTACTGGGCTCAAAAGATGCAGCTCTGAGGTCTCTCCTGATAGGAGGTAGTTAAGTAGAACTTCGCTGCTCAGCTGACCCGGCAGGACCAAATATATGCCAAAAATGTACGCAGAATGAGCTTTTCAGTGAATAGCAGCCAGGCACATTTTAGCTAGTTTTACTTGTAACTGGGGTTGGAAACACTTTTCAGCCTCAGTACTGCACTCAAAACATGCAGCCCTAAGGTCTCTCATGATAGCAGGTGGTTAAGTAGAAATTTGCCACTTGGCTGACCCAGCAGGAGCAAACGTATGCCAAAAATGTACACAGAATGAGCTTTTTTTTTAGTGAATAGCAGCCAGGCACATTTTAGCTAGTTTTACTTGTAAGTGGGGTTGGAAACGCTTTTCAGGATCAGTACTGGGCTCAAAACATGCAGCTCTGAGGTCTCTCCTGATAGGAGGTAGTTAAGTAGAACTTCGCTGCTCAGCTGACCCGGCAGGAGCAAATGTATGCCAAAAATGTACGCAGAATGAGCTTTTCAGTGACTTGCAGCCAGGCACATTTTAGCTCGTTTTACTTGTAAGTGGGGTTGGAAACGCTTTTCAGGCTCAGTACTGCGCTCAAAAGATGCAGCCCTGAGGTCTCTCATGATAGCTGGTGGTTAAGTAGAAATTCGCTGCTCAGCTGACCCGGCAGGAGCAAACGTATCCCAAAAATGTACGCAGAATGAGCTTTTCAGTGAAGAGCAGCCAGGCATATTTTAGCTAGTTTTACTTGTAAGTGGGGTTGGAAACGCTTTTCAGGCTCAGTACGGGGCTCAAAACATGCAGCCCTGAGGTCTCTCCTGATAGGAGGTATTTAAGTAGAACTTCGCTGCTCAGCTGACCCGGCAGGAGCAAATGTATGCCAAAAATGTACGCAGAATCAGCTTTTCAGTGAAGAGCAGCCAGGCACATTCTAGCAAGTTTTACTTGTAAGTGGGGTTGGAAACGATTTTCAGGCTCAGTACTGGGCTCAAAACATGCAGCTCAGAGGTCTCTCCTGATAGGAGGTAGTTAAGTAGAACTTCGCTGCTCAGCTGACCCGGCAGGAGCAAATGTATGCCAAAAATGTACGCAGAATGAGCTTTTCAGTGACTAGCAGCCAGGCACATTTTAGCTCGTTTTACTTGTAAGTGGGGTTGGAAACGCTTTTCAAGCTCAGTACTGCTCTCAAAAGATGCAGCCCTGAGGTCTCTCATGATAGCAGGTGGTTAATTAGAAATTCGCTGCTCAGCTGACCCGGCAGGAGCAAACGTATGCCAAAAATGCACACAGAATGAGCTTTTCAGTGAATAGCAGCCAGGCACATTTTAGCTAGTGTTATTTGTAAGTGGGGTTGGAAATGCTTTTCAGGCTCAGTACTGGGCTCAAAAGATGCAGCTCTGAGGTCTCTCCTGATAGGAGGTAGTTAAGTAGAACTTCGCTGCTCAGCTGACCCGGCAGGACCAAATATATGCCAAAAATGTACGCAGAATGAGCTTTTCAGTGAATAGCAGCCAGGCACATTTTAGCTAGTTTTACTTGTAACTGGGGTTGGAAACACTTTTCAGCCTCAGTACTGCACTCAAAACATGCAGCCCTAAGGTCTCTCATGATAGCAGGTGGTTAAGTAGAAATTTGCCACTTGGCTGACCCAGCAGGAGCAAACGTATGCCAAAAATGTACACAGAATGAGCTTTTTTTTTAGTGAATAGCAGCCAGGCACATTTTAGCTAGTTTTACTTGTAAGTGGGGTTGGAAACGCTTTTCAGGATCAGTACTGGGCTCAAAACATGCAGCTCTGAGGTCTCTCCTGATAGGAGGTAGTTAAGTAGAACTTCGCTGCTCAGCTGACCCGGCAGGAGCAAATGTATGCCAAAAATGTACGCAGAATGAGCTTTTCAGTGACTTGCAGCCAGGCACATTTTAGCTCGTTTTACTTGTAAGTGGGGTTGGAAACGCTTTTCAGGCTCAGTACTGCGCTCAAAAGATGCAGCCCTGAGGTCTCTCATGATAGCTGGTGGTTAAGTAGAAATTCGCTGCTCAGCTGACCCGGCAGGAGCAAACGTATCCCAAAAATGTACGCAGAATGAGCTTTTCAGTGAAGAGCAGCCAGGCATATTTTAGCTAGTTTTACTTGTAAGTGGGGTTGGAAACGCTTTTCAGGCTCAGTACGGGGCTCAAAACATGCAGCCCTGAGGTCTCTCCTGATAGGAGGTATTTAAGTAGAACTTCGCTGCTCAGCTGACCCGGCAGGAGCAAATGTATGCCAAAAATGTACGCAGAATCAGCTTTTCAGTGAAGAGCAGCCAGGCACATTCTAGCAAGTTTTACTTGTAAGTGGGGTTGGAAACGATTTTCAGGCTCAGTACTACGCTCAAAAGATGCAGCCCTGAGGTCTCTCATGATATCAGGTGGTTAAATAGAAATTCGCTGCTCAGCTGACCCGGCAGGAGCAAACGTATGCCAAAAATGTACGCAGAATGAGCTTTCAGTGAAGAGCAGCCAGGCACATTCTAGCAAGTTTTACTTGTAAGTGGGGTTGGAAACGCTTTTCAGGCTCAGTACTGCGCTAAAAAGATGCAGCCCTGAGGTCTCTCTTGATAGGAGGTGGTTGGAAACGCTTTTCAGGATCAGTACTGGGCTCAAAACATGCAGCCCTGAGGTCTCTCATGATAGCAGGTGGTTAAATAGAAATTCGCTGCTCAGCTGACCCGGTAGGAGCAAACGTATGCCAAAAATGTAAGCAGAATGAGCTTTTCAGTGAATAGCAGCCAGGCACATTTTAGCTAGTTTTACTTGTAAGTGGGGTTGGAAATGCTTTTCAGGCTTAGTACTGGGCTCAAAAGATGCAGCTTTGAGGTCTCTCCTGATAGGAGGTAGTTAAGTAGAACTTCGCTGCTCAGCTGACCCGGCAGGAGCAAATATATGCCAAAAATGTACGCAGAATGAGCTTTTCAGTGAATAGCAGCCAGGCACATTTTAGCTAGTTTTACTTGTAAGTGGGGTTGGAAACACTTTTCAGGCCCAGTACTGCACTCAAAAAATGCAGCCCTAAGGTCTCTCATGATAGCAGGTGGTTAAGTAGAAATGTGCCACTTG
The DNA here is from genome assembly GCF_964263255.1 of Lissotriton vulgaris. NCBI lineage: Eukaryota > Metazoa > Chordata > Amphibia > Caudata > Salamandridae > Lissotriton > Lissotriton vulgaris. The sequence goes on along the minus strand of NW_028242552.1, from coordinate 2,486,085 downwards.
GCTGACCCAGCAGGAGCAAACGTATGCCAAAAATGTACACAGAATGAGCTTTTCAGTGAATAGCAGCCAGGCACATTTTGGCTAGTTTTACTTGTAAGTGGGGTTGGAAACGCTTTTCAGGATCAGTACTGGGCTCAAAACATGCAGCCCTGACGTCTCTCCAAGATAGCAGGTGGTTAAATAGAAATTCGCTGCTCAGCTTACCCAGCAGGAGCAACCGTATGCCAAAAATGTACGCAGAATGAGCTTTTCAGTGAAGAGCAGCCAGGCACATTTTAGCTAGTTTTACTTATAAGAGGGGTTGGAAACACTTTTCAGGTTCAGTACTGGGCTCAAAACATGCAGCCCTGAGGTCTCTCCTGATAGGAGGTAGTTAAGTAGAACTTCGCTGCTCAGCTGACCCGGCAGGAGCAAATATATGCCAAAAATGTACGCAGAATGAGCTTTTCAGTGAATAGCAGCCAGGCACATTTTAGCTAGTTTTACTTGTAAGTGGGGTTGGAAACGCTTTTCAGGCTCAGTACTGGGCTCAAACATGCAGCCCTGAGGTCTCTCATGATAGCAGGTGGTTAAATAGAAATTCGCTGCTCAGCTGACCCGGTAGGAGCAAACATATGCCAAAAATGTAAGCAGAATGAGCTTTTCAGTGAATAGCAGCCAGGCACATTTTAGCTAGTTTTATTTGTAAGTGGGGTTGGAAATGCTTTTCAGGCTCAGTACTGGGCTCAAAAGATGCAGCTCTGAGGTCTCTCCTGATAGGAGGTAGTTAAGTAGAACTTCTCTGCTCAGCTGACCCGGCAGGACCAAATATATGCCAAAAATGTACGCAGAATGAGCTTTTCAGTGAATAGCAGCCAGGCACATTTTAGCTAGTTTTACTTGTAAGTGGGGTTGGAAACACTTTTCAGCCTCAGTACTGCACTCAAAACATGCAGCCCTAAGGTCTCTCATGATAGCAGGTGGTTAAGTAGAAATTTGCCACTTGGCTGACCCGCAGGAGCAAACGTATGCCAAAAATGTACACAGAATGAGCTTTTCAGTGAATAGCAGCCAGGCACATTTTAGCTAGTTTTACTTGTAAGTGGGGTTGGAAACGCTTTTCAGGATCAGTACTGGGCTCAAAACATGCAGCCCTAAGGTCTCTCATGATAGCAGGTGGTTAAGTAGAAATTTGCCACTTGGCTGACCCGCAGGAGCAAACGTATGCCAAAAATGTACACAGAATGAGCTTTTTTTTTAGTGAATAGCAGCCAGGCACATTTTAGCTAGTTTTACTTATAAGAGGGGTTGGAAACGCTTTTCAGGATCAGTACTGGGCTCAAAACATGCAGCCCTGAGGTCTCTCATGATAGCAGGTGGTTAAATAGAAATTCGCTGCTCAGCTGACCCGGCAGGAGCAAATGTATGCCAAAAATGTACGCAGAATGAGCTTTTCAGTGAAGAGCAGCCAGGCACATTCTAGCAAGTTTTACTTGTAAGTGGGGTTGGAAACGCTTTTCAGGCTCAGTACTGCGCTCAAAAGATGCAGCCCTGAGGTCTCTCATGATAGCAGGTGGTTAAGTAGAAGTTTGCCACTTGGCTGACCCAGCAGGAGCAAACATATGCCAAAAATGTACACAGAATGAGCTTTTCAGTGAATAGTAGCCAGGCACATTTGAACTAGTTTTACTTGTAAGTGGGGTTGGAAACGCTTTTCAGGATCAGTACTGGGCTCAAAACATGCAGCCCTGAGGTCTGTCATGATAGCAGGTGGTTAAGTAGAAATTTGCCACTTGGCTGACCCAGCAGGAGCAAACGTATGCCAAAAATGTACACAGAATGAGCTTTTCAGTGAATAGCAGCCAGGCACATTTTAGCTAGTTTTACTTGTAAGTGGGGTTGGAAACGCTTTTCAGGATCAGTACTGGGCTCAAAACATGCAGCTCAGAGGTCTCTCCTGATAGGAGGTAGTTAAGTAGAACTTCGCTGCTCAGCTGACCCGGCAGGAGCAAATGTATGCCAAAAATGTACGCAGAATGAGCTTTTCAGTGACTAGCAGCCAGGCACATTTTAGCTCGTTTTACTTGTAAGTGGGGTTGGAAATGCTTTTCAAGCTCAGTACTGCTCTCAAAAGATGCAGCCCTGAGGTCTCTCATGATAGCAGGTGGTTAATTAGAAATTCGCTGCTCAGCTGACCCGGCAGGAGCAAACGTATGCCAAAAATGCACGCAGAATGAGCTTTTCAGTGAATAGCAGCCAGGCACATTTTAGCTAGTGTTATTTGTAAGTGGGGTTGGAAATGCTTTTCAGGCTCAGTACTGGGCTCAAAAGATGCAGCTCTGAGGTCTCTCCTGATAGGAGGTAGTTAAGTAGAACTTCGCTGCTCAGCTGACCCGGCAGGACCAAATATATGCCAAAAATGTACGCAGAATGAGCTTTTCAGTGAATAGCAGCCAGGCACATTTTAGCTAGTTTTACTTGTAACTGGGGTTGGAAACACTTTTCAGCCTCAGTACTGCACTCAAAACATGCAGCCCTAAGGTCTCTCATGATAGCAGGTGGTTAATTAGAAATTCGCTGCTCAGCTGACCCGGCAGGAGCAAACGTATGCCAAAAATGTACACAGAATGAGCTTTTTTTTTTGTGAATAGCAGCCAGGCACATTTTAGCTAGTTTTACTTGTAAGTGGGGTTGGAAACGCTTTTCAGGATCAGTACTGGGCTCAAAACATGCAGCTCTGAGGTCTCTCCTGATAGGAGGTAGTTAAGTAGAACTTCGCTGCTCAGCTGACCCGGCAGGAGCAAATGTATGCCAAAAATGTACGCAGAATGAGCTTTTCAGTGACTTGCAGCCAGGCACATTTTAGCTCGTTTTACTTGTAAGTGGGGTTGGAAACGCTTTTCAGGCTCAGTACTGCGCTCAAAAGATGCAGCCCTGAGGTCTCTCATGATAGCTGGTGGTTAAGTAGAAATTCGCTGCTCAGCTGACCCGGCAGGAGCAAACGTATGCCAAAAATGTACGCAGAATGAGCTTTTCAGTGAAGAGCAGCCAGGCATATTTTAGCTAGTTTTACTTGTAAGTGGGGTTGGAAACGCTTTTCAGGCTCAGTACGGGGCTCAAAACATGCAGCCCTGAGGTCTCTCCTGATAGGAGGTATTTAAGTAGAACTTCGCTGCTCAGCTGACCCGGCAGGAGCAAATGTATGCCAAAAATGTACACAGAATCAGCTTTTCAGTGAAGAGCAGCCAGGCACATTCTAGCAAGTTTTACTTGTAAGTGGGGTTGGAAACGATTTTCAGGCTCAGTACTACGCTCAAAAGATGCAGCCCTGAGGTCTCTCATGATATCAGGTGGTTAAATAGAAATTCGCTGCTCAGCTGACCCGGCAGGAGCAAACGTATGCCAAAAATGTACGCAGAATGAGCTTTCAGTGAAGAGCAGCCAGGCACATTCTAGCAAGTTTTACTTGTAAGTGGGGTTGGAAACGCTTTTCAGGCTCAGTACTGCGCTAAAAAGATGCAGCCCTGAGGTCTCTCTTGATAGGAGGTGGTTGGAAACGCTTTTCAGGATCAGTACTGGGCTCAAAACATGCAGCCCTGAGGTCTCTCATGATAGCAGGTGGTTAAATAGAAATTCGCTGCTCAGCTGACCCGGTAGGAGCAAACGTATGCCAAAAATGTAAGCAGAATGAGCTTTTCAGTGAATAGCAGCCAGGCACATTTTAGCTAGTTTTACTTGTAAGTGGGGTTGGAAATGCTTTTCAGGCTCAGTACTGGGCTCAAAAGATGCAGCTCTGAGGTCTCTCCTGATAGGAGGTAGTTAAGTAGAACTTCGCTGCTCAGCTGACCCGGCAGGAGCAAATATATGCCAAAAATGTACGCAGAATGAGCTTTTCAGTGAATAGCAGCCAGGCACATTTTAGCTAGTTTTACTTGTAAGTGGGGTTGGAAACACTTTTCAGGCCCAGTACTGCACTCAAAAAATGCAGCCCTAAGGTCTCCCATGATAGCAGGTGGTTAAGTAGAAATGTGCCACTTGGCTGACCCAGCAGGAGCAAACGTATGCCAAAAATGTACACAGAATGAGGTTTTCAGTGAATAGCAGCCAGGCACATTTTGGCTAGTTTTACTTGTAAGTGGGGTTGGAAACGCTTTTCAGGATCAGTACTGGGCTCAAAACATGCAGCCCTGACGTCTCTCCAAGATAGCAGGTGGTTAAATAGAAATTCGCTGCTCAGCTTACCCGGCAGGAGCAAACGTATGCCAAAAATGTACGCAGAATGAGCTTTTCAGTGAAGAGCAGCCAGGCACATTTTAGCTAGTTTTACTTATAAGAGGGGTTGGAAACACTTTTCAGGTTCAGTACTGGGCTCAAAACATGCAGCCCTGAGGTCTCTCCTGATAGGAGGTAGTTAATTAGAACTTCGCTGCTCAGCTGACCCGGCAGGAGCAAATATATGCCAAAAATGTACGCAGAATGAGCTTTTCAGTGAAGAGCAGCCAGGCACATTCTAGCAAGTTTTACTTGTAAGTGGGGTTGGAAACGCTTTTCAGGCTCAGTACTGCGCTCAAAAGATGCAGCCCTGAGGTCTCTCATGATAGCAGGTGGTTAAGTAGAAGTTTGCCACTTGGCTGACCCAGCAGGAGCAAACGTATGCCAAAAATGTACACAGAATGAGCTTTTCAGTGAATAGTAGCCAGGCACATTTTAACTAGTTTTACTTGTAAGTGGGGTTGGAAACGCTTTTCAGGATCAGTACTGGGCTCAAAACATGCAGCCCTGAGGTCTTTCATGATAGCAGGTGGTTAAGTAGAAATTTGCCACTTGGCTGACCCAGCAGGAGCAAACGTATGCCAAAAATGTACACAGAATGAGCTTTTCAGTGAATAGCAGCCAGGCACATTTTAGCTAGTTTTACTTGTAAGTGGGGTTGGAAACGCTTTTCAGGATCAGTACTGGGCTCAAAACATGCAGCTCAGAGGTCTCTCCTGATAGGAGGTAGTTAAGTAGAACTTCGCTGCTCAGCTGACCCGGCAGGAGCAAATGTATGCCAAAAATGTACGCAGAATGAGCTTTTCAGTGACTAGCAGCCAGGCACATTTTAGCTCGTTTTACTTGTAAGTGGGGTTGGAAACGCTTTTCAAGCTCAGTACTGCTCTCAAAAGATGCAGCCCTGAGGTCTCTCATGATAGCAGGTGGTTAATTAGAAATTCGCTGCTCAGCTGACCCGGCAGGAGCAAACGTATGCCAAAAATGCACGCAGAATGAGCTTTTCAGTGAATTGCAGCCAGGCACATTTTAGCTAGTGTTATTTGTAAGTGGGGTTGGAAATGCTTTTCAGGCTCAGTACTGGGCTCAAAAGATGCAGCTCTGAGGTCTCTCCTGATAGGAGGTAGTTAAGTAGAACTTCGCTGCTCAGCTGACCCGGCAGGACCAAATATATGCCAAAAATGTACGCAGAATGAGCTTTTCAGTGAATAGCAGCCAGGCACATTTTAGCTAGTTTTACTTGTAACTGGGGTTGGAAACACTTTTCAGCCTCAGTACTGCACTCAAAACATGCAGCCCTAAGGTCTCTCATGATAGCAGGTGGTTAAGTAGAAATTTGCCACTTGGCTGACCCAGCAGGAGCAAACGTATGCCAAAAATGTACACAGAATGAGCTTTTTTTTTTAGTGAATAGCAGCCAGGCACATTTTAGCTAGTTTTACTTGTAAGTGGGGTTGGAAACGCTTTTCAGGATCAGTACTGGGCTCAAAACATGCAGCTCTGAGGTCTCTCCTGATAGGAGGTAGTTAAGTAGAACTTCGCTGCTCAGCTGACCCGGCAGGAGCAAATGTATGCCAAAAATGTACGCAGAATGAGCTTTTCAGTGACTTGCAGCCAGGCACATTTTAGCTCGTTTTACTTGTAAGTGGGGTTGGAAACGCTTTTCAGGCTCAGTACTGCGCTCAAAAGATGCAGCCCTGAGGTCTCTCATGATAGCTGGTGGTTAAGTAGAAATTCGCTGCTCAGCTGACCCGGCAGGAGCAAACGTATGCCAAAAATGTACGCAGAATGAGCTTTTCAGTGAAGAGCAGCCAGGCACATTCTAGCAAGTTTTACTTGTAAGTGGGGTTGGAAACGATTTTCAGGCTCAGTACTACGCTCAAAAGATGCAGCCCTGAGGTCTCTCATGATATCAGGTGGTTAAATAGAAATTCGCTGCTCAGCTGACCCGGCAGGAGCAAACGTATGCCAAAAATGTACGCAGAATGAGCTTTCAGTGAAGAGCAGCCAGGCACATTCTAGCAAGTTTTACTTGTAAGTGGGGTTGGAAACGCTTTTCAGGCTCAGTACTGCGCTAAAAAGATGCAGCCCTGAGGTCTCTCTTGATAGGAGGTGGTTGGAAACGCTTTTTAGGATCAGTACTGGGCTCAAAACATGCAGCCCTGAGGTCTCTCATGATAGCAGGTGGTTAAATAGAAATTCGCTGCTCAGCTGACCCGGTAGGAGCAAACGTATGCCAAAAATGTAAGCAGAATGAGCTTTTCAGTGAATAGCAGCCAGGCACATTTTAGCTAGTTTTACTTGTAAGTGGGGTTGGAAATGCTTTTCAGGCTCAGTACTGGGCTCAAAAGATGCAGTTCTGAGGTCTCTCCTGATAGGAGGTAGTTAAGTAGAACTTCGCTGCTCAGCTGACCCGGCAGGAGCAAATATATGCCAAAAATGTACGCAGAATGAGCTTTTCAGTGAATAGCAGCCAGGCACATTTTAGCTAGTTTTACTTGTAAGTGGGGTTGGAAACACTTTTCAGGCCCAGTACTGCACTCAAAAAATGCAGCCCTTAGGTCTCTCATGATAGCAGGTGGTTAAGTAGAAATGTGCCACTTGGCTGACCCAGCAGGAGCAAACGTATGCCAAAAATGTACACAGAATGAGCTTTTCAGTGAATAGCAGCCAGGCACATTTTGGCTAGTTTTACTTGTAAGTGGGGTTGGAAACGCTTTTCAGGATCAGTACTGGGCTCAAAACATGCAGCCCTGACGTCTCTCCAAGATAGCAGGTGGTTAAATAGAATTCGCTGCTCAGCTTACCCGGCAGGAGCAAACGTATGCCAAAAATGTACGCAGAATGAGCTTTTCAGTGAAGAGCAGCCAGGCACATTTTAGCTAGTTTTACTTATAAGAGGGGTTGGAAACACTTTTCAGGTTCAGTACTGGGCTCAAAACATGCAGCCCTGAGGTCTCTCCTGATAGGAGGTAGTTAAGTAGAACTTCGCTGCTCAGCTGACCCGGCAGGAGCAAATATATGCCAAAAATGTACGCAGAATGAGCTTTTCAGTGAATAGCAGCCAGGCACATTTTAGCTAGTTTTACTTGTAAGTGGGGTTGGAAACACTTTTCAGGCTCAGTACTGGCTCAAACATGCAGCCCTGAGGTCTCTCATGATAGCAGGTGGTTAAATAGAAATTCGCTGCTCAGCTGACCCGGTAGGAGCAAACTTATGCCAAAAATGTAAGCAGAATGAGCTTTTCAGTGAATAGCAGCCAGGCACATTTTAGCTAGTTTTATTTGTAAGTGGGGTTGGAAATGCTTTTCAGGCTCAGTACTGGGCTCAAAAGATGCAGCTCTGACGTCTCTCCTGATAGGAGGTAGTTAAGTAGAACTTCTCTGCTCAGCTGACCCGGCAGGACCAAATATATGCCAAAAATGTACGCAGAATGATTTTTCAGTGAATAGCAGCCAGGCACATTTTAGCTAGTTTTACTTGTAAGTGGGGTTGGAAACACTTTTCAGCCTCAGTACTGCACTCAAAGCATGCAGCCCTAAGGTCTCTCTTGATAGCAGGTGGTTAAGTAGAAATTTGCCACTTGGCTGACCCAGCAGGAGCAAACGTATGCCAAAAATGTACACAGAATGAGCTTTTCAGTGAATAGCAGCCAGGCACATTTTAGCTAGTTTTACTTGTAAGTGGGGTTGGAAACGCTTTTCAGGATCAGTACTGGGCTCAAAACATGCAGCCCTGAGGTCTCTCATGATAGAAGGTAGTTAAGTAGAACTTCGCTGCTCAGCTGACCCGGCAGGAGCAAACGTATGCCAAAAATGTACGCACAATGAGCTTTTCAGTGACTAGCTGCCAGGCACATTTTAGCTCGTTTTACTTGTAAGTGGGGTTGGAAACGCTTTTCAGGATCAGTACTGGGCTTAAACATGCAGCCCTGAGGTCTCTCATGATAGCAGGTGGTTAAATAGAAATTCGCTGCTCAGCTGACCCGGTAGGAGCAAACGTATGCCAAAAATGTAAGCAGAATGAGCTTTTCAGTGAATAGCAGCCAGGCACATTTAGCTAGTTTTACTTGTAAGTGGGGTTGGAAACGCTTTTCAGGCTCAGTACTGGGCTCAAAAGATGCAGCTCTGAGGTCTCTCCTGATAGGAGGTAGTTAAGTAGAAATGTGCCACTTGGCTGACCCAGCAGGAGCAAACGTATGCCAAAAATGTACACAGAATGAGCTTTTCAGTGAATAGCAGCCAGGCACATTTTGGCTAGTTTTACTTGTAAGTGGGGTTGGAAACGCTTTTCAGGATCAGTACTGGGCTCAAAACATGCAGCTCTGAGGTCTCTCCTTATAGGAGGTAGTTAAGTAGAACTTCGCTGCTCAGCTGACCCGGCAGGAGCAAATGTATGCCAAAAATGTACGCAGAATCAGCTTTTCAGTGAAAAGCAGCCAGGCACATTCTAGCAAGTTTTACTTGTAAGTGGGGTTGGAAACGCTTTTCAGGCTCAGTACTGCGCTCAAAAGATGCAGCCCTGAGGTCTCTCAGGATAGGAGGTAGTTAAGTAGAACTTTGCTGCTCATCTGACCCGGCAGGAGCAAATGTTTGCCAAAAATGTACGCAGAATGAGCTTTTCAGTGAATAGCAGCCAGGCACATTCTAGCAAGTTTTACTTGTAAGTGGGGTTGGAAACGCTTTTCAGGCTCAGTACTGCGCTCAAAAGATGCAGCCCTGAGGTCTCTCATGATAGCAGGTGGTTAAGTAGAACTTCGCTGCTCAGCTGACCCGGCAGGAGCAAATGCATGCCAAAAATGTACGCAGAATGAGCTTTTCAGTGACTAGCAGCCAGGCACATTCTTGCAAGTTTTACTTGTAAGTGGGGTTGGAAACGCTTTTCAGGCTCAGTACTGCGCTCAAAAGATGCAGCCCTGAGGTCTCTCATGATAGCAGGTGGTTAAGTAGAAATTCGCTGCTCAGCTGACCCGGCAGGAGCAAACGTATGCCAAAAATGTACGCAGAATGAGCTTTTCAGTGAAGAGCAGGCAGGCATATTTTAGCTAGTTTTACTTGTAAGTGGGGTTGGAAACGCTTTTCAGGCTCAGTACGGGGCTCAAAACATGCAGCCCTGAGGTCTCTCCTGATATCAGGTGGTTAAGTAGAACTTCCCTGCTCAGCTGACCCGGCAGGAGCAAATGTATGCCAAAAATGTACGCAGAATCAGCTTTTCAGTGAAGAGCAGCCAGGCACATTTTAGCTAGTTTTACTTGTAAGTGGGGTTGGAAACGCTTTTCAGGATCAGTACTGGGCTCAAAACAAGCAGCCCTGAGGTCTCTCATGATAGCAGGTGGTTAAATAGAAATTCGCTGCTCAGCTGACCCTGCAGGAGCAAATGTATGCCAAAAATGTACGCAGAATGAGCTTTTCAGTGAAGAGCAGCCAGGCACATTCTAGCAAGTTTTACTTGTAAGTGGGGTTGGAAACGCTTTTCAGGCTCAGTACTGCGCTCAAAAGATGCAGCCCTGAGGTCTCTCATGATAGCAGGTGGTTAAGTAGAAGTTTGCCACTTGGCTGACCCAGCAGGAGCAAACGTATGCCAAAAATGTACACAGAATGAGCTTTTCAGTGAATAGCAGCCAGGCACATTTTAGCTAGTTTTACTTGTAAGTGGGGTTGGAAACGCTTTTCAGGATCAGTACTGGGCTCAAAACATGCAGCCCTGAGGTCTGTCATGATAGCAGGTGGTTAAGTAGAAATTTGCCACTTGGCTGACCCAGCAGGAGCAAACGTATGCCAAAAATGTACGCAGAATAATCTTTTCAGTGACTAGCAGCCAGGCACATTTTAGCTCGTTTTACTTGTAAGTGGGGTTGGAAACGCTTTTCAAACTCAGTACTGCTCTCAAAAGATGTAGCCCTGAGGTCTCTCATGTAAGCAGGTGGTTAATTAGAAATTCGCTGCTCAGCTGACCCGGCAGGAGCAAACGTATGCCAAAAATGCACGCAGAATGAGCTTTTCAGTGAAGAGCAGGCAGGCATATTTTAGCTAGTTTTACTTGTAAGTGGGGTTGGAAATGCTTTTCAGGGTCAGTACGGGGCTCAAAACATGCAGCCCTGACGTCTCTCCTGATAGGAGGTAGTTAGTAGAACTTCGCTGCTCAGCTGACCCGGCAGGAGCAAACATATGTCAAAAATGTACGCTGAATGAGCTTTTCAGTGAATAGCAGCCAGGCACATTTTAGCTAGTTTTACTTGTAAGTGGGGTTGGAAACGCTTTTCAGGATCAGTACTGGGCTCAAAACATGCAGCCCTGAGGTCTCTCATGATAGCAGGTGGTTAAATAGAAATTCGCTGCTCAGCTGACCCGGTAGGAGCAAACGTATGCCAAAAATGTAAGCAGAATGAGCTTTTCAGTGAATAGCAGCCAGGCACATTTTAGCTAGTTTTACTTGTAAGTGGGGTTGGAAATGCTTTTCAGGCTCAGTACTGGGCTCAAAAGATGCAGCTCTGAGGTCTCTCCTGATAGGAGGTAGTTAAGTAGAACTTCGCTGCTCAGCTGACCCGGCAGGAGCAAATATATGCCAAAAATGTACGCAGAATGAGCTTTTCAGTGAATAGCAGCCAGGCACATTTTAGCTAGTTTTACTTGTAAGTGGGGTTGGAAACGCTTTTCAGGCTCAGTACTGCACTCAAAACATGCAGCCCTAAGGTCTCTCATGATAGCAGGTGGTTAAGTAGAAATTTGCCACTTGGCTGACCCAGCAGGAGAAAGCGTATGCCAAAAATGTACACAGAATGAGCTTTTCAGTGAATAGCAGCCAGGCACATTTTAGCTAGTTTTACTTGTAAGTGGGGTTGGAAACGCTTTTCGGGCTCAGTACTGGGCTCAAACATGCAGCCCTGAGGTCTCTCATGATAGCAGGTGGTTAAATAGAAATTCGCTGCTCAGCTGACCCGGTAGGAGCAAACGTATGCCAAAAATGTAAGCAGAATGAGCTTTTCAGTGAATAGCAGCCAGGCACATTTTAGCTAGTTTATTTGTAAGTGGGGTTGGAAATGCTTTTCAGGCCCAGTACTGGGCTCAAAAGATGCAGCTCTGAGGTCTCTCCTGATAGGAGGTATTTAAGTAGAACTTCGCTGCTCAGCTGACTCGGCAGGACCAAATATATGCCAAAAATGTACGCAGAATGAGCTTTTCAGTGAATAGCAGCCAGGCACATTTTAGCTAGTTTTACTTGTAAGTGGGGTTGGAAACACTTTTCAGCCTCAGTACTGCACTCAAAACATGCAGCCCTAAGGTCTCTCATGATAGCAGGTGGTTAAGTAGAAATTTGCCACTTGGCTGACCCAGCAGGAGCAAACGTATGCCAAAAATGTACACAGAATGAGCTTTTTTTTAGTGAAGAGCAGCCAGGCACATTTTAGCTAGTTTTACTTGTAAGTGGGGTTGGAAACGCCTTTCAGGCTCAGTACGGGGCTCAAAACATGCAGCCCTGAGGTCTCTCCTGATAGGAGGTATTTAAGTAGAACTTCGCTGCTCAGCTGACCCGGCAGGAGCAAATGTATGCCAAAAATGTACGCAGAATCAGCTTTTCAGTGAAGAGCAGCCAGGCACATTCTAGCAAGTTTTACTTGTAAGTGGGGTTGGAAATGCTTTTCAGGCTCAGTACTACGCTCAAAAGATGCAGCCCTGAGGTCTCTCATGATATCAGGTGGTTAAATAGAAATTCGCTGCTCAGCTGACCCGGCAGGAGCAAACGTATGCCAAAAATGTACGCAGAATGAGCTTTCAGTGAAGAGCAGCCAGACACATTCTAGCAAGTTTTACTTGTAAGTGGGGTTGGAAACGCTTTTCAGGCTCAGTACTGCGCTAAAAAGATGCAGCCCTGAGGTCTCTCATGATAGCAGGTGGTTAAGTAGAAGTTTCCCACTTGGCTGACCCAGCAGGAGCAAACGTATGCCAAAAATGTACATAGAATGAGCTTTTCAGTGAATAGCAGCTAGGCACATTTTAGCTAGTTTTACTTGTAAGTGGGGTTGGAAACGCTTTTCAGGATCAGTACTGGGCTCAAAACATGCAGCCCTGAGGTCTGTCATGATAGCAGGTGGTTAAGTAGAAATTTGCCACTTGGCTGACCCAGCAGGAGCAAACGTATGCCAAAAATGTACACAGAATGAGCTTTTCAGTGAATAGCAGCCAGGCACATTTTAGCTAGTTTTACTTGTAAGTGGGGTTGGAAACGCTTTTCAGGATCAGTACTGGGCTCAACACATGCAGCTCAGAGGTCTCTCCTGATAGGAGGTAGTTAAGTAGAACTTCGCTGCTCAGCTGACCCGGCAGGAGCAAATGTATGCCAAAAATGTACGCAGAATTAGCTTTTCAGTGACTAGCAGCCAGGCACATTTTAGCTTGTTTTACTTGTAAGTGGGGTTGGAAACGCTTTTCAAGCTCAGTACTGCTCTCAAAAGATGCAGCCCTGAGGTCTCTCATGATAGCAGGTGGTTAAGTAGAAATTCGCTGCTCAGCTGACCCGGCAGGATCAAACGTATGCCAAAAATGTACGCAGAATGAGCTTTTCAGTGAAGAGCAGGCATGCATATTTTAGCTAGTTTTACTTGTAAGTGGGGTTGGAAACGCTTTTCAGGCTCAGTACGGGGCTCAAAACATGCAGCCCTGAGGTCTCCTGATATCAGGTGGTTAAGTAGAACTTCGCTGCTCAGCTGACCCGGCAGGAGCAAACGTATGCCAAAAATGTACGCAGAATGAGCTTTTCAGTGAAGAGCAGCCAGGCACATTCTAGCAAGTTTTACTTGTAAGTGGGGTTGGAAACGATTTTCAGGCTCAGTACTACGCTCAAAAGATGCAGCCCTGAGGTCTCTCATGATATCAGGTGGTTAAATAGAAATTCGCTGCTCAGCTGACCCGGCAGGAGCAAACGTATGCCAAAAATGTACACAGAATGAGCTTTCAGTGAAGAGCAGCCAGGCACATTCTAGCAAGTTTTACTTGTAAGTGGGGTTGGAAACGCTTTTCAGGCTCAGTACTGCGCTAAAAAGATGCAGCCCTGAGGTCTCTCTTGATAGGAGGTGGTTGGAAACGCTTTTCAGGATCAGTACTGGGCTCAAAACATGCAGCCCTGAGGTCTCTCATGATAGCAGGTGGTTAAATAGAAATTCGCTGCTCAGCTGACCCGGCAGGAGCAAATATATGCCAAAAATGTACGCAGAATGAGCTTTTCAGTGAATAGCAGCCAGGCACATTTTAGCTAGTTTTACTTGTAAGTGGGGTTGGAAACACTTTTCAGGCCCAGTACTGCACTCAAAAAATGCAGCCCTTAGGTCTCTCATGATAGCAGGTGGTTAAGTAGAAATGTGCCACTTGGCTGACCCAGCAGGAGCAAACGTATGCCAAAAATGTACACAGAATGAGCTTTTCAGTGAATAGCAGCCAGGCACATTTTGGCTAGTTTTACTTGTAAGTGGGGTTGGAAACGCTTTTCAGGATCAGTACTGGGCTCAAAACATGCAGCCCTGACGTCTCTCCAAGATAGCAGGTGGTTAAATAGAAATTCGCTGCTCAGCTTACCCGGCAGGAGCAAACGTATGCCAAAAATGTACGCAGAATGAGCTTTTCAGTGAAGAGCAGCCAGGCACATTTTAGCTAGTTTTACTTATAAGAGGGGTTGGAAACACTTTTCAGGTTCAGTACTGGGCTCAAAACATGCAGCCCTGAGGTCTCTCCTGATAGGAGGTAGTTAAGTAGAACTTCGCTGCTCAGCTGACCCGGCAGGAGCAAATATATGCCAAAAATGTACGCAGAATGAGCTTTTCAGTGAATAGCAGCCAGGCACATTTTAGCTAGTTTTACTTGTAAGTGGGGTTGGAAACGCTTTCAGGCTCAGTACTGGCTCAAACATGCAGCCCTGAGGTCTCTCATGATAGCAGGTGGTTAAATAGAAATTCGCTGCTCAGCTGACCCGGTAGGAGCAAACTTATGCCAAAAATGTAAGCAGAATGAGCTTTTCAGTGAATAGCAGCCAGGCACATTTTAGCTAGTTTTATTTGTAAGTGGGGTTGGAAATGCTTTTCAGGCTCAGTACTGGGCTCAAAAGATGCAGCTCTGAGGTCTCTCCTGATAGGAGGTAGTTAAGTAGAACTTCTCTGCTCAGCTGACCCGGCAGGACCAAATATATGCCAAAAATGTACGCAGAATGAGCTTTTCAGTGAATAGCAGCCAGGCACATTTTAGCTAGTTTTACTTGTAAGTGGGGTTGGAAACACTTTTCAGCCTCAGTACTGCACTCAAAGCATGCAGCCCTAAGGTCTCTCTTGATAGCAGGTGGTTAAGTAGAAATTTGCAACTTGGCTGACCCAGCAGGAGCAAACGTATGCCAAAAATGTACACAGAATGAGCTTTTCAGTGAATAGCAGCCAGGCACATTTTAGCTAGTTTTACTTGTAAGTGGGGTTGGAAACGCTTTTCAGGATCAGTACTGGGCTCAAAACATGCAGCCCTGAGGTCTCTCATGATAGAAGGTAGTTAAGTAGAACTTCGCTGCTCAGCTGACCCGGCAGGAGCAAACGTATGCCAAAAATGTACGCACAATGAGCTTTTCAGTGACTAGCTGCCAGGCACATTTTAGCTCGTTTTACTTGTAAGTGGGGTTGGAAACGCTTTTCAGGATCAGTACTGGGCTTAAACATGCAGCCCTGAGGTCTCTCATGATAGCAGGTGGTTAAATAGAAATTCGCTGCTCAGCTGACCCGGTAGGAGCAAACGTATGCCAAAAATGTAAGCAGAATGAGCTTTTCAGTGAATAGCAGCCAGGCACATTTAGCTAGTTTTACTTGTAAGTGGGGTTGGAAACGCTTTTCAGGCTCAGTACTGGGCTCAAAAGATGCAGCTCTGAGGTCTCTCCTGATAGGAGGTAGTTAAGTAGAAATGTGCCACTTGGCTGACCCAGCAGGAGCAAACGTATGCCAAAAATGTACACAGAATGAGCTTTTCAGTGAATAGCAGCCAGGCACATTTTGGCTAGTTTTACTTGTAAGTGGGGTTGGAAACGCTTTTCAGGATCAGTACTGGGCTCAAAACATGCAGCTCTGAGGTCTCTCCTTATAGGAGGTAGTTAAGTAGAACTTCGCTGCTCAGCTGACCCGGCAGGAGCAAATGTATGCCAAAAATGTACGCAGAATCAGCTTTTCAGTGAAAAGCAGCCAGGCACATTCTAGCAAGTTTTACTTGTAAGTGGGGTTGGAAACGCTTTTCAGGCTCAGTACTGCGCTCAAAAGATGCAGCCCTGAGGTCTCTCAGGATAGGAGGTAGTTAAGTAGAACTTTGCTGCTCATCTGACCCGGCAGGAGCAAATGTTTGCCAAAAATGTACGCAGAATGAGCTTTTCAGTGAATAGCAGCCAGGCACATTCTAGCAAGTTTTACTTGTAAGTGGGGTTGGAAACGCTTTTCAGGCTCAGTACTGCGCTCAAAAGATGCAGCCCTGAGGTCTCTCATGATAGCAGGTGGTTAAGTAGAACTTCGCTGCTCAGCTGACCCGGCAGGAGCAAATGCATGCCAAAAATGTACGCAGAATGAGCTTTTCAGTGACTAGCAGCCAGGCACATTCTATCAAGTTTTACTTGTAAGTGGGGTTGGAAACGCTTTTCAGGCTCAGTACTGCGCTCAAAAGATGCAGCCCTGAGGTCTCTCATGATAGCAGGTGGTTAAGTAGAAATTCGCTGCTCAGATGACCCGGCAGGAGCAAACGTATGCCAAAAATGTACGCAGAATGAGCTTTTCAGTGAAGAGCAGGCAGGCATATTTTAGCTAGTTTTACTTGTAAGTGGGGTTGGAAACGCTTTTCAGGCTCAGTACGGGGCTCAAAACATGCAGCCCTGAGGTCTCTCCTGATATCAGGTGGTTAAGTAGAACTTCCCTGCTCAGCTGACCCGGCAGGAGCAAATGTATGCCAAAAATGTACGCAGAATCAGCTTTTCAGTGAAGAGCAGCCAGGCACATTTTAGCTAGTTTTACTTGTAAGTGGGGTTGGAAACGCTTTTCAGGATCAGTACTGGGCTCAAAACAAGCAGCCCTGAGGTCTCTCATGATAGCAGGTGGTTAAATAGAAATTCGCTGCTCAGCTGACCCTGCAGGAGCAAATGTATGCCAAAAATGTACGCAGAATGAGCTTTTCAGTGAAGAGCAGCCAGGCACATTCTAGCAAGTTTTACTTGTAAGTGGGGTTGGAAACGCTTTTCAGGCTCAGTACTGCGCTCAAAAGATGCAGCCCTGAGGTCTCTCATGATAGCAGGTGGTTAAGTAGAAGTTTGCCACTTGGCTGACCCAGCAGGAGCAAACGTATGCCAAAAATGTACACAGAATGAGCTTTTCAGTGAATAGCAGCCAGGCACATTTTAGCTAGTTTTACTTGTAAGTGGGGTTGGAAACGCTTTTCAGGATCAGTACTGGGCTCAAAACATGCAGCCCTGAGGTCTGTCATGATAGCAGGTGGTTAAGTAGAAATTTGCCACTTGGCTGACCCAGCAGGAGCAAACGTATGCCAAAAATGTACGCAGAATAAGCTTTTCAGTGACTAGCAGCCAGGCACATTTTAGCTCGTTTTACTTGTAAGTGGGGTTGGAAACGCTTTTCAAGCTCAGTACTGCTCTCAAAAGATGCAGCCCTGAGGTCTCTCATGTAAGCAGGTGGTTAATTAGAAATTCGCTGCTCAGCTGACCCGGCAGGAGCAAACGTATGCCAAAAATGCACGCAGAATGAGCTTTTCAGTGAAGAGCAGGCAGGCATATTTTAGCTAGTTTTACTTGTAAGTGGGGTTGGAAATGCTTTTCAGGGTCAGTACGGGGCTCAAAACATGCAGCCCTGACGTCTCTCCTGATAGGAGGTAGTTAGTAGAACTTCGCTGCTCAGCTGACCCGGCAGGAGCAAATGTATGCCAAAAATGTACGCAGAATCAGCTTTTCAGTGAAGAGCAGCCGGGCACATTCTAGCAAGTTTTACTTGTAAGTGGGGTTGGAAACGCTTTTCAGGCTCAGTACTGCGCTCAAAAGATGCAGCCCTGAGGTCTCTCATGATATCAGGTGGTTAAATAAAAATTCGCTGCTCAGCTGACCCGGCAGGAGCAAACATATGTCAAAAATGTACGCTGAATGAGCTTTTCAGTGAATAGCAGCCAGGCACATTTTAGCTAGTTTTACTTGTAAGTGGGGTTGGAAACGCTTTTCAGGATCAGTACTGGGCTCAAAACATGCAGCCCTGAGGTCTCTCATGATAGCAGGTGGTTAAATAGAAATTCGCTGCTCAGCTGACCCGGTAGGAGCAAACGTATGCCAAAAATGTAAGCAGAATGAGCTTTTCAGTGAATAGCAGCCAGGCACATTTTAGCTAGTTTTACTTGTAAGTGGGGTTGGAAATGCTTTTCAGGCTCAGTACTGGGCTCAAAAGATGCAGCTCTGAGGTCTCTCCTGATAGGAGGTAGTTAAGTAGAACTTCGCTGCTCAGCTGACCCGGCAGGAGCAAATATATGCCAAAAATGTACGCAGAATGAGCTTTTCAGTGAATAGCAGCCAGGCACATTTTAGCTAGTTTTACTTGTAAGTGGGGTTGGAAACGCTTTTCAGGCTCAGTACTGCACTCAAAACATGCAGCCCTAAGGTCTCTCATGATAGCAGGTGGTTAAGTAGAAATTTGCCACTTGGCTGACCCAGCAGGAGAAAACGTATGCCAAAAATGTACACAGAATGAGCTTTTCAGTGAATAGCAGCCAGGCACATTTTAGCTAGTTTTACTTGTAAGTGGGGTTGGAAACGCTTTTCGGGCTCAGTACTGGGCTCAAACATGCAGCCCTGAGGTCTCTCATGATAGCAGGTGGTTAAATAGAAATTCGCTGCTCAGCTGACCCGGTAGGAGCAAACGTATGCCAAAAATGTAAGCAGAATGAGCTTTTCAGTGAATAGCAGCCAGGCACATTTTAGCTAGTTTATTTGTAAGTGGGGTTGGAAATGCTTTTCAGGCCCAGTACTGGGCTCAAAAGATGCAGCTCTGAGGTCTCTCCTGATAGGAGGTATTTAAGTAGAACTTCGCTGCTCAGCTGACCCGGCAGGACCAAATATATGCCAAAAATGTACGCAGAATGAGCTTTTCAGTGAATAGCAGCCAGGCACATTTTAGCTAGTTTTACTTGTAAGTGGGGTTGGAAACACTTTTCAGCCTCAGTACTGCACTCAAAACATGCAGCCCTAAGGTCTCTCATGATAGCAGGTGGTTAAGTAGAAATTTGCCACTTGGCTGACCCAGCAGGAGCAAACGTATGCCAAAAATGTACACAGAATGAGCTTTTTTTTAGTGAAGAGCAGCCAGGCACATTTTAGCTAGTTTTACTTGTAAGTGGGGTTGGAAACGCTTTTCAGGCTCAGTACGGGGCTCAAAACATGCAGCCCTGAGGTCTCTCCTGATAGGAGGTATTTAAGTAGAACTTCGCTGCTCAGCTGACCCGGCAGGAGCAAATGTATGCCAAAAATGTACGCAGAATCAGCTTTTCAGTGAAGAGCAGCCAGGCACATTCTAGCAAGTTTTAATTGTAAGTGGGGTTGGAAACGCTTTTCAGGCTCAGTACTACGCTCAAAAGATGCAGCCCTGAGGTCTCTCATGATATCAGGTGGTTAAATAGAAATTCGCTGCTCAGCTGACCCAGCTGGAGCAAACGTATGCCAAAAATGTACGCATAATGAGCTTTCATTGAAGAGCAGCCAGACACATTCTAGCAAGTTTTACTTGTAAGTGGGGTTGGAAACGCTTTTCAGGCTCAGTACTGCGCTAAAAAGATGCAGCCCTGAGGTCTCTCATGATAGCAGGTGGTTAAGTAGAAGTTTCCCACTTGGCTGACCCAGCAGGAGCAAACGTATGCCAAAAATGTACACAGAATGAGCTTTTCAGTGAATAGCAGCTAGGCACATTTTAGCTAGTTTTACTTGTAAGTGGGGTTGGAAACGCTTTTCAGGATCAGTACTGGGCTCAAAACATGCAGCCCTGAGGTCTGTCATGATATCAGGTGGTTAAGTAGAAATTTGCCACTTGGCTGACCCAGCAGGAGCAAACGTATGCCAAAAATGTACACAGAATGAGCTTTTCAGTGAATAGCATCCAGGCACATTTTAGCTAGTTTTACTTGTAAGTGGGGTTGGAAACGCTTTTCAGGATCAGTACTGGGCTCAACACATGCAGCTCAGAGGTCTCTCCTGATAGGAGGTAGTTAAGTAGAACTTCGCTGCTCAGCTGACCCGGCAGGAGCAAATGTATGCCAAAAATGTACGCAGAATTAGCTTTTCAGTGACTAGCAGCCAGGCACATTTTAGCTCGTTTTACTTGTAAGTGGGGTTGGAAACGCTTTTCAAGCTCAGTACTGCTCTCAAAAGATGCAGCCCTGAGGTCTCTCATGATAGCAGGTGGTTAAGTAGAAATTCGCTGCTCAGCTGACCCGGCAGGATCAAACGTATGCCAAAAATGTACGCAGAATGAGCTTTTCAGTGAAGAGCAGGCATGCATATTTTAGCTAGTTTTACTTGTAAGTGGGGTTGGAAACGCTTTTCAGGCTCAGTATGGGGCTCAAAACATGCAGCCCTGAGGTCTCCTGATATCAGGTGGTTAAGTAGAACTTCGCTGCTCAGCTGACCTGGCAGGAGCAAATGTATGTCAAAAATGTACGCAG
Source organism: Lissotriton vulgaris (assembly GCF_964263255.1). Lineage (NCBI taxonomy): Eukaryota > Metazoa > Chordata > Amphibia > Caudata > Salamandridae > Lissotriton > Lissotriton vulgaris. Next base: position 2,466,133 of record NW_028242552.1, on the reverse strand, counting down.
AATCAGCTTTTCAGTGAAGAGCAGCCAGGCACATTTTAGCTAGTTTTACTTGTAAGTGGGGTTGGAAATGCTTTTCAGGCTCAGTACTGGGCTCAAAAGATGCAGCTCTGAGGTCTCTCCTGATAGGAGGTAGTTAAGTAGAACTTCGCTGCTCAGCTGACCCGGCAGGACCAAATATATGCAAAAAATGTACGCAGAATGAGCTTTTCAGTGAATAGCAGCCAGGCACATTTTAGCTAGTTTTACTTGTAAGTGGGGTTGGAAACACTTTTCAGCCTCAGTACTGTACTCAAAACATGCAGCCCTAAGGTCTCTCATGATAGCAGGTGGTTAAGTAGAAATTTGCCACTTGGCTGACCCAGCAGGAGCAAACGTATGCCAAAAATGTACACAGAATGAGCTTTTTTTTTAGTGAATAGCAGCCAGGCACATTTTAGCTAGTTTTACTTGTAAGTGGGGGTTGGAAACGCTTTTCAGGATCAGTACTGGGCTCAAAACATGCAGCCCTGAGGTCTCTCATGATAGCAGGTGGTTAAATAGAAATTCGCTGCTCAGCTGACCCGGCAGGAGCAAATGTATGCCAAAAATGTACGCAGAATGAGCTTTTCAGTGAAGAGCAGCCAGGCAGCTAGTTTTACTTGTAAGAGGGGTTGGAAACACTTTTCAGGTTCAGTACTGGGCTCAAAACATGCAGCCCTGAGGTCTCTCATGATAGCAGGTGGTTAAATAGAAATTCACTGCTCAGCTGACTCGGCAGGAGCAAACGTATGCCAAAAATGTAAGCAGAATGAGCTTTTCAGTGAATAGCAGCCAGGCACATTTTAGCTAGTTTTACTTGTAAGTGGGGTTGGAAACACTTTTCAGGCTCAGTACTGCACTCAAAAAATGCAGCCCTAAGGTCTCTCATGATAGCAAGTGGTTAAGTAGAAATGTGCTACTTGGCTGACCGAGCAGGAGCAAACGTATGCCAAAAATGTACACAGAATGAGCTTTTCAGTGAATAGCAGCCAGGCACATTTTAGCTAGTTTTACTTGTAAGTGGGGTTGGAAACGCTTTTCAGGATCAGTACTGGGCTCAAAACATGCAGCTCTGAGGTCTCTCCTGATAGGAGGTAGTTAAGTAGAACTTCACTGCTCAGCTGACCCGGCAGGAGCAAATGTATGCCAAAAATGTACGCAGAATCAGCTTTTCAGTGAAAAGCAGCCAGGCACATTCTAGCAAGTTTTACTTGTAAGTGGGGTTGGAAACGCTTTTCAGGCTCAGTACTGCGCTCAAAAGATGCAGCCCTGAGGTCTCTCATGATAGGAGGTAGTTAAGTAGAACTTCGCTGCTCAGCTGACCCGGCAGGAGCAAATGTATGCCAAAAATGTACGCAGAATGAGCTTTTCCGTGACTAGCAGCCAGGCACATTTTAGCTCGTTTTACTTGTAAGTGGGGTTGGAAACGCTTTTCAGGCTCAGTACTGCACTCAAAACATGCAGCCCTAAGGTCTCTCATGATAGCAGGTGGTTAAGTAGAAATTTGCCACTTGGCTGACCCAGCAGGAGCAAACGTATGCCAAAAATGTACACAGAATGAGCTTTTCAGTGAATAGCAGCCAGGCACATTTTAGCTAGTTTTACTTGTAAGTGGGGTTGGAAATGTTTTTCGGGCTCAGTACTGGGCTCAAACATGCAGCCCTGAGGTCTCTCATGATAGCAGGTGGTTAAATAGAAATTCGCTGCTCAGCTGACCCGGTAGGGGAAAACGTATGCCAAAAATGTAAGCCGAATGAGCTTTTCAGTGAATAGCAGCCAGGCACATTTTAGCTAGTTTTACTTGTAAGTGGGGTTGGAAACGCTTTTCAAGCTCAGTACTGCTCTCAAAAGATGCAGCCCTGAGGTCTCTCATGTAAGCAGGTGGTTAATTAGAAATTCGCTGCTCAGCTGACCCGGCAGGAGCAAACGTATGCCAAAAAGGCACGCAGAATGAGCTTTTCAGTGAAGAGCAGGCAGGCATATTTTAGCTAGTTTTACTTGTAAGTGGGGTTGGAAATGCTTTTCAGGGTCAGTACGGGGCTCAAACCATGCAGCCCTGACGTCTCTCCTGATAGGAGGTAGTTAGTAGAACTTCGCTGCTCAGCTGACCCGGCAGGAGCAAATGTATGCCAAAAATGTACGCAGAATCAGCTTTTCAGTGAAGAGCAGCCGGGCACATTCTAGCAAGTTTTACTTGTAAGTGGGGTTGGAAACGCTTTTCAGGCTCAGTACTGCGCTCAAAAGATGCAGCCCTGAGGTCTCTCATGATATCAGGTGGTTAAATAAAAATTCGCTGCTCAGCTGACCCGGCAGGAGCAAACGTATGTCAAAAATGTACGCTGAATGAGCTTTTCAGTGAATAGCAGCCAAGCACACTTTAGCTAGTTTTACTTGTAAGTGGGGTTGGAAACACTTTTCAGCCTTAGTACTGCACTCAAAACATGCAGCCCTAAGGTCTCTCATGATAGCAGGTGGTTAAGTAGAAATTTGCCACTTGGCTGACCCAGCAGGAGCAAACGTATGCCAAAAATGTACACAGAATGAGCTTTTTTTTAGTGAAGAGCAGCCAGGCACATTTTAGCTAGTTTTACTTGTAAGTGGGGTTGGAAACGCTTTTCAGGCTCAGTACGGGGCTCAAAACATGCAGCCCTGAGGTCTCTCCTGATAGGAGGTATTTAAGTAGAACTTCGCTGCTCAGCTGACCCGGCAGGAGCAAATGTATGCCAAAAATGTACGCAGAATCAGCTTTTCAGTGAAGAGCAGCCAGGCACATTCTACAAGTTTTACTTGTAAGTGGGGTTGGAAACGCTTTTCAGGCTCAGTACTACGCTCAAAAGATGCTGCCCTGAGGTCTCTCATGATATCAGGTGGTTAAATAGAAATTCGCTGCTCAGCTGACCCGGCAGGAGCAAACGTATGCCAAAAATGTACGCAGAATGAGCTTTCAGTGAAGAGCAGCCAGGCACATTCTAGCAAGTTTTACTTGTAAGTGGGGTTGGAAACGCTTTTCAGGCTCAGTACTGCGCTAAAAAGATGCAGCCCTGAGGTCTCTCATGATAGCAGGTGGTTAAGTAGAAGTTTCCCACTTGGCTGACCCAGCAGGAGCAAACGTATGCCAAAAATGTACACAGAATGAGCTTTTCAGTGAATAGCAGCTAGGCACATTTTAGCTAGTTTTACTTGTAAGTGGGGTTGGAAACGCTTTTCAGGATCAGTACTGGGCTCAAAACATGCAGCCCTGAGGTCTGTCATGATAGCAGGTGGTTAAGTAGAAATTTGCCACTTGGCTGACCCAGCAGGAGCAAACGTATGCCAAAAATGTACACAGAATGAGCTTTTCAGTGAATAGCAGCCAGGCACATTTTAGCTAGTTTTACTTGTAAGTGGGGTTGGAAACGCTTTTCAGGATCAGTACTGGGCTCAAAACATGCAGCTCAGAGGTCTCTCCTGATAGGAGGTAGTTAAGTAGAACTTCGCTGCTCAGCTGACCCGGCAGGAGCAAATGTATGCCAAAAATGTACGCAGAATTAGCTTTTCAGTGACTAGCAGCCAGGCACATTTTAGCTCGTTTTACTTGTAAGTGGGCTTGGAAACGCTTTTCAAGCTCAGTACTGCTCTCAAAAGATGCAGCCCTGAGGTCTCTCATGATAGCAGGTGGTTAAGTAGAAATTCGCTGCTCAGCTGACCCGGCAGGATCAAACGTATGCCAAAAATGTACGCAGAATGAGCTTTTCAGTGAAGAGCAGGCATGCATATTTTAGCTAGTTTTACTTGTAAGTGGGGTTGGAAACCCTTTTCAGGCTCAGTACGGGGCTCAAAACATGCAGCCCTGAGGTCTCCTGATATCAGGTGGTTAAGTAGAACTTCGCTGCTCAGCTGACCTGGCAGGAGCAAATGTATGTCAAAAATGTACGCAGAATCAGCTTTTCAGTGAAGAGCAGCCAGGCACATTTTAGCTAGTTTTACTTGTAAGTGGGGTTGGAAATGCTTTTCAGGCTCACTACTGGGCTCAAAAGATGCAGCTCTGAGGTCTCTCCTGATAGGAGGTAGTTAAGTAGAACTTCGCTGCTCAGCTGACCCGGCAGGACCAAATATATGCCAAAAATGTACGCAGAATGAGCTTTTCAGTGAATAGCAGCCAGGCACATTTTAGCTAGTTTTACTTGTAAGTGGGGTTGGAAACACTTTTCAGCCTCAGTACTGTACTCAAAACATGCAGCCCTAAGGTCTCTCATGATAGCAGGTGGTTAAGTAGAAATGTGCCACTTGGCTGACCCAGCAGGAGCAAACGTATGCCAAAAATGTACACAGAATGAGCTTTTTTTTAGTGAATAGCAGCCAGGCACATTTTAGCTAGTTTTACTTGTAAGTGGGGTTGGAAACGCTTTTCAGGATCAGTACTGGGCTCAAAACATGCAGCCCTGAGGTCTCTCATGATAGCAGGTGGTTAAATAGAAATTGGCTGCTCAGCTGACACGGCAGGAGCAAATGTATGCCAAAAATGTACGCAGAATGAGCTTTTCAGTGAAGAGCGGCCAGGCAGCTAGTTTTACTTGTAAGAGGGGTTGGAAACACTTTTCAGGTTCAGTACTGGGCTCAAAACATGCAGCCCTGAGGTCTCTCATGATAGCAGGTGGTTAAATAGAAATTCACTGCTCAGCTGACTCGGCAGGAGCAAACGTATGCCAAAAATGTAAGCAGAATGAGCTTTTCAGTGAATAGCAGCCAGGCACATTTTAGCTAGTTTTACTTGTAAGTGGGGTTGGAAACACTTTTCAGGCTCAGTACTGCACTCAAAAAATGCAGCCCTAAGGTCTCTCATGATAGCAGGTGGTTAAGTAGAAATGTGCCACTTGGCTGACCCAGCAGGAGCAAACGTATGCCAAAAATGTACACAGAATGAGCTTTTCAGTGAATAGCAGCCAGGCACATTTTACCTAGTTTTACTTGTAAGTGGGGTTGGGAACGCTTTTCAGGATCAGTACTGGGCTCAAAACATGCAGCTCTGAGGTCTCTCCTGATAGGAGGTAGTTAAGTAGAACTTCACTGCTCAGCTGACCCGGCAGGAGCAAATGTATGCCAAAAATGTACGCAGAATCAGCTTTTCAGTGAAGAGCAGCCAGGCACATTCTAGCAAGTTTTACTTGTAAGTGGGGTTGGAAACGCTTTTCAGGCTCAGTACTGCGCTCAAAAGATGCAGCCCTGAGGTCTCTCATGATAGGAGGTAGTTAAGTAGAACTTCGCTGCTCAGCTGACCCGGCAGGAGCAAATGTATGCCAAAAATGTACGCAGAATGAGCTTTTCAGTGAAGAGCGGCCAGGCAGCTAGTTTTACTTGTAAGAGGGGTTGGAAACACTTTTCAGGTTCAGTACTGGGCTCAAAACATGCAGCCCTGAGGTCTCTCATGATAGCAGGTGGTTAAATAGAAATTCACTGCTCAGCTGACTCGGCAGGAGCAAACGTATGCCAAAAATGTAAGCAGAATGAGCTTTTCAGTGAATAGCAGCCAGGCACATTTTAGCTAGTTTTACTTGTAAGTGGGGTTGGAAACACTTTTCAGGCTCAGTACTGCACTCAAAAAATGCAGCCCTAAGGTCTCTCATGATAGCAGGTGGTTAAGTAGAAATGTGCCACTTGGCTGACCCAGCAGGAGCAAACGTATGCCAAAAATGTACACAGAATGAGCTTTTCAGTGAATAGCAGCCAGGCACATTTTACCTAGTTTTACTTGTAAGTGGGGTTGGGAACGCTTTTCAGGATCAGTACTGGGCTCAAAACATGCAGCTCTGAGGTCTCTCCTGATAGGAGGTAGTTAAGTAGAACTTCACTGCTCAGCTGACCCGGCAGGAGCAAATGTATGCCAAAAATGTACGCAGAATCAGCTTTTCAGTGAAGAGCAGCCAGGCACATTCTAGCAAGTTTTACTTGTAAGTGGGGTTGGAAACGCTTTTCAGGCTCAGTACTGCGCTCAAAAGATGCAGCCCTGAGGTCTCTCATGATAGGAGGTAGTTAAGTAGAACTTCGCTGCTCAGCTGACCCGGCAGGAGCAAATGTATGCCAAAAATGTACGCAGAATGAGCTTTTCAGTGACTAGCAGCCAGGCACATTTTAGCTCGTTTTACTTGTAAGTGGGGTTGGAAACGCTTTTCAGGCTCAGTACTGCACTCAAAAAATGCAGCCCTAAGGTCTCTCATGATAGCAGGTGGTTAAGTAGAAATTTGCCACTTGGCTGACCCAGCAGGAGCAAACGTATGCCAAAAATGTACACAGAATGAGCTTTTCAGTGAATAGCAGCCAGGCACATTTTAGCTAGTTTTACTTGTAAGTGGGGTTGGAAATGTTTTTCGGGCTCAGTACTGGGCTCAAACATGCGGCCCTGAGGTCTCTCATGATAGCAGGTGGTTAAATAGAAATTCGCTGCTCAGCTGACCCGGTAGGGGAAAACGTATGCCAAAAATGTAAGCCGAATGAGCTTTTCAGTGAATAGCAGCCAGGCACATTTTAGCTAGTTTTATTTGTAAATGGGATTGGAAATGCTTTTCAGGCTCAGTACTGGGCTCAAAAGATGCAGCTCTGAGGTCTCTCCTGATAGGAGGTAGTTAAGTAGAACTTCGCGCTCAGCTGACCCGGCAGGAGCAAATATATGCCAAAAATGTACGCAGAATGAGCTTTTCAGTGAATAGCAGCCAGGCACATTTTAGCTAGTTTTACTTGTAAGTGGGGTTGGAAACACTTTTCAGGCTCAGTGCTGCACTCAAAACATGCAGCCCTAAGGTCTCTCATGATAGCAGGTGGTTAAGTAGAAATGTGCCACTTGGCTGACCCAGCAGGAGCAAACGTATGCCAAAAATGTACACAGAATGAGCTTTTCAGTGAATAGCAGCCAGGCACATTTTAGCTAGTTTTACTTGTAAGTGGGGTTGGAAACGCTTTTCAGGATCAGTACTGGGCTCAAAACATGCAGCTCTGAGGTCTCTCCTGATAGGAGGTAGTTAAGTAGAACTTCGCTGCTCAGCTGACCCGGCAGGAGCAAATGTATGCCAAAAATGTACGCAGAATGAGCTTTTCAGTGACTAGCAGCCAGGCACATTTTAGCTCGTTTTACTTGTAAGTGGGGTTGGAAACGCTTTTCAGGCTCAGTACTGGGCTCAAACATGCAGCCCTGAGGTCTCTCATGATAGCAGGTGGTTAAATAGAAATTCGCTGCTCAGCTGACCCGGTAGGAGCAAACGTATGCCAAAAATGTAAGCAGAATGAGCTTTTCAGTGAATAGCAGCCAGGCACATTTTAGCTAGTTTATTTGTAAGTGGGGTTGGAAATGCTTTTCAGGCTCAGTACTGGGCTCAAAAGATGCAGCTCTGAGGTCTCTCCTGATAGGAGGTATTTAAGTAGAACTTCGCTGCTCAGCTGACCCGGCAGGACCAAATATATGCCAAAAATGTACGCAGAATGAGCTTTTCAGTGATAGCAGCCAGGCACATTTTAGCTAGTTTTATTTGTAAGTGGGGTTGGAAACACTTTTCAGCCTCAGTACTGCACTCAAAACATGCGGCCCTAAGGTCTCTCATGATAGCAGGTGGTTAAGTAGAAATTTGCCACTTGGCTGACCCAGCAGGAGCAAACGTATGCCAAAAATGTACACAGAATGAGCTTTTTTTTAGTGAAGAGCAGCCAGGCACATTTTAGCTAGTTTTACTTGTAAGTGGGGTTGGAAACGCTTTTCAGGCTCAGTACGGGGCTCAAAACATGCAGCCCTGAGGTCTCTCCTGATAGGAGGTATTTAAGTAGAACTTCGCTGCTCAGCTGACCCGGCAGGAGCAAATGTATGCCAAAAATGTACGCAGACTCAGCTTTTCAGTGAAGAGCAGCCAGGCACATTCTAGCAAGTTTTACTTATAAGTGGGGTTGGAAACGCTTTTCAGGCTCAGTACTACGCTCAAAAGATGCAGCCCTGAGGTCTCTCATGATATCAGGTGGTTAAATGGAAATTCGCTGCTCAGCTGACCCGGCAGGAGCAAACGTATGCCAAAAATGTACGCAGAATGAGCTTTCAGTGAAGAGCAGCCAGGCACATTCTAGCAAGTTTTACTTGTAAGTGGGGTTGGAAACGCTTTTCAGGCTCAGTACTGCGCTAAAAAGATGCAGCCCTGAGGTCTCTCATGATAGCAGGTGGTTAAGTAGAAGTTTCCCACTTGGCTGACCCAGCAGGAGCAAACGTATGCCAAAAATGTACACAGAATGAGCTTTTCAGTGAATAGCAGCTAGGCACATTTTAGCTAGTTTTACTTGTAAGTGGGGTTGGAAACGCTTTTCAGGATCAGTACTGGGCTCAAAACATGCAGCCCTGAGGTCTGTCATGATAGCAGGTGGTTAAGTAGAAATTTGCCACTTGGCTGACCCAGCAGGAGCAAACGTATGCCAAAAATGTACACAGAATGAGCTTTTCAGTGAATAGCAGCCAGGCACATTTTAGCTAGTTTTACTTGTAAGTGGGGTTGGAAACGCTTTTCAGGATCAGTACTGGGCTCAAAACATGCAGCTCAGAGGTCTCTCCTGATAGGAGGTAGTTAAGTAGAACTTCGCTGCTCAGCTGACCCGGCAGGAGCAAATGTATGCCAAAAATGTACGCAGAATTAGCTTTTCAGTGACTAGCAGCCAGGCACATTTTAGCTCGTTTTACTTGTAAGTGGGCTTGGAAACGCTTTTCAGGATCAGTACTGGGCTCAAAACATGCAGCCCTGAGGTCTGTCATGATAGCAGGTGGTTAAGTAGAAATTTGCCACTTGGCTGACCCAGCAGGAGCAAACGTATGCCAAAAATGTACGCAGAATTAGCTTTTCAGTGACTAGCAGCCAGGCACATTTTAGCTCGTTTTACTTGTAAGTGGGGTTGGAAACGCTTTTCAGGCTCAGTACTGCGCTCAAAAGATGCAGCCCTGAGGTCTCTCATGATAGGAGGTAGTTAAGTAGAACTTCGCTGCTCAGCTGACCCGGCAGGAGCAAATGTATGCCAAAAATGTACGCAGAATGAGCTTTTCAGTGACTAGTAGCCAGGCACATTTTAGCTCGTTTTACTTGTAAGTGGGGTTGGAAACGCTTTTCAGGCTCAGTACTGCACTCAAAACATGCAGCCCTAAGGTCTCTCATGATAGCAGGTGGTTAAGTAGAAATTTGCCACTTGGCTGACCCAGCAGGAGCAAACGTATGCCAAAAATGTACACAGAATGAGCTTTTCAGTGAATAGCAGCCAGGCACATTTTAGCTAGTTTTACTTGTAAGTGGGGTTGGAAATGTTTTTCGGGCTCAGTACTGGGCTCAAACATGCAGCCCTGAGGTCTCTCATGATAGCAGGTGGTTAAATAGAAATTCGCTGCTCAGCTGACCCGGTAGGGGAAAACGTATGCCAAAAATGTAAGCCGAATGAGCTTTTCAGTGAATAGCAGCCAGGCACATTTTAGCTAGTTTTATTTGTAAATGGGATTGGAAATGCTTTTCAGGCTCAGTACTGGGCTCAAAAGATGCAGCTCTGAGGTCTCTCCTGATAGGAGGTAGTTAAGTAGAACTTCGCGCTCAGCTGACCCGGCAGGAGCAAATATATGCCAAAAATGTACGCAGAATGAGCTTTTCAGTGAATAGCAGCCAGGCACATTTTAGCTAGTTTTACTTGTAAGTGGGGTTGGAAACACTTTTCAGGCTCAGTACTGCACTCAAAACATGCAGCCCTAAGGTCTCTCATGATAGCAGGTGGTTAAGTAGAAATGTGCCACTTGGCTGACCCAGCAGGAGCAAACGTATGCCAAAAATGTACACAGAATGAGCTTTTCAGTGAATAGCAGCCAGGCACATTTTAGCTAGTTTTACTTGTAAGTGGGGTTGGAAACGCTTTTCAGGATCAGTACTGGGCTCAAAACATGCAGCTCTGAGGTCTCTCCTGATAGGAGGTAGTTAAGTAGAACTTCGCTGCTCAGCTGACCCGGCAGGAGCAAATGTATGCCAAAAATGTACGCAGAATTAGCTTTTCAGTGACTAGCAGCCAGGCACATTTTAGCTCGTTTTACTTGTAAGTGGGGTTGGAAACGCTTTTCAGGCTCAGTACTGCGCTCAAAAGATGCAGCCCTGAGGTCTCTCATGATAGGAGGTAGTTAAGTAGAACGTCGCTGCTCAGCTGACCCGGCAGGAGCAAATGTATGCCAAAAATGTACGCAGAATGAGCTTTTCAGTGACTAGTAGCCAGGCACATTTTAGCTCGTTTTACTTGTAAGTGGGGTTGGAAACGCTTTTCAGGCTCAGTACTGCACTCAAAACATGCAGCCCTAAGGTCTCTCATGATAGCAGGTGGTTAAGTAGAAATTTGCCACTTGGCTGACCCAGCAGGAGCAAACGTATGCCAAAAATGTACACAGAATGAGCTTTTCAGTGAATAGCAGCCAGGCACATTTTAGCTAGTTTTACTTGTAAGTGGGGTTGGAAATGTTTTTCGGGCTCAGTACTGGGCTCAAACATGCAGCCCTGAGGTCTCTCATGATAGCAGGTGGTTAAATAGAAATTCGCTGCTCAGCTGACCCGGTAGGGGAAAACGTATGCCAAAAATGTAAGCCGAATGAGCTTTTCAGCGAATAGCAGCCAGGCACATTTTAGCTAGTTTTATTTGTAAATGGGATTGGAAATGCTTTTCAGGCTCAGTACTGGGCTCAAAAGATGCAGCTCTGAGGTCTCTCCTGATAGGAGGTAGTTAAGTAGAACTTCGCGCTCAGCTGACCCGGCAGGAGCAAATATATGCCAAAAATGTACGCAGAATGAGCTTTTCAGTGAATAGCAGCCAGGCACATTTTAGCTAGTTTTACTTGTAAGTGGGGTTGGAAACACTTTTCAGGCTCAGTACTGCACTCAAAACATGCAGCCCTAAGGTCTCTCATGATAGCAGGTGGTTAAGTAGAAATGTGCCACTTGGCTGACCCAGCAGGAGCAAACGTATGCCAAAAATGTACACAGAATGAGCTTTTCAGTGAATAGCAGCCAGGCACATTTTAGCTAGTTTTACTTGTAAGTGGGGTTGGAAACGCTTTTCAGGATCAGTACTGGGCTCAAAACATGCAGCTCTGAGGTCTCTCCTGATAGGAGGTAGTTAAGTAGAACTTCGCTGCTCAGCTGACCCGGCAGGAGCAAATGTATGCCAAAAATGTACGCAGAATGAGCTTTTCAGTGACTAGCAGCCAGGCACATTTTAGCTCGTTTTACTTGTAAGTGGGGTTGGAAACACTTTTCAGGCTCAGTACTGGGCTCAAACATGCAGCCCTGAGGTCTCTCATGATAGCAGGTGGTTAAATAGAAATTCGCTGCTCAGCTGACCCGGTAGGAGCAAACGTATGCCAAAAATGTAAGCAGAATGAGCTTTTCAGTGAATAGCAGCCAGGCACATTTTAGCTAGTTTATTTGTAAGTGGGGTTGGAAATGCTTTTCAGGCTCAGTACTGGGCTCAAAAGATGCAGCTCTGAGGTCTCTCCTGATAGGAGGTATTTAAGTAGAACTTCGCTGCTCAGCTGACCCGGCAGGACCAAATATATGCCAAAAATGTACGCAGAATGAGCTTTTCAGTGAATAGCAGCCAGGCACATTTTAGCTAGTTTTACTTGTAAGTGGGGTTGGAAACACTTTTCAGCCTCAGTACTGCACTCAAAACATGCGGCCCTAAGGTCTCTCATGATAGCAGGTGGTTAAGTAGAAATTTGCCACTTGGCTGACCCAGCAGGAGCAAACGTATGCCAAAAATGTACACAGAATGAGCTTTTTTTTAGTGAAGAGCAGCCAGGCACATTTTAGCTAGTTTTACTTGTAAGTGGGGTTGGAAACGCTTTTCAGGCTCAGTACGGGGCTCAAAACATGCAGCCCTGAGGTCTCTCCTGATAGGAGGTATTTAAGTAGAACTTCGCTGCTCAGCTGACCCGGCAGGAGCAAATGTATGCCAAAAATGTACGCAGAATCAGCTTTTCAGTGAAGAGCAGCCAGGCACATTCTAGCAAGTTTTACTTGTAAGTGGGGTTGGAAACGCTTTTCAGGCTCAGTACTACGCTCAAAAGATGCAGCCCTGAGGTCTCTCATGATATCAGGTGGTTAAATAGAAATTCGCTGCTCAGCTGACCCGGCAGGAGCAAACGTATGCCAAAAATGTACGCAGAATGAGCTTTCAGTGAAGAGCAGCCAGGCACATTCTAGCAAGTTTTACTTGTAAGTGGGGTTGGAAACGCTTTTCAGGCTCAGTACTGCGCTAAAAAGATGCAGCCCTGAGGTCTCTCATGATAGCAGGTGGTTAAGTAGAAGTTTCCCACTTGGCTGACCCAGCAGGAGCAAACATATGCCAAAAATGTACACAGAATGAGCTTTTCAGTGAATAGCAGCTAGGCACATTTTAGCTAGTTTTACTTGTAAGTGGGGTTGGAAACGCTTTTCAGGATCAGTACTGGGCTCAAAACATGCAGCCCTGAGGTCTGTCATGATAGCAGGTGGTTAAGTAGAAATTTGCCACTTGGCTGACCCAGCAGGAGCAAACGTATGCCAAAAATGTACACAGAATGAGCTTTTCAGTGAATAGCAGCCAGGCACATTTTAGCTAGTTTTACTTGTAAGTGGGGTTGGAAACGCTTTTCAGGATCAGTACTGGGCTCAAAACATGCAGCTCAGAGGTCTCTCCTGATAGGAGGTAGTTAAGTAGAACTTCGCTGCTCAGCTGACCCGGCAGGAGCAAATGTATGCCAAAAATGTACGCAGAATTAGCTTTTCAGTGACTAGCAGCCAGGCACATTTTAGCTCGTTTTACTTGTAAGTGGGGTTGGAAACGCTTTTCAAGCTCAGTACTGCTCTCAAAAGATGCAGCCCTGAGGTCTCCCATGATAGCAGGTGGTTAAGTAGAAATTGGCTGCTCAGCTGACACGGCAGGATCAAACGTATGCCAAAAATGTACGCAGAATGAGCTTTTCATTGAAGAGCAGGCATGCATATTTTAGCTAGTTTTACTTGTAAGTGGGGTTGGGAACGCTTTTCAGGCTCAGTACGGGGCTCAAAACATGCAGCCCTGAGGTCTCCTGATATCAGGTGGTTAAGTAGAACTTCGCTGCTCAGCTGACCTGGCAGGAGCAAATGTATGTCAAAAATGTACGCAGAATCAGCTTTTCAGTGAAGAGCAGCCAGGCACATTTTAGCTAGTTTTACTTGTAAGTGGGGTTGGAAATGCTTTTCAGGCTCAGTACTGGGCTCAAAAGATGCAGCTCTGAGGTCTCTCCTGATAGGAGGTAGTTAAGTAGAACTTCGCTGCTCAGCTGACCCGGCAGGACCAAATATATGCCAAAAATGTACGCAGAATGAGCTTTTCAGTGAATAGCAGCCAGGCACATTTTAGCTAGTTTTACTTGTAAGTGGGGTTGGAAACACTTTTCAGCCTCAGTACTGTACTCAAAACATGCAGCCCTAAGGTCTCTCATGATAGCAGGTGGTTAAGTAGAAATTTGCCACTTGGCTGACCCAGCAGGAGCAAACGTATGCCAAAAATGTACACAGAATTAGCTTTTTTTTTAGTGAATAGCAGCCAGGCACATTTTAGCTAGTTTTACTTGTAAGTGGGGTTGGAAACGCTTTTCAGGATCAGTACTGGGCTCAAAACATGCAGCCCTGAGGTCTCTCATGATAGCAGGTGGTTAAATAGAAATTCGCTGCTCAGCTGACCCGGCAGGAGCAAATGTATGCCAAAAATGTACGCAGAATGAGCTTTTCAGTGAATAGCAGCCAGGCACATTTTAGCTAGTTTTACTTGTAAGTGGGGTTGGAAACACTTTTCAGCCTCAGTACTGTACTCAAAACATGCAGCCCTAAGGTCTCTCATGATAGCAGGTGGTTAAGTAGAAATTTGCCACTTGGCTGACCCAGCAGGAGCAAACGTATGCCAAAAATGTACACAGAATGAGCTTTTCAGTGAATAGCAGCCAGGCACATTTTAGCTAGTTTTACTTGTAAGTGGGGTTGGAAACGCTTTTCAGGTTCAGTACTGGGTTCAAAACATGCAGCCCTGAGGTCTCTCATGATAGCAGGTGGTTAAATAGAAATTCACTGCTCAGCTGACTCGGCAGGAGCAAACGTATGCCAAAAATGTAAGCAGAATGAGCTTTTCAGTGAATAGCAGCCAGGCACATTTTAGCTAGTTTTACTTGTAAGTGGGGTTGGAAACACTTTTCAGGCTCAGTACTGCACTCAAAAAATGCAGCCCTAAGGTCTCTCATGATAGCAGGTGGTTAAGTAGAAATGTGCCACTTGGCTGACCCAGCAGGAGCAAACGTATGCCAAAAATGTACACAGAATGAGCTTTTCAGTGAATAGCAGCCAGGCACATTTTAGCTAGTTTTACTTGTAAGTGGGGTTGGAAACGCTTTTCAGGATCAGTACTGGGCTCAAAACATGCAGCTCAGAGGTCTCTCCTGATAGGAGGTAGTTAAGTAGAACTTCACTGCTCAGCTGACCCGGCAGGAGCAAATGTATGCCAAAAATGTACGCAGAATCAGCTTTTCAGTGAAGAGCAGCCAGGCACATTCTAGCAAGTTTTACTTGTAAGTGGGGTTGGAAACGCTTTTCAGGCTCAGTACTGCGCTCAAAAGATGCAGCCCTGAGGTCTCTCATGATAGGAGGTAGTTAAGTAGAACTTCGCTGCTCAGCTGACCCGGTAGGAGCAAATGTATGCCAAAAATGTACGCAGAATGAGCTTTTCAGTGACTAGCAGCCAGGCACATTTTAGCTCGTTTTACTTGTAAGTGGGGTTGGAAACGCTTTTCAGGCTCAGTACTGCACTCAAAACATGCAGCCCTAAGGTCTCTCATGATAGCAGGTGGTTAAGTAGAAATTTGCCACTTGGCTGACCCAGCAGGAGCAAACGTATGCCAAAAATGTACACAGAATGAGCTTTTCAGTGAATAGCAGCCAGGCACATTTTAGCTAGTTTTACTTGTAAGTGGGGTTGGAAACACTTTTCAGCCTCAGTACTGCACTCAAAACATGCGGCCCTAAGGTCTCTCATGATAGCAGGTGGTTAAGTAGAAATTTGCCACTTGGCTGACCCAGCAGGAGCAAACGTATGCCAAAAATGTACACAGAATGAGCTTTTTTTTAGTGAAGAGCAGCCAGGCACATTTTAGCTAGTTTTACTTGTAAGTGGGGTTGGAAACCCTTTTCAGGCTCAGTACGGGGCTCAAAACATGCAGCCCTGAGGTCTCTCCTGATAGGAGGTATTTAAGTAGAACTTCGCTGCTCAGCTGACCCGGCAGGAGCAAATGTATGCCAAAAATGTACGCAGAATCAGCTTTTCAGTGAAGAGCAGCCAGGCACATTCTAGCAAGTTTTACTTGTAAGTGGGGTTGGAAACGCTTTTCAGGCTCAGTACTACGCTCAAAAGATGCAGCCCTGAGGTCTCTCATGATATCAGGTGGTTAAATAGAAATTCGCTGCTCAGCTGACCCGGCAGGAGCAAACCTATGCCAAAAATGTACGCAGAATGAGCTTTCAGTGAAGAGCAGCCAGGCACATTCTAGCAAGTTTTACTTGTAAGTGGGGTTGGAAACGCTTTTCAGGCTCAGTACTGCGCTAAAAAGATGCAGCCCTGAGGTCTCTCATGATAGCAGGTGGTTAAGTAGAAGTTTCCCACTTGGCTGACCCAGCAGGAGCAAACATATTCCAAAAATGTACACAGAATGAGCTTTTCAGTGAATAGCAGCTAGGCACATTTTAGCTAGTTTTACTTGTAAGTGGGGTTGAAAACGCTTTTCAGGATCAGTACTGGGCTCAAAACATGCAGCCCTGAGGTCTGTCATGATAGCAGGTGGTTAAGTAGAAATTTGCCACTTGGCTGACCCAGCAGGAGCAAACGTATGCCAAAAATGTACACAGAATGAGCTTTTCAGTGAATAGCAGCCAGGCACATTTTAGCTAGTTTTACTTGTAAGTGGGGTTGGAAACGCTTTTCAGGATCAGTACTGGGCTCAAAACATGCAGCTCAGAGGTCTCTCCTGATAGGAGGTAGTTAAGTAGAACTTCGCTGCTCAGCTGACCCGGCAGGAGCAAATGTATGCCAAAAATGTACGCAGAATTAGCTTTTCAGTGACTAGCAGCCAGGCACATTTTAGCTCGTTTTACTTGTAAGTGGGGTTGGAAACGCTTTTCAAGCTCAGTACTGCTCTCAAAAGATGCAGCCCTGAGGTCTCTCATGATAGCAGGTGGTTAAGTAGAAATTGGCTGCTCAGCTGACACAGCAGGATCAAACGTATGCCAAAAATGTACGCAGAATGAGCTTTTCATTGAAGAGCAGGCATGCATATTTTAGCTAGTTTTACTTGTAAGTGGGGTTGGGAACGCTTTTCAGGCTCAGTACGGGGCTCAAAACATGCAGCCCTGAGGTCTCCTGATATCAGGTGGTTAAGTAGAACTTCGCTGCTCAGCTGACCTGGCAGGAGCAAATGTATGTCAAAAATGTACGCAGAATCAGCTTTTCAGTGAAGAGCAGCCAGGCACATTTTAGCTAGTTTTACTTGTAAGTGGGGTTGGAAATGCTTTTCAGGCTCAGTACTGGGCTCAAAAGATGCAGCTCTGAGGTCTCTCCTGATAGGAGGTAGTTAAGTAGAACTTCGCTGCTCAGCTGACCCGGCAGGACCAAATATATGCCAAAAATGTACGCAGAATGAGCTTTTCAGTGAATAGCAGCCAGGCACATTTTAGCTAGTTTTACTTGTAAGTGGGGTTGGAAACACTTTTCAGCCTCAGTACTGTACTCAAAACATGCAGCCCTAAGGTCTCTCATGATAGCAGGTGGTTAAGTAGAAATTTGCCACTTGGCTGACCCAGCAGGAGCAAACGTATGCCAAAAATGTACACAGAATGAGCTTTTTTTTTAGTGAATAGCAGCCAGGCACATTTTAGCTAGTTTTACTTGTAAGTGGGGTTGGAAACGCTTTTCAGGATCAGTACTGGGCTCAAAACATGCAGCCCTGAGGTCTCTCATGATAGCAGGTGGTTAAATAGAAATTCGCTGCTCAGCTGACCCGGCAGGAGCAAATGTATGCCAAAAATGTACGCAGAATGAGCTTTTCAGTGAAGAGCAGCCAGGCAGCTAGTTTTACTTGTAAGAGGGGTTGGAAACACTTTTCAGGTTCAGTACTGGGTTCAAAACATGCAGCCCTGAGGTCTCTCATGATAGCAGGTGGTTAAATAGAAATTCACTGCTCAGCTGACTCGGCAGGAGCAAACGTATGCCAAAAATGTAAGCAGAATGAGCTTTTCAGTGAATAGCAGCCAGGCACATTTTAGCTAGTTTTACTTGTAAGTGGGGTTGGAAACACTTTTCAGGCTCAGTACTGCACTCAAAAAATGCAGCCCTAAGGTCTCTCATGATAGCAGGTGGTTAAGTAGAAATGTGCCACTTGGCTGACCCAGCAGGAGGAAACGTATGCCAAAAATGTACACAGAATGAGCTTTTCAGTGAATAGCAGCCAGGCACATTTTAGCTAGTTTTACTTGTAAGTGGGGTTGGAAACGCTTTTCAGGATCAGTACTGGGCTCAAAACATGCAGCTCTGAGGTCTCTCCTGATAGGAGGTAGTTAAGTAGAACTTCACTGCTCAGCTGACCCGGCAGGAGCAAATGTATGCCAAAAATGTACGCAGAATCAGCTTTTCAGTGAAGAGCAGCCAGGCACATTCTAGCAAGTTTTACTTGTAAGTGGGGTTGGAAACGCTTTTCAGGCTCAGTACTGCGCTCAAAAGATGCAGCCCTGAGGTCTCTCATGATAGGAGGTAGTTAAGTAGAACTTCGCTGCTCAGCTGACCCGGTAGGAGCAAATGTATGCCAAAAATGTACGCAGAATGAGCTTTTCAGTGACTAGCAGCCAGGCACATTTTAGCTCGTTTTACTTGTAAGTGGGGTTGGAAACGCTTTTCAGGCTCAGTACTGCACTCAAAACATGCAGCCCTAAGGTCTCTCATGATAGCAGGTGGTTAAGTAGAAATTTGCCACTTGGCTGACCCAGCAGGAGCAAACGTATGCCAAAAATGTACACAGAATGAGCTTTTCAGTGAATAGCAGCCAGGCACATTTTAGCTAGTTTTACTTGTAAGTGGGGTTGGAATTGTTTTTCGGGCTCAGTTCTGGGCTCAAACATGCAGCCCTGAGGTCTCTCATGATAGCAGGTGGTTAAATAGAAATTCGCTGCTCAGCTGACCCGGTAGGGGAAAACGTATGCCAAAAATGTAAGCCGAATGAGCTTTTCAGTGAATAGCAGCCAGGCACATTTTAGCTAGTTTTATTTGTAAATGGGATTGGAAATGCTTTTCAGGCTCAGTACTGGGCTCAAAAGATGCAGCTCTGAGGTCTCTCCTGATAGGAGGTAGTTAAGTAGAAATTCGCTGCTCAGCTGACCCGGTTGGAGCAAACGTATGCCAAAAATGTAAGCAGAATTAGCTTTTCAGTGAATAGCAGCCAGGCACATTTAGCTAGTTTTACTTGTAAGTGGGGTTGGAAACGCTTTTCAGGCTCAGTACTGGGCTCAAAAGATGCAGCTTGAGGTCTCTCCTGATAGGAGGTAGTTATGTAGAAATGTGCCACTTGGCTGACCCAGCAGGAGCAAACGTATGCCAAAAATGTACACAGAATGAGCTTTTCAGTGAATAGCAGCCAGGCACATTTTGGCTAGTTTTACTTGTAAGTGGGGTTGGAAACGCTTTTCAGGATCAGTACTGGGCTCAAAACATGCAGCTCTGATGTCTCTCCTGATAGGAGGTAGTTAAGTAGAACTTCGCTGCTCAGCTGACCCGGCAGGAGCAAATGTATGCCAAAAATGTACGCAGAATCAGCTTTTCAGTGAAAAGCAGCCAGGCACATTCTAGCAAGTTTTACTTGTAAGTGGGGTTGGAAACGCTTTTCAGGCTCAGTACTGCGCTAAAAAGATGCAGCCCTGAGGTCTCTCATGATATCAGGTGGTTAAATAGAAATTCGCTGCTCAGCTGACCCGGCAGGAGCAAATGTATGCCAAAAATGTACGCAGAATGAGCTTTTCAGTGACTAGCAGCCAGGCACATTTTAGCTCGTTTTACTTGTAAGTGGGGTTGGAAACGCTTTTCAGGCTCAGTACTGCACTCAAAACATGCAGCCCTAAGGTCTCTCATGATAGCAGGTGGTTAAGTAGAAATTTGCCACTTGGCTGACCCAGCAGGAGCAAACGTATGCCAAAAATGTACACAGAATGAGCTTTTCAGTGAATAGCAGCCAGGCACATTTTAGCTAGTTTTACTTGTAAGTGGGGTTGGAAATGTTTTTCGGGCTCAGTACTGGGCTCAAACATGCAGCCCTGAGGTCTCTCATGATAGCAGGTGGTTAAATAGAAATTCGCTGCTCAGCTGACCCGGTAGGGGAAAACGTATGCCAAAAATGTAAGCCGAATGAGCTTTTCAGTGAATAGCAGCCAGGCACATTTTAGCTAGTTTTACTTGTAAGTGAGGTTGGAAACGCTTTTCAAGCTCAGTACTGCTCTCAAAAGATGCAGCCCTGAGGTCTCTCATGTAAGCAGGTGGTTAATTAGAAATTCGCTGCTCAGCTGACCCGGCAGGAGCAAACGTATGCCAAAAATGCACGCAGAATGAGCTTTTCAGTGAAGAGCAGGCAGGCATATTTTAGCTAGTTTTACTTGTAAGTGGGGTTGGAAATGCTTTTCAGGGTCAGTACGGGGCTCAAAACATGCAGCCCTGTCGTCTCTCCTGATAGGAGGTAGTTAGTAGAACTTCGCTGCTCAGCTGACCCGGCAGGAGCAAATGTATGCCAAAAATGTACGCAGAATCAGCTTTTCAGTGAAGAGCAGCCGGGCACATTCTAGCAAGTTTTACTTGTAAGTGGGGTTGGAAACGCTTTTCAGGCTCAGTACTGCGCTCAAAAGATGCAGCCCTGAGGTCTCTCATGATATCAGGTGGCTAAATAAAAATTCGCTGCTCAGCTGACCCGGCAGGAGCAAACGTATGTCAAAAATGTACGCTGAATGAGCTTTTCAGTGAATAGCAGCCAGGCACATTTTAGCTAGTTTTACTTGTAAGTGGGGTTGGAAACACTTTTCAGCCTTAGTACTGCACTCAAAAAATGCAGCCCTAAGGTCTCTCATGATAGCAGGTGGTTAAGTAGAAATTTGCCACTTGGCTGACCCAGCAGGAGCAAACGTATGCCAAAAATGTACACAGAATGAGCTTTTCAGTGAATAGCAGCCAGGCACATTTTAGCTAGTTTTACTTGTAAGTGGGGTTGGAAATGTTTTTCGGGCTCAGTACTGGGCTCAAACATGCAGCCCTGAGGTCTCTCATGATAGCAGGTGGTTAAATAGAAATTCGCTGCTCAGCTGACCCGGTAGGGGAAAACGTATGCCAAAAATGTAAGCCGAATGATTTTCAGTGAATAGCAGCCAGGCACATTTTAGCTAGTTTTACTTGTAAGTGAGGTTGGAAACGCTTTTCAAGCTCAGTACTGCTCTCAAAAGATGCAGCCCTGAGGTCTCTCATGTAAGCAGGTGGTTAATTAGAAATTCGCTGCTCAGCTGACCCGGCAGGAGCAAACGTATGCCAAAAATGCACGCAGAATGAGCTTTTTTTTAGTGAAGAGCAGCCAGGCACATTTTAGCTAGTTTTACTTGTAAGTGGGGTTGGAAACGCTTTTCAGGCTCAGTACGGGGCTCAAAACATGCAGCCCTGAGGTCTCTCCTGATAGGAGGTATTTAAGTAGAACTTCGCTGCTCAGCTGACCCGGCAGGAGCAAATGTATGCCAAAAATGTACGCAGAATCAGCTTTTCAGTGAAGAGCAGCCAGGCACATTCTAGCAAGTTTTACTTGTAAGTGGGGTTGGAAACGCTTTTCAGGCTCAGTACTACGCTCAAAAGATGCAGCCCTGAGGTCTCTCATGATATCAGGTGGTTAAATAGAAATTCGCTGCTCAGCTGACCCGGCAGGAGCAAACGTATGCCAAGAATGTACGCAGAATGAGCTTTCAGTGAAGAGCAGCCAGGCACATTCTAGCAAGTTTTACTTGTAAGTGGGGTTGGAAACGCTTTTCAGGCTCAGTACTGCGCTAAAAAGATGCAGCCCTGAGGTCTCTCATGATAGCAGGTGGTTAAGTAGAAGTTTCCCACTTGGCTGACCCAGCAGGAGCAAACGTATGCCAAAAATGTACACAGAATGAGCTTTTCAGTGAATAGCAGCTAGGCACATTTTAGCTAGTTTTACTTGTAAGTGGGGTTGGAAACGCTTTTCAGGATCAGTACTGGGCTCAAAACATGCAGCCCTGAGGTCTGTCATGATAGCAGGTGGTTAAGTAGAAATTTGCCACTTGGCTGACCCAGCAGGAGCAAACGTATGCCAAAAATGTACACAGAATGAGCTTTTCAGTGAATAGCAGCCAGGCACATTTTAGCTAGTTTTACTTGTAAGTGGGGTTGGAAACGCTTTTCAGGATCAGTACTGGGCTCAAAACATGCAGCTCAGATGTCTCTCCTGATAGGAGGTAGTTAAGTAGAACTTCGCTGCTCAGCTGACCCGGCAGGAGCAAATGTATGCCAAAAATGTACGCAGAATCAGCTTTTCAGTGAAAAGCAGCCAGGCACATTCTAGCAAGTTTTACTTGTAAGTGGGGTTGGAAACGCTTTTCAGGCTCAGTACTGCGCTAAAAAGATGCAGCCCTGAGGTCTCTCATGATATCAGGTGGTTAAATAGAAATTCGCTGCTCAGCTGACCCGGCAGGAGCAAATGTATGCCAAAAATGTACGCAGAATGAGCTTTTCAGTGACTAGCAGCCAGGCACATTTTAGCTCGTTTTACTTGTAAGTGGGGTTGGAAACGCTTTTCAGGCTCAGTACTGCACTCAAAACATGCAGCCCTAAGGTCTCTCATGATAGCAGGTGGTTAAGTAGAAATTTGCCACTTGGCTGACCCAGCAGGAGCAAACGTATGCCAAAAATGTACACAGAATGAGCTTTTCAGTGAATAGCAGCCAGGCACATTTTAGCTAGTTTTACTTGTAAGTGGGGTTGGAAATGTTTTTCGGGCTCAGTACTGGGCTCAAACATGCAGCCCTGAGGTCTCTCATGATAGCAGGTGGTTAAATAGAAATTCGCTGCTCAGCTGACCCGGTAGGGGAAAACGTATGCCAAAAATGTAAGCCGAATGAGCTTTTCAGTGAATAGCAGCCAGGCACATTTTAGCTAGTTTTACTTGTAAGTGAGGTTGGAAACGCTTTTCAAGCTCAGTACTGCTCTCAAAAGATGCAGCCCTGAGGTCTCTCATGTAAGCAGGTAGTTAATTAGAAATTCGCTGCTCAGCTGACCCGGCAGGAGCAAACGTATGCCAAAAATGCACGCAGAATGAGCTTTTCAGTGAAGAGCAGGCAGGCATATTTTAGCTAGTTTTACTTGTAAGTGGGGTTGGAAATGCTTTTCAGGGTCAGTACGGGGCTCAAAACATGCAGCCCTGTCGTCTCTCCTGATAGGAGGTAGTTAGTAGAACTTCGCTGCTCAGCTGACCCGGCAGGAGCAAATGTATGCCAAAAATGTACGCAGAATCAGCTTTTCAGTGAAGAGCAGCCGGGCACATTCTAGCAAGTTTTACTTGTAAGTGGGGTTGGAAACGCTTTTCAGGCTCAGTACTGCGCTCAAAAGATGCAGCCCTGAGGTCTCTCATGATATCAGGTGGCTAAATAAAAATTCGCTGCTCAGCTGACCCGGCAGGAGCAAACGTATGTCAAAAATGTACGCTGAATGAGCTTTTCAGTGAATAGCAGCCAGGCACATTTTAGCTAGTTTTACTTGTAAGTGGGGTTGGAAACACTTTTCAGCCTTAGTACTGCACTCAAAAAATGCAGCCCTAAGGTCTCTCATGATAGCAGGTGGTTAAGTAGAAATTTGCCACTTGGCTGACCCAGCAGGAGCAAACGTATGCCAAAAATGTACACAGAATGAGCTTTTCAGTGAATAGCAGCCAGGCACATTTTAGCTAGTTTTACTTGTAAGTGGGGTTGGAAATGTTTTTCGGGCTCAGTACTGGGCTTAAACATGCAGCCCTGAGGTCTCTCATGATAGCAGGTGGTTAAATAGAAATTCGCTGCTCAGCTGACCCGGTAGGGGAAAACGTATGCCAAAAATGTAAGCCGAATGATTTTCAGTGAATAGCAGCCAGGCACATTTTAGCTAGTTTTACTTGTAAGTGAGGTTGGAAACGCTTTTCAAGCTCAGTACTGCTCTCAAAAGATGCAGCCCTGAGGTCTCTCATGTAAGCAGGTGGTTAATTAGAAATTCGCTGCTCAGCTGACCCGGCAGGAGCAAACGTATGCCAAAAATGCACGCAGAATGAGCTTTTTTTTAGTGAAGAGCAGCCAGGCACATTTTAGCTAGTTTTACTTGTAAGTGGGGTTGGAAACGCTTTTCAGGCTCAGTACGGGGCTCAAAACATGCAGCCCTGAGGTCTCTCCTGATAGGAGGTATTTAAGTAGAACTTCGCTGCTCAGCTGACCCGGCAGGAGCAAATGTATGCCAAAAATGTACGCAGAATCAGCTTTTCAGTGAAGAGCAGCCAGGCACATTCTAGCAAGTTTTACTTGTAAGTGGGGTTGGAAACGCTTTTCAGGCTCAGTACTACGCTCAAAAGATGCAGCCCTGAGGTCTCTCATGATATCAGGTGGTTAAATAGAAATTCGCTGCTCAGCTGACCCGGCAGGAGCAAACGTATGCCAAGAATGTACGCAGAATGAGCTTTCAGTGAAGAGCCGCCAGGCACATTCTAGCAAGTTTTACTTGTAAGTGGGGTTGGAAACGCTTTTCAGGCTCAGTACTGCGCTAAAAAGATGCAGCCCTGAGGTCTCTCATGATAGCAGGTGGTTAAGTAGAAGTTTCCCACTTGGCTGACCCAGCAGGAGCAAACGTATGCCAAAAATGTACACAGAATGAGCTTTTCAGTGAATAGCAGCTAGGCACATTTTAGCTAGTTTTACTTGTAAGTGGGGTTGGAAACGCTTTTCAGGATCAGTACTGGGCTCAAAACATGCAGCCCTGAGGTCTGTCATGATAGCAGGTGGTTAAGTAGAAATTTGCCACTTGGCTGACCCAGCATTAGCAAACGTATGCCAAAAATGTACACAGAATGAGCTTTTCAGTGAATAGCAGCCAGGCACATTTTAGCTAGTTTTACTTGTAAGTGGGGTTGGAAACGCTTTTCAGGATCAGTACTGGGCTCAAAACATGCAGCCCTGAGGTCTCTCATGATAGCAGGTGGTTAAGTAGAAATTCGCTGCTCAGCTGACCCGGCAGGATCAAACGTATGCCAAAAATGTACGCAGAATTAGCTTTTCTGTGACTAGCAGCCAGGCACATTTTAGCTCGTTTTACTTGTAAGTGGGGTTGGAAACGCTTTTCAAGCTCAGTACTGCTCTCAAAAGATGCAGCCCTGAGGTCTCTCATGATAGCAGGTGGTTAAGTAGAAATTCGCTGCTCAGCTGACCCGGCAGGATCAAACGTATGCCAAAAATGTACGCAGAATGAGCTTTTCAGTGAAGAGCAGGCATGCATATTTTAGCTAGTTTTACTTGTAAGTGGGGTTGGAAACGCTTTTCAGGCTCAGTACTGGGCTCAAAACATGCAGCCCTGAGGTCTCCTGATATCAGGTGGTTAAGTAGAACTTCGCTGCTCAGCTGACCTGGCAGGAGCAAATGTATGTCAAAAATGTACGCAGAATCAGCTTTTCAGTGAAGAGCAGCCAGGCACATTTTAGCTAGTTTTACTTGTAAGTGGGGTTGGAAATGCTTTTCAGGCTCAGTACTGGGCTCAAAAGATGCAGCTCTGAGGTCTCTCCTGATAGGAGGTAGTTAAGTAGAACTTCGCTGCTCAGCTGACCCGGCAGGACCAAATATATGCCAAAAATGTACGCAGAATGAGCTTTTCAGTGAATAGCAGCCAGGCACATTTTAGCTAGTTTTACTTGTAAGTGGGGTTGGAAACGCTTTTCAGGATCAGTACTGGGCTCAAAACATGCAGCCTTGAGGTCTCTCATGATAGCAGGTGGTTAAATAGAAATTAGCTGCTCAGCTGACCCGGCAGGAGCAAATGTATGCCAAAAATGTACGCAGAATGAGCTTTTCAGTGAAGAGCGGCCAGGCAGCTAGTTGTACTTGTAAGAGGGGTTGGAAACACTTTTCAGGTTCAGTACTGGGCTCAAAACATGCAACCCTGAGGTCTCTCATGATAGCAGGTGGTTAAATAGAAATTCACTGCTCAGCTGACTCGCCAGGAGCAAACGTATGCCAAAAATGTAAGCAGAATGAGCTTTTCAGTGAATAGCAGCCAGGCACATTTTAGCTAGTTTTACTTGTAAGTGGGGTTGGAAACACTTTTCAGGCTCAGTACTGCACTCAAAAAATGCAGCCCTAAGGTCTCTCATGATAGCAGGTGGTTAAGTAGAAATGTGCCACTTGGCTGACCCAGCAGGAGCAAACGTATGCCAAAAATGTACACAGAATGAGCTTTTCAGTGAATAGCAGTAAGGGGCACATTTTAGCTAGTTTTACTTGTAAGTGGGGTTGGAAACGCTTTTCAGGATCAGTACTGGGCTCAAAACATGCAGCTCTGAGGTCTCTCCTGATAGGAGGTAGTTAAGTAGAACTTCACTGCTCAGCTGACCCGGCAGGAGCAAATGTATGCCAAAAATGTACGCAGAATCAGCTTTTCAGTGAAGAGCAGCCAGGCACATTCTAGCAAGTTTTACTTGTAAGTGGGGTTGGAAAAGCTTTTCAGGCTCAGTACTGCGCTCAAAAGATGCAGCCCTGAGGTCTCTCATGATAGGAGGTAGTTAAGTAGAACTTCGCTGCTCAGCTGACCCGGCAGGAGCAAATGTATGCCAAAAATGTACGCAGAATGAGCTTTTCAGTGACTAGCAGCCAGGCACATTTTAGCTCGTTTTACTTGTAAGTGGGGTTGGAAACGCTTTTCAGGCTCAGTACTGCACTCACAACATGCAGCCCTAAGGTCTCTCATGATAGCAGGTGGTTAAGTAGAAATTTGCCACTTGGCTGACCCAGCAGGAGCAAACGTATGCCAAAAATGTACACAGAATGAGCTTTTCAGTGAATAGCAGCCAGGCACATTTTAGCTAGTTTTACTTGTAAGTGGGGTTGGAAATGTTTTTCGGGCTCAGTTCTGGGCTCAAACATGCAGCCCTGAGGTCTCTCATGATAGCAGGTGGTTAAATAGAAATTCGCTGCTCAGCTGACCCGGTAGGGGAAAATGTATGCCAAAAATGTAAGCCGAATGAGCTTTTCAGTGAATAGCAGCCAGGCACATTTTAGCTAGTTTTATTTGTAAATGGGATTGGAAATGCTTTTCAGGCTCAGTACTGGGCTCAAAAGATGCAGCTCTGAGGTCTCTCCTGATAGGAGGTAGTTAAGTAGAAATTCGCTGCTCAGCTGTCCCGGTTGGAGCAAACGTATGCCAAAAATGTAAGCAGAATTAGCTTTTCAGTGAATAGCAGCCAGGCACATTTAGCTAGTTTTACTTGTAAGTGGGGTTGGAAACGCTTTTCAGGCTCAGTACTGGGCTCAAAAGATGCAGCTTGAGGTCTCTCCTGATAGGAGGTAGTTAAGTAGAAATGTGCCACTTGGCTGACCCAGCAGGAGCAAACGTATGCCAAAAATGTACACAGAATGAGCTTTTCAGTGAATAGCAGCCAGGCACATTTTGGCTAGTTTTACTTGTAAGTGGGGTTGGAAACGCTTTTCAGGATCAGTACTGGGCTCAAAACATGCAGCTCTGATGTCTCTCCTGATAGGAGGTAGTTAAGTAGAACTTCGCTGCTCAGCTGACCCGGCAGGAGCAAATGTATGCCAAAAATGTACGCAGAATCAGCTTTTCAGTGAAAAGCAGCCAGGCACATTCTGGCAAGTTTTACTTGTAAGTGGGGTTGGAAACGCTTTTCAGGCTCAGTACTGCGCTAAAAAGATGCAGCCCTGAGGTCTCTCATGATATCAGGTGGTTAAATAGAAATTCGCTGCTCAGCTGACCCGGCAGGAGCAAATGTATGCCAAAAATGTACGCAGAATGAGCTTTTCAGTGACTAGCAGCCAGGCACATTTTAGCTCGTTTTACTTGTAAGTGGGGTTGGAAACGCTTTTCAGGCTCAGTACTGCACTCAAAACATGCAGCCCTAAGGTCTCTCATGATAGCAGGTGGTTAAGTAGAAATTTGCCACTTGGCTGACCCAGCAGGAGCAAACGTATGCCAAAAATGTACACAGAATGAGCTTTTCAGTGAATAGCAGCCAGGCACATTTTAGCTAGTTTTACTTGTAAGTGGGGTTGGAAATGTTTTTCGGGCTCAGTACTGGGCTCAAACATGCAGCCCTGAGGTCTCTCATGATAGCAGGTGGTTAAATAGAAATTCGCTGCTCAGCTGACCCGGTAGGGGAAAACGTATGCCAAAAATGTAAGCCGAATGAGCTTTTCAGTGAATAGCAGCCAGGCACATTTTAGCTAGTTTTACTTGTAAGTGGGGTTGGAAACGCTTTTCAAGCTCAGTACTGCTCTCAAAAGATGCAGCCCTGAGGTCTCTCATGTAAGCAGGTGGTTAATTAGAAATTCGCTGCTCAGCTGACCCGGCAGGAGCAAACGTATGCCAAAAATGCACGCAGAATGAGCTTTTCAATGAAGAGCAGGCAGGCATATTTTAGCTAGTTTTACTTGTAAGTGGGGTTGGAAATGCTTTTCAGGGTCAGTACGGGGCTCAAAACATGCAGCCCTGTCGTCTCTCCTGATAGGAGGTAGTTAGTAGAACTTCGCTGCTCAGCTGACCCGGCAGGAGCAAATGTATGCCAAAAATGTACGCAGAATCAGCTTTTCAGTGAAGAGCAGCCGGGCACATTCTAGCAAGTTTTACTTGTAAGTGGGGTTGGAAACGCTTTTCAGGCTCAGTACTGCGCTCAAAAGATGCAGCCCTGAGGTCTCTCATGATATCAGGTGGTTAAATAAAAATTCGCTGCTCAGCTGACCCGGCAGGAGCAAACGTATGTCAAAAATGTACGCTGAATGAGCTTTTCAGTGAATAGCAGCCAGGCACATTTTAGCTAGTTTTACTTGTAAGTGGGGTTGGAAACACTTTTCAGCCTTAGTACTGCACTCAAAAAATGCAGCCCTAAGGTCTCTCATGATAGCAGGTGGTTAAGTAGAAATTTGCCACTTGGCTGACCCAGCAGGAGCAAACGTATGCCAAAAATGTACACAGAATGAGCTTTTTTTTAGTGAAGAGCAGCCAGGCACATTTTAGCTAGTTTTACTTGTAAGTGGGGTTGGAAACGCTTTTCAGGCTCAGTACGGGGCTCAAAACATGCAGCCCTGAGGTCTCTCCTGATAGGAGGTATTTAAGTAGAACTTCGCTGCTCAGCTGACCCGGCAGGAGCAAATGTATGCCAAAAATGTACGCAGAATCAGCTTTTCAGTGAAGAGCAGCCAGGCACATTCTAGCAAGTTTTACTTGTAAGTGGGGTTGGAAACGCTTTTCAGGCTCAGTACTACGCTCAAAAGATGCAGCCCTGAGGTCTCTCATGATATCAGGTGGTTAAATAGAAATTCGCTGCTCAGCTGACCCGGCAGGAGCAAACGTATGCCAAAAATGTACGCAGAATGAGCTTTCAGTGAAGAGCAGCCAGGCACATTCTAGCAAGTTTTACTTGTAAGTGGGGTTGGAAACGCTTTTCAGGCTCAGTACTGCACTAAAAAGATGCAGCCCTGAGGTCTCTCATGATAGCAGGTGGTTAAGTAGAAGTTTCCCACTTGGCTGACCCAGCAGGGGCAAACGTATGCCAAAAATGTACACAGAATGAGCTTTTCAGTGAATAGCAGCTAGGCACATTTTAGCTAGTTTTACTTGTAAGTGGGGTTGGAAACGCTTTTCAGGATCAGTACTGGGCTCAAAACATGCAGCCCTGAGGTCTGTCATGATAGCAGGTGGTTAAGTAGAAATTTGCCACTTGGCTGACCCAGCAGGAGCAAACGTATGCCAAAAATGTACACAGAATGAGCTTTTCAGTGAATAGCAGCCAGGCACATTTTAGCTAGTTTTACTTGTAAGTGGGGTTGGAAACGCTTTTCAGGATCAGTACTGGGCTCAAAACATGCAGCTCAGAGGTCTCTCCTGATAGGAGGTAGTTAAGTAGAACTTCGCTGCTCAGCTGACCCGGCAGGAGCAAATGTATGCCCAAAATGTACGCAGAATTAGCTTTTCTGTGACTAGCAGCCAGGCACATTTTAGCTCGTTTTACTTGTAAGTGGGGTTGGAAACGCTTTTCAAGCTCAGTACTGCTCTCAAAAGATGCAGCCCTGAGGTCTCTCATGATAGCAGGTGGTTAAGTAGAAATTCGCTGCTCAGCTGACCCGGCAGGATCAAACGTATGCCAAAAATGAACGCAGAATGAGCTTTTCAGTGAAGAGCAGGCATGCATATTTTAGCTAGTTTTACTTGTAAGTGGGGTTGGAAACGCTTTTCAGGCTCAGTACTGGGCTCAAAACATGCAGCCCTGAGGTCTCCTGATATCAGGTGGTTAAGTAGAACTTCGCTGCTCAGCTGACCTGGCAGGAGCAAATGTATGTCAAAAATGTACGCAGAATCAGCTTTTCAGTGAAGAGCAGCCAGGCACATTTTAGCTAGTTTTACTTGTAAGTGGGGTTGGAAATGCTTTTCAGGCTCAGTACTGGGCTCAAAAGATGCAGCTCTGAGGTCTCTCCTGATAGGAGGTAGTTAAGTAGAACTTCGCTGCTCAGCTGACCCGGCAGGACCAAATATATGCCAAAAATGTACGCAGAATGAGCTTTTCAGTGAATAGCAGCCAGGCACATTTTAGCTAGTTTTACTTGTAAGTGGGGTTGGAAACACTTTTCAGCCTCAGTACTGTACTCAAAACATGCAGCCCTAAGGTCTCTCATGATAGCAGGTGGTTAAGAAGAAATTTGCCACTTGGCTGACCCAGCAGGAGCAAACGTATGCCAAAAATGTACACAGAATGAGCTTTTTTTTTAGTGAATAGCAGCCAGGCACATTTTAGCTAGTTTTACTTGTAAGTGGGGTTGGAAACGCTTTTCAGGATCAGTACTGGGCTCAAAACATGCAGCCTTGAGGTCTCTCATGATAGCAGGTGGTTAAATAGAAATTAGCTGCTCAGCTGACCCGGCAGGAGCAAATGTATGCCAAAAATGTACGCAGAATGAGCTTTTCAGTGAAGAGCGGCCAGGCAGCTAGTTTTACTTGTAAGAGGGGTTGGAAACACTTTTCAGGTTCAGTACTGGGCTCAAAACATGCAACCCTGAGGTCTCTCATGATAGCAGGTGGTTAAATAGAAATTCACTGCTCAGCTGACTCGGCAGGAGCAAACGTATGCCAAAAATGTAAGCAGAATGAGCTTTTCAGTGAATAGCAGCAAGGCACATTTTAGCTAGTTTTACTTGTAAGTGGGGTTGGAAACACTTTTCAGGCTCAGTACTGCACTCAAAAAATGCAGCCCTAAGGTCTCTCATGATAGCAGGTGGTTAAGTAGAAATGTGCCACTTGGCTGACCCAGCAGGAGCAAACGTATGCCAAAAATGTACACAGAATGAGCTTTTCAGTGAATAGCAGTAAGGGGCACATTTTAGCTAGTTTTACTTGTAAGTGGGGTTGGAAACGCTTTTCAGGATCAGTACTGGGCTCAAAACATGCAGCTCTGAGGTCTCTCCTGATAGGAGGTAGTTAAGTAGAACTTCACTGCTCAGCTGACCCGGCAGGAGCAAATGTATGCCAAAAATGTACGCAGAATCAGCTTTTCAGTGAAGAGCAGCCAGGCACATTCTAGCAAGTTTTACTTGTAAGTGGGGTTGGAAAAGCTTTTCAGGCTCAGTACTGCGCTCAAAAGATGCAGCCCTGAGGTCTCTCATGATAGGAGGTAGTTAAGTAGAACTTCGCTGCTCAGCTGACCCGGCAGGAGCAAATGTATGCCAAAAATGTACGCAGAATGAGCTTTTCAGTGACTAGCAGCCAGGCACATTTTAGCTCGTTTTACTTGTAAGTGGGGTTGGAAACGCTTTTCAGGCTCAGTACTGCACTCAAAACATGCAGCCCTAAGGTCTCTCATGATAGCAGGTGGTTAAGTAGAAATTTGCCACTTGGCTGACCCAGCAGGAGCAAACGTATGCCAAAAATGTACACAGAATGAACTTTTCAGTGAATAGCAGCCAGGCACATTTTAGCTAGTTTTACTTGTAAGTGGGGTTGGAAATGTTTTTCGGGCTCAGTACTGGGCTCAAACATGCAGCCCTGAGGTCTCTCATGATAGCAGGTGGTTAAATAGAAATTCGCTGCTCAGCTGACCCGGTAGGGGAAAACGTATGCCAAAAATGTAAGCCGAATGAGCTTTTCAGTGAATAGCAGCCAGGCACATTTTAGCTAGTTTTATTTGTAAATGGGATTGGAAATGCTTTTCAGGCTCAGTACTGGGCTCAAAAGATGCAGCTCTGAGGTCTCTCCTGATAGGAGGTAGTTAATTAGAACTTCGCGCTCAGCTGACCCGGCAGGAGCAAATATATGCCAAAAATGTACGCAGAATGAGCTTTTCAGTGAATAGCAGCCAGGCACATTTTAGCTAGTTTTACTTGTAAGTGGGGTTGGAAACACTTTTCAGGCTAAGTACTGCACTCAAAACATGCAGCCCTAAGGTCTCTCATGATAGCAGGTGGTTAAGTAGAAATGTGCCACTTGGCTGACCCAGCAGGAGCAAACGTATGCCAAAAATGTACACAGAATGAGCTTTTCAGTGAATAGCAGCCAGGCACATTTTAGCTAGTTTTACTTGTAAGTGGGGTTGGAAACGCTTTTCAGGATCAGTACTGGGCTCAAAACATGCAGCTATTAGGTCTCTCCTGATAGGAGGTAGTTAAGTAGAACTTCGCTGCTCAGCTGACCCGGCAGGAGCAAATGTATGCCAAAAATGTACGCAGAATGAGCTTTTCAGTGACTAGCAGCCAGGCACATTTTAGCTCGTTTTACTTGTAAGTGGGGTTGGAAACGCTTTTCAGGCTCAGTACTGGGCTCAAACATGCAGCCCTGAGGTCTCTCATGATAGCAGGTGGTTAAATAGAAATTCGCTGCTCAGCTGACCCGGTAGGAGCAAACGTATGCCAAAAATGTAAGCAGAATGAGCTTTTCAGTGAATAGCAGCAGGCACATTTTAGCTAGTTCATTTGTAAGTGGGGTTGGAAATGCTTTTCAGGCTCAGTACTGGGCTCAAAAGATGCAGCTCTGAGGTCTCTCCTGATAGGAGGTATTTAAGTAGAACTTCGCTGCTCAGCTGACCCGGCAGGACCAAATATATGCCAAAAATGTACGCAGAATGAGCTTTTCAGTGATAGCAGCCAGGCACATTTTAGCTAGTTTTACTTGTAAGTGGGGTTGGAAACACTTTTCAGCCTCAGTACTGCACTCAAAACATGCGGCCCTAAGGTCTCTCATGATAGCAGGTGGTTAAGTAGAAATTTGCCACTTGGCTGACCCAGCAGGAGCAAACGTATGCCAAAAATGTACACAGAATGAGCTTTTTTTTAGTGAAGAGCAGCCAGGCACATTTTAGCTAGTTTTACTTGTAAGTGGGGTTGGAAACGCTTTTCAGGCTCAGTACGGGGCTCAAAACATGCAGCCCTGAGGTCTCTCCTGATAGGAGGTATTTAAGTAGAACTTCGCTGCTCAGCTGACCCGGCAGGAGCAAATGTATGCCAAAAATGTACGCAGAATCAGCTTTTCAGTGAAGAGCAGCCAGGCACATTCTAGCAAGTTTTACTTATAAGTGGGGTTGGAAACGCTTTTCAGGCTCAGTACTACGCTCAAAAGATGCAGCCCTGAGGTCTCTCATGATATCAGGTGGTTAAATAGAAATTCGCTGCTCAGCTGACCCGGCAGGAGCAAACGTATGCCAAAAATGTACGCAGAATGAGCTTTCAGTGAAGAGCAGCCAGGCACATTCTAGCAAGTTTTACTTGTAAGTGGGGTTGGAAACGCTTTTCAGGCTCAGTACTGCGCTAAAAAGATGCAGCCCTGAGGTCTCTCATGATAGCAGGTGGTTAAGTAGAAGTTTCCCACTTGGCTGACCCAGCAGGAGCAAACGTATGCCAAAAATGTACACAGAATGAGCTTTTCAGTGAATAGCAGCTAGGCACATTTTAGCTAGTTTTACTTGTAAGTGGGGTTGGAAACGCTTTTCAGGATCAGTACTGGGCTCAAAACATGCAGCCCTGAGGTCTGTCATGATAGCAGGTGGTTAAGTAGAAATTTGCCACTTGGCTGACCCAGCAGGAGCAAACGTATGCCAAAAATGTACACAGAATGAGCTTTTCAGTGAATAGCAGCCAGGCACATTTTAGCTAGTTTTACTTGTAAGTGGGGTTGGAAACGCTTTTCAGGATCAGTACTGGGCTCAAAACATGCAGCTCAGAGGTCTCTCCTGATAGGAGGTAGTTAAGTAGAACTTCGCTGCTCAGCTGACCCGGCAGGAGCAAATGTATGCCAAAAATGTACGCAGAATTAGCTTTTCAGTGACTAGCAGCCAGGCACATTTTAGCTCGTTTTACTTGTAAGTGGGGTTGGAAACGCTTTTCAGGCTCAGTACTGCGCTCAAAAGATGCAGCCCTGAGGTCTCTCATGATAGGAGGTAGTTAAGTAGAACTTCGCTGCTCAGCTGACCCGGCAGGAGCAAATGTATGCCAAAAATGTACGCAGAATGAGCTTTTCAGTGACTAGCAGCCAGGCACATTTTAGCTCGTTTTACTTGTAAGTGGGGTTGGAAACGCTTTTCAGGCTCAGTACTGCACTCAAAACATGCAGCCCTAAGGTCTCTCATGATAGCAGGTGGTTAAGTAGAAATTTGCCACTTGGCTGACCCAGCAGGAGCAAACGTATGCCAAAAATGTACACAGAATGAGCTTTTCAGTGAATAGCAGCCAGGCACATTTTAGCTAGTTTTACTTGTAAGTGGGGTTGGAAATGTTTTTCGGGCTCAGTACTGGGCTCAAACATGCAGCCCTGAGGTCTCTCATGATAGCAGGTGGTTAAATAGAAATTCGCTGCTCAGCTGACCCGGTAGGGGAAAACGTATGCCAAAAATGTAAGCCGAATGAGCTTTTCAGTGAATAGCAGAAAGGCAAATTTTAGCTAGTTTTATTTGAAAATGGGATTGGAAATGCTTTTCAGGCTCAGTACTGGGCTCAAAAGATGCAGCTCTGAGGTCTCTCCTGATAGGAGGTAGTTAAGTAGAACTTCGCGCTCAGCTGACCCGGCAGGAGCAAATATATGCCAAAAATGTACGCAGAATGAGCTTTTCAGTGAATATCAGCCAGGCACATTTTAGCTAGTTTTACTTGTAAGTGGGGTTGGAAACACTTTTCAGGCTCAGTACTGCACTCAAAACATGCAGCCCTAAGGTCTCTCATGATAGCAGGTGGTTAAGTAGAAATGTGCCACTTGGCTGACCCAGCAGGAGCAAACGTATGCCAAAAATGTACACAGAATGAGCTTTTCAGTGAATAGCAGCCAGGCACATTTTAGCTAGTTTTACTTGTAAGTGGGGTTGGAAACGCTTTTCAGGATCAGTACTGGGCTCAAAACATGCAGCTCTGAGGTCTCTCCTGATAGGAGGTAGTTAAGTAGAACTTCGCTGCTCAGCTGACCCGGCAGGAGCAAATGTATGCCAAAAATGTACGCAGAATGAGCTTTTCAGTGACTAGCAGCCAGGCACATTTTAGCTCGTTTTACTTGTAAGTGGGGTTGGAAACGCTTTTCAGGCTCAGTACTGGGCTCAAACATGCAGCCCTGAGGTCTCTCATGATAGCAGGTGGTTAAATAGAAATTCGCTGCTCAGCTGACCCGGTAGGAGCAAACGTATGCCAAAAATGTAAGCAGAATGAGCTTTTCAGTGAATAGCAGCCAGGCACATTTTAGCTAGTTTATTTGTAAGTGGGGTTGGAAATGCTTTTCAGGCTCAGTACTGGGCTCAAAAGATGCAGCTCTGAGGTCTCTCCTGATAGGAGGTATTTAAGTAGAACTTCGCTGCTCAGCTGACCCGGCAGGACCAAATATATGCCAAAAATGTACGCAGAATGAGCTTTTCAGTGAATAGCAGCCAGGCACATTTTAGCTAGTTTTACTTGTAAGTGGGGTTGGAAACACTTTTCAGCCTCAGTACTGCACTCAAAACATGCGGCCCTAAGGTCTCTCATGATAGCAGGTGGTTAAGTAGAAATTTGCCACTTGGCTGACCCAGCAGGAGCAAACGTATGCCAAAAATGTACACAGAATGAGCTTTTTTTTAGTGAAGAGCAGCCAGGCACATTTTAGCTAGTTTTACTTGTAAGTGGGGTTGGAAACGCTTTTCAGGCTCAGTACGGGGCTCAAAACATGCAGCCCTGAGGTCTCTCCTGATAGGAGGTATTTAAGTAGAACTTCGCTGCTCAGCTGACCCGGCAGGAGCAAATGTATGCCAAAAATGTACGCAGAATCAGCTTTTCAGTGAAGAGCAGCCAGGCACATTCTAGCAAGTTTTACTTATAAGTGGGGTTGGAAACGCTTTTCAGGCTCAGTACTACGCTCAAAAGATGCAGCCCTGAGGTCTCTCATGATATCAGGTGGTTAAGTAGAAATTTGCCACTTGGCTGACCCAGCAGGAGCAAACGTATGCCAAAAATGTACACAGAATGAGCTTTTCAGTGAATAGCAGCCAGGCACATTTTAGCTAGTTTTACTTGTAAGTGGGGTTGGAAACGCTTTTCAGGATCAGTACTGGGCTCAAAA
The DNA here is from genome assembly GCF_964263255.1 of Lissotriton vulgaris. Lineage (NCBI taxonomy): Eukaryota > Metazoa > Chordata > Amphibia > Caudata > Salamandridae > Lissotriton > Lissotriton vulgaris. Next base: position 2,430,232 of record NW_028242552.1, on the reverse strand, counting down.
CATGCAGCCCTGAGGTCTGTCATGATAGCAGGTGGTTAAGTAGAAATTTGCCACTTGGCTGACCCAGCAGGAGCAAACGTATGCCAAAAATGTACACAGAATGAGCTTTTCAGTGAATAGCAGCCAGGCACATTTTAGCTAGTTTTACTTGTAAGTGGGGTTGGAAACGCTTTTCAGGATCAGTACTGGGCTCAAAACATGCAGCTCAGAGGTCTCTCCTGATAGGAGGTAGTTAAGTAGAACTTCCCTGCTCAGCTGACCCGGCAGGAGCAAATGTATGCCAAAAATGTACGCAGAATTAGCTTTTCAGTGACTAGCAGCCAGGCACATTTTAGCTCGTTTTACTTGTAAGTGGGGTTGGAAACGCTTTTCAAGCTCAGTACTGCTCTCAAAAGATGCAGCCCTGAGGTCTCTCATGATAGCAGGTGGTTAAGTAGAAATTGGCTGCTCAGCTGACCCGGCAGGATCAAACGTATGCCAAAAATGTACGCAGAATGAGCTTTTCAGTGAAGAGCAGGCATGCATATTTTAGCTAGTTTTACTTGTAAGTGGGGTTGGAAATGCTTTTCAGGCTCAGTACGGGGCTCAAAACATGCAGCCCTGAGGTCTCCTGATATCAGGTGGTTAAGTAGAACTTCGCTGCTCAGCTGACCTGGCAGGAGCAAATGTATGTCAAAAATGTACGCAGAATCAGCTTTTCAGTGAAGAGCAGCCAGGCACATTTTAGCTAGTTTAAGTTGTAAGTGGGGTTGGAAATGCTTTTCAGGCTCAGTACTGGGCTCAAAAGATGTAGCTCTGAGGTCTCTCCTGATAGGAGGTAGTTAAGTAGAACTTCGCTGCTCAGCTGACCCGGCAGGACCAAATATATGCCAAAAATGTACGTAGAATGAGCTTTTCAGTGAATAGCAGCCAGGCACATTTTAGCTAGTTTTACTTGTAAGTGGGGTTGGAAACACTTTTCAGCCTCAGTACTGTACTCAAAACATGCAGCCCTAAGGTCTCTCATGATAGCAGGTGGTTAAGTAGAAATTTGCCACTTGGCTGACCCAGCAGGAGCAAACGTATGCCAAAAATGTACACAGAATTACCTTTTTTTTTAGTGAATAGCAGCCAGGCACATTTTAGCTAGTTTAACTTGTAAGTGGGGTTGGAAACGCTTTTCAGGATCAGTACTGGGCTCAAAACATGCAGCCCTGAGGTCTCTCATGATAGCAGGTGGTTAAATAGAAATTCGCTGCTCAGCTGACCCGGCAGGAGCAAATGTATGCCAAAAATGTACGCAGAATGAGCTTTTCAGTGAAGAGCAGCCAGGCAGCTAGTTTTACTTGTAAGAGGGGTTGGAAACACTTTTCAGGTTCAGTACTGGGTTCAAAACATGCAGCCCTGAGGTCTCTCATGATAGCAGGTGGTTAAATAGAAATTCACTGCTCAGCTGACTCGGCAGGAGCAAACGTATGCCAAAAATGTAAGCAGAATGAGCTTTTCAGTGAATAGCAGCCAGGCACATTTTAGCTAGTTTTACTTGTAAGTGGGGTTGGAAACACTTTTCAGGCTCAGTACTGCACTCAAAAAATGCAGCCCTTAGGTCTCTCATGATAGCAGGTGGTTAAGTAGAAATGTGCCACTTGGCTGACCCAGCAGGAGCAAACGTATGCCAAAAATGTACACAGAATGAGCTTTTCAGTGAATAGCAGCCAGGCACATTTTAGCTAGTTTTACTTGTAAGTGGGGTTGGAAACGCTTTTCAGGATCAGTACTGGGCTCAAAACATGCAGCTCTGAGGTCTCTCCTGATAGGAGGTAGTTAAGTAGAACTTCACTGCTCAGCTGACCCGGCAGGAGCAAATGTATGCCAAAAATGTACGCAGAATCAGATTTTCAGTGAAGAGCAGCCAGGCACATTCTAGCAAGTTTTACTTGTAAGTGGGGTTGGAAACGCTTTTCAGGCTCAGTACTGCGCTCAAAAGATGCAGCCCTGAGGTCTCTCATGATAGGAGGTAGTTAAGTAGAACTTCGCTGCTCAGCTGACCCGGCAGGAGCAAATGTATGCCAAAAATGTACGCAGAATGAGCTTTTCAGTGACTAGCAGCCAGGCACATTTTAGCTCGTTTTACTTGTAAGTGGGGTTGGAAACGCTTTTCAGGCTCAGTACTGCACTCAAAACATGCAGCCCTAAGGTCCCTCATGATAGCAGGTGGTTAAGTAGAAATTTGCCACTTGGCTGACCCAGCAGGAGCAAACGTATGCCAAAAATGTACACAGAATGAGCTTTTCAGTGAATAGCAGCCAGGCACATTTTAGCTAGTTTTACTTGTAAGTGGGGTTGGAAATGTTTTTCGGGCTCAGTACTGGGCTCAAACATGCAGCCCTGAGGTCTCTCATGATAGCAGGTGGTTAAATAGAAATTCGCTGCTCAGCTGACCCGGTAGGGGAAAACGTATGCCAAAAATGTAAGCCGAATGAGCTTTTCAGTGAATAGCAGCCAGGCACATTTTAGCTAGTTTTATTTGTAAATGGGATTGGAAATGCTTTTCAGGCTCAGTACTGGGCTCAAAAGATGCAGCTCTGAGGTCTCTCCTGATAGGAGGTAGTTAAGTAGAAATTCGCTGCTCAGCTGACCCGGTTGGAGCAAACGTATGCCAAAAATGTAAGCAGAATTAGCTTTTCAGTGAATAGCAGCCAGGCACATTTAGCTAGTTTTACTTGTAAGTGGGGTTGGAAACGCTTTTCAGGCTCAGTACTGGGCTCAAAAGATGCAGCTTGAGGTCTCTCCTGATAGGAGGTAGTTAAGTAGAAATGTGCCACTTGGCTGACCCAGCAGGAGCAAACGTATGCCAAAAATGTACACAGAATGAGCTTTTCAGTGAATAGCAGCCAGGCACATTTTGGCTAGTTTTACTTGTAAGTGGGGTTGGAAACGCTTTTCAGGATCAGTACTGGGCTCAAAACATGCAGCTCTGATGTCTCTCCTGATAGGAGGTAGTTAAGTAGAACTTCGCTGCTCAGCTGACCCGGCAGGAGCAAATGTATGCCAAAAATGTACGCAGAATCAGCTTTTCAGTGAAAAGCAGCCAGGCACATTCTAGCAAGTTTTACTTGTAAGTGGGGTTGGAAACGCTTTTCAGGCTCAGTACTGCGCTAAAAAGATGCAGCCCTGAGGTCTCTCATGATATCAGGTGGTTAAATAGAAATTCGCTGCTCAGCTGACCCGGCAGGAGCAAACGTATGCCAAAAATGTACCCAGAATGAGCTTTCAGTGAAGAGCAGCCAGGCACATTCTAGCAAGTTTTACTTGTAAGTGGGGTTGGAAACGCTTTTCAGGCTCAGTACTGCGCTAAAAAGATGCAGCCCTGAGGTCTCTCTTGATAGGAGGTGGTTAAGTAGAAATTTGCCACTTGGCTGACCCAGCAGGAGCAAACGTATGACAAAAATGTACACAGAATGAGCTTTTCAGTGACTAGCAGCCAGGCACATTTTAGCTAGTTTTACTTGTAAGTGGGGTTGGAAACGCTTTTCAGGATCAGTACTGGGCTCAAAACATGCAGCCCTGAGGTCTCTCATGATAGCAGGTGGTTAAATAGAAATTCGCTGCTCAGCTGACCCGGCAGGAGCAAACGTATGCCAAAAATGTACGCAGAATGAGCTTTCAGTGAAGAGCAGCCAGGCACATTTTAGCTAGTTTTACTTGTAAGTGGGGTTGGAAACGCTTTTCAGGATCAGTACTGGGCTCAAAACATGCAGCCCTGAGGTCTGTCATGATAGCAGGTGGTTAAGTAGAAATTTGCCACTTGGCTGACCCAGCAGGAGCAAACGTATGCCAAAAATGTACACAGAATGAGCTTTTCAGTGAATAGCAGCCAGGCACATTTTAGCTAGTTTTACTTGTAAGTGGGGTTGGAAACGCTTTTCAGGATCAGTACTGGGCTCAAAACATGCAGCTCAGAGGTCTCTCCTGATAGGAGGTAGTTAAGTAGAACTTCGCTGCTCAGCTGACCCGGCAGGAGCAAATGTATGCCAAAAATGTACGCAGAATTAGCTTTTCAGTGACTAGCAGCCAGGCACATTTTAGCTCGTTTTACTTGTAAGTGGGGTTGGAAATGCTTTTCAAGCTCAGTACTGCTCTCAAAAGATGCAGCCCTGAGGTCTCTCATGATAGCAGGTGGTTAAGTAGAAATTCGCTGCTCAGCTGACCCGGCAGGATCAAACGTATGCCAAAAATGTACACAGAATGAGCTTTTCAGTGAAGAGCAGGCATGCATATTTTAGCTAGTTTTACTTGTAAGTGGGGTTGGAAACGCTTTTCAGGCTCAGTACGGGGCTCAAAACATGCAGCCCTGAGGTCTCCTGATATCAGGTGGTTAAGTAGAACTTCGCTGCTCAGCTGACCTGGCAGGAGCAAATGTATGTCAAAAATGTACGCAGAATCAGCTTTTCAGTGAAGAGCAGCCAGGCACATTTTAGCTAGTTTTACTTGTAAGTGGGGTTGGAAATGCTTTTCAGGCTCAGTACTGGGCTCAAAAGATGAGGCTCTGAGGTCTCTCCTGATAGGAGGTAGTTAAGTAGAACTTCGCTGCTCAGCTGACCCGGCAGGACCAAATATATGCCAAAAATGTACACAGAATGAGCTTTTCAGTGAATAGCAGCCAGGCACATTTTAGCTAGTTTTACTTGTAAGTGGGGTTGGAAACACTTTTCAGCCTCAGTACTGTACTCAAAACATGCAGCCCTAAGGTCTCTCATGATAGCAGGTGGTTAAGTAGAAATTTGCCACTTGGCTGACCCAGCAGGAGCAAACGTATGCCAAAAATGTACACAGAATGAGCTTTTTTTTTAGTGAATAGCAGCCAGGCACATTTTAGCTAGTTTTACTTGTAAGTGGGGTTGGAAACGCTTTTCAGGATCAGTACTGGGCTCAAAACATGCAGCTCTGAGGTCTCTCCTGATAGGAGGTAGTTAAGTAGAACTTCACTGCTCAGCTGACCCGGCAGGAGCAAATGTATGCCAAAAATGTACGCAGAATCAGCTTTTCAGTGAAGAGCAGCCAGGCACATTCTAGCAAGTTTTACTTGTAAGTGGGGTTGGAAACGCTTTTCAGGCTCAGTACTGCGCTCAAAAGATGCAGCCCTGAGGTCTCTCATGATAGGAGGTAGTTAAGTAGAACTTCGCTGCTCAGCTGACCCGGCAGGAGCAAATGTATGCCAAAAATGTACGCAGAATGAGCTTTTCAGTGACTAGCAGCCAGGCACATTTTAGCTCGTTTTACTTGTAAGTGGGGTTGGAAACGCTTTTCAGGCTCAGTACTGCACTCAAAACATGCAGCCCTAAGGTCTCTCATGATAGCAGGTGGTTAAGTAGAAATTTGCCACTTGGCTGACCCAGCAGGAGCAAACGTATGCCAAAAATGTACACAGAATGAGCTTTTCAGTGAATAGCAGCCAGGCACATTTTAGCTAGTTTTACTTGTAAGTGGGGTTGGAAATGTTTTTCGGGCTCAGTACTGGGCTCAAACATGCAGCCCTGAGGTCTCTCATGATAGCAGGTGGTTAAATAGAAATTCGCTGCTCAGCTGACCCGGTAGGGGAAAACGTATGCCAAAAATGTAAGCCGAATGAGCTTTTCAGTGAATAGCAGCCAGGCACATTTTAGCTAGTTTTATTTGTAAATGGGATTGGAAATGCTTTTCCGGCTCAGTACTGGGCTCAAAAGATGCAGCTCTGAGGTCTCTCCTGATAGGAGGTAGTTAAGTAGAAATTCGCTGCTCAGCTGACCCGGTTGGAGCAAACGTATGCCAAAAATGTAAGCAGAATTAGCTTTTCAGTGAATAGCAGCCAGGCACATTTAGCTAGTTTTACTTGTAAGTGGGGTTGGAAACGCTTTTCAGGCTCAGTACTGGGCTCAAAAGATGCAGCTTGAGGTCTCTCCTGATAGGAGGTATTTAAGTAGAAATGTGCCACTTGGCTGACCCAGCAGGAGCAAACGTATGCCAAAAATGTACACAGAATGATCTTTTCAGTGAATAGCAGCCAGGCACATTTTGGCTAGTTTTACTTGTAAGTGGGGTTGGAAACGCTTTTCAGGATCAGTACTGGGCTCAAAACATGCAGCTCTGATGTCTCTCCTGATAGGAGGTAGTTAAGTAGAACTTCGCTGCTCAGCTGACCCGGCAGGAGCAAATGTATGCCAAAAATGTACGCAGAATCAGCTTTTCAGTGAAAAGCAGCCAGGCACATTCTAGCAAGTTTTACTTGTAAGTGGGGTTGGAAACGCTTTTCAGGCTCAGTACTGCGCTAAAAAGATGCAGCCCTGAGGTCTCTCATGATATCAGGTGGTTAAATAGAAATTCGCTGCTCAGCTGACCCGGCAGGAGCAAACGTATGCCAAAAATGTACCCAGAATGAGCTTTCAGTGAAGAGCAGCCAGGCACATTCTAGCAAGTTTTACTTGTAAGTGGGGTTGGAAACGCTTTTCAGGCTCAGTACTGCGCTAAAAAGATGCAGCCCTGAGGTCTCTCTTGATAGGAGGTGGTTAAGTAGAAATTTGCCACTTGGCTGACCCAGCAGGAGCAAACGTATGACAAAAATGTACACAGAATGAGCTTTTCAGTGACTAGCAGCCAGGCACATTTTAGCTAGTTTTACTTGTAAGTGGGGTTGGAAACGCTTTTCAGGATCAGTACTGGGCTCAAAACATGCAGCCCTGAGGTCTCTCATGATAGCAGGTGGTTAAATAGAAATTCGCTGCTCAGCTGACCCGGCAGGAGCAAACGTATGCCAAAAATGTACGCAGAATGAGCTTTCAGTGAAGAGCAGCCAGGCACATTCTAGCAAGTTTTACTTGTAAGTGGGGTTGGAAACGCTTTTCAGGCTCAGTACTGCGCTAAAAAGATGCAGCCCTGAGGTCTCTCATGATAGCAGGTGGTTAAGTAGAAGTTTCCCACTTGGCTGACCCAGCAGGAGCAAACGTATGCCAAAAATGTACACAGAATGAGCTTTTCAGTGAATAGCAGCTAGGCACATTTTAGCTAGTTTTACTTGTAAGTGGGGTTGGAAACGCTTTTCAGGATCAGTACTGGGCTCAAAACATGCAGCCCTGAGGTCTGTCATGATAGCAGGTGGTTAAGTAGAAATTTGCCACTTGGCTGACCCAGCAGGAGCAAACGTATGCCAAAAATGTACACAGAATGAGCTTTTCAGTGAATAGCAGCCAGGCACATTTTAGCTAGTTTTACTTGTAAGTGGGGTTGGAAACGCTTTTCAGGATCAGTACTGGGCTCAAAACATGCAGCTCAGAGGTCTCTCCTGATAGGAGGTAGTTAAGTAGAACTTCGCTGCTCAGCTGACCCGGCAGGAGCAAATGTATGCCAAAAATGTACGCAGAATTAGCTTTTCAGTGACTAGCAGCCAGGCACATTTTAGCTCGTTTTACTTGTAAGTGGGGTTGGAAACGCTTTTCAAGCTCAGTACTGCTCTCAAAAGATGCAGCCCTGAGGTCTCTCATGATAGCAGGTGGTTAAGTAGAAATTCGCTGCTCAGCTGACCCGGCAGGATCAAACGTATGCCAAAAATGTACGCAGAATGAGCTTTTCAGTGAAGAGCAGGCATGCATATTTTAGCTAGTTTTACTTGTAAGTGGGGTTGGAAACGCTTTTCAGGCTCAGTACGGGGCTCAAAACATGCAGCCCTGAGGTCTCCTGATATCAGGTGGTTAAGTAGAACTTCGCTGCTCAGCTGACCTGGCAGGAGCAAATGTATGTCAAAAATGTACGCAGAATCAGCTTTTCAGTGAAGAGCAGCCAGGCACATTTTAGCTAGTTTTACTTGTAAGTGGGGTTGGAAATGCTTTTCAGGCTCAGTACTGGGCTCAAAAGATGCAGCTCTGAGGTCTCTCCTGATAGGAGGTAGTTAAGTAGAACTTCGCTGCTCAGCTGACCCGGCAGGACCAAATATATGCCAAAAATGTACGCAGAATGAGCTTTTCAGTGAATAGCAGCCAGGCACATTTTAGCTAGTTTTACTTGTAAGTGGGGTTGGAAACACTTTTCAGCCTCAGTACTGTACTCAAAACATGCAGCCCTAAGGTCTCTCATGATAGCAGGTGGTTAAGTAGAAATTTGCCACTTGGCTGACCCAGCAGGAGCAAACGTATGCCAAAAATGTACACAGAATGAGCTTTTTTTTTAGTGAATAGCAGCCAGGCACATTTTAGCTAGTTTTACTTGTAAGTGGGGTTGGAAACGCTTTTCAGTATCAGTACTGGGCTCAAAACATGCAGCCCTGAGGTCTCTCATGATAGCAGGTGGTTAAATAGAAATGAGCTGCTCAGCTGACCCGGCAGGAGCAAATGTATGCCAAAAATGTACGCAGAATGAGCTTTTCAGTGAAGAGCGGCCAGGCAGCTAGTTTTACTTGTAAGAGGGGTTGGAAACACTTTTCAGGTTCAGTACTGGGCTCAAAACATGCAGCCCTGAGGTCTCTCATGATAGCAGGTGGTTAAATAGAAATTCACTGCTCAGCTGACTCGGCAGGAGCAAACGTATGCCAAAAATGTAAGCAGAATGAGCTTTTCAGTGAATAGCAGCCAGGCACATTTTAGCTAGTTTTACTTGTAAGTGGGGTTGGAAACACTTTTCAGGCTCAGTACTGCACTCAAAAAATGCAGCCCTAAGGTCTCTCATAATAGCAGGTGGTTAAGTAGAAATGTGCCACTTGGCTGACCCAGCAGGAGCAAACGTATGCCAAAAATGTACACAGAATGAGCTTTTCAGTGAATAGCAGCCAGGCACATTTTAGCTAGTTTTACTTGTAAGTGGGGTTGGAAACGCTTTTCAGGATCAGTACTGGGCTCAAAACATGCAGCTCTGAGGTCTCTCCTGATAGGAGGTAGTTAAGTAGAACTTCACTGCTCAGTTGACCCGGCAGGAGCAAATGTATGCCAAAAATGTACACAGAATCAGCTTTTCAGTGAAGAGCAGCCAGGCACATTCTAGCAAGTTTTACTTGTAAGTGGGGTTGGAAACGCTTTTCAGGCTCAGTACTGCGCTCAAAAGATGCAGCCCTGAGGTCTCTCATGATAGGAGGTAGTTAAGTAGAACTTCGCTGCTCAGCTGACCCGGCAGGAGCAAATGTATGCCAAAAATGTACGCAGAATGAGCTTTTCAGTGACTAGCAGCCAGGCACATTTTAGCTCGTTTTACTTGTAAGTGGGGTTGGAAACGCTTTTCAGGCTCAGTACTGCACTCAAAACATGCAGCCCTAAGGTCTCTCATGATAGCAGGTGGTTAAGTAGAAATTTGCCACTTGGCTGACCCAGCAGGAGCAAACGTATGCCAAAAATGTACACAGAATGAGCTTTTCAGTGAATAGCAGCCAGGCACATTTTAGCTAGTTTTACTTGTAAGTGGGGTTGGAAACGCTTTTCAGGATCAGTACTGGGCTCAAAACATGCAGCTATTAGGTCTCTCCTGATAGGAGGTAGTTAAGTAGAACTTCGCTGCTCAGCTGACCCGGCAGGAGCAAATGTATGCCAAAAATGTACGCAGAATGAGCTTTTCAGTGACTAGCAGCCAGGCACATTCTAGCAAGTTTTACTTGTAAGTGGGGTTGGAAACGCTTTTCAGGCTCAGTACTGCGCTAAAAAGATGCAGCCCTGAGGTCTCTCATGATATCAGGTGGTTAAATAGAAATTCGCTGCTCAGCTGACCCGGCAGGAGCAAACGTATGCCAAAAATGTACCCAGAATGAGCTTTCAGTGAAGAGCAGCCAGGCACATTCTAGCAAGTTTTACTTGTAAGTGGGGTTGGAAACGCTTTTCAGGCTCAGTACTGCGCTAAAAAGATGCAGCCCTGAGGTCTCTCTTGATAGGAGGTGGTTAAGTAGAAATTTGCCACTTGGCTGACCCAGCAGGAGCAAACGTATGACAAAAATGTACACAGAATGAGCTTTTCAGTGACTAGCAGCCAGGCACATTTTAGCTAGTTTTACTTGTAAGTGGGGTTGGAAACGCTTTTCAGGATCAGTACTGGGCTCAAAACATGCAGCCCTGAGGTCTCTCATGATAGCAGGTGGTTAAATAGAAATTCGCTGCTCAGCTGACCCGGCAGGAGCAAACGTATGCCAAAAATGTACGCAGAATGAGCTTTCAGTGAAGAGCAGCCAGGCACATTTTAGCTAGTTTTACTTGTAAGTGGGGTTGGAAACGCTTTTCAGGATCAGTACTGGGCTCAAAACATGCAGCCCTGAGGTCTGTCATGATAGCAGGTGGTTAAGTAGAAATTTGCCACTTGGCTGACCCAGCAGGAGCAAACGTATGCCAAAAATGTACACAGAATGAGCTTTTCAGTGAATAGCAGCCAGGCACATTTTAGCTAGTTTTACTTGTAAGTGGGGTTGGAAACGCTTTTCAGGATCAGTACTGGGCTCAAAACATGCAGCTCAGAGGTCTCTCCTGATAGGAGGTAGTTAAGTAGAACTTCGCTGCTCAGCTGACCCGGCAGGAGCAAATGTATGCCAAAAATGTACGCAGAATTAGCTTTTCAGTGACTAGCAGCCAGGCACATTTTAGCTCGTTTTACTTGTAAGTGGGGTTGGAAACGCTTTTCAAGCTCAGTACTGCTCTCAAAAGATGCAGCCCTGAGGTCTCTCATGATAGCAGGTGGTTAAGTAGAAATTCGCTGCTCAGCTGACCCGGCAGGATCAAACGTATGCCAAAAATGTACACAGAATGAGCTTTTCAGTGAAGAGCAGGCATGCATATTTTAGCTAGTTTTACTTGTAAGTGGGGTTGGAAACGCTTTTCAGGCTCAGTACGGGGCTCAAAACATGCAGCCCTGAGGTCTCCTGATATCAGGTGGTTAAGTAGAACTTCGCTGCTCAGCTGACCTGGCAGGAGCAAATGTATGTCAAAAATGTACGCAGAATCAGCTTTTCAGTGAAGAGCAGCCAGGCACATTTTAGCTAGTTTTACTTGTAAGTGGGGTTGGAAATGCTTTTCAGGCTCAGTACTGGGCTCAAAAGATGAGGCTCTGAGGTCTCTCCTGATAGGAGGTAGTTAAGTAGAACTTCGCTGCTCAGCTGACCCGGCAGGACCAAATATATGCCAAAAATGTACACAGAATGAGCTTTTCAGTGAATAGCAGCCAGGCACATTTTAGCTAGTTTTACTTGTAAGTGGGGTTGGAAACACTTTTCAGCCTCAGTACTGTACTCAAAACATGCAGCCCTAAGGTCTCTCATGATAGCAGGTGGTTAAGTAGAAATTTGCCACTTGGCTGACCCAGCAGGAGCAAACGTATGCCAAAAATGTACACAGAATGAGCTTTTTTTTTAGTGAATAGCAGCCAGGCACATTTTAGCTAGTTTTACTTGTAAGTGGGGTTGGAAACGCTTTTCAGGATCAGTACTGGGCTCAAAACATGCAGCTCTGAGGTCTCTCCTGATAGGAGGTAGTTAAGTAGAACTTCACTGCTCAGCTGACCCGGCAGGAGCAAATGTATGCCAAAAATGTACGCAGAATCAGCTTTTCAGTGAAGAGCAGCCAGGCACATTCTAGCAAGTTTTACTTGTAAGTGGGGTTGGAAACGCTTTTCAGGCTCAGTACTGCGCTCAAAAGATGCAGCCCTGAGGTCTCTCATGATAGGAGGTAGTTAAGTAGAACTTCGCTGCTCAGCTGACCCGGCAGGAGCAAATGTATGCCAAAAATGTACGCAGAATGAGCTTTTCAGTGACTAGCAGCCAGGCACATTTTAGCTCGTTTTACTTGTAAGTGGGGTTGGAAACGCTTTTCAGGCTCAGTACTGCACTCAAAACATGCAGCCCTAAGGTCTCTCATGATAGCAGGTGGTTAAGTAGAAATTTGCCACTTGGCTGACCCAGCAGGAGCAAACGTATGCCAAAAATGTACACAGAATGAGCTTTTCAGTGAATAGCAGCCAGGCACATTTTAGCTAGTTTTACTTGTAAGTGGGGTTGGAAATGTTTTTCGGGCTCAGTACTGGGCTCAAACATGCAGCCCTGAGGTCTCTCATGATAGCAGGTGGTTAAATAGAAATTCGCTGCTCAGCTGACCCGGTAGGGGAAAACGTATGCCAAAAATGTAAGCCGAATGAGCTTTTCAGTGAATAGCAGCCAGGCACATTTTAGCTAGTTTTATTTGTAAATGGGATTGGAAATGCTTTTCCGGCTCAGTACTGGGCTCAAAAGATGCAGCTCTGAGGTCTCTCCTGATAGGAGGTAGTTAAGTAGTAATTCGCTGCTCAGCTGACCCGGTTGGAGCAAACGTATGCCAAAAATGTAAGCAGAATTAGCTTTTCAGTGAATAGCAGCCAGGCACATTTAGCTAGTTTTACTTGTAAGTGGGGTTGGAAACGCTTTTCAGGCTCAGTACTGGGCTCAAAAGATGCAGCTTGAGGTCTCTCCTGATAGGAGGTAGTTAAGTAGAAATGTGCCACTTGGCTGACCCAGCAGGAGCAAACGTATGCCAAAAATGTACACAGAATGATCTTTTCAGTGAATAGCAGCCAGGCACATTTTGGCTAGTTTTACTTGTAAGTGGGGTTGGAAACGCTTTTCAGGATCAGTACTGGGCTCAAAACATGCAGCTCTGATGTCTCTCCTGATAGGAGGTAGTTAAGTAGAACTTCGCTGCTCAGCTGACCCGGCAGGAGCAAATGTATGCCAAAAATGTACGCAGAATCAGCTTTTCAGTGAAAAGCAGCCAGGCACATTCTAGCAAGTTTTACTTGTAAGTGGGGTTGGAAACGCTTTTCAGGCTCAGTACTGCGCTAAAAAGATGCAGCCCTGAGGTCTCTCATGATATCAGGTGGTTAAATAGAAATTCGCTGCTCAGCTGACCCGGCAGGAGCAAACGTATGCCAAAAATGTACCCAGAATGAGCTTTCAGTGAAGAGCAGCCAGGCACATTCTAGCAAGTTTTACTTGTAAGTGGGGTTGGAAACGCTTTTCAGGCTCAGTACTGCGCTAAAAAGATGCAGCCCTGAGGTCTCTCTTGATAGGAGGTGGTTAAGTAGAAATTTGCCACTTGGCTGACCCAGCAGGAGCAAACGTATGACAAAAATGTACACAGAATGAGCTTTTCAGTGACTAGCAGCCAGGCACATTTTAGCTAGTTTTACTTGTAAGTGGGGTTGGAAACGCTTTTCAGGATCAGTACTGGGCTCAAAACATGCAGCCCTGAGGTCTCTCATGATAGCAGGTGGTTAAATAGAAATTCGCTGCTCAGCTGACCCGGCAGGAGCAAACGTATGCCAAAAATGTACGCAGAATGAGCTTTCAGTGAAGAGCAGCCAGGCACATTCTAGCAAGTTTTACTTGTAAGTGGGGTTGGAAACGCTTTTCAGGCTCAGTACTGCGCTAAAAAGATGCAGCCCTGAGGTCTCTCATGATAGCAGGTGGTTAAGTAGAAGTTTCCCACTTGGCTGACCCAGCAGGAGCAAACGTATGCCAAAAATGTACACAGAATGAGCTTTTCAGTGAATAGCAGCTAGGCACATTTTAGCTAGTTTTACTTGTAAGTGGGGTTGGAAACGCTTTTCAGGATCAGTACTGGGCTCAAAACATGCAGCCCTGAGGTCTGTCATGATAGCAGGTGGTTAAGTAGAAATTTGCCACTTGGCTGACCCAGCAGGAGCAAACGTATGCCAAAAATGTACACAGAATGAGCTTTTCAGTGAATAGCAGCCAGGCACATTTTAGCTAGTTTTACTTGTAAGTGGGGTTGGAAACGCTTTTCAGGATCAGTACTGGGCTCAAAACATGCAGCTCAGAGGTCTCTCCTGATAGGAGGTAGTTAAGTAGAACTTCGCTGCTCAGCTGACCCGGCAGGAGCAAATGTATGCCAAAAATGTACGCAGAATTAGCTTTTCAGTGACTAGCAGCCAGGCACATTTTAGCTCGTTTTACTTGTAAGTGGGGTTGGAAACGCTTTTCAAGCTCAGTACTGCTCTCAAAAGATGCAGCCCTGAGGTCTCTCATGATAGCAGGTGGTTAAGTAGAAATTCGCTGCTCAGCTGACCCGGCAGGATCAAACGTATGCCAAAAATGTACGCAGAATGAGCTTTTCAGTGAAGAGCAGGCATGCATATTTTAGCTAGTTTTACTTGTAAGTGGGGTTGGAAACGCTTTTCAGGCTCAGTACGGGGCTCAAAACATGCAGCCCTGAGGTCTCCTGATATCAGGTGGTTAAGTAGAACTTCGCTGCTCAGCTGACCTGGCAGGAGCAAATGTATGTCAAAAATGTACGCAGAATCAGCTTTTCAGTGAAGAGCAGCCAGGCACATTTTAGCTAGTTTTACTTGTAAGTGGGGTTGGAAATGCTTTTCAGGCTCAGTACTGGGCTCAAAAGATGCAGCTCTGAGGTCTCTCCTGATAGGAGGTAGTTAAGTAGAACTTCGCTGCTCAGCTGACCCGGCAGGACCAAATATATGCCAAAAATGTACGCAGAATGAGCTTTTCAGTGAATAGCAGCCAGGCACATTTTAGCTAGTTTTACTTGTAAGTGGGGTTGGAAACACTTTTCAGCCTCAGTACTGTACTCAAAACATGCAGCCCTAAGGTCTCTCATGATAGCAGGTGGTTAAGTAGAAATTTGCCACTTGGCTGACCCAGCAGGAGCAAACGTATGCCAAAAATGTACACAGAATGAGCTTTTTTTTTAGTGAATAGCAGCCAGGCACATTTTAGCTAGTTTTACTTGTAAGTGGGGTTGGAAACGCTTTTCAGTATCAGTACTGGGCTCAAAACATGCAGCCCTGAGGTCTCTCATGATAGCAGGTGGTTAAATAGAAATTAGCTGCTCAGCTGACCCGGCAGGAGCAAATGTATGCCAAAAATGTACGCAGAATGAGCTTTTCAGTGAAGAGCGGCCAGGCAGCTAGTTTTACTTGTAAGAGGGGTTGGAAACACTTTTCAGGTTCAGTACTGGGCTCAAAACATGCAGCCCTGAGGTCTCTCATGATAGCAGGTGGTTAAATAGAAATTCACTGCTCAGCTGACTCGGCAGGAGCAAACGTATGCCAAAAATGTAAGCAGAATGAGCTTTTCAGTGAATAGCAGCCAGGCACATTTTAGCTAGTTTTACTTGTAAGTGGGGTTGGAAACACTTTTCAGGCTCAGTACTGCACTCAAAAAATGCAGCCCTAAGGTCTCTCATAATAGCAGGTGGTTAAGTAGAAATGTGCCACTTGGCTGACCCAGCAGGAGCAAACGTATGCCAAAAATGTACACAGAATGAGCTTTTCAGTGAATAGCAGCCAGGCACATTTTAGCTAGTTTTACTTGTAAGTGGGGTTGGAAACGCTTTTCAGGATCAGTACTGGGCTCAAAACATGCAGCTCTGAGGTCTCTCCTGATAGGAGGTAGTTAAGTAGAACTTCACTGCTCAGTTGACCCG
Organism: Lissotriton vulgaris; assembly: GCF_964263255.1. Taxonomy (NCBI): domain Eukaryota; kingdom Metazoa; phylum Chordata; class Amphibia; order Caudata; family Salamandridae; genus Lissotriton; species Lissotriton vulgaris. The sequence continues at coordinate 2,414,828 of NW_028242552.1, read as the reverse complement.
GCAGGAGCAAATGTATGCCAAAAATGTACACAGAATCAGCTTTTCAGTGAAGAGCAGCCAGGCACATTCTAGCAAGTTTTACTTGTAAGTGGGGTAGGAAACGCTTTTCAGGCTCAGTACTGCGCTCAAAAGATGCAGCCCTGAGGTCTCTCATGATAGGAGGTAGTTAAGTAGAACTTCGCTGCTCAGCTGACCCGGCAGGAGCAAATGTATGCCAAAAATGTACGCAGAATGAGCTTTTCAGTGACTAGCAGCCAGGCACATTTTAGCTCGTTTTACTTGTAAGTGGGGTTGGAAACGCTTTTCAGGCTCAGTACTGCACTCAAAACATGCAGCCCTAAGGTCTCTCATGATAGCAGGTGGTTAAGTAGAAATTTGCCACTTGGCTGACCCAGCAGGAGCAAACGTATGCCAAAAATGTACACAGAATGAGCTTTTCAGTGAATAGCAGCCAGGCACATTTTAGCTAGTTTTACTTGTAAGTGGGGTTGGAAACGCTTTTCAGGATCAGTACTGGGCTCAAAACATGCAGCTCAGAGGTCTCTCCTGATAGGAGGTAGTTAAGTAGAACTTCGCTGCTCAGCTGACCCGGCAGGAGCAAATGTATGCCAAAAATGTACGCAGAATTAGCTTTTCAGTGACTAGCAGCCAGGCACATTTTAGCTCGTTTTACTTGTAAGTGGGGTTGGAAACGCTTTTCAAGCTCAGTACTGCTCTCAAAAGATGCAGCCCTGAGGTCTCTCATGATAGCAGGTGGTTAAGTAGAAATTCGCTGCTCAGCTGACCCGGCAGGATCAAACGTATGCCAAAAATGTACACAGAATGAGCTTTTCAGTGAAGAGCAGGCATGCATATTTTAGCTAGTTTTACTTGTAAGTGGGGTTGGAAACGCTTTTCAGGCTCAGTACGGGGCTCAAAACATGCAGCCCTGAGGTCTCCTGATATCAGGTGGTTAAGTAGAACTTCGCTGCTCAGCTGACCTGGCAGGAGCAAATGTATGTCAAAAATGTACGCAGAATCAGCTTTTCAGTGAAGAGCAGCCAGGCACATTTTAGCTAGTTTTACTTGTAAGTGGGGTTGGAAATGCTTTTCAGGCTCAGTACTGGGCTCAAAAGATGAGGCTCTGAGGTCTCTCCTGATAGGAGGTAGTTAAGTAGAACTTCGCTGCTCAGCTGACCCGGCAGGACCAAATATATGCCAAAAATGTACACAGAATGAGCTTTTCAGTGAATAGCAGCCAGGCACATTTTAGCTAGTTTTACTTGTAAGTGGGGTTGGAAACACTTTTCAGCCTCAGTACTGTACTCAAAACATGCAGCCCTAAGGTCTCTCATGATAGCAGGTGGTTAAGTAGAAATTTGCCACTTGGCTGACCCAGCAGGAGCAAACGTATGCCAAAAATGTACACAGAATGAGCTTTTTTTTTAGTGAATAGCAGCCAGGCACATTTTAGCTAGTTTTACTTGTAAGTGGGGTTGGAAACGCTTTTCAGGATCAGTACTGGGCTCAAAACATGCAGCTCTGAGGTCTCTCCTGATAGGAGGTAGTTAAGTAGAACTTCACTGCTCAGCTGACCCGGCAGGAGCAAATGTATGCCAAAAATGTACGCAGAATCAGCTTTTCAGTGAAGAGCAGCCAGGCACATTCTAGCAAGTTTTACTTGTAAGTGGGGTTGGAAACGCTTTTCAGGCTCAGTACTGCGCTCAAAAGATGCAGCCCTGAGGTCTCTCATGATAGGAGGTAGTTAAGTAGAACTTCGCTGCTCAGCTGACCCGGCAGGAGCAAATGTATGCCAAAAATGTACGCAGAATGAGCTTTTCAGTGACTAGCAGCCAGGCACATTTTAGCTCGTTTTACTTGTAAGTGGGGTTGGAAACGCTTTTCAGGCTCAGTACTGCACTCAAAACATGCAGCCCTAAGGTCTCTCATGATAGCAGGTGGTTAAGTAGAAATTTGCCACTTGGCTGACCCAGCAGGAGCAAACGTATGCCAAAAATGTACACAGAATGAGCTTTTCAGTGAATAGCAGCCAGGCACATTTTAGCTAGTTTTACTTGTAAGTGGGGTTGGAAATGTTTTTCGGGCTCAGTACTGGGCTCAAAAGATGCAGCTCTGAGGTCTCTCCTGATAGGAGGTAGTTAAGTAGAAATTCGCTGCTCAGCTGACCCGGTAGGGGAAAACGTATGCCAAAAATGTAAGCCGAATGAGCTTTTCAGTGAATAGCAGCCAGGCACATTTTAGCTAGTTTTATTTGTAAATGGGATTGGAAATGCTTTTCCGGCTCAGTACTGGGCTCAAAAGATGCAGCTCTGAGGTCTCTCCTGATAGGAGGTAGTTAAGTAGAAATTCGCTGCTCAGCTGACCCGGTTGGAGCAAACGTATGCCAAAAATGTAAGCAGAATTAGCTTTTCAGTGAATAGCAGCCAGGCACATTTAGCTAGTTTTACTTGTAAGTGGGGTTGGAAACGCTTTTCAGGCTCAGTACTGGGCTCAAAAGATGCAGCTTGAGGTCTCTCCTGATAGGAGGTAGTTAAGTAGAAATGTGCCACTTGGCTGACCCAGCAGGAGCAAACGTATGCCAAAAATGTACACAGAATGATCTTTTCAGTGAATAGCAGCCAGGCACATTTTGGCTAGTTTTACTTGTAAGTGGGGTTGGAAACGCTTTTCAGGATCAGTACTGGGCTCAAAACATGCAGCTCTGATGTCTCTCCTGATAGGAGGTAGTTAAGTAGAACTTCGCTGCTCAGCTGACCCGGCAGGAGCAAATGTATGCCAAAAATGTACGCAGAATCAGCTTTTCAGTGAAAAGCAGCCAGGCACATTCTAGCAAGTTTTACTTGTAAGTGGGGTTGGAAACGCTTTTCAGGCTCAGTACTGCGCTAAAAAGATGCAGCCCTGAGGTCTCTCATGATATCAGGTGGTTAAATAGAAATTCGCTGCTCAGCTGACCCGGCAGGAGCAAACGTATGCCAAAAATGTACCCAGAATGAGCTTTCAGTGAAGAGCAGCCAGGCACATTCTAGCAAGTTTTACTTGTAAGTGGGGTTGGAAACGCTTTTCAGGCTCAGTACTGCGCTAAAAAGATGCAGCCCTGAGGTCTCTCTTGATAGGAGGTGGTTAAGTAGAAATTTGCCACTTGGCTGACCCAGCAGGAGCAAACGTATGACAAAAATGTACACAGAATGAGCTTTTCAGTGACTAGCAGCCAGGCACATTTTAGCTAGTTTTACTTGTAAGTGGGGTTGGAAACGCTTTTCAGGATCAGTACTGGGCTCAAAACATGCAGCCCTGAGGTCTCTCATGATAGCAGGTGGTTAAATAGAAATTCGCTGCTCAGCTGACCCGGCAGGAGCAAACGTATGCCAAAAATGTACGCAGAATGAGCTTTCAGTGAAGAGCAGCCAGGCACATTCTAGCAAGTTTTACTTGTAAGTGGGGTTGGAAACGCTTTTCAGGCTCAGTACTGCGCTAAAAAGATGCAGCCCTGAGGTCTCTCATGATAGCAGGTGGTTAAGTAGAAGTTTCCCACTTGGCTGACCCAGCAGGAGCAAACGTATGCCAAAAATGTACACAGAATGAGCTTTTCAGTGAATAGCAGCTAGGCACATTTTAGCTAGTTTTACTTGTAAGTGGGGTTGGAAACGCTTTTCAGGATCAGTACTGGGCTCAAAACATGCAGCCCTGAGGTCTGTCATGATAGCAGGTGGTTAAGTAGAAATTTGCCACTTGGCTGACCCAGCAGGAGCAAACGTATGCCAAAAATGTACACAGAATGAGCTTTTCAGTGAATAGCAGCCAGGCACATTTTAGCTAGTTTTACTTGTAAGTGGGGTTGGAAACGCTTTTCAGGATCAGTACTGGGCTCAAAACATGCAGCTCAGAGGTCTCTCCTGATAGGAGGTAGTTAAGTAGAACTTCGCTGCTCAGCTGACCCGGCAGGAGCAAATGTATGCCAAAAATGTACGCAGAATTAGCTTTTCAGTGACTAGCAGCCAGCACATTTTAGCTCGTTTTACTTGTAAGTGGGGTTGGAAACGCTTTTCAAGCTCAGTACTGCTCTCAAAAGATGCAGCCCTGAGGTCTCTCATGATAGCAGGTGGTTAAGTAGAAATTCGCTGCTCAGCTGACCCGGCAGGATCAAACGTATGCCAAAAATGTACGCAGAATGAGCTTTTCAGTGAAGAGCAGGCATGCATATTTTAGCTAGTTTTACTTGTAAGTGGGGTTGGAAACGCTTTTCAGGCTCAGTACGGGGCTCAAAACATGCAGCCCTGAGGTCTCCTGATATCAGGTGGTTAAGTAGAACTTCGCTGCTCAGCTGACCTGGCAGGAGCAAATGTATGTCAAAAATGTACGCAGAATCAGCTTTTCAGTGAAGAGCAGCCAGGCACATTTTAGCTAGTTTTACTTGTAAGTGGGGTTGGAAATGCTTTTCAGGCTCAGTACTGGGCTCAAAAGATGCAGCTCTGAGGTCTCTCCTGATAGGAGGTAGTTAAGTAGAACTTCGCTGCTCAGCTGACCCGGCAGGACCAAATATATGCCAAAAATGTACGCAGAATGAGCTTTTCAGTGAATAGCAGCCAGGCACATTTTAGCTAGTTTTACTTGTAAGTGGGGTTGGAAACACTTTTCAGCCTCAGTACTGTACTCAAAACATGCAGCCCTAAGGTCTCTCATGATAGCAGGTGGTTAAGTAGAAATTTGCCACTTGGCTGACCCAGCAGGAGCAAACGTATGCCAAAAATGTACACAGAATGAGCTTTTTTTTTAGTGAATAGCAGCCAGGCACATTTTAGCTAGTTTTACTTGTAAGTGGGGTTGGAAACGCTTTTCAGTATCAGTACTGGGCTCAAAACATGCAGCCCTGAGGTCTCTCATGATAGCAGGTGGTTAAATAGAAATTAGCTGCTCAGCTGACCCGGCAGGAGCAAATGTATGCCAAAAATGTACGCAGAATGAGCTTTTCAGTGAAGAGCGGCCAGGCAGCTAGTTTTACTTGTAAGAGGGGTTGGAAACACTTTTCAGGTTCAGTACTGGGCTCAAAACATGCAGCCCTGAGGTCTCTCATGATAGCAGGTGGTTAAATAGAAATTCACTGCTCAGCTGACTCGGCAGGAGCAAACGTATGCCAAAAATGTAAGCAGAATGAGCTTTTCAGTGAATAGCAGCCAGGCACATTTTAGCTAGTTTTACTTGTAAGTGGGGTTGGAAACACTTTTCAGGCTCAGTACTGCACTCAAAAAATGCAGCCCTAAGGTCTCTCATAATAGCAGGTGGTTAAGTAGAAATGTGCCACTTGGCTGACCCAGCAGGAGCAAACGTATGCCAAAAATGTACACAGAATGAGCTTTTCAGTGAATAGCAGCCAGGCACATTTTAGCTAGTTTTACTTGTAAGTGGGGTTGGAAACGCTTTTCAGGATCAGTACTGGGCTCAAAACATGCAGCTCTGAGGTCTCTCCTGATAGGAGGTAGTTAAGTAGAACTTCACTGCTCAGTTGACCCGGCAGGAGCAAATGTATGCCAAAAATGTACACAGAATCAGCTTTTCAGTGAAGAGCAGCCAGGCACATTCTAGCAAGTTTTACTTGTAAGTGGGGTTGGAAACGCTTTTCAGGCTCAGTACTGCGCTCAAAAGATGCAGCCCTGAGGTCTCTCATGATAGGAGGTAGTTAAGTAGAACTTCGCTGCTCAGCTGACCCGGCAGGAGCAAATGTATGCCAAAAATGTACGCAGAATGAGCTTTTCAGTGACTAGCAGCCAGGCACATTTTAGCTCGTTTTACTTGTAAGTGGGGTTGGAAACGCTTTTCAGGCTCAGTACTGCACTCAAAACATGCAGCCCTAAGGTCTCTCATGATAGCAGGTGGTTAAGTAGAAATTTGCCACTTGGCTGACCCAGCAGGAGCAAACGTATGCCAAAAATGTACACAGAATGAGCTTTTCAGTGAATAGCAGCCAGGCACATTTTAGCTAGTTTTACTTGTAAGTGGGGTTGGAAACGCTTTTCAGGATCAGTACTGGGCTCAAAACATGCAGCTATTAGGTCTCTCCTGATAGGAGGTAGTTAAGTAGAACTTCGCTGCTCAGCTGACCCGGCAGGAGCAAATGTATGCCAAAAATGTACGCAGAATGAGCTTTTCAGTGACTAGCAGCCAGGCACATTTTAGCTCGTTTTACTTGTAAGTGGGGTTGGAAACGCTTTTCAGGCTCAGTACTGGGCTCAAACATGCAGCCCTGAGGTCTCTCATGATAGCAGGTGGTTAAATAGAAATTCGCTGCTCAGCTGACCCGGTAGGAGCAAACGTATGCCAAAAATGTAAGCAGAATGAGCTTTTCAGTGAATAGCAGCCAGGCACATTTTAGCTAGTTTATTTGTAAGTGGGGTTGGAAATGCTTTTCAGGCTCAGTACTGGGCTCAAAAGATGCAGCTCTGAGGTCTCTCCTGATAGGAGGTATTTAAGTAGAACTTCGCTGCTCAGCTGACCCGGCAGGACCAAATATATGCCAAAAATGTACGCAGAATGAGCTTTTCAGTGATAGCAGCCAGGCACATTTTAGCTAGTTTTACTTGTAAGTGGGGTTGGAAACACTTTTCAGCCTCAGTACTGCACTCAAAACATGCGGCCCTAAGGTCTCTCATGATAGCAGGTGGTTAAGTAGAAATTTGCCACTTGGCTGACCCAGCAGGAGCAAACGTATGCCAAAAATGTACACAGAATGAGCTTTTTTTAGTGAAGAGCAGCCAGGCACATTTTAGCTAGTTTTACTTGTAAGTGGGGTTGGAAATGCATTTCAGGCTCAGTACGGGGCTCAAAACATGCAGCCCTGAGGTCTCTCCTGATAGGAGGTATTTAAGTAGAACTTCGCTGCTCAGCTGACCCGGCAGGAGCAAATGTATGCCAAAAATGTACGCAGAATCAGCTTTTCAGTGAAGAGCAGCCAGGCACATTCTAGCAAGTTTTACTTATAAGTGGGGTTGGAAACGCTTTTCAGGCTCAGTACTACGCTCAAAAGATGCAGCCCTGAGGTCTCTCATGATATCAGGTGGGTAAATAGAAATTCGCTGCTCAGCTGACCCGGCAGGAGCAAACGTATGCCAAAAATGTACGCAGAATGAGCTTTCGGTGAAGAGCATTCAGGCACATTCTAGCAAGTTTTACTTGTAAGTGGGGTTGGAAACGCTTTTCAGGCTCAGTACTGCGCTAAAAAGATGCAGCCCTGAGGTCTCTCATGATAGCAGGTGGTTAAGTAGAAGTTTCCCACTTGGCTGACCCAGCAGGAGCAAACGTATGCCAAAAATGTACACAGAATGAGCTTTTCAGTGAATAGCAGCTAGGCACATTTTAGCTAGTTTTACTTGTAAGTGGGGTTGGAAACGCTTTTCAGGATCAGTACTGGGCTCAAAACATGCAGCCCTGAGGTCTGTCATGATAGCAGGTGGTTAAGTAGAAATTTGCCACTTGGCTGACCCAGCAGGAGCAAACGTATGCCAAAAATGTACACAGAATGAGCTTTTCAGTGAATAGCAGCCAGGCACATTTTAGCTAGTTTTACTTGTAAGTGGGGTTGGAAATGTTTTTCGGGCTCAGTACTGGGCTCAAACATGCAGCCCTGAGGTCTCTCATGATAGCAGGTGGTTAAATAGAAATTCGCTGCTCAGCTGACCCGGTAGGGGAAAACGTATGCCAAAAATGTAAGCCGAATGAGCTTTTCAGTGAATAGCAGCCAGGCACATTTTAGCTAGTTTTATTTGTAAATGGGATTGGAAATGCTTTTCAGGCTCAGTACTGGGCTCAAAACATGCAGCTCAGAGGTCTCTCCTGATAGGAGGTAGTTAAGTAGAACTTCGCTGCTCAGCTGACCCGGCAGGAGCAAATGTATGCCAAAAATGTACGCAGAATTAGCTTTTCAGTGAATAGCAGCCAGGCACATTTTAGCTCGTTTTACTTGTAAGTGGGGTTGGAAACGCTTTTCAGGCTCAGTACTGCGCTCAAAAGATGCAGCCCTGAGGTCTCTCATGATAGGAGATAGTTAAGTAGAACTTCGCTGCTCAGCTGACCCGGCAGGAGCAAATGTATGCCAAAAATGTACGCAGAATGAGCTTTTCAGTGACTAGCAGCCAGGCACATTTTAGCTCGTTTTACTTGTAAGTGGGGTTGGAAACGCTTTTCAGGCTCAGTACTGCACTCAAAACATGCAGCCCTAAGGTCTCTCATGATAGCAGGTGGTTAAGTAGAAATTTGCCACTTGGCTGACCCAGCAGGAGCAAACGTATGCCAAAAATGTACACAGAATGAGCTTTTCAGTGAATAGCAGCCAGGCACATTTTAGCTAGTTTTACTTGTAAGTGGGGTTGGAAATGTTTTTCGGGCTCAGTACTGGGCTCAAACATGCAGCCCTGAGGTCTCTCATGATAGCAGGTGGTTAAATAGAAATTCGCTGCTCAGCTGACCCGGTAGGGGAAAACGTATGCCAAAAATGTAAGCCGAATGAGCTTTTCAGTGAATAGCAGCAAGGCACATTTTAGCTAGTTTTATTTGTAAATGGGATTGGAAATGCTTTTCAGGCTCAGTACTGGGCTCAAAAGATGCAGCTCTGAGGTCTCTCCTGATAGGAGGTAGTTAAGTAGAACTTCGCGCTCAGCTGACCCGGCAGGAGCAAATATATGCCAAAAATGTACGCAGAATGAGCTTTTCAGTGAATAGCAGCCAGGCACATTTTAGCTAGTTTTACTTGTAAGTGGGGTTGGAAACACTTTTCAGGCTCAGTACTGCACTCAAAACATGCAGCCCTAAGGTCTCTCATGATAGCAGGTGGTTAAGTAGAAATGTGCCACTTGGCTGACCCAGCAGGAGCAAACTTATGCCAAAAATGTACACAGAATGAGCTTTTCAGTGAATAGCAGCCAGGCACATTTTAGCTAGTTTTACTTGTAAGTGGGGTTGGAAACGCTTTTCAGGATCAGTACTGGGCTCAAAACATGCAGCTCTGAGGTCTCTCCTGATAGGAGGTAGTTAAGTAGAACTTCGCTGCTCAGCTGACCCGGCAGGAGCAAATGTATGCCAAAAATGTACGCAGAATGAGCTTTTCAGTGACTAGCAGCCAGGCACATTTTAGCTCGTTTTACTTGTAAGTGGGGTTGGAAACGCTTTTCAGGCTCAGTACTGGGCTCAAACATGCAGCCCTGAGGTCTCTCATGATAGCAGGTGGTTAAATAGAAATTCGCTGCTCAGCTGACCCGGTAGGAGCAAACGTATGCCAAAAATGTAAGCAGAATGAGCTTTTCAGTGAATAGCAGCCAGGCACATTTTAGCTAGTTTATTTGTAAGTGGGGTTGGAAATGCTTTTCAGGCTCAGTACTGGGCTCAAAAGATGCAGCTCTGAGGTCTCTCCTGATAGGAGGTATTTAAGTAGAACTTCGCTGCTCAGCTGACCCGGCAGGACCAAATATATGCCAAAAATGTACGCAGAATGAGCTTTTCAGTGAATAGCAGCCAGGCACATTTTAGCTAGTTTTACTTGTAAGTGGGGTTGGAAACACTTTTCAGCCTCAGTACTGCACTCAAAACATGCAGCCCTAAGGTCTCTCATGATAGCAGGTGGTTAAGTAGAAATTTGCCACTTGGCTGACCCAGCAGGAGCAAACGTATGCCAAAAATGTACACAGAATGAGCTTTTTTTTAGTGAAGAGCAGCCAGGCACATTTTAGCTAGTTTTAGTTGTAAGTGGGGTTGGAAACGCTTTTCAGGCTCAGTACGGGGCTCAAAACATGCAGCCCTGAGGTCTCTCCTGATAGGAGGTATTTAAGTAGAACTTCGCTACTCAGCTGACCCGGCAGGAGCAAATGTATGCCAAAAATGTACGCAGAATCAGCTTTTCAGTGAAGAGCAGCCAGGCACATTCTAGCAAGTTTTACTTATAAGTGGGGTTGGAAACGCTTTTCAGGCTCAGTACTACGCTCAAAAGATGCAGCCCTGAGGTCTCTCATGATATCAGGTGGTTAAATAGAAATTCGCTGCTCAGCTGACCCGGCAGGAGCAAACGTATGCCAAAAATGTACGCAGAATGAGCTTTCAGTGAAGAGCAGCCAGGCACATTCTAGCAAGTTTTACTTGTAAGTGGGGTTGGAAACGCTTTTCAGGCTCAGTACTGCGCTAAAAAGATGCAGCCCTGAGGTCTCTCATGATAGCAGGTGGTTAAGTAGAAGTTTCCCACTTGGCTGACCCAGCAGGAGCAAACGTATGCCAAAAATGTACACAGAATGAGCTTTTCAGTGAATAGCAGCTAGGCACATTTTAGCTAGTTTTACTTGTAAGTGGGGTTGGAAACGCTTTTCAGGATCAGTACTGGGCTCAAAACATGCAGCCCTGAGGTCTGTCATGATAGCAGGTGGTTAAGTAGAAATTTGCCACTTGGCTGACCCAGCAGGAGCAAACGTATGCCAAAAATGTACACAGAATGAGCTTTTCAGTGAATAGCAGCCAGGCACATTTTAGCTAGTTTTACTTGTAAGTGGGGTTGGAAACGCTTTTCAGGATCAGTACTGGGCTCAAAACATGCAGCTCAGAGGTCTCTCCTGATAGGAGGTAGTTAAGTAGAACTTCGCTGCTCAGCTGACCCGGCAGGAGCAAATGTATGCCAAAAATGTACGCAGAATTAGCTTTTCAGTGACTAGCAGCCAGGCACATTTTAGCTCGTTTTACTTGTAAGTGGGGTTGGAAACGCTTTTCAAGCTCAGTACTGCTCTCAAAAGATGCAGCCCTGAGGTCTCTCATGATAGCAGGTGGTTAAGTAGAAATTGGCTGCTCAGCTGACCCGCAGGATCAAACGTATGCCAAAAATGTACGCAGAATGAGCTTTTCAGTGAAGAGCAGGCATGCATATTTTAGCTAGTTTTACTTGTAAGTGGGGTTGGAAACGCTTTTCAGGCTCAGTACGGGGCTCAAAACATGCAGCCCTGAGGTCTCCTGATATCAGGTGGTTAAGTAGAACTTCGCTGCTCAGCTGACCTGGCAGGAGCAAATGTATGTCAAAAATGTACGCAGAATCAGCTTTTCAGTGAAGAGCAGCCAGGCACATTTTAGCTAGTTTTACTTGTAAGTGGGGTTGGAAATGCTTTTCAGGCTCAGTACTGGGCTCAAAAGATGTAGCTCTGAGGTCTCTCCTGATAGGAGGTAGTTAAGTAGAACTTCGCTGCTCAGCTGACCCGGCAGGACCAAATATATGCCAAAAATGTACGCAGAATGAGCTTTTCAGTGAATAGCAGCCAGGCACATTTTAGCTAGTTTTACTTGTAAGTGGGGTTGGAAACACTTTTCAGCCTCAGTACTGTACTCAAAACATGCAGCCCTAAGGTCTCTCATGATAGCAGGTGGTTAAGTAGAAATTTGCCACTTGGCTGACCCAGCAGGAGCAAACGTATGCCAAAAATGTACACAGAATTAGCTTTTTTTTTAGTGAATAGCAGCCAGGCACATTTTAGCTAGTTTTACTTGTAAGTGGGGTTGGAAACGCTTTTCAGGATCAGTACTGGGCTCAAAACATGCAGCCCTGAGGTCTCTCATGATAGCAGGTGGTTAAATAGAAATTCGCTGCTCAGCTGACCCGGCAGGAGCAAATGTATGCCAAAAATGTACGCAGAATGAGCTTTTCAGTGAAGAGCAGCCAGGCAGCTAGTTTTACTTGTAAGAGGGGTTGGAAACACTTTTCAGGATCAGTACTGGGCTCAAAACATGCAGCTCTGAGGTCTCTCCTGATAGGAGGTAGTTAAGTAGAACTTCGCTGCTCAGCTGACCCGGCAGGAGCAAACGTATGCCAAAAATGTAAGCAGAATGAGCTTTTCAGTGAATAGCAGCCAGGCACATTTTAGCTAGTTTTACTTGTAAGTGGGGTTGGAAACACTTTTCAGGCTCAGTACTGCACTCAAAAAATGCAGCCCTAAGGTCTCTCATGATAGCAGGTGGTTAAGTAGAAATGTGCCACTTGGCTGACCCAGCAGGAGCAAACGTATGCCAAAAATGTACACAGAATGAGCTTTTCAGTGAATAGCAGCCAGGCACATTTTAGCTAGTTTTACTTGTAAGTGGGGTTGGAAACGCTTTTCAGGATCAGTACTGGGCTCAAAACATGCAGCTCTGAGGTCTCTCCTGATAGGAGGTAGTTAAGTAGAACTTTACTGCTCAGCTGACCCGGCAGGAGCAAATGTATGCCAAAAATGTACGCAGAATCAGCTTTTCAGTGAAGAGCAGCCAGGCACATTCTAGCAAGTTTTACTTGTAAGTGGGGTTGGAAACGCTTTTCAGGCTCAGTACTGCGCTCAAAAGATGCAGCCCTGAGGTCTCTCATGATAGGAGGTAGTTAAGTAGAACTTCGCTGCTCAGCTGACCCGGCAGGAGCAAATGTATGCCAAAAATGTACGCAGAATGAGCTTTTCAGTGACTAGCAGCCAGGCACATTTTAGCTCGTTTTACTTGTAAGTGGGGTTGGAAACGCTTTTCATGCTCAGTACTGCACTCAAAACATGCTGCCCTAAGGTCTCTCATGATAGCAGGTGGTTAAGTAGAAATTTGCCACTTGGCTGACCCAGCAGGAGCAAACGTATGCCAAAAATGTACACAGAATGAGCTTTTCAGTGAATAGCAGCCAGGCACATTTTAGCTAGTTTTACTTGTAAGTGGGGTTGGAAATGTTTTTCGGGCTCAGTACTGGGCTCAAACATGCAGCCCTGAGGTCTCTCATGATAGCAGGTGGTTAAATAGAAATTCGCTGCGCAGCTGACCCGGTAGGGGAAAACGTATGCCAAAAATGTAAGCCGAATGAGCTTTTCAGTGAATAGCAGCCAGGCACATTTTAGCTAGTTTTATTTGTAAATGGGATTGGAAATGCTTTTCAGGCTCAGTACTGGGCTCAAAAGATGCAGCTCTGAGGTCTCTCCTGATAGGAGGTAGTTAAGTAGAAATTCGCTGCTCAGCTGACCCGGTTGGAGCAAACGTATGCCAAAAATGTAAGCAGAATTAGCTTTTCAGTGAATAGCAGCCAGGCACATTTAGCTAGTTTTACTTGTAAGTGGGGTTGGAAACGCTTTTCAGGCTCAGTACTGGGCTCAAAAGATGCAGCTTGAGGTCTCTCCTGATAGGAGGTAGTTAAGTAGAAATGTGCCACTTGGCTGACCCAGCAGGAGCAAACGTATGCCAAAAATGTACACAGAATGAGCTTTTCAGTGAATAGCAGCCAGGTACATTTTGGCTAGTTTTACTTGTAAGTGGGGTTGGAAACGCTTTTCAGGATCAGTACTGGGCTCAAAACATGCAGCTCTGATGTCTCTCCTGATAGGAGGTAGTTAAGTAGAACTTTGCTGCTCAGCTGACCCGGCAGGAGCAAATGTATGCCAAAAATGTACGCAGAATCAGCTTTTCAGTGAAAAGCAGCCAGGCACATTCTAGCAAGTTTTACTTGTAAGTGGGGTTGGAAACGCTTTTCAGGCTCAGTACTGCGCTAAAAAGATGCAGCCCTGAGGTCTCTCATGATATCAGGTGGTTAAATAGAAATTCGCTGCTCAGCTGACCCGGCAGGAGCAAACGTATGCCAAAAATGTACCCAGAATGAGCTTTCAGTGAAGAGCAGCCAGGCACATTCTAGCAAGTTTTACTTGTAAGTGGGGTTGGAATCGCTTTTCAGGCTCAGTACTGCGCTAAAAAGATAAAGCCCTGAGGTCTCTCTTGATAGGAGGTGGTTAAGTAGAAATTTGCCACTTGGCTGACCCAGCAGGAGCAAACGTATGACAAAAATGTACACAGAATGAGCTTTTCAGTGACTAGCAGCCAGGCACATTTTAGCTAGTTTTACTTGTAAGTGGGGTTGGAAACGCTTTTCAGGATCAGTACTGGGCTCAAAACATGCAGCCCTGAGGTCTCTCATGATAGCAGGTGGTTAAATAGAAATTCGCTGCTCAGCTGACCCAGCAGGAGCAAACGTATGCCAAAAATGTATGCAGAATGAACTTTTCAGTGAAGAGCAGCCAGGCACATTTTAGCTAGTTTTACTTGTAAGTGGGGTTGGAAATGCTTTTCGGGCTCAGTACTGGGCTCAAACATGCAGCCCTGAGGTCTCTCATGATAGCAGGTGGTTAAATAGAAATTCGCTGCTCAGCTGACCCGGTAGGAGCAAACGTATGCCAAAAATGTAAGCAGAATTAGCTTTTCAGTGAATAACAGCCAGGCACATTTAGCTAGTTTTACTTGTAAGTGGGGTTGGAAACGCTTTTCAGGCTCAGTACTGCGCTCAAAAGATGCAGCCCTGAGGTCTCTCAGGATAGGAGGTAGTTAAGTAGAACTTCGCTGCTCAGCTGACCCGGCAGGAGCAAATGTATGCCAAAAATGTACACAGAATGAGCTTTTCAGTGAATAGCAGCCAGGCACATTTTGGCTAGTTTTACTTGTAAGTGGGGTTGGAAACACTTTTCAGGATCAGTACTGGGCTCAAAACATGCAGCTCTGATGTCTCTCCTGATAGGAGGTAGTTAAGTAGAACTTCGCTGCTCAGCTGACCCGGCAGGAGCAAACGTATGCCAAAAATGTACGCAGAATCAGCTTTTCAGTGAAAAGCAGCCAGGCACATTCTAGCAAGTTTTACTTGTAAGTGGGGTTGGAAACGCTTTTCAGGCTCAGTACTGCGCTCAAAAGATGCAGCCCTGAGGTCTCTCAGGATAGGAGGTAGTTAAGTAGAACTTCGCTGCTCAGCTGACCCGGCAGGAGCAAATGTATGCCAAAAATGTACGCAGAATGAGCTTTTCAGTGAATAGCAGCCAGGCACATTCTAGCAAGTT